>NC_140582.1:969925248-970525248 GCF_964204655.1 Triturus cristatus
CTGGAGCTATCCTAACCTTCGCCAGGAGATTTGATGCATTAAAACAACAACTACATTCAAGGGAAATGACAATGGGAGAAACAAAGACTGCTGCAATTGCCTTTACAAGTGAGTCTGAATCAAAAATGAGTGAGGAAGAAAGAAATGTACGAGCGGGAAGTTACACTACTTTTTTAGAGGATTTGAAATTGATGTATATATCGACCAGAGAAACACCAAAACCCAAGGCAGAGGACGAGGGTGAGGGAGAGCAAAAGGCAGAAACTTTCAATGAAATTCAAGAAGTGAAGTAAAACGCGAAGAAGGAACGGAAAAAACAAAGTGATATCCATTGCGTAATCGTCTGCAAAAATAATTAACAGCATGAGAAAAAAAAAAGAAAATCTGAGAATCAATTTATCAGACTATACCCTGAACCAACTGGAACAAAATGTATTGAACAAAGGACTCTCCTTCTTCCCTGAACGACACTATTATCATGTCGATACCAGAGTGGATATATACAAATTTGTGAGAAAGTTGAAACTCGCAAAATTATTTGCTAAATCTGAGCGCACTCGCAAACGGGAGGGCACATATAGACCACCAGAAACCAACCTCACGATATCTAACATACCGACCCTATCCTATGATCTTATGCAGGGCGGTATGGATAATGAAATGACGGACTCACAAGTATTGGAAGAAATGGACATTACAGGTGATAGAAATATGATCAGTGGTTTCAAACCCATGTCAAAATTCTCTCCAGTTCTTAGTCCTGGCAACAGAAAAGATATATTCCATGACTTAATGGTGTCTGATCAAGAAAATATGGATAAAATATGCAATGCAAATGGAAAAGAGAATCTATCAAAGGCTGAAAGGCAAGCACTGGAACATCTTATGAATAAAGAAGATTTGATAATAAAGCCCGCAGACAAGGGGGGGGATGTGGTGCTGCTAAACAAAAATGACTAAATCAAAGAAGCCATGAGACAACTGAACGATAGAAAGAACTACACAAAATTGATGAGAAACCCATTCAATTTTCTGACTCTGGGGTTGGAGGCAAAAATAGGCAAAAATAGGCAAATGGTATCAAGGGGGACTGTTAGCAGAGGATGAAAGGTCCTTTTTAATTAATGACAGCTCAGTAATGCCAACCATATATTTCCTACCTAATCTCCACAAAACCTTAAGAGATCCCCCGGGTAGGCCAATAATCTCAAGCTGCAATTCATTATATGAACATCTCACTGAATATGTGGGCTTCTATTTGGCACCACTGGTAATGAGTCTAAGTTCCTATATCAAGGACGCTGGAGACTTCCTGCAGATATTAACATATACAGATTGGCAGGAAGGACACCATCTAGCAACTATAGATGTGGTGTCACTCTACACCTCAATTAGTCATGAAGTAGGTTTAAATGCTATCAGCTACTTTCTAAAGCAAAGAAATATACAGGAGCTACAACACACCAGGATGCTCACTGAGATGATTGAACTATGCCTCAGAAACAACATCTTTCTGTTCAACAATCAAATCTACTCCCAAACATGCGGGACTGCAATGGGACTTTCCCATCTCTCCAATCTATTCAAACCTCATGGGAAAAAATCATTGCTTTGAGAGAGGAAAATGAGGCCCACACAGCATAAATCGCACTGTGGTTGCGATTTATAGATGACCTGTTTTTGATTTGGAACGGCAGCAAGGAGGAATTCACTAAATATATGCAAATTCTGAATGATAACACTGTAGGCCTACAATTTACACACAACATCATTAACAAAGAAATACAATTCTTTTTTTTTTTTTTTTTTTTGAAATCGTTTATTACAAGACTCAAAAAATATACAATTATGGGCCTACAACCTTCCGGGCGGCCGCTAGCAATAAAAGGAGCATACGATATACATTTATAAAACACATGGTGCTGCGGCCGAGCATGCACAGGAGGTAACATCGTTGCGAGCCACACTATCCAGACCCCACTATACGGTTCCATTTTAAACTTAAGGAACAACAAATACAAACAAACCCACAAGGCAATCCTCAATCGGAAATAGCAACACGTGCTCCCCTAGAGGGGGGATCCTAGCCATCCATAGGAATCTCAAGAGGGGGGGGAGAGATCAGAACTAGGGCTGGGTACACCTAATGCCCAGGTACCGGGGGGATGAGTTGGCTAAGGGGACGGGGCCGGCGACGGATCGGGCAATAACGGTGGAGCACAGATTCCCCCGCGGTAGGCGTTCCAGGGGCCCCATACTTTCACCCATGTCGCAGGCTTACCTCTCGCCACATACACCACCTTTTCCCGAAACATGCACCAATCCATATGTTCCTTCCAGGCCGAGACAGTCGGGGGCCTCTGGGATCCCCACAGTTGGGCAATATCACGCTTGGCAACCATATACCCCAGAGTCACCCACCACGTCTGCGGCACCGAGTAATCGGTAGGCTCCCACACATTCAACAGGCATCTCCTCGCTTCGGGCAACAGCGCCACATGCGTGACCACTCGCAACACCTCATGCACACCACGCCAGAACCCCTCCACCTCCGGGCACTCCCACAAGATATGCAGAAAAGTCCCCAGCGCACCACACCCACGCTTGCACAAACCGTCCTCAGCATAGCCAATACGCAGGAGCTTTGGCCCCGTCATGTAGACCCTGTGGAGTATCTTGAGCTGGACGAAACGAAGGCGAGCCGGTATGGCCACCTCTTTCGG
This sequence comes from Triturus cristatus, assembly GCF_964204655.1. Lineage (NCBI taxonomy): Eukaryota > Metazoa > Chordata > Amphibia > Caudata > Salamandridae > Triturus > Triturus cristatus. Next base: position 969,927,972 of record NC_140582.1, read on the forward strand.
GGAGGCCACCGCGGAGATCCAGTCCTCGTCGTCCAGCTCCAGCCCATCGGCTACCCAAGCCTCACGAAGGGCAGTCAACAAGTCTGAGCGGTCGTTGATCAGTTTTTTGTAGATCAGTGAGATCGTGCTGTCAGGGACGTGTCCATCCAGCACTCTATCCTCCAGGGGGGAACACTCCGGGATGGAGGCAACATCCGGAAAGACGGAGCCCAGCGCATGCCGGACCTGCAAATACCGAAAGTACTCGCTGCCCTGCAACTGAAATTCCCTTTGCAGCATCTCGAACATTTTAAATCCTCCCCTCGTCCAGAGATCCCCCACTTTGCTAATGCCTATTAAATCCCACTTCTCAAAGCCCTTCGAGGTCCACAAGGAGCCCAACCGCTCAGATGCGTATAGTGGTGACGCCCGGGTCAAACGGTCCTTCCACCCCATTGCAGCATTGGCCGCGTGCCACACTCGCACCATGACACGCGTGGGGCCCGTTAGGCGAGCGTCGGGCGCGCTGGAGTAGAGCGCTCGATTATGGTCACCACCTGGAAGTAGCATCCTATCCATTTCAAACGCCGGGTTTAAGGCGGGCCCATATAGGCCCTGATTAATCACAGCTAGCTGGGAGGCCCAATAATACCGTTTAATATCCGGGAGGGCAATCCCCCCGTCATACCAGGGGAGCGTCAGCTTAGCCAGGGCAATACGTGGCCTCCCGTCCCAGAACAGGCGGCGCTGCAAACTCTCCACTTCGCGGAAGTAGCGCGCTGGGACGAGGTCCATAGTGTTCTGCAATGCGTATAGGAAACGCGGCAGCGACATCATTTTAAACAATGCCGCCCGGCCGAGCGGCGAAAGCGGCAAACGCCGCCAGCGCGCGACATCCTCTTTCAGACGCTGGAGGGGGGGAAGCAAGTTCCGATCATACCGAGCCTCCGGGTCCAGAGTAATGAAGACACCCAGGTACCTAAATCCCTGCGGGGCGACCTGGATCGGACAGCCCCGCGGGAGGATAGGAGCCTCCCCAGAGAGAACATACACACACGATTTAGCCCAGTTGATGACCAGACCGGAGTTACGACCGAATGAATGCAAAACATCAACCAGTACTATGAGTGATTTACGTGGGGAAGCTAGGTACAATAGGATGTCATCAGCGTATAGGGATACGCGGTCTTCATACTCAGGGGTCCAGCGGAGACCGCGGATGGAAGGCTCCCACCGCAGCCACTCCGCCAGGGGCTCCAAGGCAAGTGCAAAGAGGAGCGGCGATAAGGGGCAGCCCTGCCGTGTGCCCCGGCCCAGCTCGAACGGAGCCGACACTCTTCCGTTCACCACCACCTGCGCCAATGGGCCCGAATACAGCAATTTGACCCAACTGATGAACCCTGGGCCAAATCCAAACTTCGCAAGCATCGCCCAGATATATGGCCACTCAAGCGTGTCAAACGCCATGGTGGCGTCTAAGGACGCCAAAATGGCCGGCTCCCGTATGAACGGGGCACGTGCGAGCACACCGTGCAAACGCCGCAGATTAAGGGCTGTGTTGCGATGGGGAATAAAGCCAGATTGGTCCTGATGAATCAAATCGCCCACCACGCCGACCAGCCGATTGGCCAGTACCTTGGCGAGAATCTTGGGCTCCGCATTCAGTAGCGAAATGGGCCGATAGGATGTAACCCGGTCCCGAGGTCTCCCTTCCTTGTGGATGACCACGATTGTAGCCAGACGCTGGTCCGGCGGGAGGGAGCCCACCGAGTGTGCCGCCAGGAACATAGCCCGGAGGTGGGGTGCCAGCGTATCCGGTCGCAACTTGTACAACTCGATAGGGAGACCATTCGGACCCATGGCCTTGCCGGAAGCGACCGAGCGTATGGCGAGGGCGATCTCGTCGGAGGTGGGAGCGTCGTCCAACGACACCCTGTCCTCCCCGGAAAGGGACGGCAGCGCGATATCACTGAGCAGGGCACGGGAATCCTCTTCCGAGCAGGGAGACACCGGGGAATACACCCCATGGAAATAATCCGCGAAGCAGGAGACAATTTCTTCTGGCTCAGTTACACACACACCATCCGTTTTCTCAATCAGCGGGACCACACGATTCGCTCTCTCTTTTTTGTCCAACCACGCTATAAGTTTACCAGCCTTATCACCCACATCATACAGTCGCCCCTGTTGCTCTCTACTGAGGCCCCTGGCCGCCTCCGTGACGAGGGCCCTGTAGGCCGCTTGCTTGAGTTGGAGGACATGTAATGCAGCATCCGTCACCCCACCTTCTAAATTCCCCTCCAACTCGGCTATTTCAGCCTCCATCCGGGTCACCTCCTCCCGCTCGCGCCTCCGGGCGTGGGAAATAAGGGATAGGGCCTCCCCTCGGAGTACTGTCTTGAAGGCCTCCCATAGCGGTACGGCCGAAGGCACAGACCCCACATTCTCATCAAAATATCGCTGAAGGGATTTAATCAATTCAGCGCGAATGGTGGGGTCGCGCAGGTACCAAGGATTGATTGGGACCACCCTACCCTCACCCCTCGGAAAGACATCAAAGTGCAGTAGGAGCGGGGAGTGGTCCGAAATACCCCGTGGCAAATGGCGCACCTCTCCCACCCTCCCAACATAGGCCGCCGGGACAAGGACATAGTCTAGTCGTGAGAGACTACCATGGGCTCCCGAGTGGAAAGTGTACTGCAGCTGCGTGGGGTGTTTTAAACGCCAGCAGTCCACTAATTCAAATGTATCCAAGAGGCCGGGTAGCCACGCCTGTGCCCGGGAGAGGTCCCTAGGGGGGTGACGATCCAAAGACCCAGATACCACCGCATTAAAATCCCCCCCCACAACTAAAAGCCCCCCCGGAAGGCCAAGGAGAAGGCGCCCAAGGTCCGCAAAGGTGGTCGACTGCAGCCCCGGTGGGATGTATACTGACACAAAGACAACCACTTTGCCCTCCAGTCTTCCCACCAAGACCGTATAACGTCCCCTGTCATCGTGGAGCACCTCATCAATCTCCAACGGGAGCGAGTTCTTCACCATGATGCCCACACCCCGTGAGCCGGACGTGAAGCCCGAGTGAGCCACTAGGCGATAGCCACGCCGATTCATGGCGCAGAAGGAGTTGCCAATGAGGTGTGTCTCCTGCAGAAAGACTACATCGGGCGAGATTCGCTTCAAAAACTGCAGGACCACACCCCGTTTGATCCTGTCCCCCAGTCCATTCACATTCCAAGACAACAAAGTTAGTTCCCTACCCCCCATCATATACAGAAGCCATCATTCGTCCCCCGGAGAGCACTTTAGAACTAACACAATAATACGTTTGCCTTGTGATAAAAACGAACAACACCCCATCCCTACCCACCCACCCCAACAGAACTCCCCCCTCCCTGCACCCCTGCATGAGCCCAAACAGCCCCCCCAACGTGCAGTGTGCCTGTCGCCCCATATATAGTTAGACTAACTAAACCCCCTAGAGGAGGAGGGAGAACCCCCAATAGACCCAACACAACCTCCATAGGAGGGGAACTTACAAAAACTGACGCAGAATCAAAAGTGGCATCATTTTCGTCCAGAGTGAGGCCCAATATTAGACCCTCAGTCCTGATCCAGCGTGCCGTCTCCCCCCACGCCGCCCCCCCCCCCCCCCGCCCCCCCGATCACGATCCCCGGGCAGAGTATCCAGCCAGTCCCCGGCCGCTTCGGGACGATCAAAGAAGTGCGTGCGACCATCCACCTCCACACGCAGCTTGGCCGGGAAAAGCATGGCGTATTTGAGGTTTAGGTCCCGAAGACGGCGTTTGACGCCTAGGAAGCTCAGTCTCTGCTTCTGGACTGCTGGGGTGAAATCAGGATAAAAATTAACCTCCATATTGTCAAGCTTGACCGGTCCATGCAGTCTGGAGATTTGCAGGATAGCGTCTCTATCCCGAAAATTGAAAATCCGGGCGATGAGAGGTCTCGGAGGGGCTCCGACCTTCGGCCTTCCCCCGGGAACCCTGTGGGCCCTCTCCACAGCGAAGAATTTGCTCAGCCCCCGTGGCTGGAGATGGGTAGCAATCAGGTCCTCCACAAAGAGATCCGCCGCCGCCTCCTCGCGTCCCTCGGGCACCCCGATAATGCGGATGTTGTTCCTCCGTGCCCGACTCTCGGAGTCCTCCAGGCGTCGATCCATAAGCGCAGTCGCCTGACTAAGCCGGCGCACCTCTGTTTGCAAGGCCGCCACATCTGTCGTTAGGCCCGATGCGGTGTGGGCCAAAGACTCTACTCGGTCGTTGGTTTTGGAAAGATCGGCCCTCACCAGGCCAACATCCACGAGGACCGAGTCAATCTTCTGCGCCAGTGTATCAAACCGCTGGCCCACCGAGGCCTTCATCTCGGCAATGGCGCCCATAACATCTCGCAGAGTCAGATCTGCGGGCAGGTCTGGGGCATCAGGAGGGCTCTCAGGGGACTTGCGCGGTCCATCGGGAGATCCCTTCTGGAGGGTATAGCGGTCCATACTGTTGGCCTGATGGACGGCGCCACGCCGGGTCGATTTGGTCTTTGCCCGGTCTCCATCTTGTTTCGTGGCCATGGCCACCAGTCTCCCAGTCGCACCAGCCACGTCGTGAAGGGCAGGAAAGCAGGGCCACGAGCTCCGGGAGGGCCCCCTCAGAGCAGCGGGGTGGATCACAGCCTGCAGGCAGGCAGGGTCTCCCAGCAAGGCCACACCACACCAACACCAAGGGCTCCGCGACCCAACCTCGCAGAGACGACAAGGTGGTGCGAAAGCGAAAGCGAAAGTGCGGGGTACGCGAGTCGCCAGGCCCTGCCTGCCGCTGTTGTTCACTTTGTCACTGGATCACCCCACAGCGCAAATCCGGGGTCCGGCGAGGGGAAGGCCGCACACCTCAATCGGTGCTCACTCCGGTGTCCCAGGTCCGATTCGGAAGCGGGAAACGGGTGCCACCTCAGCTCAGGTTCACCAACATAGTCCCCTCATCCAGGGCAGGATAATTTCAGGATAATCGTAGGAGGTTGCGGAGGTCCTCGGGAGCCTCGCACCTACGCGGCCATCTTGGTTGCGCGCTAGGCTCCTCCCCGAAATACAATTCTTAGATGTTACAGTGTATATTGAAAACAGTCAAATTGAAACCAAATTATACAGAAACCCTACGGCAACCAATAGCATACTGCATGGTGAGAGCTTCCATCCACAACAGTTGAAAAAAAGCATCCCTTTTGGGGAATTCATAAGAATGAGAAGGAACTGCTCGAATGACCTGGAAATGGAAAAAACATTCCAGGAAACCGAAACCAAAGTCCTTTGAAGAGGATATAAATATCGAGATGTGATGGAAGGGAAAGAGAGGGCGAGACTATCTACCCTCATGAGTGGCAAAGAGGAAAAGCAAAAGAAGGAGGACAAAAAAATCTGATTAATACTTACATACAGCAAGGAAAATCATAAGATCACGTATATCCTGAAAAAACATTGGAACATCCTCAAAAAAGACCCAGATATTGGTAACATAATAGGAGAAGGACGAAGTGTAACATACCGTAAAGTACCCTCATTGAGAGACAAAAAATTAAAAGCCATTTCTCAGCAAATCCGAAGAAAAACTGGTTGGCAAATCAGCAAAATGGCTTTATATATTGCACTAAGTGCTAAGCCTGTAGAATAGGCAAAAATGTCAAAGAAATGGTGGACTTCAGGGGTAAAATCTTCAGGATTGATGAAACAATAACATGTGAATCAACCTACGTAGTATATGTGATTGAATGCCCCTGTGGAATGCAGTACATAGGCAGCATGATATGCCCCCTAAGAAAATGAATCTTCGAGCCATCCTAAATGGGGACATGTCCTATGCAATTGCAAAACACATGATAACACATCACAATGAAGAGCGACAGAACATCTGGTACTTTGTACTAGTAACAATACCAAAACACAAGCGAGGTGGCAACAGAACCCTCAAATTAAGAAGACTAGAATCTAGGATGATTATTAGATTCAGGAAAAATACCCCACATGGACTAAACGGGGATGAAGAGATGTACATACTTCTATGAAGCCAGATGAAATAGAACCAATATTGTATGAAGCACAGATAGGCATTACTAAAATCGACACATTTACCAGAACAAACCATACGAAAGTAAAACAATAACAAATATAGTGGACCAACGATTGCGTACAAGAAAGAGAAACATTTCTCAGAGGAAATCACAAAATAACAAATAGAAGTTATGCAAGAAATGCAATTAGGAAGTAAATAGGCACTTAGCTATAAGGAATTACATCACTGTTATGTTTAACAATAACTGTACTAAACTGATGATATATTTATTGATGTGACATTCCCCAACTCACTGTGAAGATACACAAGATTGTGCACAATTAAAGATTAATAAGGCATAATGTAACATCTAATAATACAAGGTACCATGTATCATACCAAAAAATCTCTGCTCTTATTGGTGTTTAAAATAACAATGTAAACATCAACATCTAGTGCATTGAAACATTAACAGAATACCCAGTATGAACATTGTAAATACTTACAACAATATACTCAAAAAACTATAACTTGAACTTGATAAACGATGTGTCCCATAATGCCTAATAGTGGGCGCTAATGGGGCAGGACTATATAAAGAGAAATGAAAGATGGACTCACATTACCATGAACAAGACCCGGCAGGTTTGAAACGCGTAGGTGGTGGAAGTGGGACATGGACATTTTGCACGTTTGCAAATAAAGGATTGAAATAGATTCCCTTGGTGTGCGGTGAATCCTTGGTTGGATATTTTGGTGATTAATCATTATCACGAGGGGCAGTCCACCCTCGACACCGGTACCCTCTGTGTGACAGAGCGCGCTACCATGGATGAATTGGTGGTGTGTGTATATATATATATATATATAAGATATATATATATATATATAATATATATATCGTCAAGGTACATAGATGTGGAGTTAAGAAAAGTGAATCTATACTTACCTATTTACACTTACATTCTCAATATTTTGATCCTCTATATTTTTGACACGATATTCTGATCACACAGTTTTTTTCCTTTCAGGTTAAATGAGATTTTGCAATTTTCTGTTGGATTGTATTGTAGAGACAAACTCTGCTGATTTAAGCGGATTTAGATCAGGGTTAATTTGCCTGTTTTCCTTAGCAGATGTGAACTGCCGTGTAACATTGCATTGTATTAGTTTTCATAGTACTTCAATCCAATAAAAAACTGAAAAAGAAAAATGCTGCACTTCTGTCAGACTGGCAGAGCTTAGTCAAGAGATTCAGAGGCAGTAAATCTCACATTTTCCAACTGAAAGAGTAATGGCTGCAGAGTGGAGGGTTGAGATGACCAAGGTTTGGAATTAACTGTTTCCTTGAGGAACATTGTCTGTACTGATTTGCATTAGGAGGGCCTCTGGCTAGAATGGCAAAGAGGCCAAAAAGGATGAGTTGGAATTTAATCCCAAGCGACTGCCATTGGTTGGACTTTTGCAAGCATTCATGCCATCAGCCTTTGGGGGTATGATTGCCAGTAGTGTGCCAGGACCTTGAGACTGTTGCAGTTTCTTTGTAAACCGGTCACTATATATAGTTAAGATCCAGATCCAAAAATAAACATTTTAAAATCTCTTAGTGAAATGAGAACAACAATAAAAACTGACACAGGCATAGAAGTAACCCTGGGCGGAGTTCACGGCGTTGCACTATGCGGAGCTGCGCAAAGTGCAAAAAAAACTCTGTCGCACTACGTGGACCTCCGCAAGCAGCGGAGATCCATAGAAACATGCTGTTCGCGGTGATTGCACAGTGCAGGTGCTTGTCCGCACTGTGTAGTCATTGCGAACGGCACCTTGCAGAGCGCAAGCGTTCCCTTCTATTTATTTTCTGCCGCTCAAGTAGATTTTTACTCGAGCGGCACCTTTCTCAATGCGAACAAACCGTTTCTCATCGCGAGCGGTCGCGAGTATACGCGGCCACTCGCAATGAGAAACCTCACCATCCCACATTGAGTAATCTCGCCGGGATGTTTATTTTCCACGCTGGCGCTCGCCAACTTGACATTGGTGAACATGAGCGAGTTAAAAAAACTCCACTCCACTGCGCGAAGCGGAGTTTTTCGGAACTCCGCGAGCTCCGCTTAACGCGGAGTGCAGGAAACTCCGCAAGCAGAGCGGAGTTCACCGCCCCACCTTACATAGAAGACCCAAGGCCTGCAGACAGAACGACCAAACTAAGAATACTTTTGAGAGTAGTCACACCACAAACACCCCCACTGAAGCTATGCCCCTGCCCACCCCTCCTGGGCCTTGTAGTTCGTCCTGGGAAATCCTGACTATGGTTAAATACAACACAACGGCTTGGAGTGCCTGTCCTGGGATTACGTATTATTAATGTATTTTCACTGCACGCACTCTCCTTCGTCTCTGCTACAAGAAGCCTTGATGGTACAGTTGTCAATTCAGTGCATGCGGGCATGGCTCAATGTTTATGTTTCTAGTTCTTGCCTTTAACAGATCATTTTATCAAGTGAGTGATGGCTCTATGTACTAAGCCCGAGTCGCAAATAGTGGAAGGTGTGCAGGCAAATCAATAGGCGGGTCAGAGGAGAGCAATGGGTCTGGTTTGGCTCTAACAATCTGTGCACGAGGGGAGCCCAGAAAAAGTTTGCTATATATATCATGCAACATACAAAATATAAAAATATGATGCCTTGTCTTCAAAATTCAAAAGAATGTATTCCTTCAACATGTGGCAGCGTTTCACCTTAATACATCAGATTATATCACTCCATTGACAGATATTTATTAAAAGTGATCGTTTTTAGAAACATTCATGGCTCTCCCTCAACAGTTCAAATGGGGGCCTGCAGCCAAACTGCCTGCTGGACACAGGTGCACACTACATCAAATGATATACATCACATAACACATGAACACATGATTTTCAATACATTTCTCCCAAAATTATTAATCGCAATTATTGGGAATTTGATCATAAAGGGATTTTTTCTGTTTTCCAATGAATAAACATGACAAGCAAATCAATTTTTGAACTAATGTAGTCAAAATTCTTAACACATCGTGCTAAAACAATGTAATTTCATCAAAAGACAAAAATTCAAAATAAAGCCAAATGCATTTCGGGACTGATGTCCCTTCTTCAGGGGCGATCTCTGTGAAAATAAAGAATGAACTCAGCATTATTACAGTGTACATAGGAAGATCAATAACCAAGATTTTGACACACAAGAGTGATTACTTAAGAGGTAGCTGTCTGTTAAGTGGGCTTTTTATACATCATGGCCAATTATAATGTATGCTGGTAAAAGAGCAAAATCTAAATAAAACCAGAAGGAAAAAAGAGAGATAGCTTTCACATAATCTACCACCGTAAAGTTCACAAACAACGTACAACTAGCCCTTTTGAATGTGCTATTGATGTATATAGTGCTACAACGTCTATTGTCCATAACACATAATCTAGTTAAAAAGTGAGGATCACTCTCTCTAACTTTTTAATGAAATCTGAGAAGTATTGTATATAAATGTGCAAAGATTGCACAAATGGTTAAAGAACTTTGTCTATGAATCTACCAGCAGGTTCAAACACTGACCCACATCCCGACACAATGGGTCGGAATGGTGGGTCATGTACATTTCTATGGACTTTCGGAAGCATGTATAGTCTAGGTCTTCGATGAAATGGTGTCACCAAATATTTTGCTGTATTTTCATATATCCAATCCATGTTAAGGGCTTTATCAAGAATTTTGTGAAGTAAATTTGAGATATCCATAGTGGGATCCTTATCCAATAGCATATTAGTAGCCGTATCACTGACATGCTCTCCTACTTTTTTATCATAAAATTGGGTGTCCATCATCTCAAGGGCTCCTCCCTTGTCCGCCTTTTGAAAGGTAATCTCTTGGTTAGAAGCCAATTGAACTAGAATGTTCTTTTCAGCTCTGCTAAAATTACAAACTGTGTTTCTCTTCGCTTTGTAATTTAGTTTTTGGAGATCCTTAGTTACAAGTGACTCAAATGTATCCAAGGTTTTATGGGACACTGGAGCCTCAAACGTACTTTTGGGTTTAAACTCACTTAGCATGTCTTCTTTGGGATCTGAAGGTGGAACAATGTTTTTTTTAAATCCTTAATTTATCGGCCACGATAGATGATGAATTAATCTGAATTCTCCAGCCAATTTCTTGGGAACTACGCCCAATGGGGATACTATCTAGTTTTGCAAGGGACACTGACTAAAAGGACCCGCTATCCTACCAGCTTTTAACTCAACATCCAGTTTCTTTTGATCAATATGTGGCAATTCTTTGGCAGATTTTAAGTTGTCAGCCCATCGATGATAACATGACCCTTAATAACCTATCTTGAAACCAACTTTAAATCCCCAAAACAATTTTGAAGCAGCTTCGGAATCGGGATACACCTCCAACCATGGTATCAGTAACTGCAACTTAATTGGGGTATGAGCTCTTTGGTATAAATTGATGAACTGCACCTCTACCTCCTTGGAACTTTCCTTGATCCCCGAAAGTCTGGTTTGTGAAACATTGGGTAATGGCATGCTTCCCTCCACACTGGGAACATTCATGTTTAAACCTGCAAAATTGCCTGGTGCATACGCCTCGGTTAAAATTCCAACAGGCGCCTGATGTAGACAGTTGTCCTCTACCAAAAACACCTGCCCCGATTTGGGCGGGGCGAGGCAGAAAGGGCCGGTACGTAATTGGCAGACCACGTGCAGTATGAATCGTCGCAGGTGGCTGGGTAGAGGACATCCACTGCAACCAAAGTTCTTGATCCACCTCACCCAAGGTTTATCAATAAACATACTGACTCTAGCCCTAAATTCTTCATCATAATTGAGCCATGCATAACCACCAAATTGTAAATGTACTTTACGAATAATCTCTATGTATTTAAACATGGCTACAGCCACATCTTGATGTCTCTTGCAATATACACTTGCATATATTAAAAATGCAGCTGTCCAATTCTCAATAGACTTAGGGACTCTGGGATGCCTAGAAAGCTCCAATTCTTCCTCTTTGGACCCCTCCTTAGTTTGAATATCTCTATGAAGGAGTTTGAAAACATCAACAAATTCATGTTGCCAAATTATTTTCTTTGTTTTATCTGAAAGGTGCAACCCCAAGGGCATAGCTAAACCCATATATGGAAGCTTCTTATGAATGTTATCAGTGACTGACTCTGGCCCCAAACTGGAATTGCCAACCTCTGAAACCTGTTTTTCTCGACCTGAAGTTTTGTTTGACCTTGCAACACTACTAGAAAAAGATGGCTGATCCGTTACTTTCACCATATCCTCAATTCTCCTCAAACCCAAAGAGTCATTTACATGTAAATCACCAACACCCACAGAAACTGAATTATGCTTGCCCGTCAAAGGTTGTGACCAAGCAGCCCACCAATGAGGTTTACCTGTCGTTAACTGAGCAGCACGCTTCTGAAATTCCTGAGGATCATCACAACAACGATGATCGTGACGCCGTTCTTGATCCGTCGCACTGTCCGCACTTGACTTCTGTAACATACTAGAAGAATTGATTGTCCCCGGACCCTTTTTTGACAAAACATGATCATAATCCTAAGAATATGCATTACCATCAAAATCGTCCACATTACCCCCTCATTTGCATTGTCAGCCACAGGCCCTTGATCAAAATGTTCATCCGATATTTCAAAAACATAATTGCTAGTACCTGGCATTTCATCATCACCTACCCTGCCGTCATAAGATGTCCAATTGGTCACAGGCCTCCGCTCAGAGCCCGGACGTAATACAGAAATCCGCATCTGATCCGCCTTGTGCAGATGATACATTACCAAAAATAGCAACCTGCTTCACATTCACCATTCTGGAAATGCCAGATGCTGACTGAGAGAATGTATGTGATGCAGACTTCCCACCTCTCTTGCCAGAAGCTGCTGATAACTTACCAACTCCAGAAGCCTGCATGAAGCCGCCAACCTCAGACGATGAAGGAGCAGAATGCTCAACCCACAAACACTGTCCACATTGTGATCCAAACAAAGAGTCAAACGTAACCTGAGGGTGACAAGGAGGGGGGCGAGATTCCGGTAAAATAGATACAATGCCTGACAATTACCAAACTGATCTAAATGTGAATGATCATGTTCAATGAGTGGCCACCCTTCAACCTCATTCGCAACCTCAGAGACATCATCTCCCAGAGCTGCCTCTGATATATCAATATGACCAGTGTTACCTGTTGTTTGATTAAACAAACTAGATTTTACCCCGAGAGGACCTCTAGGCATAGGAGCCAGTACAACATCTGAAACAGCCCCCCCAAGCGCAGCCCCAACAAACAGCGCATTCTTGGAAACAGTATTCTGCATAAGAGCAGATGACACTTCCTGATAAACACCATCCTCCTCCCCACTGTCGCTAGAATAGTCTTCTAGTGCTGCAGAGCGTCCATCTGACAATACAGGAGGGGCTATATTAATTAATGACATTGTTTGTTAAAATGAGTGCTCTTCACGCGCACTTTATCCCCCAAATGTGCCCTCTTAGCAGGAGAAGGAGACGCTGTCAGTATAAAAGAATTAACTTCCCCAGCAGGGCCCCTCCCACTGCTACTTCGAGTTAGTGATGCGGGCAAACTTCTGGAGACAGCACTGCCCCTGCTGCTGCCCGGCCCAATCAAGGGGCGGAGACCGCCCCCAACTGACTCTCCTCCACCGCAGACGACGAAGAGCAGCTTGGTGAAAGCAGCCTCATATTACCGCTCCGACGTGAGGGTGCGTCCGCGGTACTGCAAATGACCAGGTAATTGCTCATCGCTAGAGGCAACAAGCTGTGAACGGCTCTTCGATGATAAACAAGCCGCCACAGCCTCATTTACACCCAGCACTGCCACACGCTTCGGGCGCCTGCTGCCAACATCGAAGAGACACCAGGGCACAATAGATCCTCACATCCTGCTTCACACAGGACACGGAGCGCGTCCTTCACAGCAGCGCTTTCAGCCATTACTATGAAAGGAAATACTGCTTCAAACTGAGGAAAAAGGCCGACGTCAATAAAACGTTCGCCTAAACAAATCTCCTTAGAGTGAAGCTTCCCGCCCAAAGACCTTCTATATATAACCTACCCTCTAAAACTGCCCCTTACCTGCCTACACCTATCGCGCTTCATGGATTGTTCCACCGCGCGAATCACCCCAGGGGGACACCGGCTCACGACAAGGTCCCCCTGGGTCCCCATTCCATAGTGGCTGAAAAAATGAAAAACTATACAATATGTAGTCCCAAACAACAGTACAACATGAACAAAAGTACACACTTTTTTTTCCCCTTTAAATATACTACCTGACTTCCTATGTCAGTAGAAAGAGTATAAGAGAGACCCCTCTATGATTTCCATAAATATTTATCTTAATACGAACTAATAACAAAGTATTCTTCATTTCGATTAATAATGATAATTATATTTTCCCTATCCAACCAACTTATATCTTTTGGGGAAAGGGAACCCTACATATTATCATTAGTTCTAGTAGCTCTCCATACATTTCTATATTCAACCGCCGGACCCTGCTGAAATTTCTTTTAACAGAGCCTGAGCCTCTTCAAGGTCTGAAAACATAAAGAACTTTCCCTTGACTAAAACTCTGAGTTTAGACTGCTGTGCAATTGAAGCTTGCGCGCCGTGGGCTTTAAACAAGTGCAACATTTTTACAAATTCTTTTCTCCTGCGTGCAGCAACAGCAGTCATGTTGGAGAATATACGACACTTATTAGTTTCATTTACGGAGAACTGTCTCTGCTGGATAGCTTTTGATAAAATCCTCTCCTTTATTCGGAAATCCGCAAAGTTCAGCAGGATGGTTCTTGGTATCGTAGAATTTGGGAAGGGTTGCGCTGGGACTCGGTGGGCACTTGTGATCGTGAGGTCGCCTTCAAACTCGGGAAGGACATGCCGTTTAATGAATGAATTTACCCATAGGATAGGTTGGGAGCCTTCAATCCCCTCTGGAACTCCAACAATCCGGAGGTTAGACCTCCGTGAGTGATTTTCGAGCTCTTCCAGTTTATTCTCGAGGGAGTTCTTCCTTTTGGCTACTTCCTTTACCACTCCCATGGCCATGGTCATCTGATCCTCCAATACCGATATTCTAGCTTCTGCTTCCTGCAACCTGGCAGGAAATCCCAACATCACTTCTTCTATTTTCCCCAGTCTCAGATGCAGAGCAGCGATTTCCATGTGTTGGGTTTTTTTCATTTCGCGGACCTCTTCCAAGATTTAGCATTTCTTTGATATCTAACTGAAACCCCCCCCCCAGTCTCTACATCCAAACCATGATTACTCAGTCAGTCATCAGCTCTAGTGCTTGTATCCTCCGTCCTTACATCGAGCAGAGCTGGCTCAGCTTCTGGTGGCAATTGCCCCTGAGAACTCAACTGAGATTGAAGTTGAAATTGAAGTTGAGGTTGGAATTGAGCCTGGGAGGAACTTAACCTTGGCATGGTTTTTCCGGTTAACTTCATGGGGTTTGAAGATGTTGGAGATGTTGAGAGTACTGTCAAAGTTGGAATTAAACCTTGCTGTGGATGCCGGACTCCCATGACATCCAATTCCAAATTTTGTTGAGTTGTGGTTACGCTCTGATCCTTGGGAGTCAGCTCTTCTTGTGGTCCTATTAAAACCAGTCCTGACTCCGACAGCAGAGCACCTGGTGGTTTGAGGGCTGAAGTCGCAGTTGGTGAGGGGGATTGTGACACTTGTAGAGTGGATTTCTTGATAAACAATGGAAAATCCCTCACTCCTTTTGCACTATTTCTTAAGCCATCCTGCGTTGGGCTGCCTTGTAGAGACATACCGACAGCAGCCTCAGTCTGCTCCGGTATAACACGTACCTGTTCAGACGTTGATTCGGGCAACCCCTCGCTTTGTGGGGAGGCGGTAAAGGAAGGCTCGCCTTCAGAGGTCTCGGGGGTGCTGATAAGATCGGGAGACCAGAATTGTTTCCCTTTTCTTTCTCATTATTAATCAGAAGCGCAGCTTTTTTTGCCCGAGCATGACGTGTTTTAGTTTTGAGGCGGGCCGCTGCCACAACATCTACTTTACTGGATTTGTTTGCCATACCTGCATCTTTCTGGGGTTTTCCCATTGTTGCTCTTTCCTCTTTTTTCCCTTCCTTTTCCTTCTCCCTCGACCCCTCTTAGCCAGACATAATGGAAGTCCTGATAGAAACCCCTCCTCACTTCCTTTTCTTTCCCAAAAAAAACCAGCAAAGTCACTTTAGCGCTTAGAAGCCGGGCTCATAATGTTCTTCCTACACATGGAGGACACACACCCCCTCCTCGCCTCAATGTGCCTTAATGAGCCCTCGCCATCTATCCCTCTTCTGGCATTGGAGAGAAATCCTTTTCCTCATTTGATAATTACTCTATAAATCCATCAAAGGTGTTCTTCCGCAAAAAAGGCTCCACGAAGCATTCTATTTAGGTTTATTTGTTCCTCCAATATATTCAAAAGCCATCACTACAGATGCCCCCCATTAACTAATATGTTCCTTCTATTTCACCGACGGCCTCACAACCCGAAGCGCAAAGCAATTAGCAGCAGTCCTCCTCAGTCCATTACTGCAGCCAAGCCAATCAGGCTACAAGCGGGGAAAATCACGAGAGTCAGCAACGAGGCAGATGCCAGACAAAAAAAAAAAATAACTAGGAAGCTAATGTCCGCCTCACCTCCTCCACGCCACCGCCTGGACAGCAAAAGACGTAATTCTCTGCTCCGGAGGGCTCTCCAAAAAATCTAAGGGTTTCCCTAAGCACTCCAAAGCTTTAAAGCGGACACACCTCGCTGTCTGACTCCGAAATCGGCTTCTACTTCCAATATCGCCGGACCTCTGGCGCCGTAGGGGAAGTACTCTAAAAAATAAACATATCCGCAGCCATGATGCTTCGCTTCGCCTTATCGCCTTATCGCGTACCCCAGACCGCAGTCTTCACCAAGATGCCGGCCAGATACGAGCCACCATTACTGGGGGAGGGGCCGCGGGTCACCTATGGCTATTCGGAGGCGTGGTTCTCCGTAGCCAGGGGGAAAAAAATGAAAGAAAGAGGAGAGGGAAGAAGAAAAAAAAGGAAATTTCTCATTTTGATTACTTTGAAACATTTTTGTGGGGGGGGCTCCTGGGTCGGCGGGGATCACCTAGGGTGTAATTTCATGACACCCATGAGGGTAACTGGGTGGGGCGAAATGTGGGCAGCGTGGTTGGAAGGGGTTTCTCCACATTTTGGGGTGGGGATTGTTTTTTATTTCAGGGTGGCAGGGTGGGGGGCATATAGGGTTCACTGCAGGGGAAAAAAGAAAAAAGAGCAAGAGCAGAAGATACTGAGAATGTACTATTGAAAATGTCGGTAGAAAAATATAATAATGGAAACCAGTAAATGTAAGATCCTATCTGTGAATGTAAACGGAATCTTGAACAAAAAGAAGTGTGGTGCTCTGATAAAATGGTTGACATCTTTTAACCCTCAAGTTTTATTTTTCCAGGAGACACATCTAAAATCTAATTCTCCTAAACTATTTGTTCCCAGGGTTTTCTCTAATGTCTTTTTTGCATCTGCAGGTTCTGCTATACAAATGTTTCTGTAGGGTTTTCTGGCGCCCCAGTTCAAAACCCAGTTTCGTGCCCTTTGCCCATTTCAATAGGTCCTTACAAATTGGAGGCCCCGCTCCTTTTAACAACTGGTTGTGGTGAAAATTTGTTGGGCTTGGATTTATTGAAGAGATTGTATGTGACATTACACTGTTCCCCTTCTGGTGTACGTCTTACCTTAGGTAAGAAATTGACCTCACCGATGTACTTGTCTAAAGCTCTCCATATATTTCTATATTCAACCGCCGGACCCTGCTGAAATTTCTTTTAACAGAGCCTGAGCCTCTTCAAGGTCTGAAAACATAAAGAACTTTCCCTTGACTACTCTGAGTTTTGACTGCTGTGCAATTGAAGCTTGCGCGCCGTGGGCTTTAAACAAGTGCAACATTTTTACAAATTCTTTTCTCCTGCGTGCAGCAACAGCAGTCATGTTGGAGAATATATGACACTTATTAGTTTCATTTATGGAGAACTGTCTCTGCTGGATAGCTTTTGATAAAATCCTCTCCTTTATTCGGAAATCCGCAAAGTTCAGCAGGATGGTTCTTGGTATTGTAGAATTTGGGAAGGGTTGTGCTGGGACTCGGTGGGCACTTGTGATCGTGAGGTCGCCTTCAAACTCGGGAAGCACATGCCGTTTAATGAATGAATTTACCCATAGGATAGGTTGGGAGCCTTCAATCCCCTCTGGAACTCCAACAATCCGGAGGTTAGACCTCCGTGAGTGATTTTCGAGCTCTTCCAGTTTATTCTCGAGGGAGTTCTTCCTTTTGGCTACTTCCTTTACCACTCCCATGGCCATGGTCATCTGATCCTCCAATACCGATATTCTAGCTTCTGCTTCCTGCAACCTGGCAGGAAATCCCAACATCACTTCTTCTATTTTCCCCAGTCTCAGATGCAGAGCAGCGATTTCCATGTGTTGCGTTTTTTTCATTTCGCGGACCTCTTCCAGAGAGCCCCTCCATTTATAGTCAAGCATTGAAATCACAGCTCAATACTTTGTGATTACCACCAGGGGCCACTCTCATTGAATATGTGGATGACCTGTTGGTTACAGCAGATTCTGAAGACACTTGTAAAAAGGCTACCATTTCACTGTTACGCCACATATCTGCCCACAACCACAAGGTTTCACCATCAAAATTGCAATATTGCTGCCAAGAGGTTACCTACCTAGGTCATCTCTTGTCAAAGGAGGGACGGCGATTGACCCCAGAACGTATCCAAGCAATTGCCCAAATGCCTATTCCATGTACGCAAAAAGAGGTGCATGCCTTTTTGGGTATTACCTCTTATTGTAGACAATGGATCCCCAATTTTTCCCTTCTGGCAAAACCTTTGTTGGCACTCACTCTTAAAGATACACCACACCCGCTCCCATGGATTGCGGAATGTCAGAAAAGTTTCACTGATGTACGCACTGCCTTGTGCTCTGCCCCTGTGTTAGGTACTCCTGATTACAGTAAGCCTTTCACACTCTATGTTCATGAAAAAGAAGGTTGCGCGTTATCAGTTTTAACGCAACGATTTGGGGAAAAGCAACGCCCCTGTGCCTATTTTTCGGCCACGTTAGATCAAACGTGGCCAAGGCATTACCTAGCTGTTTGAGGGCTACAGCAGCAGCGGCAGTTTCCATTCGCCAGTCTGCTGGATTGGTATTAGATAATACCCTTATTGTCATGGTACCGCATGCAGTAGACACCCTCCTAAATAGAACAACGACCCAACACCTCACGAGTGCACACCTTTCGGGGTACGAATTGATGCTCTTGGCTAGCCACATACACATTAAGCAATGTAATACCTTGAACCCGGCAACATTGCTGCCAATTCCAGTAGAAAATGACACTCAGGAGCAACACGACTGCTTCCTCCGCACGGAGGAAGAGACAAAAGGCAGAGTTGATTTAAAATATACTCCACTCCCGGACCCGGATGGGACCTTATGGGTGGATGGTTCTTGTTTTAAGCTTCCCAATGGTGAAACGACCTCAGCCTATGCAGTCACTACCTTATACACTGTTGTAGAAACAGCGCGTATTATACATAACTCAGCCCAGGCAGCTGAATTGATAGCACTGACTAGAGCTTGTGTGTTGGCTGAAGGAAAAAGGGTGAATGTGTATACTGATAGTCAGTATGCGTTTGGAGTGGCCCATAGTTTTGGCCGCCTGTGGAAGGAAAGAGGGTTTCTCACATCCCACGGCACTAAGATACAGCATGGCTAATTGGTAAATGACCTCCTTGAATCACTCACCTTGCCCACTCAGATAGCAATTGTGAAATGTAGTGCACAAAAGAAGATCACTGATGATGTAGGTCAAGGAAATGCTTTCGCAGACCACATAGCGAAAGAGACAGCTAGAGACACTACAAGCCGCATGTATGTTGCGGGCTCTGCTAGATGGGTTGCACAAGGAGGGATGTGTGAGAATACTGTGGGCAGTGTGAAAATGATCCAGGCAGAGGCCACAGAGAAAGAATTGAGTACGTGGAAAGAAAGTATAGGAAGATTGGATGTGACAGGGTGCTGGACGGACTTGTCAGAACATCAACGCTGGTTGTTACCAGATGCTTATGTACTCCCAGTAGTTACCATGGCACATGGTCCAGCCCATATTAGCGCTAAAGGTATATGCAAGCTTCTGGCTCCGGTATGGAAGAATTTGGGGATCCCTAAATGTGCAGACAATCTGGTTAAGCATTGTATTGTATGCTTGATGCATAACCCGGGGAAGGGAACACCAACACCAGCAGGACACTTTGCTTCCTCAACTTACCCTTTTGAGGTTTTACAAATAGATTACATCCACATGGAACGATGTAACAATCTGAAGTACGTTCTTGTTGTGGTATGTGCCTTCTCCCGATGGGTAGAGGCCTATCCCCTGAAAGATAATACTGCTCTATCCACGGCAAAAGTCCTTTTGAAGGAGTTTCTGCCAAGATTTGGGTTACCGAGAATTATTTGGAGTGACAACGGAAGTGAATTTGTGGGTCAGATCATGCAGAAAGTATGTACAGGCCTTGGCATCCAGCAAAAGTTCCACACAGCAAACCATCCTCAGTCAGCAGGGTTGGTGGAATGCTATAATGGCACCCTTAAGCTTAAACTGGTGAAAATACAAGCCAGCACGGGTCTTGCCTGGCCTGATGCCTTGCCCTTGGCTCTCTTACCCACCAGAACAACCACCCATTCCCGTATGGGGCTTAGTCCTTATGACGTTGTCTTTGGACGCCCTGCAAACGTTTGGGGAGTCCCAAGGTCAAAGAAATACTCAGAGATAGAGCATCCATTGTTAATTGACTATTTACATGATCTAACCACTAAGTTACGTGTCCTTCACCAACAGGTACAAGATACTTTGCCCCAGGCTTCAACGGATCCTGGTCACACCATACGGCCGGGAGACTGGGTCTGCGTCAAAAACTTCCAGAGGTCAAAGAACATGGAACCTCGCTGGAGAGAACCTCGTCAGGTGCTACCGACGACGCGTACTGCAGTAAAGGTGGTCGGAAAAAAGAACTGGGTACATGGGGTACATTGCAAGAAAGTGCCCCTACCATTGCCTTATGATCAATGGGTTCATAAACGAATTAGTGACTCTGAAACCGGAAGAGTACCGAGATTTGGACTATTCAGCGATGCGCGCCTAGACTTTGCTGGAGCAGGACAAGACGACGACGAGGTCCTCCAGACAGCTATACCACCGGCAGTGAAATTGGACACTGCTAAACCACATCTCCTTTTCCAAGAGCAAACTGTACCTTGTTCCCGGAGGTACGATTTGAGGCCCAGACTGAACAAAAAAAACCTCAATAGTGCTTCATTGACTTTTGTCTTTATCCCGATTTCCACATGATTGCAGGGCCGTGATCGTAAGTCTCAGAATTGTGACCCAAGATGTGGCTCTAGGCCTGTGGGACTTGTAGGAAAGTATAAAGAACTACAGACAATCACAGCTGAGTGAAGCAACCTCCCGTCACGGGCAATATTTAACAAGGGAATGGACAAAATACAAACAATGAGCACAAAGCATTGTAAATTATTGCATAATCGTTTTATAGTGGTCTTAATAATATTGATTTTGATATGTATTATATTGTCTTGTATAGGATGGGGACTACACATAATTTTTACACAGCCTACTCCCAAAGTTACGGTTGAAATGCATACACATGTCACTCTACCACCTCATGTTGAGTCAAGAAGGAGTGAATTCCGCAACAACACATTTGTTTCCATGCTACACCAACATCAATTGGCCACTAATGCGATGAACTGTTGGGTTTGCGGTCTTCTGCCAAGTTCGGTGAATACTGGAATGCCATACATTACCCTTCCTTTTTCATTTAATGGCTCTTGTAGTGCATGGTGGGAATTGAGCGCCAGTTGGGTATTTTCTGGAGATGGGGATACTCGAGAAGTAAGGAGCTTGGGAGTACATCTATACCATTTATGTTGGCGGGACAGAAAAAGGATATATGGGACGGATAGTGAGAAGTCAGAATATGCCGATCGCCAAACCAAATCTACGGATTTGTATTTTCTGCCCTCTAATGAACCTCTCGAAAAGGACAAACTTTTCTAGTGGTACCTGGACAAGCACCATTCTGTATTAGGAAAGGAGGGTTAGAATATAAAGGTACAAGCAATTGCCAACATATTGTGACATTGAATGGGACAGATTGGCCTCGCATGGTTCCCTCACGAAATACATACTTCGTGTGTGGAAATAAGGCTTACACTTCTCTACCTGGTAATTGGAGAGGCACTTGTTATATCGCTTGGTTGTTGCCCCCTACATATATAGCCGATGCCAAGCATCATTTACAGAAAAGAGGGGTGGCGTCTGACCAGGATACGTCAGGACAAGAAGTCGGGGATGTCTTGAAAGGACTCCTTCCAATCTGGGGCTCAATAGCCAACAGTAGAGACATAAGACAACTAATTCGAGTTGTAGAAGCCACTGTCAATGAGTCACGCTTCAGAACAGGATGGTATTAGATATCATCCTTGCTGACCGTGGGGGCGTATGCAGATTGATCGGATCTAGCTGTTGCATTTTTATTACAGACAACGCCCCTACAGTATACCAAGCCATCTCTAAGCTACATAAGATCGCTGAGTCCGCTCACCAGGATGAAGGGAATTGGTCTCTGATGGGATGGTTTGGGGGACTACTGTCTACATGGGGATGGAAGATTCTTACCTTTGTCGGAGCGACTTTGGCTATTCTCTTCTCATGTTGCCTTTGCCTACATTGTGGTCCAGCTATATGAGGGCTCTGCGCCACCCTGTGTGTTCCAAATCCGGTATCACAGAAAGCAGCGAACACAAAGATAATGCTGCAACAACAGCTTGTAGATTTCATGGCTATTGAAGTCGATTCAGATTAACAACAGCCTCTGGTTTCTTTGCCTGAGTAATGGCAAAAGGAGGGTCTGAGGAAATTCAAATACGGCCCCATCTTCCCTAGTAACACCTTTACGCTGTTGCCCTCACTCAGGCACCTTCAACCTTCGTAGCGTTTCTTTCACATTCTACACTGTTGCGCATATTACACGACCTTTCCTATTTCCCTGAGCTAAGTCCATTCTGAGACCTGGCTCGAAGCAACTAATCCTCGAGATAACCATCTGTTGACCCTTGGTGACCGTTCTCGGCCTCTCCAGTTGTTTTACGAATCACCATCTTCAACACGCAAACACGTCCTGTCGTAAATTAATTTAACCAAGGAATGGCTATGCCGCCTGACCTATAGGGTCGGGTAGAGAACACGACCTTAGGGAAGGAATTTCTATTACCCATTATCCTGTATCTTGTACAAAGAATGTTTTCTTGTGGGTGATTTGTATTTTTATTGCACATTGAGGGGGTTGTTGCTTTAAGGGATTCAAGCGCTACAAAAGACTGTGTGCCACGGATTGAAGTGGCAGTCTCCTGAGAACCTACCACTGATGTACTTCTAGGACAACTGTACCTAGATGCAGCTAATAAATTGAAGTTCCTATGCCAGACAGAGTGTTCCGTGTCTCTGTAATTTGGAAGGCGAACTCAGAAGATTTCAGGCGTACCCTGCGCCGCCAGGCTGAATGAGCCCGGTTCTTCAAGTCGCTATTTATTTTTCCAAACAGCTTCCTTGGAAATTTTTACAAGTACATAGGGACAAATATGGCAGATGGATTTGTGTAGTAGTAAGGGTGCAAGGAAAACTTCTAAATTTTATAAATTACTACGGCCCTGTCTCTGATGATACCTCAGTATTGGTCAAGATAAAAGAGCTTATGTTAGGGGCTCCTGGGCAGTTTATTTTTGGTGGGGACTTCAACTTCATACAGGATCTGAGAAAAGACACCTCCAATAAAAATAAAAAACAATTGGAACCTAACACTAAAAAGATAATGGAAGCCATTAAAACAGAGTATCAATTGATAGATCCATGGCGGGAAATGAATCTTTATAAAGAATATTTCACTTGTTATTCGCACCGTTTTCGAACAACATCGCGGATTGATTTTTTTCTTATGTCTAGATCTCTTCAAATTCTGAAGGCAGATATTGGGTGTAATCCTTTTTCAGATCACGCGTATGTTGGCTTGGAAATGGTACTTTGGACTGAACGTAGCGCGCGGCCCAGGTGGCAGCTGGACCGTCTCCTTTTACAGGATCAGGACTGGTTCAAGGAATTCAGGAAGTGGATAATTTAATACTTCGATCTCAATGAGAACACAGCAGAGCCCTTTGTAGTCTGGGGTGGGTTTAAGGCAGCTGCTCGCGGTCAAATAATTGCTTTTACGGCCGCCCAAGCTAAAACCCGGAGGCTAAAAATAGCCGAATTAAAACTAAAGGTGGAAAAGGAATACGCTTTTCAACTTCAGTTGCTCCCTAACCATCTAGAACCAGCAAGAACGGCACTGAGGGATTTTTTTTACTTTGGAGGAGATCTGTAGCTCACAAATGTTCCAACAAAGGGTGTATGAGGAAAGCCAGTTAATAGGTAAATTCCTGGCTAACTCAACCAGAAAAAAACAAGAAGCTGCCATTATATCAAAAATGTCTGATCCTTTGACAGGTCTGGATGTAGTCAATAGTAGTGAGATTCCCCAGATTTTCCTGGAACACTTCCGCCGACTCTACTCTACTGAATATTTGGTAGAGGAGGAGAAGATCCAGGAGTATTTTTTAAATATGGATATTCCTAAATTATCAGAAAATAGGAAGGGTTTACTTGGATCAGATGTGGAATTAAATGAGATTTCGGCAGCCATTAAAGCAACAGCAGGGGCTAAAGCATGTGGACAGGACGGATTCCGTATTGAATTCTATAAGGTTTTCTTAAGAGAGCTGATCACTCCTTTGAAAAAGTTATTTAACTACGTAAAAGGAGGTGGCCTGGTTCCAACAAGCTTTAAGGAATCAATCATTGTATCTTTTGTTAAAAAAGATAAAAACCCGGCGGATGTTAATTCATATAGGCCTCTTAGTCTTCTGAATTCAGATTATAAGATACTCATAAAAGTCTGGGCTGAGCGTTTTTTATCTGCAGCTCAAGAGACTATTGGTAGTGATCAGACCGGGTTTATAGCGGGCAGACTAATGACGGCGAATACCCAGTTTCTAATACAGGCTTTGGATTTCTTTAATATGAATTCAACCCCGGCCTGCATCGTTATGGTCGATGCGTTTGACCTCGTGAACTGGAGAACCTTGTTTTTCATTCTTGAGCAGTTTGGTTTCCCGGCTCAGGTGGTCAGTATGCTTCGCAATATACACCAGGGAGCCACAGCTCAGGTAGTCATTTATTTAAAACAAGCTGGGACTATAGAAATAAATCGCGGGACTAGACAGGGCTGCCCGATTTCGCCTCTGCTTTTTACTTTTTTCATCGAGCCACTTGCAATAAAAATACGTAGTAATATGGCGATTAAAGCTCCAATTTCTGGCATGGCTAAACTGAAACTCTTTGCAGACGATGTCATCTTATACTTGTCCCCAAATAAAGACAATTTCAAATTGGTTTTAAGGGAATTTAAAAGATTTGAGTTAATTGGTGGCTATAAAATAAACGCTAATAAAACGGAAGTTCTTGCCCTCAATGCAGACTTAAGCTCTTTTCCATCTTGCTTAAGGAGGCAAGCAATTAAATCGGACCCAATTAGATATCTCGGGATATATCGCTCTAGCCAATATCATCAGCTATTTAGATTGAACTATTTTTATTATATTATCGTATTTTATCTTAAATGATTTGCACCAGATCAATACTGGACGATGATGATATGTGCCGTCGCCATCGAATATTAATCTTTCTTATACTTCAAGTTTTATTGTTGAAAATGAAAGCTATCAAATTGATTATGTATTACTGGATTCTTTACTTTACTTTATGTAATCATGAACCTATGTATCCTAAGCTCTGCTCAATTAATAAAAATTTTTTTTAAAAATGAACTAAAGTACAGACATCAATCGATAAACGCTTACCTTAGACCTTATACACAGAATCAAGCAAAGTAAGTCCAGTTTGAATGAGTTAGTTCTTGTGGTGGTGTGTTACCATACTGCATCTTTGCAGGGACCTATTAAGGAGGTAACATTTACTAAAGTGCTTTAGTGCCTCTAAATTGTCTTCCCAATAAATTATCAGGCCTCTCTGCTACTTCCTGGCTTCTATGGCCGTCATCTTTTTCTCCACGAGCATGGTTGCTCGCACAGGTAAAGCTGTGGGGCGGTGGTGTGGGGGTGGGATGGGTGCATGTCATATGTCACACTCCACTACCCCCCACCCAGCCCCAGCCCCGCCTCGCCGTCCCACAACGTTACCTGTGCTAGCCGCCACTGAACCACAGCCTCTCTGGGTGACCTTATCCCTCTCTTGATGAACATGATATATATGATGTCCTCCGGTGCCTCACCGCAGAGCCTACATTTGCCCCCGTAGTCCTTTCTTCGCCAGGGCGGGAAGTGAGCTAATACTGGCATTATTCCTAACCCAAGTTTTAAGAACCGTTCTTTTGTGTGGATGCTTGAGGGTGTTGCTTATCAGTCTTGGTGGGATAGTTTCTTATAGTTACAGAGAGTTAACCAGCCGTGGCTCCATCTTGCCAAAGTCTGCTTGTTCTCTAGTAGTAAATTTACTTTAGTGTTGGATTCTAATATTATTCTCAACTCGCTGCAGCTCAGGTTTTCGGCTGAGGCAGATGAGAGGTCCTGGGTGAAGCGAGTAACACGGTGCTAAGTGCATAAACTGGCATCAGAGAGAGGGACAGATGTGGAGGCAGTACACTCACTCCAGGGAAGGGAGTCCAACATTGGTCACTGTTGGGTTAGGAGAAAGACCGGAAGGTGAAGACAGTGGGCCTTCTGGAGGATAATGAGAGGAAGGCTCCCTTCTGGGTGTGGCAAAAAGGCAGCAGGGGGAGTTATGGAGGGTTAGTGGGGGTGGAGGGTACTGAGAAGAGAACAGCAAAATGGGCCATGATGAGTACGGAAAGAACATACCTAGAAGGTGCAGAGCAGGAAGAGAGAGAACCTGCTAGTGGGGTATGAGGAGAAAATGAGGCGGTCCCCTTTGGCGGCATATGGCATTGGGAGCAGGGTGCCAGGAGAGTGTTGAGTGCAACTTCAGCATTGAGAGTACGACGAATATCTGTCATAGGCCTAATGGTAGAGGAAGAGATTACTGGAAGGGTATTTGGGTGAAGTGTGGAAGTAGCACCACTGAGGGATTGTAGGTAGGCAGAGAATGACGAGGTGGAGGAATTGCCTTTGAAGGTTGTGTCAATGGGGCAGTGAAAGGGCAGAAGAAAAGCGAGGGTCATGGGCTGGAGTTGGTGAAGTAGGGAGAGGTGCAACCAGTAATGTGTAGGGAGATGAGAAGAGCAGACACCTATGAAGCAAACATAGCCGATATAGCATGAAGTGAAGTGGAGGCAATTATAACACACTTATACGGTGGCCAACACCTTCCAGGTCATTACAGATATTATTTCTATTCGTGGACTTTTGTGAGCCTAGTGCATTTTGAATGTTTTGCTTCTATTAAACTGATTAGAGGAATACACCTGAAAGCATTCATTTGTAGATTAGAGATTTTGGACTGGAGGCAGTGTTGACCAGGAGTGAGAAAGCTAGCAGGAAAGCAGAAGTGGAGATGTGGCACAAAGCAGATGAACCGTAAGTTGTTTAAGAAGGAAGGAAACAGTTTGAGGGGGGGGGGCAAGCATCTCTATCATAGGAGTCAGCAAATGCAGCAGAACAATGGAAGCAGGGCACAGAAGGGTCCCATTAACTCTGGAGGAGTTGTCTATTAGATAAGAACCTGGATCAGTGCTGGAGATAGGGAAAAACAGGGCAATAGAAGAGAGGGGTGACTTCTTGGTGTTGGAGGTGAGACTGGGTGGCAGGAGGAACATGAGAGTAAGGAGGGGGAAGCTACAAGGGAGGAGTGGGTTGTAGAGGTAAAGCCACAGTTATGAGAAGGTAGGGAGGTGCCATAATGGAGGGAAAAAGCAGCAAATGTAATGCTATGGGCAGAAGACTGGAAGATAAAGTCATGGTGGCAGTTAGCCAGAGAAACCAAAACAGAGGGAGATGTGTGGAGGGAGAAGGTTGAGGAGGAAGGGAGACTGGACATAGGTTGGAGTTTGATGTTCCTGAATGCAGAGGTGACTTGCAGACCAGGAGTCTAAGGAATGTGGAGATGCAAATGACTTGTGGTTTAGTTACATGCTGTTGTGGTAGATCAAGCAATGAAAGCACTGGCATAGAAAAGGCACAGACACTGGCAGCAGCTAAGTGTCAAGATGCTGATGGACTTCTTGCTTTGAAGGTGAGGAAATCAGCTCAGGGTGGTGGAAGTGGAAGGGGGTTAGACCCGAGTAAAGGGTATCCAGGTGGAGATGGCAGAGGTAGGGTGTGAGGTGGAGGAGATGATAGGTTACAGGAAAGCATGGTGGCAAAAATTGTTAGGAAGAAGCAAGAGGCACACTACAGATAAGAACATAGGTGAGGGGAGGAAGAAGCAAGTAGAATCCTTGAGATCTGAGTGGGAGTTAAGGAGACAGAGTGGAGAAGAGGATGAGGCTTGTTAACATCCCTTCTATCTTCCGCCAATATACCTTATTTTTGAAGGTTTCATTGATGATTGCTCCTCTTTGTATGTAAAGTAAAAAATATCGACAACAAAAATATAGAAGATAATAATATCATCATAAAATGGATATTTATATTGAACCTTAACTGTTATACACATCATTAAGTATAACATATATATCAACTGTAAAAATAATATTACATTTTTTAAAAATACAACTATAAAATATATTAAAAGAATTATAACTTATAAACATGAGATAAAAAATGTATACTTTAAAATACTAGGATAACAATAATAAACATTATATTTCGAAAATATTATTTGAACTAACAATAAATAATGCTAATAGAAATTAATTCTATTTTCAAACACTGAATAATAACACATTTAGGGCCTTCGAAATTGCGTCAGTGGTCCGTGGACCGCCAGACTGGTGGTCCATCCCCCTATTATGATTTGGGCAGCTGGATCGCCACAGGACTGCTGCAGCCACCAGGGATCTGTGATACCGTGGTGGCCTTGCAGCGGTCCAAGGCCGCAATATGCCGGCGGTGCTGCTGCGGCACCGCCGAGCATATTACAAGTTTTCTCCCCACCACAGTTCTCATGGTTGTGAGCCCGCCATGAAAACTGTGGCGGTGAGGACACTAAGGGTGCCCTAAAGGGCCCCCTGTTGCCTCTGGGCCATGGGGTGCATGCAGGAGGGCACTGGGTGTGGCCCCCTCTCTGTGTGCACCCCCATTCCTGCACGGCATGGAGTCCATGCTGTGCAGGAACATGCTTTGGCACT
Source organism: Triturus cristatus (assembly GCF_964204655.1). Taxonomy (NCBI): domain Eukaryota; kingdom Metazoa; phylum Chordata; class Amphibia; order Caudata; family Salamandridae; genus Triturus; species Triturus cristatus. Next base: position 969,956,551 of record NC_140582.1, read on the forward strand.
CCCATTGTGGTGCCTTTTTAAGACTCAGATATGAGCCTTTGAAAAGTACTGCAGTGGGACTGCCAATGCACTGCCTGCAAGACCACGAATAAACTCGTAGTTTGTCATGCAGTGTGAAGACAAGTTTGGCAGTGTGGCAGCAAGGCGCGGCTGTGGCGGTCTGCTGGCACACCGCCAAACTCGTAATCTGACCCTAAGACATTGATACTTTTATATGAAAAATAAATTGACAAAAATAAATGAAGAAATCAATTTTAGAAAATCATTTTCATTGAGCTAACTTTTAAAATTAAAATATATATATATACATTAAAGCAATCTTAAAAACATCTAATAAAAATATTAGTCTTGGAGAGGTAAAACATCTCTACTCCTACTGTATGTAAGAAGCAGTGGGGGAAGCGTGGGGCTTTGGAGGTGTCGGAATTACTATTAACTCGCCAAGTAGGGAAAGAGTTGGACTTGGGAGGGATAAAATTTACTATTCCCACTCCAGCGCAAGCAAAAGCAGGGAAACTGTTAAACTTTAGAGGGATTAGATCTACTATTCCCACTTCAACCCAACCTAACACTATGAGAGTGTTGGAATTTTGAGGGGTCAGATTTACTATTCTCACTCCAATGTAAAAAAAGTAGGGAAAGTGCTGAAATTTGGAGAGGTCAGATGTACTATTCCCACTCGAATCTAAGCAACAGTATGAAAAGTCGTGGACTTGGGAGTGTCAAATTAACTATTACCACTACAATTTAAGCAACAGCTGGGAAAGTATTGAACTCTGGATGGATCAAATTTACCATGCCCACTTCAGTGTAAGCAAAAGTAGGGAAACTGTTGGACTTTGGATCAGTTTTACTATTTCCACTCAAGTCTAAACAGTATGGAAAGTGTTGGTCTTTGAAAAGGCCATATTCACAATTCCCAGTACTACATTTTGTAAATAAAACACTTGAATATGGATCAAAAAATTTAAATACATTTAAATAAGAAATGCATTAATTAATTATAAAAAATTGAATTAAATTGAAAAAGACAAATTGTATAATGCAAAGATATACGTAACAATCTTAAAAAATAATGTAATTTTTTTTATATTGAAACACTTTCCTCTCTACTATACTAAAAGCAACAAAACAATGCCAAGCAATAAACATTTATAAAAATAGTTATAGAACTGAAAAATCAACAATCTTAAACTAAACATTACATAAAACAATTAAAATAAAAACATTATATATGTATATATATATATTATATATATATATATACACACACACATATATATATTAATATATATATATATATTAAGACCATATAATATTCAAATAATTATATTAATTATTTAGGAAATGAATCTAGAGACTGTGATCTAGGCTGTGCTCCAAATTATTTTTGTGCTTGCTAAATTGGGGTATGATGTCACAAGACCTTTTTCCATCACTACAATCTTTACTGCCCCTATTGCACCACGCTACAGAACTTGAAATGTTTATAACTGCAGAAGTGAGATTACATCATTGACTTACCTGAATTTTTATTGCAGTTATGAGATCAGATTGTGTATTTTTATGGTGCATTATGGACGTGTATGCAGCAAATGAAAGGTCACGTGGTGGCAAGCATTAAAGGGAAGCACGCAGCCGCCTAACAACAAACTGCCCGACCTGTGAGCACTTAACTTAACATCAAAGAAGAACTGAATTAATATACTGAAATAATATGAAAACTGTGAAATTCTTATCTCTAGGAGAGTGCGATGAAGTGTCATCCTCATGAAGAAAAGGGTAGGGAACCTGTGCCGTGTCGTGAAAAAGTGAATGGTCCCTTCCTTTCCTCCTGGATGGTGAGAGAAACATAGGTTAAAAATTGGCTATCGATTACTCATAAATCACATGTCTGAACTAGCATGTTATTCAAAACGATATAAAAGGCATTCAATACTCATAAAATACATATAAATTACATATATACTACAAAATACAGATAGATATCACAATACACGATTAACTGTTCAATCATCATGTAAGTGTGTTGCAAGTTCCTCGTCCATATTATAAGTAGCAATAAAATTGAATTCCTAGACACCGTCATTTCTATACAGGAAGGCAGAATGGTTTCCAGCTTACACCGGAAGGAAACTTCCGGGAACAGCCTGCTCCATGCTAACAGTGCTCATCCAGAGCCACTTAAATGGAGCATCCCCTTTGGGGAGGTGCTAAGAGCACGGAGAAATTGCAGCACGGAGGAAGACTTTAAGGAAGAACTAGGTATCGTACTAGGCAGATTCAGAGAAAGAGGGTACCCGGAATGGGTATTAAACAAGGCAGTAAAGAAGATCAGTGGAATCAGCAGATTACAAGCCTTGGAATACTCCACCAGGGAGGACCAGGAAGAAATGCCAACTAGAGTGATAACTACATTCAATCACGAATCAAAACAGGTCCAGAAAATGCTAGCTGACAATTGGAGGATCTTGAAATCAGATTCTGTCATTGGTGGGACCATCGGTGACAGACCTCTAATAACATATAGAAGAGGGAGGAATTTGAAAGATATTTTGGTCAGAGGAGATATCACAGAAACACCCAATAGGAACCGCTTCGATCTCAAAGGGTTCTATCCATGTGGCCATTGCAAAGCCTGCAAATGTAGCCACATGGTTAAGGATTTTAGGATCCCGGGATTAAGACAGAATAAAACTATCCCGCAGTTCCTTACATGTAGTACTAACTATGTAGTGTATATCCTGGAATGCCCGTGCGGACTCTGGTATGTTGGGAGTACAACTTGCATGGTTAAAAAGCGGATACAGGAACACCTTAGAGCCATAACCAACAAGGACCAGAATTATCCCATTGCTCGACACTTCCAGGGTGTACACCAGTCCAATAACTCTCTTTTGAAGTACTTCGCCATAGAACAGGTGCATGTTTCCAAAAGGGGAGGTAATAGAGAGCTGGCCCTGAGGAAGAGGGAATCCAAATGGATCATGGAATTAGAAACTAAGTTCCCTGGGGGGCATAATATGGACGAGGAACTTGCAACACACTTACATGATGATTGAACAGTTAATCGTGTATTGTGATATCTATCTGTATTTTGTAGTATATATGTAATTTATATGTATTTTATGAGTATTGAATGCCTTTTATATCGTTTTGAATAACATGCTAGTTCAGACATGTGATTTATGAGTAATCGATAGCCAATTTTTAACCTATGTTTCTCTCACCATCCAGGAGGAAAGGAAGGGACCATTCACTTCTTCACGACACGGCACAGGTTCCCTACCCTTTTCTTCATGAGGATGACACTTCATCGCACTCTCCTAGAGATAAGAATTTCACAGTTTTCATATTATTTCAGTATATTAATTCAGTTCTTCTTTGATGTTAAGTACACTCTTGTGACTTTGGTCTTTGCTAACCACCATGTGGTTGTAATTGGATGTGCCAACTGCTCTTGGCTTTTATTTGCCACTTGGCATTTGAGCTATGCATTCTGTCCTTAAGGGTGCGTTTGTATATGAGGCACTAGTCCGTATAGAAATCCATACAATTGAGTTCAAAGTTTGAAAACCAATATATGCATGCCTGCACATCTATGGGAACGTATGCGGCACTAGTCCGCTTAATGCATATATAGTGGAGTCTACCGGGCTTGACTATTCAGTATTACTAGCTTTTGTCTGATTATCAACTCGCAATGGATAAAGTTGGTTGAATCTTTTGTCGGAAATTCAATGTGCGGTAAAACGTATTGCATATATCCGACAACATGACATAATTGGAATTCAATATGTAAAATGTTAACAAGCTGATCTAATGTCAGAACTCAAAGAATACTAGGTTATATTCATCTAATTGTACGAGGTTTGTACCTGTTTAGAAATGGCGGCCGCTTTGCAGCCTAAATGAGCAATATGTTAGCACCTCTTCTATGTTTACATATACCTATATGTATGTTTGAGAATCCAGAAGTAATCGTGTGACCAAGACACAGGTTGTGTCGAAACGCGTAGCGATTTATGATTAAAAAAGACTGACCTTTGAGAGTGCGTTTTTCGTTTCTTGAGACTGGTAATTGGATTATCCGGCAGTGGGTTCGCCGGACAACGCACCACCTGACGAGGGCTTGGATCCCGGAAGGACCCGACTGTTATTGAATATATATATATATATATCTTATTCCAAAAAAGTCAATTGTCGTGCGCTCTCAGTGTCAAAAGATTCCAACAGAACAGATGATACAGCCAAAGGTGTTTATTCACAACACGTTTCAACTACAAGAGTCTTGATCACGTGAATAACTGTGCTCGTACTGCTGTCTTAATAAATTATTGTTAGACTGTGGATATAAAAGAAGGACAACATAAATGTGCACACTATGATTACGGCAGACATCTTGGAACGGTCTATGCCAGTAGTATATCTGATGCTGTAAGTTGACACAAATAAATGCTGCAACTGCATACAAGGTCCATTGATATCTTGCGGCAGAAAATAATGATCATCTATTGTCATGATGTCTTGCACCAAACAAGATAAAATTCTACTGATAGTATAAATAATAAGACAAGTGCCTCGACGCGTGTCGGTTGCAAACTATACAAGTTATTTGCCAGGACAAGGTGACAATGTTTGCTAATCAATCCAATAGCATATGTAGGATAGTCTACGCACCAATTGAAATTTGTAGGTGCTCAGATTAGTCGTGTTGCACGTTGGATCACACAATGGCTGGGCAAGTGCCCCAAGGTGACCTGACCCCTTCCTGCCATAGTGGGAGAGGTTGTGATGTGTGAGCATCTTGTCATGCCTTCTTAGTATACATACTGCTGTATGAGCCAAATGCTGAATAAAAATTATGATGTGCACTGACTGACCGTGTTGGTTGGAAAATTGTAGTCCACTACTCTTATACACCACGTCTCACAGCACTCGACTAACAGTGATGAAGGTGATGATAAGGGGAAAAGGGTAGGTTGCCCGTGAAGAGTGAGTGCTGGTGTTCGGGCCCCTTCCTTTCCTCCTGAAACATAAATTAAAAAGAACATTATAACAACAGTTCTTACATGCATTCAACACATGTTATTGCAACTGCTAGTTCTAGCGCATATTGCTGAAAATGGAAGAAAAGGAGAAAAAGAGAAAAAGGGGGGGAGAAGAAACGAAGAAGAAAGAGAAAAACAGAAGCACATAGCATATCACAACATGAAATTGTACAGAATGTCTCAGTATAGATGTTTCATTCCCTCAGATGTATGGCCAACTCTTCATCTTGGTTGAGGCCCCCAGGATCCTTGGTCTGGAAATCCACAATATATTTGGATTCCCTTTGCCTCAATTTCAACACCCTATTTCCTCCCCTGGGACTGTTCATAATTTGTTCCAGAATGAAAAATCTGAGCAGGGTGTGGTCCGAAAAGTGGTGGTTTCTAAAGTGGCATGCAACTGGGTACTTCTCATCTACATGCGTGATGGCCCTGCTGTGTTCTAGTACCCGTTTTTTTGCCTGAAGCGCGGTACTGCCTATGTACCAGAGTTTGCATGGGCATTCGATTACATAGATTACAAACGTGGTACTGCATGTAAGAAATTGGTTAATTGTCTTGTCCACCCCGTTATAGGTGGTCGTTTTGAGAACAGTACTGTTCCTGCACGCCTTGCAATGGCCGCAGGGAAAAAATCCCTTAAGACCATGTTCGTGTCTCAAGGGATATGTGGTCACATCACTGTGTACCACCATATCTCTGATGTTTTTCCCTTTCCTGTATGTGATACTCGGCCGATTTGGAATGCTGGTGCCAATAGTGTTGTCACTCTTGAGAATGTCCCAGTTCTTAACCAGGATTTTCTTGATACTGTCTGAATCAGTGTTATAAGTCATGATGATACGTGTGTTGTCCTCATCCTCAGTCATAGACTGTATAGGCTTATTCAACAAGGTGACTGATCTAGATATCCCATTGGCTCTGTCTCTGGCTCTGAGTAACACCCAATTGGGGTATCCTCTGATCCTGAAACGATCCAACATCTCCTTACTGACTTGCTGATAGGCTTCGTCAGTGTTACAGTTCCTCTTGGCCCTCAGCAGCTCCCCAAACGGAATACTCCACTTCAGAGTCTCCGGATGGCTGCTGAGAGCGTGGAGGATACTGTTGCCTGCCGTGGCCTTTCTAAAAAGAGTGGTCCGTATTTGGTTATTTGTGATGTCAATCCTGACATCCAAATATTCTGCTTGTTCTCTGCTGACATGGCCTGTAAGGACAATGTTGCTGTTGTTGGTATTGAGATCTTTGATGAATTTGTGTGCTTCACGCTCACTGCCTTTCCAAAGGATGAACAAGTCATCGATGTAACGCATCCACGTGGTTACATGTTCTAGTTAGTGCATGTATTCAGGATTAGCAAATACCTCCTCCTCCCAACGCCCTATGAAGAGATTGGCGAAACTAGGGGCGAAGCAAGAACCCATCGCAGTGCCGGTGGTTTGTCTGTAGAGAACACCATTGAACAGAAAGATGTTGTTGGAAAGACAGAAATCAATCATCTCCAACAACATCTTACTGTGCTCCCTAAGTCTGAGGGTTCTGTTGCTTAGAAAATGGCCACATGCGTCTAACCCTTGTTTATGATCAATAATGGTATACAAAGATTGTACATCGAGTGTAATGAGGAAAGAATCCTCACTCCACTGGATGTCCTGAATCTTCTTAAGAAAATCTTTCGTGTCCTTGACATAACTCGGTAGGGTCATGACATAATCCCTGAGAAAGTGGTCCACATATTTTGACACATGCTCTGACATACTCCCTCTAGATGACACTATGGGGCGCCCCGGTGGATCAATAGGATTTTTATGTAATTTAGGCAGAAGATAGAGTACCGGGACAAGCTCATCTTGTGAAAAGACAAGGGCATTTTAGAATGGGAGGAGTATAGATATCTAAAAAATGACCATCCTGTACTTCCGGTACTCTATCTTCTGCCTAAATTACATAAAAATCCTATTGATCCACCGGGGCGCCCCATAATGTCATCTAGAGGGAGCGTGTCAGCGCATGTGTCAAAATATGTGGACCACTTTCTCAGGGATTATGTCATGACCCTACCGAGTTATGTCAAGGACACGAAAGATTTTCTTAAGAAGATTCAGGACATCCAGTGGAGTGAGGATTCTTTCCTCATTACACTCGATGTACAATCATTGTATACCATCATTGATCATAAACAAGGGTTAGACGCATGTGGCCATTTTCTAAGCAACAGACCCCTCAGACTTAGGGAGCACAGTAAGATGTTGTTAGAGATGATTGATTTCTGTCTTTCCAACAACATCTTTCTGTTCGTGGTGTGCTCTACAGACAAACCACCAGCACTGCGATGGGTTCTTGCTTCGCCCCTAGTTTCGCCAATCTCTTCATGGGGCGTTGGGAGGAGGAGGTATTTGCTAATCCTGAATACATGCACTACCTAGAACATGTAACCACGTGGATGCGTTACATCGATGACTTGTTCATCATTTGGAAAGGCAGTGAGCGTGAAGCACACAAATTCATCAAAGATCTCAATACCAACAACAGCAACATTGTCCTTACAGGCCATGTCAGCAGAGAACAAGCAGAATATTTGGATGTCAGGATTGACATCACAAATAACCAAATACGGACCACTCTTTTTAGAAAGGCCACGGCAGGCAACAGTATCCTCCACACTCTCAGCAGCCATCCGGAGACTCTGAAGTGGAGTATTCCGTTTGGGGAGCTGCTGAGGGCCAAGAGGAACTGTAACACTGACGAAGCCTATCAGCATGTCAGTACGGAGATGTTGGATCGTTTCAGGATCAGAGGATACCCCAATTGGGTGTTACTCAGAGACAGAGCCAATGGGATATCTAGATCAGTCACCTTGTTGAATAAGCCTATACAGTCCATGACTGAGGATGAGGACAACACACGTATCATCATGACTTATAACACTGATTCAGACAGTATCAAGAAAATCCTGGTTAAGAACTGGGACATTCTCAAGAGTGACAACACTATTGGCACCAGCATTCCAAATCGGCTGAGTATCACATACAGGAAAGGGAAGAACATCAGAGATATGGTGGTACGCAGTGATGTGACCACATATCCCTTGAGACACGAACATGTTCTTAAGGGATTTTTTCCCTGTGGCCATTGCAAGGCGTGCAGGAACAGTACTTTTCTCAAAACGATCACCTATAACGGGGTGGACAAGACAATTAACCAATTTCTTACATGCAGTACCACATTTGTAATCTATGTGATCGAATGCCCATGCAAACTCTGGTACATAGGCAGTACCATGCTTCAGGGAAAAAAACGGGTACTAGAACACAGCAGGGCCATCACGCATGTAGATGAGAAGTACCCAGATGCACGCCACTTTAGAAACCACCACTTTTCGGACCCTACTCTGCTCAGATTTTTCATTCTGGAACAAATTATGAACAGTCCCAGGGGAGGAAATAGGGTGTTGAAATTGAGGCAAAGGGAATCCAAATATATTGTGGATTTCCAGACCACGGATCCTGGGGGCCTCAACCAAGATGAAGAGTTGGCCATACATCTGAGGGAATGAAACATCTATACTGAGACATTCTGTACAATTTCGTGTTGTGATATGCTATGTGCTTCTGTTTTTCTCTTTCTTCTTCGTTTCTTCTCCCCCCCTTTTTCTCTTTTTCTCCTTTTCTTCCATTTTCAGCAATATGTACTAGAACTAGCAGTTGCAATAACATGTGTTGAATGCATGTAAGAACTGTTGTTATAATGTTCTTTTTAATTTATGTTTCAGGAGGAAAGGAAGGGGCCCGAACACCAGCACTCACTCTTCACGGGCAACCTACCCTTTTCCCCTTATCATCACCTTCATCACTGTTAGTCGAGTGCTGTGAGACGTGGTGTATAAGAGTAGTGGACTACAATTTTCCAACCAACACGGTCAGTCAGTGCACATCATAATTTTTATTCAGCATTTGGCTCATACAGCAGTATGTATACTAAGAAGGCATGACAAGATGCTCACACATCACAACCTGTCCCACTATGGCAGGAAGGGGTCAGGTCACCTTGGGGCACTTGCCCAGCCATTGTGTGATCCAACGTGCAACACGACTAATCTGAGCACCTACAAATTTCAATTGGTGCGTAGACTATCCTACATATGCTATTGGATTGATTAGCAAACATTGTCACCTTGTCCTGGCAAATAACTTGTATAGTTTGCAACCGACACGCGTCGAGGCACTTGTCTTATTATTTATACTATCAGTAGAATTTTATCTTGGTTGGTGCAAAACATCATGACAATAGATGATCATTATTTTCTGCCACAAGATATCAATGGACCTTGTATGCAGTTGCAGCATTTATTTGTGTCAACTTACAGCATCAGATATACTACTGGCATAGACCGTTCCAAGATGTCTGCCGTAATCATAGTGTGCACATTTATGTTGTCCTTCTTTTATATCCACAGTCTAACAATACTTTATTAGGACAGCAGTACGAGCACAGTTATTCACGTGATCAAGACTCTTGTAGTTGAAACGCGTTGTGAAGAAACACCTTTGGCTGTATCATCTGTTCTGTTGGAATCTTTTGACACTGAAAGCACACGACAATTGACTTTTTTGGAATAAGAGGATAATTTCCGGCGTGCTCCGCCGGCGTGTGCGCCAACTCCCACGGGTCCCACAGCAGTCGGAAGGAGCGTCCTTGAAGTTTGACATATATATATATATATATATATATATATATATATATATATATATATATATATATATATATATATATATATATATATAAATTCACTGAAAAAACCATAGGTTTCAGGCCCCCAAATGTGACCCCTGCCAGCCTGTGAATGGCGGTTGAACCGCCATCCAATGCTGGCGGAGACGAAACATCCTAATATGACGGACAGTGCCTGCTAGGCATCGCCACCATTCTAGGTATGTTTTCTGGGTCCGCCAGGCAACGATTGCCTGTGGCGGACCCGTGGTGGACGGACTTCCCGTCTGCCGGCAAACGACCTGCCATCGTAATTTGGCGGGCCGAGAATGGCCGCAAGTTTGCGGTGAATCCGCCACCGGCAGGCTGCTGGTGGCGGATTCACTGCTATCCTAATCAGGCCCTAACTTTTTAAATATAAAAAATATATATGTTAAAACAACTTAAGAGAATCAAATAAAAAAAATGTCTCAGAAAGGTAAAATCCACTATTCCTGAGCACAGTGCGGGACTAAGGAGGGTGTCAGATTCACTATTATCACTCCAACATATGCAAAAGTTGGGAAAGTGTTGGACTTTGGAGGGGTAAAACTTTTGATTCCCACTTCAATCTAAGAAACAGTAGGTAAAATGTTGCACTCTGATGAGTCAAATGTATTATTCCCCCTCCAAGGTATCAAAAGCACAGAAAGTGTTGTATTTTGAAGGGGTTAGAGATACTATTTCCACTACAGACTATGCAAAAGTAAAGAAAGTGTTTGAATTTGGAGGGGTTGACTTCATTATGGTTACTTAAATGTGAGCGAAAGTGTTGGACTATGGAGGAGTCAGATATACTATTTCCACTCTAAGATAAGCAACAGTTAGGAAAGTATTCGATTTAGGAGGGGTCAGATTTAATATTCCCACTTCAATCTGAAGAACAGTAGGGAAAGTACTGGACTTTAGATGGATCACTGCAACGTAAGCAAAAGTAGAGAATGTGTTGGAGTTTGGAGGGGTCAGATTAACTATTCCCACTCCAGTCCAAGCAACAGTAGGGAAAGTGTTGGACTTCGAAAAAGTCAGATTCACTATTCCCACTCTTACATTTTTCAATAAAACTTTTGAATGCAGAACAGAAAACTTAAAACATATTAAGAATAATAGATGTATTCATTAAGCAAATCAAATTAAATTAATAAATGAAAAAGTTATATTGCAAATAAAGTAAAAATTAAAAAATATTATAAATATTTGACATTAAAAACACCTCATTCTCTATTACACTAAAAAGAATACACAGTAATATAAATAAATATAAAATGAAATATTATTAATATTAAACTAATGATAAAATAAAACAATTCAAATGAAAACAATTAATATAGATAACATTTGTAACAATTTCATATGAAATAAAATATACAACCACTTTCAATTAAAAATAAAATGTACATAATGAATTAACTATTGGAAATTAAATTACATACAAATAATTCTAAATTAAAACAACAATAGTTTACAATTTAAATACAACTTCCCACCCTAATCCCCTACAAACTCAGCATCCTGAATTAAATGTGCAATTAATATATACATTGAAGGAAAATTAAATGTCATATAAAAAATTACAAACTATGCTAAAACTAATTTATTGTAATGCTAATAACTGACAATACTAAAATATTTTTTGCATACTAATTAAAAACTATATTTTACACAAGCATCCTAAATAAAACAATGTTATACATAACTTTATTCAAAAAAAGATGTTAGGGCCTGATTACGAGTCTGGCGGTCCATGGGCTGCCAGACTCACCGAGGCAGTGGTCCGTCTGCCGGATTATTACTCTCTGAGTCATTACGGCGGTGAACTGCCGGCTGTGGTAGGGATCCGCCGTTCCCTGGCAGAGGGGCAATGCAATATGCTGAGTAGGACTGGCGCAGTTCAGCTGAGCATATTACGAGTTCCTCCACCGCCAAGCCACAAAAAGGCTGGGCGTAGGGGAATAAAGGAGGCCCCCATACCCATCCACCATGAGGATGCATTCAGGGGGGCACAACATGTGCTCTCCTGTCTACTTGCACCCCCAGTTCCAGCACGGCATAGACTTTACAGTCCATGCCGGAACATTTTAGCTGTTCCCTTTGCGGTGCCCTTTTTCAGGGCATCACCGTAGGAAAGGTAAATGGAACATCCGCCTGCATGAGTTGAATTCATAACCAGGCTGGCGGTCCTTGCGCTGCTTTGGCAGTGCTGTGCCAGCAGAGAGCCGACGCAACACTGCCAAACTCGTAATCAGCTCGATAGGTCAGAACAACACCATAGCCAGAATGGAACTGCCCGACGATTAGTCGGCGTTTCCACCCGCAGTGCTTGGGTGCTACCACCCTATGGGCAGTTGGAAACATCCATTCTTCTATTGCAGCTTGTACGGTGGACGGAAAAGGGCTACAGCACAAGCTGCAATAGAAAAATGTATGTTTTTAAACATTCCTGCACCAAGTGTGGTGCCTGCTTATGGTGCAGGGATGTTTACGGGGCACCCACCCTAGGTGCCCCCCAGGCCCCATAGCGGAGGGCCGAGGAGAAGGGGGCCCTGCTAGTGGCCCCCAAAGTCACTTTCCACTTGCCTTTCTATGGCAGTGGGACCGCCATAAAAAGGCAGACCGAAAGGGACATCGTAATCCTGAGAAGGCACTTCCCTTATTGTCGGGATTATATTCTGACCGTTGAGCTGACGGACACCTTAAGTATGTTGGACCAGCAGCAGGGAGTCACTCCGCATGCCGCTTGCTGCATCATAATGCGGCGGGCGGAACACAGGGGCAGATGTCGGTCAGTTGGGTCGCAACAGACAAGCCGTCGGTTGTGATCTGACTGACATCGTAATCTGGCCCATAGTATTTTGTCCCATGATATTTTTGACGAGATAATTGTGAGCAACTATATTTTTTACACAATATTTTGTTGGAATACTGTTCAGTGAGATAAAGGGGACCTGGGAGAGCTTTGTCCTGGAGTGATATAAAACAACTTGTAAAAAGTGTTTGATAGAATATCCCAATCAACTGATGATATGGCTACTCATAAGCAGGGTGTACTCTGCGAAGATTCTAAATTAAAAACAACCTTATTCTTGAAATTATGGACACCAGTGTTGCTGAATTACAAACAACTGATTAAGGACAATGAAGGCTTACTAGACAGGGAATTTACTCTTAGCCTAGCAACATTAGACTTTCTTCTTTTTCAGAGGAAGTAGAAAAGGGCAGTGCTGTTGATTTTCTGAAAAGTGATCTTACCCAGACAGTTTGCACCTTCCTTCAGACAAACCTACTGAAACTAGACAGCACAACACATGGGTAAAAAAACAGTGGGGATTCTGAAACGCAGGTATTATGATATATTAATAAATTAAAAATATATTATTAATTTAGATTACTATGGCACCCTGTTAAATAAATTCTTCTTGATGTGCTACATGGATATAGACTCTAAAATGAAAGAGATGAATGCAAAAAAATGATTATATCTAATTATAATTAATAATATTTCATTATATTTAATGGTATTTAATGATATTGCGAATGGCAGAAGGCAATTTTTTCTAAGCCCAAGACTTAGCTTTCAAAAACCATTTTTCTTATTACATAGTATATCCTAATGGCATTACACATTGCTTTATTAAGCACTCACTGGACAAAGTTTTTATATGTTGCTTAAATTCTAAACCACTGGCACTTTCATGCGACCAACCCTGTCAATTTACTGCTCCTACCCCAAAATCGAATGTTATAGCTGGGGGAGAGACGACAGAAGCTATTCTTATATTTTGTATTCTTATTGCTACTTTACATAGCATGTGTGTTATTTTTGTTACTGGAATTGTCAAGCTTAATAAATACATGTTATCTTTTAGTGCAGTGTGATTCAGCTTCTGATATCTGTGAATGCAGGCTTAGATTATATCCATGAAGATAGTCAGCAAATCCCTCTTTGAATCAAAAAATGAATTATAGTTTGCAATTATATCAGTACTATGGTCACTTTAGTGGATCACACTTATAGTGCTTTGATTACACTGGACTCAGTGTGTCCTTTCGGTCTACTAGCATACCTCAAAGGTTCGACTTGATTCCACGACAAGAGTATGGTACAGTCATCGATTCTGGAAAACTACGTGGGTCAGACAGGTCAGTCCCTTGGATGCGTGCACTTTTTACTTGAAAAAAAGAGTTTATTTACTTAATTTTATATGTTTTCCAAAACATTCACAAACCTCATAAATGACTTATTCATTCATTTGTTTGTACCTTCAAAAAAACTATTTCCTTAGTTCATCAATTTCTCATGACTTCATCAAAAACGTCGTTTTAAACCCACCCAATGCATTTTGGGTCATTTGTCGACCCTTCATCAGGGCTCTTCAAGATAAATACAGGAGAACCAAATGAGCCAGTATCCAAAAGCATAACAAATAAAACAATACAAAAACGACTTCATTCATTACAAATCAAGTTTCTTATGTACATAACAGCAACATGGTCCCTTTCATTTTCACAGTACTCCAAAATAGTCGTTATGTTTTGACATAAATGAAAACAACATTAATTTCAACATATGCACACTAGATGTTCCAACGGATTGATTTAAACTCAAGTGACATGAAAAAACAGACCATTTCAACATATACACGCCAGATGTCAAAGCGTATTTAGTTCAAGTAGCCCGTTGATGATACTCTGTGTGTGAACCAACGGATAACTACATTCAGTCGTAAGCACTGTGACCAAAATTCTGTCAATAAGGCCACTTGCAAAACCGCCTACTGATTTATGCACTTACTTTCAAAGCTTTCTGGGAAGCTCCATAAACAAAGAAAAAGTTGAGTTTCACACCGTATAAAACAGCGCAAACCTCATCACGGAGATCGCCTTTATCACGGGTTAGAAATGGACCTATTGGTTCAATGTTAACTCTGCACGTGACTCTTCCCTCGTGGAATGACCCTAGTCACATGTTAGAAACCAGCCTTTCTTCTCACGCTCCCCCTTCACGTGACACGCTACTCTGCGCTCCGTGTCATTATGTGTATATCGGGTCTGAAATATCAAAACCTTACTTATATTACTCCAAAACATAGCGCTTTGAAGCATCAATTACGCATATGATGAAAACATAAAAAATCAAAATGTGTGCAAAAAATATTAGTCAAAATATGTTAGTCAAAATATGTGTTCCATTTATAGTGCTGGTATAGCGCATATTGTGCGCATGGGAGAAACAATAAAGTATTATTGAAGAGTCTGCTTCACAGAAAACATGTAAGTTCAATCATGTCATTCATCCCCTGCGGTTGCATGGAATTGAGTTTTTTAATCCAAAAGTATTCAGTTCTCAGACGTTGCTTGTGCGGATCCATAACCTGGCATATTTGCATAGCTTCCAAAATCATAAATCTGACTTGTGCAATGGTATGCCCTGCTTCAAGCCAATGCATGGCCTCTGTAGTCTTCATATTTTTCATGCGAATGTTGCTTTTGTGTTCTGTCATTCTAACCTTCACTTTTCTTTCAGTTTCTCCCACATAAATTCTGCCACAAGGGCATTTGATGGCGTATATGACATTCTTAGTATCACATGTGCTCGAATGTAACAACAGTATTTTAGTACCCTTGGTGGGATGTGTAAATTAATTCCCTTGAATTACATTGTTACGGTGTGTACAATTTTCACATCTATGCATCCCTCTAAAAACCTGTTTGTCTTTTATTACTCTTTTGCTGGACAAATATTCTTTGAGATTCTTTGATCTTTTGTAGGCGAAGGTAATTTTTTCATCAAAGAGTGGTTTAAGGTCCTGTTCCTGTTGAATAAGTGCCCAGTGTTTCTTCATGATGTTGGTAATTTTAATCGCCTGTGTAGAATATTCAAGTACACAAACTGTCGGGCTTTCTCCTGTCTTAGTTTTACTTGTGAGTAGACTTTCTCTGTCTAGATGTGCTACCTTCTTCATAGATTCTTCTAGAATGTTCATGGGATAGCGTCTCTTTCGATATTTCAGGATCTGGCTATTGATTGTTGCTGGCACTACTTCAGGGTTAGAAGTGATGCGTTTTAACCGGATAAATTGCGACAAGGGTAGGTGTCTTTTCAAAGATCCTTGATGAAAACGTTTGTAGTGCAAACAGCTGTTGCGGTCTGTCACTTTGGTGTTCGCATTGGTTTTAATGGTGTTATTTATCACAGTAATCAGTACATCCAGAAATGCAAATTGATGTTTATCAATGTGATAGGTGAATTTAATCCGTTCATGGATCATATTTAGGCGGGTGATGTTGTCTTGTAATGCTTCCCTTTCTCCTTGCCAGATGATAAATATATTGTCGATATATATCTTTTGAAAAGAATCAATCCCTTTTTCCAAGCTGGATTCTGTAGAATATAGTCTGATTCAAACTTAGCCATGAAGATATTTTCGTAGGACGGCGCTCTCGCAAAACCCATAGATGTACCATTACATTGCTCAAAAAACATATATTTCCATTGGAAATAACTGTGCTATAATGCGAAATGTAGAAATTCTAACATAAAAACCTTACTAGTGTCCTCTATGTCGTTTCTGAGAAGACTCCATTCTATAACTTCCAAGCCTTCTTTATGAGGGATCGAAGTATACAGCGCGGTAACGTCCACTGTGCATAACCACAGTTCATTGCTATGTTCTACATTAATTGTCTTCAACATATTCAGAAAAGCTGTAGTGTCCTTAATGTAAGATTCCTATCTTTGCACAAGGGGTTGTAAAAACCAATCTAGATATTTCCCGATTGGTTCGGATATGGAACCACATGCTGAAACAATCGGTCTAAACGGTGGTGACATGGCGTTTTTATGCATCTTTGGGAGCATATAGAACTGGAGTCGACGAGGATATTTATGCCAGCAACAATCAATAGCCAGATCCTGAAATATCGAAAGAGAGGCTATCCCATGAACATTCTAGAAGAATCTATGGAGAAGGTAGCACATCTAGACAGAGAAAGTCTACTCACAAGTAAAACTAAGACAGAAAAAAGCCTGACAGTTTGTGTACTTAAATATTCTACACAGGCCATTAAAATTACCAACATCATGAAGAAACACTGGGCACTTATTCAACAGGAACAGGACCTTAAACCACTGTTTGATGAAAAAATACCTTCGCCTTCAAAAGATCAAAGAATCTCAAAGAATATTTGTCCAGCAAAAGAGTAATAAAAGACAAACAGATTTTTAGAGGGATGCAGAGATGTGAAAATTGCACACATTGTAACAATGTAATTCAAGGGAATGAATTTACACATCCCACCAAGGGTACTAAAATACCGTTGTTACATTCGAGCACATGTGATACTAAGAATGTCATATACGCCATCAAATGCCCTTGTGGCAGAATTTATGTGGGACAAACTGAAAGAAAAGTGAAGGTTAGAATGACAGAACACAAAAGCAACATTCGCTTGAAAGTCTACAGTGGCCACGCATTGGCTTGAAACAGGGCATACCATTGCACAAGTCAGATTTATGATTTTGGAAGCTATAAAAATATGCCAGGATATGGATCCGCACAAGCAACGTCTGAGAACTGAATACTTTTGGATTAAAAAACTCAATTCCATGCAACCGCATGGGATGAATGACAGGATTGAACTTACATGTTTTCTATGAAGCAGACTCTTCAATAATGCTTTATTGTTTCTCCCATTCGCACAATATGAGCTATACCAGCACTATAAATGGAACACATATTTTGACTAATATTTTGACTAATATTTTTTGCACACTGTTTGATTTTTAATGTTTTCATCAAATGCATAATTGACGCTTCAAAGCGTTATGTTTTGTAGTAATATAAGTAAGGTTGTGATATTTCAGACCCGATATACACATAATGACACGGAGCGCAGAGTAGCGTGTCATGTGAAGGGGGAGCGTGAAAAGAGAGGCTGGTTTCTAATATGTGACTAGGGTCATTCCGCGAGAGCGGAGTTACGTGCAGAGTTAACATTGAACCAATAGGTCCATTTCTAACCCATGATATAGGCAATCTCCATGATGAGTTTTGCGCTGTTTTATAGGGAGTGAAACTCAACTTGTTCTTCATTTACAGAGCTTCCCAGAAAGCTTTGAAAGTAAGTGCATAAATCAGTAGGCGGTTTTGCAAGTGGCGTTATTGACAGAATTTTGGTCACAGTGTTTACGACTGAATGTAGTTCTCCGTTGGTTCACACACAGAGTATCATCAACGCGCTACTTGAACTTAATACGCTTTGACATCTGGCGTGTATATGTTGAAATGTTCTGTTTTTTCATGTCTCTTGAGTTTAATTCTATTCGTTGGAACATCTAGTGCGCATATGTTGAAATTAATGTTGTTTTCATTTAAGTCAAAACATAACAACTATTTTGGAGTACTGTGAAAATGAAAGGGACCATGTTGCTGTTATGTACATAAGACACTTGATTTGTAATGAGTGAAGACGTTTTTGTATTGTTTTATTTGTTATGCTTTTGGATACTAGCTTATTTGGTTCTCCTGTATTTATCTTGTAGACCCCTGATGAAGGGTCGACAAATGACCCGAAATGCATTTTTAAAGATTCAAACAAATGAATGAATAAATTCAAGGAATAATCATTTATGAAGTTTGTGAATGTTTTGGAAAATATATAAAATTAAGTTAAGAAACTCTTTGTTTCAAGTAAAAAGTGCACGCATCCAAGGGACTGACCTGTCTGACCCACGTAGTTTTCCATTATGTATGAGCACTGCTAGACACAGTGCAAGGATGAAGTAGCACGCAACGAACTCTGAAATGTTTTTGAATAGTGGGAAAATATATGAGTGCACAGAAAAACGTAACTGTTTAACAGTCATCTATTCTATCATTCACAATTTGAAAATTGCTGAAGGATTTTGGGGGAATTGAAGTGCCTGAATCCCATACATGACATTGATCGCCACAAGCATCAGTGCTGAAATGTGTAGTAGGCATAAGGGGCTTTGGGCCAGATTTACAAAGGGTTTTATTGTTCCAGGGTTTGCAAATGCTGAAACCCTTTTTCAAATGTACTGAGCCTTTTTAATGATTTAAAAAAGCTTTAATGATTAAATAGGTTTGGGAAACCATACCGAATCAGTAGGTGAAAGGTGGGTGTTTAGGGCATCCCTGCTAAATACCAATTGCCTATGGTATATTTCGTGACCGAAATCAAGCTGCAAAACAATATTTAACTGAAACATTGAAAGAGGTGTAACCCATTTGCAAATGGAAAGAGGTCCTCAACGGACCCATTGCCCTTTGTGAATTTTGGAAATGCATTTTTAGCAGTAGGCAGTGGCAGGCAGTGGTTCATGGTTCTTTACATCAGGTGAGCCAACAAGTGGGCCTCAGGTGCTAAGTGGGGCACCATGGCTCAGGTCACACCAGGGTTAATTACTGCTTGCGAAGAAAGCTAATTTCACAGTGTAGGTGATTGCTTCTTGAGCAGTGGCTCAAGTCACGCCTCAGGCAATTACTTCTTGTGCAGCGGCTCAGGTCATTTTGCAACTGATTACTTCTTGTGCAATGGGTCAGGTCATGCTGCAGTTTATTAGTTGGGTGCTGTAGCTGAGGTCACGCTGCAATCAATAACTTCAGGCACAGGACCTCAGGGTGCACCACATTGTTATGATTCCTGCCAAGAACCACAGGAGAATCTAGATCGCACCAAAACCGGGGCACACAGTTTGCTTTTTGTCGTTGTCCACTACTACAGACCCACTGCACTAGCTACAGACTTTGCCGCTGTGAGAAGCTGGCCTGGTATATGATGTCCACTTAATTAAGATGGCACCCTGCACCAGTCCAGACAACCCTTGTGGTGATTTAAAAGGTCGTAGACAACCTTAGAAAGCTCTCTAAGTTGTAGCTGTGGAGAGCAGCCTTCAGGCTTAGTCCAGAAGAAGTATAAAGCAGCTTGTTTTACCAGAGTGCAATCTGATAGTATAGATCGAATGAAAAAGAACCACACAAGGTATTTATTAAAATATGTATTTGTTAGATTTGGGGGGCTCTAGTTTGCAGAGGTAGGTACCTTTGACAAATAGGGACCCTTGCGTCCAGTCAGGGAAAGGGAGTACACTCCTAAAATAACCCCTGCTCATCCCTTTGGTAACTTGGCACGAGCAGACAGGCTTATCTCAGAGAAAGTGTGTAAAGCATTTGTAAACACATACAGTAATCAAGTGACAACACTACAGATGAACACCACACAAGTTGTATATCAAAAATATGTATTCTTTATATAGACTTATCACAAGACCACAAACGACAAAAATCCACAATACTGTACTTAAAATGGTAGAATTAGCTTACTTCTCTTTAGATGATAAAATGCGACACTTTGAATTCAATGTACCTTAAGATGCGTAACGCAATACAACAAAAGTGTTGCAGGGAAGGTGATGCGTCGGTTCCTTACACGCAAGAACGGTGAGGTGATGCGTCGGTTTCTTACTGCGCTTCCATGTCGATGCGCCACGCACCGCCGTGATGCATTGCAGATCCAGTGCAAAGAAACAAAGATGGCGTCTTTTCTTGATGCGTCACGATGCGGACCGCGACAGGCCCTGTGACACGCTTCTCGGTGATGCGGTAGCATCTTCTGCGACGTCGATCCTCTTCTCCGATGGTGCGGGACGCTCCAGCAATGATGCGAGCCGCAACAGGCCCTGCGACACGCTTCCCGGTGATACGGCGGCGTCTGATGCAACGTTGATCCTCTTCTCCAGTGATGTGAGTTGCTTCGACAACAATGCGAGCCGCGACAGGCCCTGTGATACTCTTCCCGGTGATGCGGCGGTGTCTGTTGCGACGTCGATCCTCTTCTCCGGCGATGCGAGGCGCTTCGGGGACCCTGCGGTGACTCAACGGTTCTTCTGGGCCGTGACAGGCCCTGCAACATGCTTCCCGGTGATGCGGCGGCGTCTGATGCGACGTTGATCCTCTTCTCTGGCGATGCGAGGCACTTTCTCGTTGTGAAGGGACAGCGGCAGTGCGGCGACACGCTTCTTGCTCGTGAGTCGTGCTTCCAGCTCCTTGCGACACGCAGTCCCTCAGAAGGCCTCGCAAAGCAGCAGGCACTTCTAAAGAACTCTTGGGGAGCTGATGGGTGAAGTCTGTTGTCCCTGAGACTTCAGCAGGAGGCAAGCTCTTTTCCAAGCCCTTGGAGATCCTTCACAAGTTGAATGAAGTGCACACAAAGTCCTTTCTCCTTTCTTTGGAAATCAGGCAACCACTGCAGGCCAATCCCTCAAGCTTAGGAATAGTCTCTCCTCAGTCTCTCTGGTTCCACTCCTCAGCAAAGGTTTCTTCTTGTTTCCCAAAGTGATCTAAAGTTCTTGAGTTTGGGTCCCAATATTTATACCCAGTTTCTTTTTGTTCTCTGAAGGCACAGAGGCCTTTGCCTAGTCCAAACCAGTTCTTGTCAGTCCTGGAGCACTTTGTTGACAAGACTCCTTCTTTCCTTTCAGAGTGCAGGGCACAGACATCAGACACACCACAGGAGGTGGAGCCAGCATTGTGGAGGGAAGGCACAGCCCTGTTCAGGTCCCAGGTGCAACTCCTTCCACCCATATAGATGCAGATCTTTCTATTCAGTCCTGTGCTGACTCACCCTGTCTCCTGGAATTTCCCCAGCCCCTGTCACTCAAACTCCAGACAAGGAATACACAGCCTAGCAGAGGCAAGTTTGGATGGTTAGACAAGAAAATACCTACTCTCTAAAAGTGGTATTTTCAAACACAGAATGTTAAAACCAACTTCACTAAAAGATGTATTTTATCATTCTGAGTTCAGGCATACTAAACTCGAATTTCTACCATGTTCCCTAAGTCAGTTAGGATTATAAGATGTAATAATCAAACTGCCCATTCCGGCCTATGGGGAACAGATAGCCTTGCAATAGTGAAAAATGAAAATGGCTGACAGGTAAACCACATAAGCAAATCATGGAGGCACTGATCCATGCATCAATTTACAATAGGGAGAGCATATGCACTTTAGCACGGATCAGCAGTGGTAAAGTGCCCGGAGTCATAAAACCAACAAAAATAGGTCAGACAAAATACATGAGGAAGGCAAAAAGTTCAGGGATGACCCTGCAGAAAGGGCCAAGTCCAACACAACCCAATTCCAGCCAAAACGCAGGGTAGACCAATGACTACCTTGATGGGCTTCCCTGCTTTGGGCGATAGAACCTGGACCTGGTCCGCAACTGCACGGGCATATTCCAGTTCTACGCCAATCTGAACCTTTTTGGATCCCTCTGTCCATACTCTCAGGTTCTTCGAGTTAACCCATGGGGAACCCTTCTCCTCACCTGTGGACACCACCTGTGCAGCACCTAATCTTAGCTTGCTCACAAGGTGTGTCCCAACAGACAGACAGCAAGCCACAGTGGCCACTGACAGTAGTCAGTGATGAGACCCAGGCCTTATGCCTGTCAGGGCTCTCAAACCTCTGTGGTCGCAGAGAGCGGGGGCAGTAGCCCCAGGTGCTTGACACCCTTTGTCCACTCTCCCTCCTGTCAGGTCAGGTATGACATCCTGACACTGACCCACCAGCCCCAGGCCTGTACCCGGCAGCTGAACAAGAGACTGGGGAGGCTCTCCCACACCCGGTCCTCCTCCTCGGGGCTCTGTACCCTCCAACCTGGAGCAGTACCCCCTTCCAGAATTGTCAGGGTGCCTGTAGCAGGTGTCCTGCACAATTCGTCCACCAGTTCAGGGTTTCTATCCTGCAACTGGGCTTCCAGGTCAGGGGGGACACCCTGATCTGGCCCTCCAACCTAGGGTCTAAACCCTCCAGTTGAACCGGGGTCAGAGGCGAGTACTCCCTCCCTCTGCACCCCCTTCCAGAGTACTGCACCCTCCCAACAGGAGTGGTACCCCTAGAAGCTACATCGGTCAGGACACTGATTACAGTTGCCCCTTCTTCCAGGTCAGACAACACCTGAACCTGGCTCTCCAACCCAGGGTCTGTACCCAGTGGTTGAACACTTGCCCGGCGCACCAGGACTTCCTTGGGAGCACGCATGCCCCCCCTGAGGGTATCACATAACTCATGTGTCGTGTGATAGTCTGCCTGGCGCAGATATCCCGACCCCTGTCCATCTGACAGTGCGCGAAGATCCCCCAGGCCAGAAGTGGTGTCACCATGGTCATTCACTGGTGATGCAGCCCTTCTCGCTTGCCCCTGACCCACTGGTTCTTCCACTGGGGACTCTTTCCCCCTCTCACCCCTCAGTCTGGACTTCTGCACCCTCCACTTAGGAGTGGTACTGCCAGACACCAGAACTGATGGAGGCCTGCTTACAGACACTCGCAGTTCACCAGACACTAGGGGATCCTCCTCAACGGGCGGCCCATCAGGACAGCCTAGGCTCCCCACCTGGTGTTCCCTTAAAGAACCATCCAGGCTCTGATACTGGGTTTCGGGCACCTTGGGACACACAACCCCACACTCACTCCTTCTCCACTGAGACAGGACGTGAGCCCCTACACCCCTCCCAATACAACAGGACCTAGCTGGGCTACTCTGAGCCACTTTCACCACTCTGGGTTGGAAGATACTTAGCCACTTCCCTCAGAGTCACTTCCCAATGCCTCTCCAGACCCCCTGGAATCCACCAAAAGGTCTGCCTCCAATGTGAACTCCCTGGGGTTGGAGAACTCACTCTCCAACAGGTGTGTGCATAGCTCTGGAAAAGAGGTACTTACAATATGCTCTCCCACGATTGGATTACCCAGCCCCCTTCAAGGGTTAACCAAACTATCCTTCACCTCACCCTCCAGTGCCTCGCACACGTACCCCACACCACTCTCCTGAGAGTGGCAAGACAGTATCTGACTGTCTCTGACACTCAACCCACACTCTTCTGGGCGGTCTTCACACTCACACACCAGGACTTCAACCATGTGGGAACCCCTCTCCCTGCACCACTCATCTAGAGTCAGTAGAGTGTCCCTCCCACCACTAGGACTATGAACCCCTGCGTCAGTTTCCCCATTCTCCTCAGGGACACTGCTCACCACTGGAGCTACCTCATGTCCTTGGACCTCCTGGTGTATGTTAACCCCCTCCTTCAAATCAGGTGCCACATCTCTGGGTGTGTGTACTACTCCCTCAGCACTGGATAACTCAATTTTGCTGCCACCATATGAGCTGGACTCCACCTCCAACTCAGCAAAGCTCACTTTCTGAGCTGCCCCAATATCTTCTCCTTGGGCTAAGGCCCTCTGAGCCTCATCAATCTCTCTCAGATCTTCATCGATTTCTCTCAGCCTCTGCTCATAATCCAGAAGCCAGCTATCTTTTTCTGTTTCTCCTGCACTCTCAGGGAATCCCTCCTGTTCAGACTCCACTGGTAGTGTTGCCTTCCAGCTGGGGACCTCATACAGAAATAGGGATGCCTTTAGATCCTCCCTGGACCTTCTCTTCACAGGCAGCCACCTTTCCTTGCAAAGCACACATAGCTCCTCCATTCTGTAGACAAACATGTGCCAGAAGTCGAGTTCCATTTTGCAACAACTAACCAGAGCCATAGTATCAAAAATACCTCCAGAAGGACACCATAAAACAGAAAAAACAGTATGCGGTTGCCTTTGGTCTGCACTCACTAGTAGTGTTCACCAATCACTGTACATGAGTCACAAATGCAAGTCCAAAACCCTCACCGCTGACCACCAGTGTTATATTTGGGGGTCTCTAGTTGGCAGAGGTAGGTACCTTTGACAAATAGAGAACCTTCCGTCTAGTCAGGGTAAAGGGGTACACTCCTAAAATAACCCCTGCTCAGCCCCTTGGTAGCTTGGCAGAAGCAGACAGGCTTATCTCAGAGGCAGTGTGTAAAGCATTTGTGAACACATTCAGTAATCAAGTGACAACACTACAGATGGACACCACACAAGTTGTATATCAAAAAGAAGTATTCTTTATATAGACTTATCACAAGACCACAAACGACAAAAATCCACAGTACTGTACTTAAAATGGTAGAATTAGCTTAGTTCTCTTTAGATGTTAAAATGTGACACTTTGAGTTCAATGTACCTTAAGATGCGTAACACAATACATCGAAAGTGTTGCAGAGAAGGTGATGCTTCTGTTTCTTACACGCAGTAATGGTGATGCGTCGGGTCCCTACTGCTGCATAGGGGATGCGTCGGTTCTTCTCTGCGAGGGGAGGTGATGCATCGGTTTCTTACTGCACTTCCATGGCAATGCGGCACGCAACGCTGTGATGCGATGCAGAGCTGGTGCAAAGAAACAAAGATGGCATCTTTTCTTGATGCGTCACGATGCGGACCACGACAGGCCCTGCGACAGGCTTCCCGGTGATGCGGCGGTGTCAGATGCGATATCGATCCTCTTCTCCGGCGATGCGAGTTGCTTTGACAAAGATGCGAGCCGCGACAGGCCCTGTGACACGCTTCCCGGTGATGCGGCGGCATCTGCTGCGACATCGATCCTCTTCTCTGGCGATGCGAGGCGCTTCGGGGACCCTGCGATGACTCAACGGTTCTTCTGGGCTGCGACAGGCCCTGCGACACGATTCCCGGTGATGCGGCGGCATCTGATGCGACATCGATCCTCTTCTCCCGCGATGCGAGGCGCTTTCTCGTTGTGAAGGGACAGCGGCAGTGCGGCGACACGCTTCTTGCTTGTGAGTCGCGCTTCCAGCTACTTGCGACACGCAGTCCCTCAGAAAGCCTCGCAAAACAGCAGGCACTGCCAAAAAACTCTTGGGTTGCTGGCGAGTGAAGTCTGTGGTCCCTGAGACTTCAGCAGAAGGCAAGCTCTTTTCCAAGCCCTTGGAGATCCTTCACAAGTTGAATAAAGTGCACACAAAGTCTTTTCTCCTTTCTTTGGCAGTCAGGCAACCACTGCAGGCCAATCCCTCAAGCTTAGGGACAGTCTCTCCTCAGTCTCTTTGTTTGAGTCAATACACTTTGTGAAAGTTCATGAAAAAAAGTGCAGCACTGGCACATTTTTGGTATTTGATGTTATTTGGCTAGGCCTTGCTGCCATTGAGCCAAGACCCGAGATTGTTGTTTCCGGTTATTTAGCGGGTGCATGCCCGCGAGGTTGATAGAGGGAAGAAGTTGTTGCACTGTAAGTTGTTGTTTTTGGATGGTAGTTGTATATACCCATAGGCCATAAACCTAAGGATATATCAGAAGTAAGAAGACAGTATTGTTTGTCGTTAAGCTAAGTGGTTTTGTGTCAAGTAAAGTTTTTTTGTTTTGTACGACGACGACAGATCGTGACACCTTCGCATATAGCGAAGAGCATATTTCAAAACTGATAAATGACCCCCCACTCTTTGCCTCTGTAGCCTTGAGTGCAACAGCCAAAATTACCAATGAATCGGATAGACTCATTAGACTCAAAAAGAAACAAATTAGGACTGACCTTCATGGCCACTTTCTAGTTGAACATCTAAGAGCAGGAACCATCCCGGGAGGCCTACAGATACGTAATGTACCGGTTATATTCACAGAAGATCCCATTTATAAAAAAGGGTATAGTCTGATTGAAACCAAATGCAGTAGAGACTTGATGGTCCTCACTGTAGAGACGGCACAAAGATTGTCTAAACACCAACTGGAAGAGATTGCCGGTCTAGAAACTGACATAAAATCTAATCAATTCATTACGGACGCAAAGGCACTCCTTGAAAAAGTTGAAAAGAAAATTCTGGAATTTAAAGATTTTTCAATCAATCAAAAAGGCACAAAATTTGAAAAAGATAAGAAGAACTTTTCTTTAGAAAAAGTATATCCATATCTACAAATAGACTTCTACTCAAGACCAGAAGCACGAAAGTTCCTTCCTGAATATCAAGGCAGATCCAGAAATAATTTTATAACCTTTTCTGAAACATCATCTTCATCAAGTGGAAGCGAAACAGAAAATTCTAACAGCCGTCCAGACTTTAATAGAAGTGGCAATTTCCAACAAAATTATCAACATCAGCCATCTTTTTTAGGAAGGGGCAAACAAAAATCATGGGGCAGAATGAGATACAACAACCAGCCGTGGGAAATGTCAACAAGGCGACACAATTACAAGAATTAAACAAGTCACCGATTTACAATCTATCGGATAAAATTCTGACGAATGTGGAATTAAGTGTTCTTGAAAAGGGTTTGTCATTTGTTCCTACAAGAGACACTAACTTCATCCAAATGAATACAGAAGTTATCGAATTTTGTAGAAAAATACATCTAACTACCTACTTTGCGGAAAATCCATCTAGCGTGAATGTAGAAACAACAGGACTCAGGAAGAAATCTATGTTCTGTCCACCATCAGGAAAAGTTCCGAAAGAGGTAATCATGTTCGAAAAAGGAAAACTGTCTCACATCGCAGATGTTGAAAAAAAGCGAAAAAGATTCACCAAACCAAACATTACAAAAGTACAGAAAGAGGCTCTGGCTGAGTTAAAAAATGATCCATCAATAATAATCAAACAAGCCGACAAAGGCGGATCAATTGTTGTATGGGGAACAGATCGATATACTGCAGAAGTGAACAAACAACTCAGCAATGAACGCTGCTATAAAAAGATATCACGAGACCCTACCATTGAGCTACAGGGTAAACTTTTCAACATTCTTCAGAAAGGTTTCGATCAAGGATTCCTAGGAAAAAAGAAATATGATTATCTGAGAAATAAACATCCACGCATCCCAATATTCTATGTACTTCCTAAAGTACACAAAGATCAAACATGTCCACCGGGAAGACCAATAGTCTCTGGATGCGAATCACTCATGGAACCAATCTCTAAGTTTGTTGATTTTTTTCTCAAACCATTCATACTGGAGGTCAAATCATTTCTGCAGGATACCACAGATTTTCTGAAAAAATTGGGAGTTAATGAAGTTTGAGGAAAATACCAATTTTTTAGTCACGCTACACGTGGTATCACTGTACACAGAGATACCACAGGACGAAGGCCTAGCGGTGTTAGAAAGCTTCCTGAACAGTAGACCTAAACCCGAAAAAATCCCCACTCAATTCATTATGGAATTAGCCACTTTTGCACTAAAGAACAATTACTTCAGTTTCAATGATGAATTTTTCTACCAAATAATGGGCGTGGCGATGGAGTGTCCTTTCGCCCCAGAATTGGCAGTCCTTTATATGTCAAAATACGAAGACACTTTTGTATACAACAATAATCCTTTTGAAGATTGGATTGGGAGCTGGGTTCGATATATAGACGATGTTTTTAGGATTTGGACTGGCGAAGAAGATCAATTACAGGCTTTTTTTGTTTGGCTAAATAATAGAACATCGGATATCAAATTCAGTTTAAACTATTCAAAATCTAAAATGCCATTCTTGGATGTCGAAGTCTATGTCACTGATGGAAGTGTAGCAACAACGCTGTACAAGAAAAAGACAGATAGGAACAATGCCCTACACTTTTCCAGCAACCACCCAAGGAGTCTAAAAGAAAATTTGCCCTACGGTAAATTCTTGCGAATGAGACGCAATTGCACATTCAAAGATGAATATTTTTTTCATGCAGATCATCTAAAAAACAACCTCCTCGCTCGGGGATACCCTAAAAAGCTTCTAAAGAAAGCAATCAAGAGGGCCTGGTGGACCCCTCGTGAATCGCTATTAGAAAGAAAGGATACATCTAAAACAGTCTGTGTGTTAACGTTTGGTCCATCATCCAATTGGTTAAAGAAGACAATTAATCAAAATTGGCATCTGGTAAAAAATCTGGATACAACTCTAAAACAAGCTCCACTATTTGCTTTCAAAAAAGATAAAAGCATTGCAAACCAGATAGTGCGAGCCGCTATGCCGAAAACAAAAAATTTGACGATTAGAAGTTTTCTAAATTTGCCTCCAATACAAGGACACCACAAATGTGGCACATGTGTATGTTGTGATTCAACCATAGAAGGAGATCTTTTTTCGTATAATGGAATTCACTGGAAACATGACACGTTTTCAAACTGTAAATCCAAATTTGTGGCTTATGGCATCTTGTGCCCGTGTAATAAGCTATATATTGGAAAGACAAACCAGGAAATTAGGCATAGAATTCAACAACATAAATCAAGAATTCGAAAGAATGTCGAGAATGCACCATTGGTCAATCATTGGTCTTCAAACAACCATACGGAAAAGGATTTAAGATGGACCACTATTTCTAAAGTTGAACAGGACGCCAGAGGAGGTGATCTGGACTCGAAATTATTGAAACGTGAAGCAATGCTCATCATCAAATTCAATACATCAGTTCACGGATTAAATGAACTATCAGAAATTTATAATCTCTAATTATCACTACTTCAACATAAAGGCACATTACAGGTGGAAGCAGAAAATCACAAAGAGCTTGCATGTGAGAGTGTCCATATATAGATCCAACCCTTCTATGAACCTTGATGTGATACAGTACATAGGAAAAAGCCAGTATTGGATGGCTTTCTTAAAAAACTAGGATAACTTGGTAAGAACAGCAATTCCCATAAGTGCTGGCCAGTCACGCCTTAGACGCACGAAGCGTCAATCAAAGGTCCGGTTAATGTCTGGTAGTAGGGGGCCAGCCTGAGATACACACAAATGATTAACACTGTCCGTTCTTGCAGAAACAACACACTGATTAACCATCGAAGAGGTTCAGCCAACTTAATTGTGCTTTCCAAATTAAATTAGAAACAAACTAAAAAAACTCTGAAACGAACTACACTTCCCAAGAGCACCGTCGAGTCACGTTCAAGACGCGTGACGCGTAAAACAAGGGCCGGAAATGGTTTCCGGCATCGGAAGAATCATCTTAGCATATCACAAGCCTGTTGCGGACACGATGGATTAATAACCTTCAAAGGTAAGACGGATAATCTTTCAAAATAGAATACTATTAAGCAGGCTGTAAGGCTACACGGCATCCTCCTTTGAATGAATGT
Organism: Triturus cristatus; assembly: GCF_964204655.1. Taxonomy (NCBI): domain Eukaryota; kingdom Metazoa; phylum Chordata; class Amphibia; order Caudata; family Salamandridae; genus Triturus; species Triturus cristatus. The sequence goes on from NC_140582.1 coordinate 969,986,320, forward strand.
TCTTAAAAGAAACCCCGACTTTCGCTTGTATTTCTGTTCTGTAGACCGACGAGTCAAGTTTAATGGGCAACGTCTGACCCACTTCGGTTTACGGATACAGATTTATTAAAAGTTATGCAATAAGAACCAACATTACCACAATGGTGCAAACGCGGACCGGCCAATATAATCTTGCTAATCTAAATATTTCATCTATTGATAGATTTTCCGCGCAGTGAACGAATCGTGTGCCCACCACCAGCTGAGAATCCAAGTAAGATCGCCCTCCCATTCTTCCCCCCGGTATGACTGCTTTATGACATGAATTACGATTTCAGATACAACTTCTGTTGAAGTAAGACTGGCTTTTAATTATATGCTTTTAGGTAGAGGTTGTACTTGAAATACCTTTGGAGTTTATGACAGCATTAAGTTGCAGGTAAGCGTTAAGAGCACTCATTGAGGTTCGAGGTCATTTTGGTCAGGTCATTTGGTAAATAAAGTTTTGTTTGTTTCTTTCAGTGAATATTGGTCCTGATGAGAGTCCCAGCAAGGAAAAGGGATTCAAAACGCGTAGACCTTATGTTTTGAGGCCAATCTATTTGTCAAAACAAAAAACAGAGTTTATTAAAAATCACGATGAATGTTTCCATGTTGATGGTCTTTTTGTTTATATGTATTCAATATAATTTTGGTTTGTCTAAATTGTCAATTTGATGTGAATGGGTTTGAGTGTGTATGAGTGACCACTGAGTAAGGGATTTGCATGTTGATGTAGGTTTGATATGATAGGTGGTGTTATACAAATGTACATAAGAAAACAAATGTTAAATCAACAATGTGTGAATTATTGTGAGACGTGTTTTTAGGTTTGTGGAATGTATTTTGTAAGAGAAATTTAAAAATGTAACTTGAAGAATCTTTTTTTGATTAAATCCAACTGAAAAAGCAGTTGCCAGTGATATTGTTTGAGTCAATACACTTTGTGAAAGTTCATGAAAAAAAGTGCAGCACTGGCACATTTTTGGCATTCCATGGCAATGCGGCACGCAACGCTGTGATGCGATGCAGAGCTGGTGCAAAGAAACAAAGATGGCATCTTTTCTTGATGCGTCACGATGTGGACCGTGACAGGCCCTGCTACACGCTTTCCGGTGATGCGGCGGTGTCTGATGCGATATCGATCCTCTTCTCCGGCGATGCGAGTTGCTTTGACAAAGATGTGAGCCGCGACAGACCCTGTGACACGCTTCCCGATGATGCGGCGGCGTCTGCTGCGACGTCGATCCTCTTCTCTGGCAATGCGAGGCGCTTCGGGGACCCTGCGATGACTCAACGGTTCTTCTGGGCTGCGACAGGCCCTGTGACATGCTTCCCGGTGATGCGGCGGCATCTGATGCGACATCGATCCTCTTCTCCGGCGATGCGAGGCGCTTTCTCATTGTGAAGGGACAGCAGCAGTGCGGCGACACGCTTCTTGCTTGTGAGTCGTGCTTCCAGCTCCTTGCGACACGCAGTCCCTCAGAAAGCCTCGCAAAACAGCAGGCACTGCCAAAGAACTCTTCTGTGGTCCCTGAGACTTCAGCAGAAGGCAAGCTCTTTTCCAAGCCCTTGGAGATCCTTCACAAGTTGAATAAAGTGCACACAAAGTCTTTTCTCCTTTCTTTGGCAGTCAGGCAACCACTGCAGGCCAATCCCTCAAGCTTAGGGACAGTCTCTCCTCAGTCTCACTGGTTCCGCTCCTCAGCAATGGTTTCTTCTTGTTTCCCAAAGTGATCTAAAGTTCTTGGGTTTGGGTCCCAATATTTATACCCAGTTTCTCTTTTTTCTCTGAAGGCAGAGAGGCCTTTGCCTAGTCGAAACCATTTCTGGTCAGTCCTGGAGCACTTTGTTGACAAGACTCCTTCTTTCCTTTCAGAGTGCAGGGCAGAGACATCAGACGCACCACAGGAGGTGGAGCCAGCATTGTGGAGGGAAGGCACAGCCCTATTCAGGTCCCAGGTGCAACTCCTCCCACCCATCTAGATGCAGATCTTTCTATTCAGCCCTGTGCTGACTCACCCTGTCTCCTGGAATTTCCCCAGCCCCTGTCACTTAAACTCCAGACAAGGAATACACAGCCTAGCAGAGGCAGGTTTGGATGGTTAGACAAGAAAATACCTACTCTGTAAAAATGGTATTTTCAAAAACATAATGTTAAAACCAACTTCACTAAATGATGTATTTTATCATTCTGAGTTCAGGCATACTAAACTCGAATTTCACCATGTCCCCTGAGTCAGTTAGGATTATAAGATGTAATAATCAAACTGCCCATTCTGGCCTATGGGGAACAGGTAGCCTTGCAATAGTGAAAAACAAAAAAGGCTGTAATTCACTATTAGGACATGCCACACACACCAGGGCATGTCCTACCTTATACTTACAATGCACCCTGCCCTTGGGCTTACCATAGGGGTGTCTGATATGAAGAAAAGGGAAGGTTTAGGAACTGGCAAGTGGGTGCACTTACCCAGTCAGCATGGCAGTACCAGACTGCACACAGGCTCTGCAATGGCAAGCCTTAGACACACTTTAACAGGCTGCTTCTGTGGGTGGCACAACCAGTGCAGCAAGCCCACTAGCAGCATGAGGATTTACAAGCCCTGGGCACACTTTACTAGGGTCTGACAGGTAAACCAAATCAGCCAATCATGGAGTCACTAATCCATACATCAATTTACAATAGGGAGAGCATATGCACTTTAGCACGGATCAGCAGTGGTAAAGTGCCCAGAGTCATAAAACCAGCAAAAACAGGTCAGACAAAATAGGGGAGGAAGGCACAAAGTTCAGGGATGACCCTGCAGAAAGGTCAAAGTCCAACAGTATTTATTATATAAGACTCTCTAACACGTACAAATATATCCTACCCAGAGATATGCACAATGCACACAATACTTTGCAAAGAAACACAATAAATAGCAAAGAATACACAGTGGACCCCAGGGGGGGACCAAACCATATACTAAGAAAGTGGTATAAGAACCACGACTCATGTCACGACAATATCGAGAGGACGTAGAAGTGCTGGGGACCCAAGGAACCACCCAAGGTGAGTGACTAGAAACCCCAGAGAGAGTGTGTGCAGTGTGGGAACACGACCGCGTGCTCCGTACAAGTCTACGTGTAAGTCGCAGTTGGATATTCAAAGATTAAGGACCCTTCTCAGTGAACCCTGAAGAAACCCGGTGGAAGACAAAAGGTTGGAGAGCCACACCACTCATGAATACCCTAGTACCCACGTTACCTACACCAGGGAAGCCGGGTGCATAGGTGTGAAGTGGTGTCGGAAACCGCCGTCAAACCCAATGGTGGACTTCAGGAAAGTGCCGATGCTGAAGAAGGAGAAAGTGTCTGGAGGAATCCAAAGGTGGATTCTAGTTGAGAGGTACCTGCAAGCAGACAAGACAGAGTCTATGTCACTCAGGAGTGAACAGGAGACTTGGAAGACAAATGCCCTCCGATGTCTGGTGTTTCAGGAAAGATGACGATGACCTTGACTCTGAAGCTGTGAGGACCAGGCTATGCTGAGGAAGACCAGGAGCCATGCACGAGCTGTCCCATGTGGGATGTCGAGTGCTGAGGGGTCTGGTGGTAGCACCAACAAGCCTTGGCAAATGCAACCAATGCAGAAGTCGAAGACAGTGCAATGTCGGGATCAGCAAGGTCCAGGAGACTCACCACAAGCAAGGGAGTCAGGCCAGGCCCGAGTAATCAGGTGAGCCCAAGAGACACAAAGGTGACCCTCAAATAGACTCACAGGATGGAGGCACTGGAGTCTGGGGAGAACCACCACCTGTGTTGCAGAACCTTATGGAGTCTAGAGGAGCTCAGGATCAACAGAGAGGTCAACTTAGTTGCAGTGCCTGTGAATGCAGGGAAGTGACTCCTTCACTTCAAGGGAGATTCCTTAAGGTGTGAGAAAGTGGCTCTGTATATACGGTTCCCAAATAGGTACAGTGTGTACAGAGTCCACAGTCCCCAGAGGTTTGGCAGAGGCTAAAGTTAGATATAACCTTACTCCCTAAAGTGGTAGCTTGGTCGAGCAGTAAGGCAGTATCAGAAGACAGTGTAAAGCATTTTGTTGCACACACTCAGTCAGCAAATGATTTCACACACTCAATAACTGAACTCTAGGCCAATGGTTTAAATATAAAAAAATATATATGCTTGTTTTATTTTAGAACCAACAATAGGTATTAAAATATATTTTCTCAGGATGAGATGCTCTAGGTAAATACTTTTGCAATATGCAATTGGCTTTTGTAGATATTTACAAGTTGTTGCAATAGGCACACAATTTAAACACAATAATGCATTGAGTTCAATGGAAGTTTCAGGTTATTAGCAATAGATTACTCTCAGGATTACTTTTGTAATTCCAGGACTGGATCCTAGATTCAGTCCTGGGACAGTTCTTAGAAACAAGTGATAAAAGTCGACTTAGTTACTACTAGGATTTTTAAGTAATATTTTGCTATTTTAAAAGTTGACACTTAGAAGAAATTTCATAGAAAACAGTTAATGATTCCCTATGGAAGAAAATGCAGGCTGCAGGTATAGAATGTTCTCGTTACTTTTGTAATCCAGTACTGGGTGCCTAGACTCAGTACTGGGACCTTTATCCAAAACAGGTAAGTAATTACGTTTTTACAATTGATACGATTTTTAAAGAATATTTAAAGTTTGCAAAAATCAACACTTAGAAGAAATTTCACAGAAAAACAGTCAATGATTTCCTAAGGAAGAAAATTGGGTTACTGGCAAGTACGGTTCTGAATATTTTTCAGGGTCAGTGCTGGGCACCAAGATCCAGCACTGGGAGCTCACCTAATAGCAGGTGAGTATTTTTGTTTTCGTTACTCGGCTGATTTTTGGTGAATATTTTACGTTTTGAAAACTCCACACAGAAGAAATTTCAGAAGAAACCAGTCAATGTTACCCTATGGAGAAAATTGAGTTATCGGCTTGAAGTTAAGTACTCGACTGGCAAAGTTTAGGTTCTGGGCACAGACTCAGGGGTCTCCCAGGGTCAGGTAGGTACAGTAGTTACACCCTCAGCGGCACAGGGGCAGCCGGGTGCAGAGAGAGTTAGGCCCAATGTTTTCCTATGGGAGGAAGGGGGGCCTTGGTTGGTGGCTGCTGACTAGCAGGCTACGCGGCTGTGGGAGCTGGGCTCCTAGTCACTTGCTCAGGGCAAATGGGGAAGTAGATAGGTGTAGAGGTTACACTGCCAGGGCCACTCGGGCGGCTGGGTGCAGGGTGCTTTTGTGCTTTCGGGCGCTCAATTGATTTCAATGGGAAAGCTCCGGTTTGGAAAATGGCTGCAAGCTCGGGGGCGAAGATTCTTCAGGAGCCACCACCACTTCGAGTGCTAAGTCGGGTAGTTGGAGGATAAGTAGGTACCCAGGAGTTGGGCACAGGGGGCCGCAGGGTGCCGGGTGCAGGGGTGCCGTTTGGGGTCAGGAAATCTTACCCTCTGTGGATCGCGGTTGGGGGGTACCTACTTCTGAGGCTGCAGACATCATCAGGAGCGTCGAGGGAAGTCCTTGGGTGCCGGACTCATGGTCACAGTCGCTGGGGGGTCATCCTCGTGGTATTTGTTCACTCCGGCACAGGCCAGGCCTGGCGGGTGCAGAGTGTGCAGGGTTTGCGGTTCCGGGCAGATGCCAGGGATTAGAAGCTGGTTTTGAGTAGAGTCTCTACTCATGGGAGTCCCAGGTGCTTAGAGCCAAAAGGTAGCCAGGTCCTCTGGGGTTTGTGAGGTTGCTGGCCACAAGAGGTGCCGGGTTGGAGCAGGTTCGAGGGTCGACAGGCCGGTAGGGCTGGGGCCAAAGCAGTTGGTGTCTTCCTCTTCTTAGCAGCTGCAGGGCAGGTCTTCTTTCTTCTGACTCTTCTTTGTATTTCGGAATCTGGAATCTGGGGAAGGAAGGTTCAGGGTGCCCCTAAATACTAGATTTAGGGGTGTTACAGGTAGGTGAAGAGCAGGGACAAATGGGTCCCTGCCCTGGGGTGAGTACACCCCCTATTCTGCCACTCTCCTGTGGGAAGGGGGCAGTAGCCTAGTCCTGATTGGGTAGGGACTCCCATATTCAAGATGGCGAGCACCCAGAGATGTGCTTCACCTTGCCTCCCCCACCTGAGGGGTGGGGTTGGCAGGCTGGCACATCCCCTGTCCTTATTTGGGGTTTCCGGCCAAGCTTCCCGCCAGAGTGGGGGTTGCAAGTGGCCTGGGGAAGCTCACAGAGGCGGCATGCCTTTGAAGCTTCCCCCTGCCCATCCTGGGGGAGGAGCTCTAGCACCTCGCTAGATTGACTTAGAGCATCAAGTACCCTGCATGTTGAAGTACATTTGTGGCATAGTGACAACATCTCTGAAAGTATTTATTAGACTTAATTTTGGTTTACATAAGCGCAATATAATAAGAGTTATTCTCACGTTTACATCTTTTTTAGTGATTTAGGCACTGGTATTACACCAGGTTTTTTAGTAGACACAAACGAGATTTCTTGTCGAACTTCTAGTTTTAGAATGTTCAGTGCATCTTGCGTGTTCACGTTTATTTTTCACTCCGCTCACTAGGTTTCGTTTTACAATCTTGATGTCAGTACCAAATCACTACTATTGTATTATACGGTATCCCTGTTAATATGGCGCTCATAGATCAGGCGTCTGCAAACTGATTCGTTTGTTTTAGCCCATCGTCGCTGTCCATGAATATTCACGAACTCGCATTGTTGAAAAACGCGCGGACTTGGGGTCATTTTTGCTAACTCACATCACGGAGATAACTTGCTATGTGTCGGGACCCTATTTCAGGTACGAATATAGCCAACATAGACCGTTAACTTATTGCGTCACGGTACAATACACGATACGGGGCCAATTGACCGAAAATATCTTTTTCCGTTTTGTAGATACACATTAAAGTTGGCGTCTTAAAGGTAAGTACGCTTTCAAAATACGCAAGAGGTCGGATTGCTTATTCGCATGAATGGTAGAGTTCCACGATTCTAATCTCTGACACAGATTGACGTTATGTCCTCCATGTTTCATGTTTCTGACCGCTTATAAGAAATATCATAGAGAGGTAAGCCCAAGTAATGGAAGTGCATTTTGTGACAGATTATCGGTTTGTTTGTTTCAGTATGAGCACCAATTACTGGGTGCAGCATTTAAATTGACATTTGGTCTCTTTAGTCTTTATCCAATAGGAAAGCCGGTCTCTGACAGCTAAGTCAACTAACTGAAGGTATGAATGTCTTCACACACAAACACTTTATAATATCACATTTGAGCAACATTATTTCCACGACCATAAATTTAATTAACCATGAGATTACACAAAATATAAAAATTGTGTTTTTGAGCCTCCACAGCCACAAAAAGTGACAGTGTATTGTTTACTTTCATTTCAGAATTCCCCCTGAGGAAGGAACCGTCAGGTTCCGAAATGCATTGGGCATGACCACTCATCAATGTATATTTTTGCAAATGTATATATTCGTTTGAAACCAGCATCTATGAGTAACAGATGTATGATGTAAAAATTTCTTTTTGGATGTAAAAATTTCTTTTTGGAAAATGTCTTGTGTAACTGCATAGGAATATATGTATCATTTGAATTGAAAATGAATTCCTAAGAATAAAACAAACAATTGTGAGATTATGTTTATGTAGCGGTGTATACACACCAGGTGAATTGTGCGCAGCACATACAAGCCTTCAAACTTGTAATTAACCAAGTTTCCTACAGCATTAGTGGACAACTCTTGCTTGCTGCAGCACCACATTAAGCTTGAATAATTTGACTAAAATAAGGAGTGCACCCCCTACTCCATAACCACTACACAGGGATGTGTGCCATGTCGACTCTCTGTTTTGTCCTGTACCCAGACACTCAGCCTGCAAGGGCAGTGTGTGTATGTTAGGGTACAGGGCCTCTAAGGGTGGCACAATGAGTGCTGCAGCCCTTAGAGGCCTTCCCTGGTCACAAGGCCCTGGGTACCTAGGGTACCATTTACCAGGGGCTGGCATGTGACCAGGGTTTTCCAATTTGGAGGTTTTTGTTTAGGGAAGGAACATAGGCCCTGGGCACCTGATTGTCAGGAGCCCAGGGCACACTCAGTCAAAGTACATTCAGCAATTTAGCAAAAAGTGGGGGCATACCATGCAAGAAAGATGGCACTTTCTCACATAAGGTGTCTTTGATGCCCACAGGCCTTGGAAGGTTCCTGTATGGTGCACAGGCACAGACTATGCAGCAGACTGACGAAGTCAAGCCCAAATGAAGTCCAGAAAAGTCCAGAGTGTCCAGACGGTAGAAGAAGAAGTGGTGTTTGTTCAGAATCTTGTCCCACGACGAATCTAAGGACCTACACCCAAGTAAGCCCTTAAGTACCCTAAAGAAAGGGTTGAGACGATTCAGGGGACCCTCCTAGGGAAGGGTCTGGACAGAGGGGTGGTTACTCCCATGTCCTTTGTCCAGTTTCACGCCAGAGCGGGATCCAACAGCTCCCAGGACTGGTTTGAATTGGACTATACACAGGGACACCAAATGAGCCCCTCATGCAGACTTAGTGGCGCTGGCAAGCGCACCCACCCGATCCCAATACAGTAAATCCTGTCTGGGAGGTGGTGTTACCTTCCTGTGGCAGGATGTCTATTGTTCTTCCTTCCCCTGCTCGGCTCAGCAGCATGAGGGCAGAATCATGTCTCTGGTCAGCAGCAACCATTTTGTGCTGTCTGTGTCTAGAAGGCTGGCACTGGGAACACTGAAAGCCTAACGGAGGGCTCTTCCACTGCTCGGAATCATATCTCCCACACAGTTTACAGTGTTTGATACCAAACATGATAGGATTCACTGCAGCCAATTCCGAGAAGGTCACTGCGTAATTATGCAGTGCCCCTCTATATAGTATATAGCTGCTTTACTTACAACCTGGGAGAATGGGCTGTAGGGGTGTCCTGCTCATTCAGGGGCCAACTCACACTTAGAACCAAACACCCTCCCTTCAGGATTAATAAGGCCTGCTATAGGGGTGACTTATGGGTTTTAAGTGCAGTGACCCTAGATATAGGAAACCTTTAGTAAGTGGTGCTAGCACCAGCTTACACAGGCTGCAATGGCAGGCCTGTAGTTGTATTTTGAATGGTCTCCCATGGGTGGCATAATGCATGCTTTAGCCCATGGGGGACCTATGGGGTACCTATGCCCTGGGTACCTCAGTACCATATACTAGGGACTGATAAGGGTACCCCTGTATCGAATCTGCGATCTACCTAAGTACTGAACATAACAGTTCAAGGGAGAAAGCAGATAGATTGGGGTCCTGATTAGCAGGATCCCAGTCAGGTTAGTCAATACCAGCTTAGCACCAGGTAAAAAGTGGGCGGAACCATGCAGAAGGAACGTACCTTCCTCCAGCCGCTCTCCCTCCTAGCAAGTTACTCCCCCTGCAGGTTTGTCTGGCTCCCAGCAGAGAGACTGGCTTTCAGCCACTTCAGGACGGGTGATCAGCTCTTGCAGCAAAGGATAGATTCAGGTGCAGTTCCTTCACCTCTGGGAACCTGGCTCCAGGGCAGGCACCAGTTATGGGGACCTAACGTTTATACCGTACAGCAGAGCTTAGAAACACAGGGCCCTAATTGTCCTTTGTGTTTCCGAGCTCTGCTATCATGAAAACATTACTGCTGAGATTTTTCAAGTTAATGTGCACTGAAGGTGCCAAAAAACATGCACACAGACCCCTTCTGCGCTGGTGCAGCACAGTAGACGACATCATGATATAGCCCCTGTTTGCACAGTAGTCCTCTGAGTACTCTGTGGATTACTCAATTCCTTAGTTGTACAGAATTGGAACTGCAAGTGGGTCCCACTCTTATTCAATCAAAGCATACGATATGTGGATTCACTGTCTGCATTTTCAGAACTAGTTTGGGATGGATGTCCTTTTAATTTCTCTAGACACAGTCTTTGTGTAGAGTGATGCTCCTCATAGGGTAGTCTCAAGCCTGGACCTTCCACAACAGAGACACACAGAGGTGTGAACTTCTGCATCTCTGCATCTTGTATTCATCAGCCAAACCGAAGAGTGATCAATGGAAAGGCAGGAGGCTGGATTCTCCTAAGGGGTTCCGTCACCCTCACCATCTAACAAAAATCAGTAATACAGGAACACTAATCAACAGAGCTTCTTGGTGAAAGGCCTAATCAAACTTCTAGAGAAGCCTTGTATTCCCTCTCCCTACTTCAGTGTTTGGGTCTTCTCCTACCAGGTTAAGGAATGTCAGTAATACACTTCAACTGTCTGGGAATCAACCTTACCTCCATCATGTTTTAAAGGCCAGGCCTGGGGGATCCAAAATGAATCCTATAGGCTTCTATTACTCTGATTCACCCATATACCCAATAGATGTACCATACCAGCCACACATACAAATACGCACAATATACATTTGGGATGGTATTGCTAGGATCTGGGTTAGTGCATACAAGCAGAACTTTACACAAACAGGCCAGTAGACCTCCACGTCAGTGACACTACTATTGATTCACTAAACACCACTGCTCTATGTACTAAACCCAAGACATCGATTGAAGTGCCTGTATAAAAAGGCCCCAGTTGGTGCACTACTCTTTGTCACAGGACCTCACGTAAGTCAAAGGACAAGCCTTGGCCTCTGTGCGCACAGATTGTGAGGCATCACCAATAGCAAAGATCAGGATACCAGTTGATTAGCTGTTACAACGATGTGCAATTTATGTCATTTTGATATATTGGGTGCTGAGCTTTTGATTTAATGTAGCTATGGGACAACCTTTGATTGTTGCCGAATGAGGGCTGGTGGTGGCTGATCTGTGTTAAACTTGCGCATCAATAAATAAATAGTCCAATTGATTTCAGTGACTATGACAACAATGATAGGTGCAGTGTTCTGTGCTAGTGCCTCATCTACTGACTTGTAAATCCTTTGTTAATTGCTGCTCTCCATATCCATCTACATTGTACTCTTCTGTGAGGACCTCTGTTGGTAGTATAGCACAACTGCAATTTTCCATCTTCATCCCCATTGTACTCTTCTGTGTGGACCTTTGTTGATTATGAATTGCAACAAGTGTTTTCATCAACATTAATTAAAAACATGCAGCACCCAATATATCAAAATTAAATTAATTTTATATTGTTGTGCTAGCAATAAATGTGATCGATGTCGCTCTATGACCACTCAGTGTGATTCAAAATTAGTGACAGGACTTTAACAGTGTAATTGATCTAATCAGGATACATGGATTTCGGAAGCTTTGAAGAACTTCAGAATGAACAAAACATGTTGGCTGAAACACAAATATAAAATGGTTCAGGATGCAATCAATTTAAACACTGATGAATGAACTACAAAGAACTGTTTTTACTCCTGCATCAGTGATCTGTTTGACCTGGAAAACTTGAATATTTGGACATAGATGTCATTTATTAGCTGTTACAAGGATCTGCAATTGATTTCACTTTAATTTAATGGGTGGCGAGTTTTTTTAATTTAATTTAGCTCTGGAGCAACCTTCGATTGTTGTCGAATGAGGGTTGGTGGTGACTGATCCCTGTTAACCCTTTCGATGCGCATGACGGAGCGGTTCCGTCATGCGCGTCGGTTGCGCTGTGCGCATGACGGAACCGTTCCGTCATGGCCCCGCCCGCTCACAGAACCTTCAGCACAGCGCGGAAATCCACGCCGCGCTGAAGGGGTTAAACTCATGCATCAATAAAGAAATAGTCTAATTGATTTCAATGACTATGACAACAGTGATAGGTTTGGTGTCTCTTCTAGCGCCTCAGCTGCTGACTTGTAAATCCTTTGTTAAATTGTTTTATCTGTATTGTACTCTTCTTTGAGGACCTCTGTTGGTAGTATAGAGCAACTACAACTTTCCATCTCCATTTGCACTCTTCCATGAAGACCAGTGTTGGTTGTAAATCGCAATTACAATTTCTTTCTCCATTTCCATTCTAGTCTTCTATGAGGACCTCTGTTGGTACTATAGCATAAATATAGCTTTCCATCTCCATTTCAATTGTACTCTTCTGTGAGGAACTGTGTTGAGTGTACAGTGCAACAAGTTTTCCATCTTCATATGCACTCTTCTGTGAGAACCATTGTTGGTAGAATACAATTTTAGCTTTAAAGCACCCTTGTATTCTTCTCTGGGTACATCTGTGGACAGTGACACTTTAGCTTTCTAGCACTTGTCTGAGGCCGTGGTAACTTGAATCTACATGCAGTACTATATGCATTTTCTCAAGATGTAAACCTTGTCAGTGTGCACTCATGCCTTTGTTTAGAATGGTGCAAGTATTGTTTTGCATTTACACAGAATAAATATGGAAGCTTCATAACTCAAGCTCCCAAAGCCTATGCATGAATAGTGCAAAAAGGCCAAATAATGATTTTCTTTTTCCTTTCGTACAGCTATTCTTATGTTAACCAGGTTGCTAATAACGGAACAAAGAGAAAAAAATTAACCAGATGAACCATTACATTGTCACCCAGAAAGTGGTCCCATCCTCTGAATTTTATGCCCCCTCCTGCACTACTAAAGCATTAATCATTTAGAAGAGACTGTTTAGCTCAACCCCAGGTCTCTCCCGCCCTTTGTTATAAATGTATGTGAGCATACTTTTCTTCCCTTTATTACAGATGCAGTCTTCCATCTTCTGTGAGGACATCTGTCAGTAGTATTGGGCAACTGCAACCTTCCATCTCCATTGTATTTTTATTTCGGAGGACACTGTTTGTCTATATAGTGCAAGTTCAGCTTTCAAGCAATTGCATTCTCCTTAGAGGACATCTATCAGTTGTACAGCAAAACTGCTGCTTTCCTCATCCTAGCTTGGTTGCCAATAGCTACCTCATGACACTCTGGCGAAAATGCGACCCAGCTATTTACATCTTGGACTGATGACAAACGCAAATGAAAAAAATTCCTGCTGCACTGCAAAACAAAAAACATGTGATTCATGAATGAGATAAATAATCGAATATGTGATAACAGAATCTGCTTTTTAGATATAAAATAGTTCCTCGTGCATTCAAACAAGAAGCAACAGGACACATCTAAGCTGATAGAAAGAAATGAGCATTAAATGCTACTGTGGGTTGATCCAAGATGTGTTTGACAATCTATCAGGGGTGTGGCCAATGGCCTTCTTCTGGGGGCTCTGGTCTCAGGCTGTAGCAACATCGTGTCCCTTGGCAACGATCACAGGGGATGGCCTGCCAGCCCCTTCCAACAGCAATGGCTGACATTTTACGGTCTGAGTACCTGGACCGCTAGCAGAATTAGCCCGTACTTTGGAGTAGAGAGAGGCATCACATCCAGGGTGTGCGGCCTGTGCCTCGCCAGCTTCCCTGAACTATTGTGTAGGTGGGTGACTGTTAGGCTGTTGGATTATAGGGCAAGCTGACCTGGGGCCAAAGAAGAAGTGGAGATCTGAGCTGGAAAGGCCATCTGCGTTCCAGTTCGTGTTGGAGGGGGCCATAAAGGGCAAGGAGAGCATTATTGATGGTTGTCGCTGTAACGCGAAGAGAAAGACAGACGTTGCAGATGCTCGTTGCTGTAGTGCGACGTTCCTGTGGAGCATCATGGATAGTCGTTGCTGGATATTCATGTTGGTGGTTACCGCGTGCTGTCGACGCTGTAGCGTGTAATGGAGATCTCATGTTGCTGGTGGTTGCTGTAACGTGAAGAGTTGGGTCCACTTGAGCTTCTCGTTGATTGACAGTGCAGGTAGCAAGATCTTGGCACAAACAGGCCCATTTGCGGTCGTCAAGAGCCCAAAACTTCAGGATTTCTCCTTTTCACTGAGGAGGAATTCAACTGATGACACACCACGGGTCCAGAATCGGAGGGGCGTCTCTCGAGGATCAGGCACTTACTCCAGCAGAGTTCAGGCAGGTCCAGCCAGAAGGTCAGCTGGGCAGGTACAGGGAGCCTCTGGAGCTACCACACAGTAGATTCTTCCGACTAGACTATTGGAGGTAACTCTTTCAGTGAGACTAAACTGGTCTCTGTATCCCGCCCACACTCAGCATAGCTTTTTTTAAACTTGTGACTTTCACCCGTTCTCAAACAACCAGATAGCCACAAGCAGCGTTTTGTGCTTTTATGCACTATACTTACCTTACGATTTTTAAATTGGATATCTCCTGTTCTACTGATTGGATTGTTGTCATTATGGTGTCAAATAATTTATTAAAATTTATTCTGTTTTTCTAAACTGATGTGGTATTTTTCTGGTGATGTGTTTTGACTGTATTAGTGCTTGAATTGCTGCACATTAACTTTACACATTGCCTTTAGGTTAAGCCTGACTGCTTTTGTGGCAAGCTACCACAGGGTTGAGCACAGGATGATTTGGGGTTTGGTTGTGTCTCACCCTCTCAAGAATTATGGTTGCTTCTTGAGTATAGTTTACTCCCCCCCCAACTAGAAACCCAATTTCCTACAGCCGAGTATGTGCATAGACAACCTGTCCAACCAACCCACAGAAGGCAAGATAGACAAGTTCTTCAGGCCCACTTCCAATGTCAGCAAACAGGAATGTGTTGATGAGGGGGCCTCCTGAGTCACACTTCATCACTGAGTGGCTGAGATCATGGCTCCCAGTGATAGAATGGTCATCCTGTTTCATGGTGGAGAGAGCACACAGGTCACTGGTGGCTCGTCCACCCACAGTGTCCCCTTCCCTCAAGACCAATAATTGCCAGGCTCTAGAATTTCATGGACAGAGATGTTATCCTACGTGAAGCCCTAACACTAGGTAAACTCCATTGTGGTTTGACACCCATCAGGCTCTTCCCAAACTATGCACCTAAAGTTCAACAACAATCCTGCTCCTTTCTGTCTGTGAAAGAGAACCTCACGGGCGATTAGCCACGCTATACAAATCTATATTGATTGATTGATTGAGGGTCATGCAAAAACAGTAGATGCTACAGTTCCCGGCATCCTTCGAAGTTATCTTTACAAATACATCTCTGCTCTATGACTCTCCTGAGAGTGACTGGTCCTGTGTTGAGGAATGTCCAGACTTCGGCCACAGCCAATCTATTCCCTTGGACTTGCTGACAAGGGGAAAGGAGGTCAATGTATGCAGGCAACTTCCATGTCACACAAGGAGAAACAGAAGGAGACAGCACTCGGAGGATGCCACGCCTAACAGCCCTAAGCATCATCACTCAGTATCTGTGGGTGAGTTCCATCTGGTTGGGACAGAGGAGAACTTAGTGGCTGTGGTCCCACTGATCCTTCCACATGCTGTCACTCTTACCACCTGATATGCTTCAGAAATCAACTCCCAACAGGTGGTTCTCGCTTTCTTCATAGTTAACACCAACCATTTAGGTCTCTTGGGTCCCTTGCGTTGGATTTTGAAGTTAGGGCTACAAATACTTCATGGGGAGAAGCTCAGGGTGAAGGGAGAAATGGGAGTTCAGTTGCTGTACGCTATTGACTTTGGTTTGTGTTACCTCATTTGTTGGTTCCTCATTTTCAAGTTGCAGTGCTAGGGCGGTTGTAGCCTCCTTACAATGTAACGTTTGACCTATACCCACCTTAGATGACCCCAGGCTTATCCTCTGGACACCTTTAAGGGCTATAGTATAATATCCCGGAATGTCATTGGTTATTGATGAATGCAAAAGAGGAGCTGTCATGTATGTTAAAAGATTCTAATCCAGTGTCCCAATACTTCAGGACACCCACTTACTGTAAACAAAATTCTTCTTCCTGGGCAGACAGGGTTACTCCAGAGTCCGGATACACTCAATACTGCAATTGGGGTGGCTATTCTCCTAACTGATGCGTAAAGTCTCCATGGATCGTTTGGGTCACATGTAATGGTCACAGGACTCCTAGAGGGTTGTGCATGGATGCTACTCAGTGTGTCTGCCCCCCCAGTTGCTAGCCCCACACTGGAGGCTGTCACCTAGCTTTTAGCTAAACCTACCAGAGGCCTGACGCTATTTGGTGGAGGTTTTAATGTCATAATAAACATTCAATATGGCACGGAGTCCCGTTCGGTGACCACCAGATCACTGCTCCTTTACACTTGAGCTAGAGCACTGGGGCTTGTCAATGTCTGGTGGCACACCATCGTGGCGACAGGCAAAGCACTTATTACTCCTCCCTGCATGACACCTCTTCTTGTTTTGACTACTTCTTTACCCCCTCCACGGACATTGACAACATTTCCCACACACACACATACTCCAGAGAGGGCTTTTGTAACAATTCCCCTGTGGTACTGACAGTCAGTAGATTGACTGCTGGTGAGAGGAGCTCATGTCAGTTAAATACCTGGTGGTTGATGGAGTATTCCTTCAGTGACTTCTCCAGTGCACTATCACAGAGTTTTTATTTTAATTTTAATGGGGGATCAGTCTTCTCCCCGACCACACTATGAGATAACTTTAAAATGGTCATAAGAGGGGGGCTGTCTTATATGTGTGGCAAATCTAGAGCCTACATGGCAGAGCTCTTACAACTTGAGGGAAACATTACTCGCAATTAGCATGTAGACACAGCTAACTCCAATGATGTGATTCAACAACAGCCTCATCTGGCCATTATAGATCCTAAGCAAAAGCACCTAGACACAGCCTACCTAGGATTGTTCCACTCTTATTGGAGGGTATACAAGATAAGTTACAAGGTGGAAAAGTTACTTTATTGTCTCACAAATACGAATAGAATCATTGTTTTGTCTCCAAGGTGCACCTCTTGTAGTGAAGACTCAGGTAATGCCAGGTAGGTTGAAGACTTGTTTATTGTAATAGAGCTGGACCATCAGAGCAGAGCAGCAGAGAGTCTAACAAACTCCAACTGCCACCACTGGAACTCTCAACACAGAACCTTGGCACAGTGAAGTTCCAAACCATATGAGTTCCAAAACAAGCACAGACTACTGCATGGGTCTTCCTTTAAAGCAAAAACAAGATAAAGAAAACGAAAAGAAAGAAAAGAAAAAACATCTTAACAAACAAGCTGAACAATGCCTGTGAAAGGAAAAGAAGGTTACACAAAGTGCAACAATAAGGTACAAAAACAGAAAAGAATTGAGATTCGAAAACGGAAAGGGTTTGCACTCTGTAAAGAATAGGAAGCTTCCTGACACGACAACTGTGCCTCAGAGCAGGATGGTTAGTCGCTTCTAAACACTTCTCATTACTTCCACTTCCAAAACTTCCACCCAAAACACAATTTTTCATCAGAGAACACATGTTCCACCATTGTCAATTCTCAAGTTTCACAGAATTGCCTTTCACTTTAACAACCCTGAAAGAAGGGCCAAACTTTGCAAAGCCCTTCTTCACATGGAGAGGTTTCTTCACACGTACACAGTCACCCACACAGATCTCCAATTTCTTCACTTTCTTTGTGGAGTCAAAATATCTTTTCTGCTTGAATTGAGCCATCCTTACATGACTCCTCACACTGTCATCCGACCACTGTCCACCCTTGACCCAATTGCTCATCAAAATGGGACTAAAAGTGGTAGAGGCTCTCCGACCACGTAATAATTCAAAAGGTGAAACCCCCGTGGTAGAATGTGGAGTTGTTCGATAGAACCACAGCATGCTTTTCACAGAATTGGAAACAACACATTTGTTGGCCAGAGCCCACTGTATGCACTCCCCCAACACCCTATTCATGCGCTCAACTAAACCATTGGTCTGAGGGTGGTACAGAGAACTTTTGAGATGCATGATCCCACAAGTATGAAGAAAATCTTCAACCTCACTGGCAACAAATTGGGAACCATTATCTGTCACCAAAAATTCAGGAAAACCTTCTTTCATAAATACGTCATTAAGAAATGTAACAACAGTCCTAGAGCTCACTTCTCTCACAAACCTGACCTCTGGCCACTTGGAGTAATAGTCCATCATGACTAGAGCAAGCTTAGATGATGGATCAAGTGCATTGAATTGACCTCCAATATCAAGCCATAACTTTACCCGTGGTGCAGACTGTAAATCAATTGGAGAAAGAGGAGGTGTGCGTAATTTGGCTGTTTTATCACAACTCGAACAGATAACACAAGACCTAACAATTTCATCTACCTCCGTGTCCATGGAGGGCCACCAAAAGGAGAGACATACTCTTTTCTTTGTCATTGTAGCTCCCAAATCCCCCTCATGAGCATGCCTGATCAAATCAGATCTCAAACTAAGAGGGGGTGAGTTCCATTTGGTTGGGACAGAGGAGAACTTAGTGGCTGTGGTCCCACTGAACCTTCCACATGCTGTCACTGTTACCACCTGATATGCTTCAGAAATCAACTCCCAACAGGCGGTTCTCGCTTTCTCCATAGTTAACACCAACCATTTAGGTCTCTTGGGTCCCTTGCGTTGGATTTTGAAGTTAGGGCTACAAATACTTCATGGGGAGAAGCTCAGGGTGAAGGGAGGGATGGGAGTTCAGTTGCTGTACGCTATTGACTTTGGTTTGTGTTACCTCATTTGTTGGTTCCTCATTTTCAAGTTGCAGTGCTAGGGCGGTTGTAGCCTCCTTACAATGTAACGTTTGATCTATACCCACCTTAGATGACCCCAGGCTTATCCTCTGGACACCTTTAAGGGCTATAGTACAATATCCCAGAATGTCATTGGTGTTATTGATGAATGCAAAAGAGGAGCTGTCATGTTGTATGTCCACTCTCATCAACAAACCATCCTCAATTGTCAAATCATCAGCAACTTGAAGATATGTCTTGTACTCAAAACTTAGGTTCTGCTCCTTTGGCCAACTTTTTTCTATGTACTTCATGACCAAAGCTAAAGATACATCAACACTGAGAGCTTGACACCATTCACTTTCTGAAACCGCACACAACTGTGGGAGATCCACAGCAGCAACAATGAACTCCTCCTTGTCATCCTCACCCGTGGCATGCTCATCCTCTACAATGCAATACCAAAGGAAGTTCAGGCTGGACTGTTCCCATGAGGCACAGGGTCAGACTGATTTGCATATGGCCATGTCTGAACTGGGGTGGTGGAGTGAGCTAAAGAATGATGATGGATTAAACCCAGATCAGTTGACTGGGGGTGAGTGTTTGATTTGCTGAAGTGCTCCGTCCATCATCCTCTTTGGTATCGCTTTGTTCGCCCTCAGTTGGCAGGGTATGCTCCGACATGGGTCCCTTGCTCACTTTACCACTGGATTCAGGATAGCCTGGCTGACGAGGGTTATGAACCCGAAACCGGTCCCAGGATGCTTGTTTCCGGTCCAGGGAAGACATGGCTTGGCAGTTCGGGCTGGACTGTTCCCATGAGGCACAGGGTCAGACTGATTTGCATATGGCCATGTCTGAACTGGAGTGGTGGAGTGAGCTAAAGAATGATGATGGATTAAACTCAGATCAGTTGACTGGGGGTGAGTGTTTGATTTGCTCAAGTGCTCCGTCCATCATCCCCTTTGGTATCGCTTTGTTCGCCCTAAGTTGGCAGGGTATTCCCAGACATGGGTCCCTTTCTCACTTTACCACTGGATTCAAGATAGCCTGGCTGATGAGGGTTATGAACCCGAAACCGGTCCCAGGATGCTTGTTTCCGGTCCAGGGAAGACATGGCTTGGCAGTTCGGGCTGGACTGTTCCCATGAGGCACAGGGTCAGACTGATTTGCATATGGCCATGTCTGAACTGGGGTGGTGAGTGAGCTAAAGAATGATGATGGATTAAACCCATATCAGTTGACTGGGGTGAGTGTTTGATTTGCTCAAGCGCTCCGTCCATCATCCCCTTTGGTATCGCTTTGTTCGCCCTAAGTTGGCAGGGTATGCCCAGACGTGGGTCCCTTGCTCACTTTACCACTGGATTCAAGATAGCCTGGCTGACGAGGGTTATGAACCCGAAACCAGTCCCAGGATGCTTGTTTCTGATCCAGGGAAGACATGGCTTGGCAGTTCGGGCTGGACTGTTCCCATGAGGCAGGGGGTCAGACTGATTTGCATATGGCCATGTCTGAACTCGGGTGGTGGAGTGAGCTAAAGAATGATGATGGATTAAACCCAGATCAGTTGACTGGGGGTGAGTGTTTGATTTGCTCAAGCTCTCCGTCCATCATCCCCTTTGGTATCGCTTTGTTTGCCCTAAGTTGGCAGGGTATGCCCAGACGTGGGTCCCTTGCTCTCTTTACCACTGGATTCAAGATAACCTGGCTGACGAGGGTTATAAACCCGAAACCGGTCCCAGGATGCTTGTTTCCGGTCCAGGGAAGACATCGATTGGCAGTTCGGGCTGGACTGTTCCCATGAGGCACAGGGTCAGACTGATTTGCATATGGCCATGTCTGAACTGGGGTGGTGGAGTGAGCTAAAGAATGATGATGGATTAAACCCAGGTCTGTTGACTGGGGGTGAGTGTTTGATTTGCTCAAGCGCTCCGTCCATCATCCCCTTGCGAACATGCGAGGAAATCTGCACACCCATTTTTTCCCCCAGGGATGTACTCAGCACAAAAATCAAATTGGAGAAGTTTTGAAGACAACCGTTCAATTCTGGGGGTGAAACTTCTGACATTTTTGCCACACAGAATAAAAACTAATGGTTTATGATCAGCCCGGAGACAAAACTTTCTCCCCAAATGAAATTTCAAAATTTCATCACCATCCACCAACAC
Organism: Triturus cristatus; assembly: GCF_964204655.1. NCBI lineage: Eukaryota > Metazoa > Chordata > Amphibia > Caudata > Salamandridae > Triturus > Triturus cristatus. Next base: position 970,007,024 of record NC_140582.1, read on the forward strand.
GCCAGTTCCTTATCAATAACAGAGTATTTCCTTTCCGAAGGAGACAACACCCTTTAGGCAAACCCAATGGTCCTGTCCTCACCATCCTTGTTCTGGGTCAAAACAGCCTCACCCCAACATTACTAGCATCCACTGTGAGAGTGCAAATGAGAGAGGGATCATAATGTTTTAAAACTTTAGGTGACACAAGTTGTTGCTTCACCCACTCAAAAACATTCTGGCATTCATCATTCCACACAAATGCCACTCCTTCCATAAGCATCTGTGACAAAGGTCTCAACCTACTCGCAAAATCTTGTACAAAATGAGAATAAAATTCACACAACCCAAGGAAAGATTTGAGGCCACTCTTGTCAGAGGGAGCTTTGGATTTGACAATTGAATCAACCAAATTGGTTTCAGGGAGAATACCATTTTCATTGAACAAATATCCCAGATATTCAACCTCTCTGGTCACGAAAACACATTTTTCTCTGTGTAACACCACACCATAGGATTGGAACCTGGACAAAACTTCAGAAAGAATAGCATTATAAGAACTCCTGTTGGGTGCAAAAATTAAGAGATCATCTTGAAAAATAGATAGGCCCTCGATCCCCTTCAGCATGTTACTCATCAGCCGCTGAAAAACTGATGCGGCTGACGCCAGGCCAAACGGCATGCCAACATACTGATAAGTACCAAAAGGGGAAACGAACGCGGTAAGATGTCTTGATTCAGGGGCCAACTCCACCTGATGGTAGGCTGAGGCTAAATCCAATTTTGATTTCATTTTAGCATCCTTCAAACTTGCCAAAAGTTAATTGATATTGGGCAGCGGGTTGCCCAGATTTCTTTGTTTAAACAGCAAAGGTCCACACATACCCTCAACTCACCATTCTGCTTACATGCAACCACCAATGGAGATAACCACAATGAGGAATCAACTGGTTCTATTATACCTTTTGCTCAAAGAGAATTAGGTTCACTCTCTAAATCGTGCCTAACACTAAAAGGAACATTTCTTAACTTATGTTTTATAGGTATTGCGCCATCTTTCACAATGATCTTGTGCTGAAAACCTTTGATTTTGCCAAGTTCACCAGAAAACACATTGGGAAAACCTGCTCAGTTGACCCAGGTCTAAGTACCATTCCGAATAAACCTTGGTGGAACCAGTCCAATATGTTCTACCCTCTGTGTGCCACATACACCTTGCCAGAAATCCTCCTTCCCTTGAACTCCTTAATGTCTTCAATGTACCCTGATAAATTGACCTCACGCCCCTCATAAGAGACTGCCTTACAATCAGGAGGTGAGAGGGGTCTTGAGGTTCATGTTTGATCAAAGAGGACTTATGTGATCATGGAAATACAAGCACCAGAATCAACAAGGAGCTTCAGTACTTTATCCCCCACCATGATCTCAACATAAGGATCAACACACATTTCAGTATTTCCTACAATGTCCCCACTATCTTGTACAACTGAAACCATTTCACTAAGTTCTTTAGTGACAAATTCCTCATCATCACTATACATGCTCCTGTCAACAACACATTTGACCGTAGAAGGTTGAGGAAATGACTTGTTCCTGACAGCCTGACACACCTTAGCAAAATGTCCTGTTCTATTGCAGATCCTGCAATTTACAAACTTAGCTGGGCATTTACTTTTTCCAAAATGAGACATATAACCACATCCAAAACAAATGTTACTTTGTGAAAAGAAAGAATTCTGTCTTTCACCTACACTGGGACATGGTTTTTCAAAAGAACTCTTTCTCCTAAACTGGAGCGAGGCTTTTCTGTATTCTTCTAGTCTTTGTCCTTGTTATCTTTTACTTTAACAGCAAAGACAGGTTTACTGCTTTTATCATCTAATTCCTTTGCAGAAATTTGTGACGTTTCAATGCTCTTCACTACTCTTTTTGTTTCTTCGAGACTAGGATTACCCATAGAAAGAAGCATTTGCATGAAGGATTTATCCATACAGTGACTTATAAACTGGTCACGCACCAATTGGTCTGCTAAGTTTTCAAATTGACATTCAGACACAAGGCTCTTTAGAGCCATGATGTAATTGTCCACGTCCTCACCAGTGTTTGTACACATAAAATAAATTTGTGGCGAAGAACAACAATACTTGGTTGGACATCAAACCTTGTTTCTAACCTCTTAACTGTGTCCTGGTACTCATCTAGAATGTCTTCACCAACAATGACAGGTGGAGGAAGATGCTTTAATATAGCTCTCCCTTCAAAACCTAAGGAATGGAGCAAAGGGTACTTCCTGCGTTCTGTTCGAGATCTGCTTGCCCCAATTGCACTCAGGTAAGTCTCAAACCCATCAAACCACTGTTTTCATTTGATGGGTGGTTCACCAGGCGTTTCCAAGAACAGTGGAGGTAGTGTAACCGCTTGCACGGTGCACAACTAGAATACCGAATTGGTCCCAACCAACTGTTCAAAACTGTGTCAATAATGATAAACGTGTGACTATACAAACAGTGAACACAACTTAAATTTGGGAAAAATGTCGCAAGATAAAGAAAACTGTTCACTTAGATAAAGTATTCAGACTGAATTGCTTGTGGTGATAAATTCGCTTGTACTGGCCTAACGTAATCAGGTGTCAAGTTCCCAATGAAAGGTAACAGGTACTGTTCAGGCTCAATAAAAATGTAGCTGGTACTGACTGTGACTGGATGTAACTGGTACTGGAAACACAGAAAGTAAGTGTCAAAACCAAGGATTTTCCAATCTCTAGTATTTACGATAGTTTTGTGACGTGGGAAAACCCAAAGAGTACCTCTCAAACCAAGGATTTTCCAATCGTATTTCCTCACCACAGCGCAGAAAACATGCTCCGTGATTACGCTCTGTGACGTAGACACTGGGTATTGTTTAGGCCTGGGCGGTAAATTCCGTTCCACTTGTGAAATTTGTGGAATTTGGGTAATTTTGCGTTCCGCGGAGAACGCGGAATAGCCAAAACTTCCACGATCCGTGGCTTCGCGGAATGTTTTGCTTGTGCGCGCTTTCAAAATGCGTGTTTGCAAGATATTTCCCCCCGAGCACGCAAACAGCGTTCACGAACAGGAAAAAAGCGATTGGACGGAACAAGCAATTCTGTGTGTTCGCGGAACTCTGAGTGCTCGCGGAGATTTTTTTACCGTTTTGCGGAATATGCGTAGCGCGACTACGCAAATTCGGCCCACCCCTATTGTGGCGTGTAAAAACCCAAAGAGTACCTGTCAAACCAAGGATTTTCTAATAGTATTTCCTCACCACAGTGCAGAAAACATGTTCCGTGGTCACGCTCTGTGACATACACACTGGGTCGATTTATTCACGTTCCACAATAGAAACGCCGTAACTAAGCAACTGGAATGTTCTTACATCAAATGCGTTTCAATCTTCCTTTTTTTTTTAAACGAATAGATGATTGCCTTGCGGTCCACAGGTGAAGCACGGTAACTGGGCAACATGCGTGTAAACGTAAGCTGCGTCTTCGCGTTCTCGTTGCTGAAATGAAAAGTCCTTATGCGTTTCACGACCCAACTGACCTTGTTCTTGCCACTCTGCTCCCGATTTCATTGTGACTAACCACGACGTGTAGCTCGTACAATCCGTCGGAGTCAAAAAATAAATCTGCTATTCACCCCGACCTGGGCAAGAAACAGTGCTCCAACTCACCAGCACCAACTGAGGATGCCTACACACACGACACGGATCCGTGTTGATGGCTCAGCGCTCGTCGCCAACAGAAATGTAGTGAAGACTCAGGAAACGCCAGGTAGGTCGAACACTTGTTTACTGTAATACAGCTGGACCATCAGAGCAGAGCAGTGGAGAGTCTAACAAACTCCAACGGCCACCACTGGAACTCTCAACACAGAACCTTGACACAGTGAAGTTCCAAACCATGTGAGTTCAAAAACAATATAACTCCAATGATGTGATTCAACCACAGCCTGATCTGGCCATTATAGCTCCTAAGCAAAAGCACCTAGACACAGCCTACCTAGGATTGTTCCACTCTCATTGGAGGGTATTAAAGATAAGTTACAAGGCGGGAAAGTTACTTTATTGGCTCACAAATGCTAATAGAATCAGTGGTTTGTCTCCAAGGTGCACCTCTCTAAAGAGAAATGGTTTGGACAGCCATTTCAACGCGGTTTGTTAGATCGCGGTTTTCACTACGCAAGTCATTACATCGACTTGCGCTGGAGGGGCGCTGGACTTAGGAATAGTGTAAATTACTATTTCAACTCGAGTCTACATACAGTAGGGAAGGTGTTGGAAACAGTAATTTACACTCTTTCTTAGTCTACAGCGCTCTCCAGTGCAAGTCGATGTAACGACTTGCGTAGTGAAAACCACAATGTAATAGTACCACATTGAAATGGATGCGTGGTAAATGATGTCTCCCCTCATAGCAGCTGAATTTGTATCCTCACAGTCTACCCTCCTACCCTGAGAGATAACCCCATTATCAATGAACTTTCCTGTATGAACCATCCCGGCAGAGGAGAGAGCTGAATTAGACCTTCTGCTCTCCACAACCGAGATGCACAAGTTGTCACATCGATGACCTTGGGTAAAACCCTTGGCCTCAACAGCTTTCTGTTGACATTTTTCAAGAGATACTCCTCCGTACGTACCCCTTATCTACAAGCATTATATGACAATGCTTTAGGCGCACGAGTGGTGCCCTACGATTTAAGGGGGACAACCATAGCAGTCATTCTTAAAGAAAGACAAACCCCTTGCAGAGTGTGCCTCCTATTGCCCATATTGTTAATCAAAATAGAATCTAAAATCCTTGTCAAGATTATAGCCACTCACCTGGCTAAAGTGGTCGGTTCTTTCGTCCACATAGACCAAATGGTTGATTTCCCAACAGGACCACCAGGCACTGTCTATGGTGTTTACATCTGGCGCTGGTCTGTGCGGAGGAATAGCTGGAGATAGGGCTTTCTCCTGGTGGATATAGAGCACCTTTTGAGACCATATACTGGCCTTTTCTGGTGGCAGTCCTTAGTAAGATGAAATCTGGCTCTTAGCTCCTCCACTAGCTTGAAACTCTCTACACTGGTTTGTGGGTCAAAGTTAGAGTCAACTGAGAACTATTCCCCTCTTTCCCTACAGAGAGAGGCACTAGTCAGGGCTGCCACCTGTCTCCATTGATTTCTGCCCTATGATGGAATCCTTCGTGGAACTGATAAGAGTGGATACCTGGGGTCATGGTTTTTTGTGGAAAGGGGGGCACGACGCTAGAATCTCCCTTTGTGCAGACGGCATGCCTCTCTATGTCCAACAACCCCACACCACTATTACCTGTCTCATGGAACTCCTGCACATGCATGGGGATGCCTCGGGGCGAACTGGGGCAAATCTACTATTGTCCAGTCAGAGGGAAATGAGCACATGGCGTCGGCAGAGACTAGACTCCGGGTGGCGGGAGACAGCTTCCGTTACCTCGGCATAACAATCGCCCTTTCCCAACATCGATACTGGAAATTGCATATATTACCATTTTAATCAAAAGTGAAGCACTAGCTCATGGTATGGGTTCACCTGCCACCCACTAAGGCGGGCTGAGGTGGGTTGTTTAAAATGGTTCCTTTCCTCGTTTTCTATATGTCCTACAACACTATCCCTTCACTCTACCACCAACATTTTGTTTACAAACATTCAAACTGAAACCAACACTTTCTTTTGGTTAAGTAAAACCCCTGGAGTCCCGTTTGCGACGAGTCACCTATCAGGTATGAGGCAGGGTTGGGATGAGCGGATGTCAAGAGGAGATATTGGCCTTCCCTAATGGTTCCAATCAACGAGTGGCCATAACATGATAGAGGTGATCCCACTTATAGGCTGGAAGTCGAGCTCATGAATTCTCATGGAGGACTGAACTTACTCTTGGGTAAGGCCCCACCCCATTCCCTAACCCCCATTGTATGACTGACTCTCCATACCCTACTGGCAGCCAGTGCTTAAACACTTCAAGTGCCAAACCTAATATTAGCAGCAACACCACAGTAGCAGGATACATGGTTGGCCCTAACAATGAAATTCTCCGGGTTCCCTCGATGGGACTCAATAAGTATTTCCACTCTCGGGATGTCTGGACGGGCAGCCATATCAGGTAATTCCAAGACCTGGCAGCAGACTTCCACCTCCATAATTCACAATCGTACCGATATCTGTAGCTGAACCCCTTTCCGTATGTATGGAGTATGTAATAAATACAATGTTTGCCAAAATTGTGCATGTTCCATTACAGACCGAACCTAAAACTGGCGCAGACACCATTACATGTGAAACCTAAAAACTAACATACATGTTCATTATTTTTCTAATGCTTTCAGTATTGTTATGTAAAAGACACAGAGGAGGCCAGACCTATTGGCTTTGCCAATGTTTGTTCTTCCATTGGCTTCCTGCGCCTTGCCTGATTGGGGAATTCTAAAGAAAACTGGTGCCCGAAGACAAATATTCAACGCATATTTTATATTTCTGATCCTCCCCCCTCCCGCGGGTGGGTCACTCCATGCTGCCGGTGCCTGTTTACAGTACTTTGGTAAGTACATTTGCATTTGCCATAAAATATTTGCTGCTCTCCTAAATGTATCAAATTTATGTGAACGATGCACCCATTTAATCAAAAGGGAGACTGGTGTGTTCCATATGGGATTCACTGGTGGAAATTCCATTTGACTAGTAGCAAATGTTTTCTCCTAGAACCATGGGTGGCATTTTAGTATACCTCAAAATCTAGACACAGCACCCGGAACTGATAAATAAATTCCAACACCAACCACCACTTCAAAGATGCGACTGTGCTCATCTGGAAGTTTCCTTACCATGCTTCAGTGCCCTCAAAGCTGTTACCTATTGAAGCCAGTAAAACCCCGTTGAATTGGCTCATCTGTGGTTTTTACTGGCGTTATTTACCGCAGTCATAATGTCCCCCTGAATTTAAGATCTATTTCAGGCATTATGTTGTTTTGCGAAGAGTCTTGCTTTCCGTACGACCCTTTACTGTCTATTAAAGACAAATATTAATTATAGCCACTAGCTGGCAATGTTTCTGCTTTCTTTAAATTCCAATGTATTGTTGTCGTTGAATTTAGGTTGACAGCTATTTTTTTTTTCTTTTTCGTACTATTTTCGTCATCCAGGTTTTCATCACTTCTGAAGATATTTTTTTCCATCTAAAATGTTCAAGTGCTTTTACACTGCGGGACATAATGAACCTTCGAAATGTCTTGACGACCGATGTTCCAAACAGACCGCTGTGAAGGGTGACTTCCCGCAGGATTTGCATGAAACCACTGGGTGGGTGGCTCGCGCGGTGCATTAGTCATGGCCTAGCTAGACTGCGTCACCATTTCAGAAGTGGAAACATAACGTGGAAACAATAGAATGCGCAACACTGTCATAGTTGTGCAAGAAGAAGCAGCTGGAATTATAGTGATCTGGAAAACAACATACCAAGAGTAAATGGCGGCTGAGACTGGAGCTTAGAAGTCAGAGCTCTGCTGACTCATGCTCCCATCCCATGCTGACTCACACTCCCATCCCACTCGGTGGGCTCTGGAGTGTGCCTTCAGCTCGCAAACGACCAGCCCTTCTGATAGTCATTTAAGACCTGGCCAAGAGCATCGGTATTCAGTACATGCTTGTGGTACTCTGAAACCTCTCTAAGGTAGATGACAAGTGCACCAATTGTAATCAGTTAAAATGAATACGCAAATAGTGAATCGATTACTTACAGTACTCCTCAGTACTCTGAATATCCTTTGTATACTACTATATAATGTGTCAAACATCCAATCCAGACACCGTCTGCACAGCTCTAACTAATTAAGCCTGAACCCTGTGTTGTATTCCAGCGCTCCACACGAGTACTTGTGTTTATAAACGGCTTGAAAAATATTCAGAAAAATATGGGGTCACCCCTTAGTGTCTCCTCTGCATCAAGTGGCTGCGGCTATTTTAATTCGATGTTAGGCTCAGTGTAGTCGTGCTTTTCCAAACTACACAAAACATGGAGAGTGATTATTAAGATATTGCTGGATCGTCTGCACCAAATAGTATTCCCATGCTTCTTCTCACCTACTCGTGGTCAAATGCTACCGTGGGATGTTTGTCGGCTGCCTGTTAAGTGCACGGTCCTTAGTATACAGACGCGGCATGGTGCCGCCATTACTGCTTCTTTGATCTGGCTTCGCGTTTCGGCCTCATAGGAAAGATGGCAGGGTCATGCTTGGAGATTGACCTTCTGTGGTGGCATTGTGTGAGGGCAGCGCCAGCGTGCACGACACTTCGGCACCTCGCCCCGGGCTTCAATTTTATTCGTTCGTGCGATAATCTGCTCGTGTTCTTCTGCAGCCGCGTGCTCTGTACTTTGGCTGCTCTGGCGTTGCTGCGCTTGGATTCTTAATTTATCTCGGTGGTTCTTGAGCGGAATGGAGGGAGGCGGACGCTCTGGGTTCTGCCGGAGAGGAAGGATGGGGTCCAGGCTGGGCCTTCTCTTGAATTCCAGCGTCATGGAGGCGCGCTGCTAGGGTGCGGTGGCAGACCGTGTCGAAGGCAGCTGATAGGTCCAGGAGGATGAGGGCGGCTGTTTCTCCTTTGTCCATCAGGATCCTGATGTCGTCAGTGGCGGCGATGAGGGAGGTCTCGGTGCTGTGGTTGCTGCGGAATCCAGATTGGGATGGGTCCAAGACGTTGTTGTCTTCGAGGTAGCGGGTCAGCTGTTTGTTGACAATTTTCTTTGTCACTTTTGCCGGGAACGGAAGCAGGGAGATGGGCCGGAAGTTCTTGAGGTCCTTGGGGTCCGCCTTGGGTTTCTTTAGAAGGGCGTTGATCTCGGCGTGCTTCCAGCTTGTCGGGAAGGTTGCTGTCTCGAAGGAGCAGTTGATGGTTTTTCGGAGGTGGGGTGCGATGGTTGTGCTGGCTTTGTTGAAGACGTGGTGAGGGCAGGGGTCGGATGGGGATCCGGAGTGGATGGAGTTCATAGTTTTGATGGTGTCTTCGTCGCTGACGTGAGTCCAGGCGGTCAGGCGGCGTGTGTTGGTGGTGATCGCAGGGGTGGTGGGCTCGGTGGTGGGTGTTGGGGTGTCGGAGTTGAAGCTGACGTGGATGTCGGCGATCTTGCGATGGAAGATAGCGGCCAGGGAGTCGCACAGGTCTTGTGATGGTGGGATGTTGTTGGTGTTGGACCTGGGGTTGGAGAGTTCTTTCACGATGCTGAAGAGTTCTTTGGTGTTGTGTGCGTTTTTGTCTAAACGGTCCTTGAAGGCGGTCCTCTTGGCGGTTCTGATGAGTTGGTGGTGTCTGCGGGTGGCGCTTTTGTGGGCCTCGTGGCTGTCTGGTGTTCGATCGTGGTGCATTTTTCTCCAGCTTCCGACAGGTGCGCTTGGAGGTCCGGAGGTCTTCGGTGAACCAGGCCGCTTTCCTGTTGGTGTGGTTGGTAGTGGAGGTTTTGAGGGGGGCGAGGGTGTTGGCGCAGTTGTTGATCCATTGTTTGAGTTTGGTCGCGGCGGTGTCTGGGTCGGTGGGTGGACTCAGGGCGAGGGTGGTAGTCAGTTGGTCCTTGGTGACCTTGCCCCAGCGGCGGCTTGGTAGCTGTTGGGTGCAGTGGTGTGTGGTGGGTTTCCTGAAGGTGAAGTGGACGCATCTGTGGTTGGTCCAGTGGGGTTCGGTGGTGTGGTTGAAAGAGACGTGGGGGCTTGTGGAGAAGATGGGATCCAGTGTGTGACCAGCGGCGTGTGAGGGTGTTGTGACGAGCTGTTAGAGTCAGAGGTTGGCAAGGTTGTCAATCAGGACTTGTTGTAAGCGGGCCGCCTCGACCTGGTTAACGCACGTTTCGGTGTTTGATGCATTTTTAAAAGCACGTTGAAAGTGTTTTAACGTAGGCAAGCCTGCTCCGTTTGTTTTCTTTCCACAAACAGTATTTTTGTTTTAAACTATATGCATGGTCTCTTAACCCCTCGGGTTGAAGTTCTGCTGCTTTTATGTCTGAAAGAGAGCTTTAAGAAGTGTCAGAAGCGCTTTTTATTGCTTGCAGTGGTTTCAAACATCAAGTACATTCCATGTCGAGTGACTGGATTTTGAGAAACAATAACTAGAATATTTAACAAACTTATGAATTTACTGAAATCTTCCACGACAGATTATAACAAGCGCGCGCGCCTCGCGCAAGTAGGGGGTGGGGGGGAGTGCGGTCGAGAGCAGGCAGCATTTCCCTTGCGGGAGCAAGAGTGATAATTGCTAACACATGGTGCCACTCGCTCCCGCAAGGGAATCGCCAAACGTGCACGCGTTGCCATGCAATGCAACACGTGCAAGTTTTTGCCTGCAAAACCAGACCGATTTCTAAAGGTATGCAGCGCATGCGCGCTGCATAGGCGAGACCTAAAAAGGAACCAGGGTTGTGCATGAGTCAGCAAAGGTGACTCGTCTGTGTTGGCATAACAAAAAAGAATCTGGAGTAATTAATGAATATCTTTATTTCTCCTTGTTACTTCCTCTTTGCATGTGTGATGCATTTTGCAGCACACATACAAATAGTTTTTGTGTAGAAGGTATTCCTTCCTGCACAAAAACTATTTTGCTCACAACTCAGGCACCCTTGCCTCATGGCGCAAGGGTGCCTGCATTGCCACAAGCCAGCCAGAATGACTCTAGATCTGCAAGAGAGCAAAACTGTGCCTTATCTCTGTAAATATGACACATTTCAGCTCTTACCCCTTAACACAATGCAGCACAGCAACTTCCCTTGCAGCATTGCATTGTGTTGCATCAAAGTGTAGTAAATCTAGGTCTGAATACTGACTGGTAACACTCATGTACCTACAATAAAGATATCTCTTCTTGTTATGCTATCCTGGGTAGTCACGCCATTATTTCACAAACCCATGTGTAATGTCTTTAATAAATATGGATTTGCATCGAAATACATGGGTGGAAGCATGGGAACTCCCGTTCTCTACTCATGTAATGCCTACATGACATGAGGAACCGCATGATGGTGCTGTGCTCTGCCTAGTGTTACGTAAAAAAAAAAATAGTTACGCAAAGTCACACAAATTTGGCTTGGCATGTCTATGTTAATGCCAAATTAGATTTTGGATTGGGGCTGTGCCAAAAAAGTGACGCAATCCGAAACAAAATCTTAGTAAATCTTGGCACTGATTCATTACCCCCTCATCCCATTTCTTTTAAAACTCCTTCCTATTTGAAGATATACTAGAGCAATAAATATAACTCAGTTCCTCAGTGATACAACTCCAAATTTATATGTAGAAATAAATTAAATACACTTGCAAAACAAAAAGGAAAAGATGGTTAGTTAGATCATAGCAGCTGCTAAGATCCTTGACCCAAATTCCAAAGTTTCACAACAACACACATGCAATCTGTAATGTGATACAAAAGTTTACAAATGTTCACAAATGAAGCCCCACAAGCCTCTGCTCATATTGCAGCCATACCACCCTGCATGGTACCTGATAAAAGTGCATTTTGTGACACCTAGGCCATTGAAATCAAACTTTTAATTCATCTACTCAAAGTAGAAGTAGATGCCTTTTGACCATGCTGGCAAATGCCAAAATTAACCAACAACTTATCACTATGTCTGTTATCCTGTGTTCTTGTCGGATATATTCTGACTGACCTCATAACATCCAAAGTGTGCAATCAATCAATCAATCACGGCATTTATATAGCGCACTACTCACCCAGAGGGTCTCAAGGCGCTAGGGGAGGGGGGTCTGCTACTGCTCGAACAGCCAGGTCTTGAGTTGTTTCCTGAAGGCGAGGTGGTCCTGGGTCAGGAGGAGGTGGGTCGGGAGGGAGTTCCATGTCTTGGCGGCGAGGTAGGAGAAGGACCGTCCCCCTGTGGTGGCTCTTCGGATGCGGGGGACGGTGGCGAGGGCGTGGCCGGTCGATCGAAGCTGGCGTTTGGGAGCGTAGAAGTTGAGGCGGCTGTTGAGGTATCCTGGGCCTTGGTTGTGTAGGGCTTTGTGTGCGTGGGTGAGGAGACGGAAGGTGATTCTCTTGTTGACCGGGAGCCAGTGCAGGTCTCTCAGGTGTCCGGAGATGTGGCTGTGACGGGGGATGTCCAGGATGAGTCGTGCTGAGGCGTTCTGGATCCGCTGGAGTCTCTTCTGGAGTTTGGCGGTGGTTCCGGCGTAAAGGGAGTTGCCGTAGTCCAGACGGCTGGTGACGAGGGCCTGGGTGACCGTCTTCCTGGTCTCGGTGGGGATCCACCGGAAGATCTTACGTAGCATGCGCAGGATGTTGAAGCACGACGAGGAGACGGCGTTGACTTGTCTGGTCATGGAGAGGGAGGAGTCCAGGATGAAGCCCAGGTTGCGTGCGTGGTCTGTTGGTTGGGGTGTGCTGCCTAGGGCGGGGGGCCACCAGGAGTCGTCCCAGGCGGAGGGTGAGGATCCCAGGCTGAGGACTTCCGTCTTGTCCGAGTTCAGTTTCAGGCGACTGTTCTTCATCCATTCGGCTACCTCTTTCATCCCTTCGTGAAGGTTGGCTCTGGCGGTGGCGGGGTCGTTGGTGAGGGAGAGGATCAGCTGGGTATCGTCGGCGTAGGAGATGATGTTGAGGTTGTGCTGGCGTGCGATGTCTGCGAGGGGGCTCATGTAGACGTTGAAGAGGGTTGGACTGAGCGAGGACCCTTGAGGAACGCCGCAGATGACTTCGGTGGCTTCAGATCTGAACGGGGGGAGGCGGACTCTCTGTGTCCTTCCGGCGAGGAAGGAGATGATCCATTCCAGTGCCTTCTCCTGGATTCCGACGTTGCTGAGTCGCTGCACTAGTGTACGGTGGCAGACAGTGTCGAAGGCCGCGGAGAGGTCTAGGAGGATGAGGGCCGCTGTTTCTCCGTTGTCAAGCAGTGCTCGGATGTCATCGGTGGCTGCGATCAGGGCGGTCTCGGTGCTGTGGTTGGCTCGGAAGCCCGCCTGAGAGAGGTCGAGGGATCCGTTTGTCTCGAGGAAGGCGGCCAGCTGCTTGTTGACGGTCTTCTCGATGACTTTTGCAGGGAACGGGAGCAGCGAGATGGGGCGGTAGTTCTTGAGGTCGGTGGGGTCGGCTGATGGCTTCTTTAGTAGAGCGCTGAGTTCGGCGTGCTTCCAGCTCTCCGGGAAGGTCGCGGTGTCGAAGGAGGTGTTGATGATGTCCCGCAGGTGGGGTGCGATGACAGCGTCGGCCTTGTTGAAGACGTGGTGAGGGCAGGGGTCGGTCGGAGATCCGGAGTGGATGGAATTCATCGTGCGGACGGTATCTTCGGAGCTGATCGGGGTCCAGGCGCGGAGGGTGGTGGTGGGGGGCGGTGGTTCGGTCGTGGCGTCCGTCGGTTGAGTGCTGAAGCTGTTGTGTATGTCTGCGATCTTGTTGTGGAAGTAGGAGGCAAGGGAGTTGCAGAGGTCTTGCGAAGGGGTGATGTCGTTGTTTCCGGCGTTGGGGTTGGAGAGCTCTTTGACGATGTTGAAGAGTTCCTTGCTGTTGTGTGCGTTTTTGTCCAGTCGTTCCTTGAATGCAGTTTTCTTGGTTGCGTGGATGAGTTGGTGGTGTTTTCGGGTGGCGAGCTTGAGGGCAGTCATGTTGTCCGGTGTTGGGTCTCTGCGCCAGGTTCTCTCGAGGGCTCAGCAGTCCTTCTTGGAGCTCTTGAGTTCGTCGGTGAACCATGGGGCTTTCTTGCTGCCGGGTCTGCTAGGCGGGGTCCTCAGGGGGGCGAGGTCATCTGCGCAGTCGCTGATCCATTTCGTGAGGTTGGTGGCCGCTTGGCTGGGGTTTGTTGCACTGGTGGGTGGGTTCTTGCTCAGGGAAGTCGCGAGCTGGTCGGCTGTGATCTTGTTCCAGCTTCTGCGTGCAACCTGTTGCTGTTGGTAGTGGATCGTGGTCCTTTTGGAGCTGAAGTGGACGCAGCTGTGGTCCGTCCAGTGGAGTCCGGTGGCGTGGCTGAAGGCGATGTTCTTGCTGGATGAGAAGACTGGGTCGAGTGTGTGTCTGGCGTAGTGGGTGGGGGTGGTCACCAGCTGCTTGAGTCCGAGGTTTGTGAGGTTGTCCAGCAGGGTGGTGGTGTTGCGGTCGTTGTTGTTCTCCAGGTGGAAGTTGAGGTCCCCGAGGAGGATGTAGTCAGCGGAGGGGAGGGCGTGCGGGCTGATGAAGTCGGCGATGTCTTCGCTGAATTGTGTGCGTGGTCCCGGGGGTCTGTAGATGAGGGTGCCTCTGAGGATGGTCTTGGGGTTGATGTGGACCTGGAAGTGCAGGTGCTCGGCGGGTGCGAGGGTGTCGTCGGTGTTGGTCGTGATGCGGATGGTGTTCCTGTGGTTGATGGCGATGCCTCCTCCGGTCTGGTTGATGCGGTCCCTTCGGATGATCTTATAGCCGTCTGGGATGGCGATGGCGAAGTCGGGCGCTGAAGAGGCGTTCATCCAGGTTTCCGTGAGGAAGGCGACGTCTGGTGAAGTAGTGTCGAGCAGGTTCCAGAGCTCGATGGCGTGTCTGTGGACGGAGCGGGTGTTGAGTAGGATGCACTTTAGGTGGCTGCTGCTGTTGCTCGTCTTGGTCTTGGTCGGTGCAGGAGTAGTGCAGGTCCGGATGCAGGTGAACTTGCAGGAGTGGCAGCAGAAGGGTCCGTGGGTGCGTCTCGGGGTGGCTCGGTAGCAACCCGGGGTTCGGCCGGCGTTGAGTGCGTAGAGTTCGGTGGCGTCGTAGGTCCGGCGGGAGGGCTGGAGTCTGCGGGGGCCAGGGGTCCTGGCACTGGGCGCGGTCGAGGCGCGGACGGGCTTACCTTTGGCGCACCTTCGGCGCTCAGTCGGTGCTCCCGCTGCGCGCGTCCACTGCGCGGTCGCTGAGGGGGCGTCATAAGAAGGGAGCCGGGAGGGCGGGTCAGCTGGGAGGCGGGATCGTGGTAGCCAATTGTCTGGCGTGGGGGCGGGGCCGCAGGCAGGCAGCGGCGGGAAAAAATGGGTGCAGGCTAAGCGGGCGGCCCAGCGGCGGCTGGGGCGTTGCAATCGGCGTCGGCTCGCAGCGGCGATGTGCTCAGGCAGCAGGAGGCTCAGGAGCAGGAGAGGTGAGGAGCGTGGGGGCGACCAGGCCGAAGGCGCAGTGGTCGCTCCCAAGTGGCAGGCAGGGTCCCCTTAAGAAGGGAGCCGGGAGGGCGGGTCAGCTGGGAGGCGGGATCGTGGTAGCCAATCGTCTGGCGTGGGGGCGGGGCCGCAGGCAGGCAGCGGCGGGTAAAAACGGGTGCAGGCTAAGCGGGCGGCCCAGCGGCGGCTGGGGCGTTGCAATCAGCATTGGCTCGCAGCGGCGATGTGCTCAGGCAGCAGGAGGCTCAGGAGCAGGAGAGGTGAGGAGCGTGGGGGCGACCAGGCCGAAGGCGCAGTGGTCGCTCCCAAGTGGCAGGCAGGGTCCCCTTAAAAAGGGAGCTGGGAGGGCGGGTCAGCTGGGAGGCGGGATCGTGGTAGCCAATCGTCTGGCGTGCAATGATTCTTCTTCAGGAGTGGATGGCACTGGAAACAAGCATTGGCATAGCCAATAGGTCTCGCTTTTGGGACCTTAGGTTTTTATTTAGAATTACATTTGTTGCAGTGAGTGGTATTATGTGGGATGTATGTTGCATTCAATTTTTTGTTATTATGTGTTATGTAATTATATGGTTGTGGTAGAAGGGTAGAGGGTTAGTAAAGGGGTAGAAGAGGGTAGAAGGTTAGAGTGTTGCAGGGATAGTAGAGGTGTAGAATAGGGGTAGTGGGATAGAAGGTTAGTATGGGGTAGAGGGGTAGAGGGGTAGTAGAGTGTTGGCGGGGTAGTAAAGAGGTAGAGGGGTAGTTGATGGGTATAGGGGTAGAAGGGTAGAAGATGGGTAGAGGGTTAGTAGAGTGGTAGAGGAGGGGTAGTAGAGTGGTAGAGGGGTAGCAAAGGAGTAGAGGGGTCGAAGATGGGTAGAAGTGGGGTATTAGAGGGTTAGTAGAGAGGTAAAAGAGGGGTAGTAGAGGGCTAGAAGAGTGGTAGTTGCGGAGTAGTAAAGGGATAGAAGAAGGGTAGTAGAGATCTCAAATAGGGTAGAGGGGAAGTAGAGGCAAGTTATAAATAGTTTAAATTGTATTAATTAAATATACTTTTTTGTGTAGATATTTTGACAGTTTTGATCATTATAAAGACTTGTGTTTTAAAAGTACAGTTTTTGTGCGAAAAATTACTAATAGGGAGTAGTCACAGTAAATAGTTTAAAAGCTACAACTTTTAAACACTAGGTATGAACAGTAATATATAGTGGTTGGTATTTGGAGTATTAGAGGGGTAGAGGGCTCGTAGATGGGTAGAGGGGTTTAATAGTAGAAAAAGGCTAGAGGGGTAGTAGAGAGGTATAAGAAGGATATAGGGTAGAGGGGTAGATGGATATTAGATGGTTAGAGGGGTAGTAGAGTGTGAAAGGGGCAGTAAATGGGTAGAGGGTTAGTAGAGGGGTAGTAGAGTGATAGTAGAGGGTTAGTAGATGTGTAGAAGAGGTGTAGTAGAGAGGTAGTAGAGGGGTAGAAGAGGCGTAGTAGAGGGTTAGTAGAGGGTTAGTAGATGTGTAGAAGAGTGGTAGTAGAGGGGTATTAGAGGGGTAGAAGAGATGTAGAAGAGTATTAGAGGTGTAGTAGAGGGATAGGCGAGTGATAGAAGAGTAGAGGGGTTGAGGGGTATTAGAGGGATATAGGGGTAGTAAAGAGTTAGAGGGGTAGTAGATGGGTATAGGGGTAGACTGTTATAAGAGGGTCAGAAGAGGGGTAAAGGGATAATCACTTTCCTGTGTCATAATGATCTGTTGGAATTATTGTTATACAGGTACTGTGTAGCTTTTTGCACACAAGCATATGTTTTTGAGCATATTTTTATTTTTGTAATGGGCAAGGCATAAGCTCATATACGTGCGTGCCCACTAGGTTGTTCAGCCTTCACATGTTGGTAAAATTATAGCGATTTATACAATACCTTAAAACAACAATAACCGCAGTTGTAACCACAACTTTAAATGCAAACAAGTAATGCGCCAGGCAGAGGATCACTTACGCGCGCTTACACTCTGTTTTGCAGCTTTACAATATCGATGTTATTATGGGGATTTATCAAATACAGCACTTAGTTCTCCAGTTCTCCTCTTTTTTCATTTCCATCTCCCCTTATGCTACACATTTAAATAATATTTTAGTGGACACCACTATGCTTTTCACGGTTCTCTGTTCCCGGCATTTTTTGTTTTATTCGCACACGCAAGCGTATCTTTCTTTAGTTAGTTAGATGCTGCTGCTTAATTCGTTCAGCACATATATAGCCATAGCCATAACAAGCCACATACAGTTACAGACTCCCTTTATCATTAAACAGACACTTTTTGTGTGTTTCACACAGCTAATTTGGAGTGACTTGCTAAGAAACGGTGTCTTTGTACAGACAAAGCCAAAGCCCCGAAGGCCTTTCTCACCTTTCACCACCGGCCGAATGTTTTTCTGCTGTTACTTAATCATCAGACACTGTAACGAAGCGTTAAAATTAACATTTATCAAGGCAGTGTATGCTATTGGCAGGACTTAACATTGCAGAAATAAACTGTTTTTATTTTGTAAAGCTGCGCAGGTTACTGCCCCATCCCCACACAAATTAGTATTACAATAAACACACTGACAAGTACAAGTTGGAATGTAAACATGTAAAGCGCAAGGCAAAGGCTTATATATTTACGCGCCCACTGTGGTGTTTAGGTTTGAAATGTTGGTTACATTATGGGGATTTGTAAAATACGGCAGTTTGTGCCACTATTACACTTCTCTTTTTTTATGTGTCCCCTTCTGCTACACATACAGCTGCACACCCCCAGCTCTTCCTTTCTGTATATTTGGGCGTCTACTCTGTGTATCATCCCTACAATGTCGATAAATATTTTACTTAAGCAGAAACAAAAATCTGGTGCACGGAAACCACCCACTTTCCCCTATATGCATTGCATTTTTTAAAGCTATGCCGGTTCATGCCACTTCGGAAGTCTATTTTGTTTTAATTTTTGGGATACCACTGATCACTTTTCCGTGGCAAAATGATAAATTGCAGCTTTGTTCTACGCGTAGTGCGTAGCTTTTCGCACACGAGCATATGTTTTGGAGCATATTTTTTTTTGTAAGGCGCTAGGCACAGGCTCATATATGGGCGCACCCACTGGGTTGTTCATCCTTCAAATATTGGTAAAATTTTGGGGAATTATGAAATACAGCAGTTTGTGCCACCTTGGTACTTGTATTTTCTTATGTGTCCCTTTCTGCTACACATACATCTGCACACCCCCAGCTCTTCCTTTTTTGTCTACTTTGGCATCCACTCTGTGTATCAACCTTCCAATGTCTATAAATATTCCACTTTAGTACAAACAAAGATCTGTTGCATGGAAAACAACCACTTTCCCCTATAAGCATTGCATTTTTTTAAGCTACGCCGGTTACTGCCCCATTGCAAGTGTACCTTGCTTGAATTTTTTAGATTCTACTGATCACTTTCCTACGGCATAATGATGTATTGCAGCTTTATTCTACGGGTACTGCGTAGCTTTTTGCACACATGCATATTTGTTTTTTGTAGGGCGCAAGGCACAGGCTAATATATGTGCGCGCCCACTGCGTTGCCTTGAAATGTTGGCAAAATTATGGTAATTTATAAAATACAGCAGTTTGTGCCACTCTCTCACTTATTTTTCGTTATGTCTCCCCTTCTGCTACACATACAGCTGCACAACCCCACCTCTGGGGTACACGGAAAAGAAACAATTTCCCCTATAGGCATTGGTTTTTTTCAACCTACAAAACAGACACATTAGCCCTTTAGCCTTTGTTGACTGTCTGGTGCTCAATTGTGTCAATGTAATCTATGTCGCCATCTTTTCTAACTGAGGGATTAGCAGCTAATAGCCAAGTGTTCTGGTCGTAAATACATGCTGTGATTTGTTACAGCGCCACGGCGCTTTCAGTTTAACAACAGCCAACAACAAAAGGAAGAACAGAAAGGAGCCTTGGTTAACTACTAACCTGTAGCCAAGTACCATTGGATTATGTAGAATAAGGAAAATCTAAACAAAATTAAAGCAAAATATTGGCACAACCTGCCGTATTTCATAAATGCCCATAACTTTAACAACGTTTCAAGCATAAACAACTCAGTGGGCGTGCACGTATATAAGCCAGTGCTTTGCGCCTTATATATTTACATTACGAATTGTGCTTCCAAGTGTGTTCATTGTAATAGTAAAGTGTGTGCCAATGGGGCAGTAACCGGCGCAGCTTTAAAAAAATCAATGCTGATAGGAAAAGTAATTGTTTTCCGTGTGTGCACTCTAACTTTGTTTCTGATAAAGTAAAATATTTTTGTTTGTGCTAAAGTAGAATATTTGTAGGGCACCACAAAAAGATACGCACAAGAAAGGCTACTTTATGCAGGATAAAACCGGAGCTCCACTATGTCATGTACCAAATTAAAGATATGCGAGGGGCTCAAAGGGGCAGTAGCGCGTTTCCCTTACGGGAGCGAGCTTTAAACCATTTGTTTGCTAGTTAATTACAAACGTGGTGGTTTAAAAGCTCACTCCCGCAGTGAAATCGCCAAACGTGCACGCGTTGCCATTGAAAGCAATGCAATGCGTGCATGTTTTTGCCTGCTAAGCTGCATTGATTTCTAAAAGTCTTTTCTAAGCAACGCATGCGCATTGTATAGGCGAGACCTAAAAAGAGGGAAGGAATGTTTCCTGTTCTCAATGAAAGGAAGCCATAACATTAGGACAGAATACAGGCCCTAATTTCAGAATCATTCTGTGTGAACAAACTCTTAGATAAGGGCATTTAATGGATAATGACCCCAACTCACCAAAATGCTGGTTAAAGTTACTTTTAGGGGCTAATGTTTTACATCCACCTCATCCACAGGTTCAAATGGATGTGTTTGTATTACTTTAGGAACCAAACGAAGATCCCATGAAGGAATAGTCTTATAAAGGATCTGGAAAATAAAAAACTCTTCAATAGTGTACTGCAAACTGCATCCATTTCAAGGACCTCCCAAGGAGACCTGACAGCTCCTTTTGCTGCCCCTTGTAGAATTATAGCCAGAACCTTGTCACACCCAGCCTGGGAAATTGAAATAACCACTTTGAATTACAGCCTGGCAGGTTGAGAGATTTACCAGTGTACCAATTAGTGCGTGAAGACCAGTGCTGATCATAAGAATATCTAGTAGTCAAACATCTAGATTTCTGTACTCATAATCCAACAGGAGAAGCCTAGCTTTTTCAAACCCTTCTCTCAACATCCATGCCGCTAACCGCGTCTTCTGACAAAATACCATTTTGGCATCTGGAGAATTAATTCGAACAATGAAAACCAACTCATTCATGGCCAAAAGGGAACTACCAGAATAAGATCCACTTTCTCCCTCCAACGTCGGTCTGACAGTTTGATTATTAATGGAAAGGGAAGCCAGGTGTATAGATGTAATGGAGGCCATAAACCTGTTAGGGCACCTGTCCTCCAGCAACCCATCTCCTTAACCCTTGAAAGGAAGATGGGCAACAGATAATTTTCTGCTGTAGCAAAACGGCCTACCTGCAAAATCTAACCTTTCACATTTGTATTTGAATGTGAGGAGCTAGGCAATAATTGTAGGAAGAGAAACAACCCAGCTCAAGAGTTTGACGGGATATTGTCTTTTTCTCGAATATGAGTAGCTGAGATAAAAATTAAATGAGACTTCCCAACTGATTATCTGATAGACTAGAGTGTTATGATTCCCAATGTACCCTAATATAGGCCTGGGTAGTCACCTAACCTTTCACGTACATTTACCCTGCCATTGTACAACATAACGGGTTTGGTGCTGACCTTTCACCTCGTTAGGTGCTGCATCAATGTCGTGTGGTTTTCTCAGAAAACTAGCCTCATTTATTCTGCATGAGGATTCTC
The DNA here is from genome assembly GCF_964204655.1 of Triturus cristatus. NCBI lineage: Eukaryota > Metazoa > Chordata > Amphibia > Caudata > Salamandridae > Triturus > Triturus cristatus. The sequence continues at coordinate 970,028,023 of NC_140582.1, forward strand.
AGAATCTCATGGGCATTACTATCTTCTGCATAAGAACAATGTATAAGGTTCATCACTATCGTCATCCTCGGCTGACATGACACAGCAAGGTAGAGCCCCTGAAGGTACCTTCTGGGAATATAAACACCATATCTTTGTTGAGGCAGGCAGAGGAGAAACACCTACATGCTGACACAGTGACACAAGACGCTGAGGTTCCTGCAAGCAGACACTCCAGCACGCAGTGGTCTGACATCCTTTGCGGGGTGTCCATCTCGAGACCAAGATGGGGTCCTTCATTCTCTCACTTCAGATAATGGGGATGGCTTTATCCTAGGGGGATTCTTCTTACACCTACATTCATGCTAGGTACATTTAGAAACATCTAGTTAGGGTTAGCATCATAGGAGTATGCATTATTACTGTCATGTGTTTACATGCCTGCATATATCCATTGTTTTGGCACTATGGCAGAATTCTACCATCTATTTACTCTGTTGGTGCTTATGTCCGTATACATGTGCTTCTGTTGTATGGTTGTTGCAGCACATGTATTTTACATTAGAATGACGCTGGTTCAATAAATGCTTATTGAAAACGTCCCCATCATTTATTCTGTGTATCTCTCTGAGACCAAATGAGCACGAGTGACTGAGCGAAAAGTACTGTACTGTTTCCATGATCCCTGTGGGGTCAGGGTTGTCATGTTCGATAGTTGCCAGAAACTATTCGCTCCTTGGTAAGAGGTGCTCATAGTGGCACTGGGAGCTAGCTGGTCTACAGACTAACATATTCTTTGGGAGTGCATGGAATAAGTCTAGACACCAATCCCTTAGTTTATGTTGTTTAAATGCGCAGAGCCTATGACCCTTGACCCTTGACCCTTGACCCTACTCTGGGCCGGTCGCTCCACGCACCGCGCACACTCCCCGTGAGTGAGCCCAGGCATTCCCCCGCTTCTGCCGAGTTTCGCCGCTGCCCTGCAGCTGAGTTCCTGGGCCTCTGTATTTTGTATTCTGCCTCTGTATTTTGTTTCCTGCCTCTGTATTTTGTTTCTGTGTCTGTTTTTTCTCCTTGTTTGCGCCGTTACTGTGTCCTGCCCCTGTCACATTTCCCGCCCTTCTCCCCGCTCCCCGCCGCTGCTCCCCTGCGGCCTGCCCCTTTTTCTTCTGTTTCCCTTCCCATTCGCCGCCCCGCTCCCGCCTCCCAGCTGCTCCTCCCTCCCACTTGGCCATTTATGGCGGACTGCACGCGGTGGTGAGCAGTGACCCTTGACCCGGCTCTGGGCCGGTCGCTCCACGCACCGCGCACACTCCCCGTGAGTGAGCCCAGGCTTCCCCCGCTTCTGCCGAGTTTCGCGGCTGCCCTGCAGCTGAGTTCCTGGGCCTCTGCATTTTGTATTCTGCCTCTGTATTTTGTTTCCTGCCTCTGTATTTTGTTTCTGTGCTTGTTTTTTCTCCTTGTTTGCGCCGTTACTGTGTCCTGCCCCTGCCGCGTTTCCCGCCCTTCTCCCCGCCACTGCTCCCCTGCAGCCCACACCTTTTTCTTCTGTTTCCCTTCCCATTCGCCGCCCCGCTCCCGCCTCCCAGCTGCTCCTCCCTCCCACTTCGCCATTTATGGCGGAGTGCACGCGTACGCGCAGCGAGCACGCGCAGCGGGCATGCCTTTAGTGCGCCGAAGGCGCGCCAAAGGCAAGCCCGTCTACGCCCGGACCGCGCCCAGCGCCAGAAACCCTGGTCCTCACTGACGCAAGCCTGCCCGACTGAGCTACGACGCCGCCACCCTCCTTGCTCTCAACACCGGCCGGATCAACGACTGCTACCGAGCCACCCTGAGACGCACCCACGGACCCTTCACCTGCCAAGCCTGCAAGTTCACCTGCCTCCGGACCTGCACCGCACCCGCCAAACCCAACACCAGCAACAACCACCTCAAGTGTATCCTGCTCAACACCCTCTCCGTCCACAGGCACACCGTTGAACTCTGGAACCTCCTGGACACAACTTCACCAGACGTCGCCTTCCTCACAGAGACCTGGATGAACGCCTCCTCAGCCCCCGACATCGCCATAGCCATCCCGGACGGCTACAAGATCACACGGAGAGACCGCCTCAACCAAACCGGAGGAGGCATCGCCATCGTCCACAAAAACACCCTCCGCATAACGACCAACTCCGACAACAGCCTCACCGACGCCGAACACCTCCACTTCCAGATACACACCAACCCCAAGACCACCCTCAGAGGCACCCTCATCTACAGACCCCCGGGACCACGCACACAATTCAGCGAAGCAATCGCAGACTTCGTCAGCCCGCACGCACTCACCTCATCGGACTACATCCTCCTTGGAGACCTCAACTTCCACTTGGAAAACGACAAGGACCGCAACACCGCCGCTCTGCTGGACAACCTCGCCAACCTCGGACTCAAGCAACTGGTCAACACCCCCACTCACTACGCCAGCCACAAGCTTGAACCCATCTTCTCCTCCAGCAAGCACATCTCCTTCAGCCACTCCACCGGACTATACTGGACAGACCACAGCTGCGTCCACTTCACCTTCAGGAGAACAACGATCCACCACCACCCGCAACAGGCCACCCACAGAAGCTGGAGCAAGATCACCTCTGACCAGCTCACCACCGCCCTCAGCCAGAACCCACCCACCAACACAACGGACCCCAACGAAGCAGCACGCAACCTCGCACAGTGGCTCACCAGCTGCGCCGATGACCTCGCACCACTGAGGAAACCTCCCAGCAGACCCGGCAGCAGGAGAACCTGGTGGTTCACCGACGACCTCAAGAACTCCAAGAAAACCTGCCGCACCCTCGAGAAAACCTGGCACCACAACCCGACAGCAGACAACATGACAGCCCTCAAGGACGCCACCCGCAAACACCACCAGCTGATCCGCACCACCAAAAGGATGTCATTCAAAGAATGGCTGGACAACAACTCCCACAACAGCAAGGAACTCTTCAGTGTCGTTAAAGACCTCTCCAACCCCAGCGCCAGCAACAACAACATCACACCCTCGCGAAACCTCTGCGACTCACTCGCCACTTTTTTCCACCAGAAGATTGCAGACATACACAACAGCTTCGGCGCATCCAAGGAGCGGCCCTAGAGTGGATCATCTCGTTCCTCACCGGAAGAACCCAGAGAGTCCGCCACCCACCGTTCCGCTCCAAGGCCACCGAAGTCATCTGCGGCGTCCCACAAGGATCCTCACTCAGCCCCACCCTCTTCAACATCTACATGAGCCCTCTCGCAGCCATCGCACATCAACACAACCTCAACATCATCTCCTACGCCGACGACACCCAGCTGATCCTCTCCCTCACCAACGACCCCGCCTCCGCCAGATCCAGCCTCCAGGAGGGCATGAAAGATGTTGCGGAATGGATGAAGCTCAGCCATCTGAAACTGAACTCAGACAAGACGGAAGTCCTCATCCTGGGACCATCCCCCTCCGCCTGGGATGACTCCTGGTGGCCCCCGGCACTGGGCACCGCACCCAAGCCTATGGACCACGCACGCAACCTGGGCGTCATCCTGGACTCCTCCCTCACGATGACCAAGCAAGTCAACGACGTCTCATCAACTTGCTTCAACACCCTGCGCATGCTCCGTAAGATCTTCCGATGGATCCCCACCGAAACCAGGAAGACAGTCACCCAGGCCTTCGTCACCAGCCGCCTGGACTACGGGAACACCCTCTACGCCGGAGCCACTGCCAAACTTCAGGAAAGACTCCAACGCATACAGAACGTGTCAGCACGTCTCATCCTGGATGTCCCCCGCCACAGCCACATCTCCGCCCATCTGAGAGACCTGCACTGGCTCCCCGTCAACTAGAGGATCACGTTCAGACTCCTCACCCACGCACACAAGGCCCTCCACGACATGGGCCCGAAGTACCTCAACAGCCGCCTCACGTTCCACACACCCACCCACCAGCTCCGCTCCGCCAGCCTCGCCCTCGCCTCCGTTCCATGCATTCGCAAGACCACCGCCGGGGGAAGGTCCTTCTCCTACCTGGTGGCCAAAACGTGAAACTCCCTCTCAACCCACCTACGGCTGACCCAGAACCATCTCTCCTTCAGGAAACAGCTCAAGACCTGGCTGTTCGAGCAGTAGCGACCCCCCCCCCCAGCGCCTTGAGGCACGCTATACAAATTCGCCGATTGATTGATTGATTGATATAGATTAGTAGGAACTACACGACAAGAGCTGCTGAAGGCTGGGAACCTGTTCCTAACTCGTTGTTGAGATAAGACTTTGGCACCATGTTGTCTGTTCTCACTGTAGCTACCTGTCAAAGAAAGGGAGCGAAAAATGGGCTAGAACATTAAATACTGCTTTCAAATCCATTTTCTTTTTACCACCGTTTGACCCAGAGTAGCACCCCGCACAATATTGCTTGTATCTTCAATCAACATCATTAGAGGAGGTATAAACAAGGGAATCACCCTGTTTAAGTTATAGGGGACCATCCACAACTGTTTTTGTCCCCATATCTTGCTGATCCTTGGAACCAATTTGTCCAACTCCTGACAAGTTGGATCCCAATGACTCAAGTTGTGACATACCTATAGACACAGATGGAGCAGTGCCCAAGGGATCATGAAAACAAATGATGCCTCTAAAGATGAAACAAAAAAGGATAAGAATGGTTCTATAGGATTTCCATCGAAATATTTCAGAACGCCCTAAATACTCTCAGATACTAGACTTACCATATGACCTTGGATACATAGAGTATCTTTTGCAGCTGGGGTGCCGTGAACCCCCTGCTTTACCAGCTGCAGTGGGGGTGGGGTTCTTTATGGGCAGATAAAAGCTCATAAGTAATGCTAAAAGGTAGAAAGATGGGTTGATAGAAAAGGGAAAGAATGATGGGTGAGTGGATGCATAAGCAGGTGAAAGTATGAATGAGTAGGTGAAAGTATGGTTGGATGAAAGGATGGGTGAATGAGCGCCTGAAATGATGGATGGATGAGTGGGTGAAAAGATGGGTGAGTGAAAGGATGGATGACTGGGTGAAAAGATAGGTAGCGTAAGGGGTGGATGAGTGGGTGAAAGGATGGTGGTAAATAGAAGGATGGGGAGTGAAAGGATGGGTTGGTAAAAGGATGGATGGATGGGTGAAAGCATGGGTAGGTGAAAGGATGGATGGAAGAGTGGGTGGAAAGATGGGTGGGCAAAAAGGATTGATGGATGAGTGGTTGAAAGAATGGGAGGATGAGTGGGTAAAAGGATGGATGGATGAGTGAGTAAGATGATGGGTGGGTCAAATGATGTGTAAATGGAAATGTGAGAGGATGGATGGATGGATGAAAAGGTGGCAGAGTAAATGGAAATCTGAGAGGATGGATGGGTAGGTTTGAGATTGGAATGTGGGGTAAATGATGACATAGTAAATGAAAATCTGAGGATGGATGGATCAGTTGGGTGAAGGGAGGGCAGAATGAATGGAAAATCTGACAGAATGGATCAGTGGTTGAATTGGTAGCAGGGTAAATGGAACTCTGAGAGAATCCGGGTGGGTGAAAGTGTGGCATAGTAAATAGAATTTTGAGAGGATGGGTGGATGGGTCAGTGAAAGGATGGCAGAGTAATTGAAATCTGTGGATGGATGGATACATGGATGGTTTGGATGATTGGATGGCAAAGTAAATGGGAATCTTAGAGGATGGATGAATGGATGGCTGGATCGATCAGTAAGTGAAAGAATAGCAGGATAAATGAATATCTGAGAAGATGGATGAATGAAAGGATGGCAGAGTAAATGGAAATCTTAGAAGCTGGATGGATGGTTTAGTGAAAGTATGAAAGAGTAAATCGAAATCTGAGAAAATGGATTATCAGCATAATAAATAAAAATCTGACAATGGATGGAAGGCAAAGTAAATGGAAATCTGAGATGATGCATGAATGGGTGGACAAAGGGATCAATTGATTGATTAAAGGCTATATTGATGGATGGGTAAGTCAAATGATGGCTGTGTGGGTGGATGTATGTATAGATGAATGCATGCATAGATGATGGATGTTGGAAAGGATTGATGGAATGGCTAATGGATGGAATAGTGAAAGATTAAATTATGGATGAAAGAATATAAAGGTGAAATGGTGGATATCAGTGGGTGTATGTTAGGGTAAAAACATAAATGGATACATGCTTGGATGGAAGAGACAAAGGAGCTCACCTAAGGAGATTTGGGCTCACTTGCTTCGCTTGGCTTGCGCCATCAGAGCTTTGGTTCATAGTGTTTTTTAATGTTCAGGCTACTCCCTTGTCTTACAGAAACCTCCTTCTATCTCCTGAGGGTGCACAATAGACCCTGGAGGAAGGTTTCTCTTAAATGTTGGAGACTCACCAGTCTCAATTGAGTCTCAAATGTGGATCCTATGGATTTCCAAGTCTTGTGTTAGGGAAAGATATAATTTTCTGTGATTGAGTAACAGACCGTGATGTTTTAGTACCTGGCAGACCACTTTATTATATACATGAAGTATGGCTTTTGAGGATGAATGAACGGACCAATTGTCTGGTGGGGATGAAGCAACATTTCTCTGTTATGCAGAAGGGCTACAATAGGTGCTAACTCTTTTGTGAAAACTCTTAGGGAGGAGGTTAGTTGAAATGGTAGAACTTCAAACTACCAAACGCAATCTTCCACACAGAACCTCAGAAATGTGTGATGAGTAGGAAAAATGGGAATATGTAGATGGGTGTCCCTGAGGTCTAATGACGTCATCTATTATCCTGGGGGCACTAGTGGAATTATTCGCTGAAATATCGCTATTTTGAAAGGAGTTTTCCTTAATACTTTGTTTAGCTTTTATAAATTGATTACTAGTCAGAAGCTCCCTGAAGATTTATGTACTAGGAATATGGGGGAATAAAAAGCATGCCTTTCTATGACTTTTGGAACAGGACTAATTGCATTTCTGTACAAAAATTCTGGAATCTCAAGAGTTAGAGCCAGATATCAGGCCTGAGCTTGCTATGTTATGTTGTGCAGATTTGTAGAGCGCACTATCGCCAGGGTATCCTGTTGCTGAGCAGTGAATCTAGGCACACTTAGTGACTCATGGAACTACTTGAAAAGCCAGGTCTTCAGCTTGTCGCGGAATGTAAGAAGTGAGGAGGAGGCTCTTATTTGTAGCAGCAGGTTGGTCCACGGTGTAGGAGTTATGCAAGATAAGGCTTGACAGAGTACAACAAATGCACTGGATCCAACTTTAGAGGGGTTTCTTCAAGTTCCAAGGAGGAGCCGTGCTTTATTTTCTGTAGTGCCCATGCAGCTGAAACATCCTCTCGCCATGCCTGAATAAAATGAGAAAAATGACCCACTACTGGAATCTAGGCATAGTGAGCACTGCTTCCTAGGCTTTAGTGGAGGAGCTGGGGATGTGGAATTTTACTATGGATCTGCAGCATGAGCCAAGTGCACCCCTTCAGCACTTCACTCTCAGGGACATATTTACAAGAACTTAATGCCCCCGTAGCATCAATTATTTTTACGTTACGGCAGCTCTTTTTTATTGCCATATTTACAAGTTGCCGGTAACTGCAGTTAGCAGCACTTTTCCAATGTAAACATGAATTTTCAAGATCGCCGCTTCTGTTAGAGGAACTTGACAAAAATAAAATGCAAGGTAGGCGCTCCCGTGAAAAAACTGCAGCTGAACACACTTCGTGACATTGACAAGGAAATTCCAGTCTGTTGATAATTCCCCCAAAACTACCGCTAACCAAAACGAGAGACATTTCTTTAAGGCCAGGAAATAGCTGGTCTTAAAATTGGTGCAAACACTTGGGCCCACATATAAGATGTTTGGGTGCTGGACAGCGCTGCAAGGAATATTTCTACGCTACCCTGCCCCAAAACAAAAGGTCAGGAATGCGCCCTATCAATAAGATCGATTGTATTCCTGGGGCACCATTCATGAAAAGTGTTGCATCAATGCGATAAAACACGTTTGGACACTTTTAACTACGCCCTCCTTGTGACACCATGGCTGCGCCGTATTTACTATATGGTGCTCCTTGTCGCAACATGGTGCAAAATTTACGCTGCAAGTACATCAAGAAAATGATGTGCCGGCAGTGTTAAACTGTCCGAAGGGGGTCATGAATAAGCCACCGTGTATTTTTCCCCTACATTGACACACAATGGCTGCCATGCACCAACTTAGGCACCCTTGCGCCATGGTGCATTGGTGACAGTGTTGCAGAGTTGATTGATGTTGTGCAGGAAGGGACACCTACCTGAACAAAACCTATCAATCCAGGGTATTTCCTACTTCTCTGTATGCTGCAGAATTCTGCACACATAGAAAAAGATCATGCCCAGGCCCACATTCCTTGCATGGCAGCATTGTGATTGGTCAGTGTGGCCTGGCTGTGCTTCCTGTCCCTCTGGGAGAGGAAGAGCAGAGACCCGGGCCCCAGCGGCAAGGTAAGGTAATTTATTTTTTCTATTTATTTTTTATTATGCGCACCCTCACGCGATTACAACGCCCCCCCGCAAACCCCAGAGCTCACCCCCACCTCACCAGCCACTGCTTGGAATGATCCTTTCACACCGTTATACATATTAAAAAGTCCATGAAAAACCACGTAAATTGGCTTTACATTGCCATGTAAACATGCTGTGGCACATTGCGCACCCGGAATGTCAAACACAGGATGTCTCAGCGTTGCAAGAGTGCTGCTCAGACTTCATAAATGAGGCCCATGGATAATTGAAGAACTCCCACAATTCCTCCATGGCAAGGTCAACAATGCCATGGACCTCATGCAATTGCAGCTCGGAGCACCAAGGAGACCACTACCACCCCTGACATGCATTGATCACCTGGGCAACCGCTCCGTTCCCTTATGGTGACGACTGGATCTGATCCCCTATAAGTGCTGACTTCGGTACTCCAGCAACAGGAAGCTGGAGACCAGGAACTGCCGAAAACCAGACTCTCCAGAACTGTCTTTAAGTGTGGAAGAAGGGGAGATGCACAACCAGTCAACATTAAAGAAGGTTATCTGCCGTCTGAGGAGTCACATCCGGGGGCTGCACAGACTCTGCACCAGATGACCATGTCGCAGTGGAGCCCACATTGCTGGGGGAGCATTCAGGGGAAGTGTTGGGATTCTGTCTCTGAGTGCGATTGGGCATCATCTGTGCCGCATGCTCCTCCTACGCCTCCCAGTACAACTGGTTCCACGAATGACAGCTTGTCGCACAGACCCTTCACTCCCTGTCAACAGCACCTTGCAACCAGTAGATTGCAGCCAGGTCCAGCACTGTTCAGGGGTCTCATGATTTGCGTGTCAACTTCTAAGATCACTCACAGCCTTTATGGGGAGAGAAGGGAGTATTTGATGCCCAGCTCTCAGAAGCATCGCTCAATTAAAAGAGACGAGCCCCTGTGCCTAAGTACCTCTGTGGTGTAGTACGAGAAGAAAATAACTGTGGCGTTATCCACTTTCACCTCTCCCAGCTTGCATACCTCCCTCAGGACAGCATCACGATCCCTGTAGGAGGCAGAAGACAAAGGATCTAGGACCTGTCCCCGGAAATATGCGGTTCGCTGGCACTCAATCGGTCTGCTCCACAATGAGGAATGGGGAGAGTGCTCCTGCTGGCAGTAGGTCATGCAGCCATGTTTCAGTACATGCCACTGCATCAGCCCCTTCTACTCCCTCAGGCAGACCCAACACCCTCACGTTGTTAAGCGGGGAGTGGCCATCCGCATTCTCCTCTGTTGTTTCCAGTGACTTCACATGTGTCATTAGCTGCTACACTTCCAAAGATGTGCTCAGGATACTCGTAGGGACTTTGGCCAGTCTTTGCTCAATGTTGTATACCTTGTGATGATCTGTGCTGCCCAGGGTGAAGTCGACTGTGATTTTGTCTATGCCGCCCTCAAAGAAAGTGCCAGTTTATTCGAGGGAGGTACCCGCTTTGAGCACAGGGTCTGGTTTGGAGTCCAGGCTGTCCACTGTCACCTGACCCGGTGGCCAGCGATCTCCAGCCGCTTGGTTCACTGACATGGAGGAGCGGCCAAATGTTGACACCACCCCCACCTGCAGGTGGGCGATCGTTGTGACATACTCCCAGGCACTATGTATGACATACGGTGCAGTGCAGTGTGGCCAGCTGAACCCTCTCCTCCAGTCAGGTGTATGCTAGCCAGGAATCTTTGTACGGGCAGCACCAATGGAAATCCCCCATACATCCAAGAGCTCACTACCAAGGGGTGATGAAAGGCAGCACCACCTGGTCGCCTCCTCCAATCCAACGGTGGCAACTAGATTCCGTATTCCCCAGTACCCCAGTGAGTGATGGCAGATCAAGAGCTGCACCCAAGGGCCTGGGCCTGAACTGGCCCCTGTGCCCCTGGCACCCGCCACCACTAATGGCCAATATCAGCGACTAGAGCCAGTCAGTGGAGTCCCCCACCAGTCTTGTGCTGTACTCTAGGTGATGTTGGTCAGCCACAGCACAGGGATTGCTCAGGGTATGGTGTGCACCACCCACTGGCATTAGGCCTGATCACAACTCGACCCCCCCGGCCTCTTCTGATCCATATCTCAACTTCTCCACACCTGGACATCACCGTCAGGGCTCAGTCCACCGCACTATCTCCAAATCTATGACTCAGCCAGCAGGAACCTTAGCCAGGCAAGACTTTACAAGCCTGGGTTACAGCAGTGGCTGCCAAGTCTGCTTAGGAACGTCCCGATGCAGGTGATGCAACAGGGCCTCCTTAGGTGTGAAGTTGCAGCGCTCCTGCCACACAAGTTCAGCGCAGGGGCCACACCATGCACAGCATCAGGCCAGCGCCACATCCTCTGGCCTCTGATGCAGCGAGGCGCAGCCTAACTTTGGCAATCTCCTCCTTGCACCCCGGTGCAGTGGTGGTGCGTGTTATACAACGTAGACCTCCCTACGACGGTGTGCAGGAGAGACTACTGATCACAGCTCGAAGGGGCGCCAGACAGTCTTCTCACACAGGTCAGCAACGTGTCTCCATGAGACCTCCCAAACTTCGTCACCAGGTAAAGGCGATCGCCGACACCTCAATGTGTACAGCCACAGCCCGCAGGCCTTGGACCCAACATGGCCATGTTATAATAGGGTAGAATCCTAACAGGAGGTACCCTCTACATTAACTGATCTGATTCTAAGAGAAACACAGTAAGACCACCCTAAAGAATGAACTCTCCTGGTTAAAGGCACTGGAGAAACTAAACCCTATAAGCCTATATCCCTTGGTAGAGATCGTATCTTCAATATGTGCAATCTCCATTACATATGCTAGACAATCACATTTACTATTTTGCCATGTGTGCACTATCATTTTACTAAATCAGGGTTAGATGGGCAGCTTAACTTCAACTGCGCAGTGATATTTTGACACGCAGCTTAATTCAACTGCGTGGCAAGATAGCGCTTGTACTCTCAAACTGCGCAATCACTTAACCGTCAATTCACATGCAAGTTCAACACCACTGTAATATGCAGCTGACTTTCACTGAAATGAGCAAGAGCATTAGCACGCGCAAATAATATTTAAAGAACAATGCGTGCAGGAAGAGCTTACCACTAAAACCAGGCCGGTTTTACAGGGCTCGAATCTGGATTGCCACAATGCGAGCAAGATCTGCGGGAGACTGAGGGGACATCGCTTTGTCAAGGGGACAGCCAACGAGGTTTGGGACCGGATTCAGGAAATCTCCTCAACAGTGATAGTTTATATCCTGTTGCACAATGGATATAATATATACCATTTAGAGAAAAGAGTCCAAATGCCGAGTTCCTTTCTGAGGTCAGAGAACTCTGAGATGACTTACAATATCTCTTTAGCGTGCAATAGTGGGCATTTTACTCCTTAAGAAACCTGTGAATCACTGCTCGCCTGCTCCTTTTCTCAAAAAATATAGTATGGCTTTTCAATTACGAAAAATGCGGATTGTAAACAATGAAAATAAACACCCAATAATTCAACTTGTAATTTGTTGCAAAAAGATATGTTACTTAATTTGATGTAAGTCAATTTCAGAACTGACTGCCAGTTCCAAATGTCTCGTGACACGCAGAGAAAGCCTTACGTGCAATTAACTCCATCAGGGCAAACATATGCAGACTGCCATAGACCCTTGCAGCAGTTTTTATTGGTTAAAATGCAGTTATAGTCCTGCTCCACGAACTGCCATTCACATTGGCTACTGGATCTGAGAGCAGCCACTGTGCCATCACGACCCAACTGTCATTAGTTATTATTTTACAATTGCTATGTCATTTCCTTAATAAAGGTGATGATTGGTGTCACAAGTAGATTGGAATAAGAAAATTAGAGTCCGGTATTTCTACATTTATTGCATACTTCAGTGTATTATGGAAAGCATTGGGTGTGTCATTAAAAAGGTACGCATTATAATAGATTAGTAGACGGGACGCACTTCGTGAGTTTGCGTCTTTCAGGCTACTATGTGTTGTAACCTGTATGTGTATTTTCACAGCTGGCCGTTTTTTGTTGGCCGTTGCACAATAAGTTTGTCCTATTTTACAATTATGTTATGAAGAATACTAAGAGAAGTGATTTTGGTAATCCTAAATGAGCATCTTTTCTTTTAAATAAGATTAACGGGCCCGATTCACAGAACTAACTTAAGACAAAGTCCTACACTTACTACTTTTGGTATTCACAGAAGTTAGGATTTTGTCTTAAGTTTGTCTTAAGACAAACTTAAGACAGACTTAAGACAGACTTAAAACAGACTTAAATTAGGATTGTGTCTTAAGTCTGTCTTAAGTCTGTCTTAAGTCTGTCTTAAGTCTGTCTTAAGTTTGTCTTAAACTTCTGTGAATACCAAAAGTAGGAAGTTTAGGATTTTGTCTTAAGTTAGTTCTGTGAATCGGCCCCGTTGTGTAGTTCCTACAAAACTATATATATTGTCCGCGCCTTTAGACAACATAAACTAAGGGATTGGTGTCCAGACTGATTCCATGCTCCCCCAAAGGATATGTTAGTCTGTAGACCAGCTAGCTCACAGTGACACTATGAGCCTCTTTTACCAAGGAGTGAATAGTTTCTGGCACTATTGAACATGACAACCCTGGCCCCTCAAGGATCGTGGAAACAGTACAGTACTTCTCGCTCAGTCAATTGTGCTCCCTTAGTCTCAAAGAGATACACAGACTAAATGGTGGGGACGTTTTTAATAAGTATTTATTGAACCAACGTCATTCTTGTATAGAATACGTGTGCTGCAACAACCATGAGAGAGAAACAAATATATACAATTATGAGCACCAGTAGAGTAAAGAAAAGGTAGAATTCTACCATAGTGCTAAGACAATGAATATATGCAAGCACATAGATGCATAACAGTAATAATGCGTACTCCTACTCTGCAAACCCTAACTAGATGTACCTAAGTGTACCTAGCATGTATATAGGTGTATAGCAAGAATCCCCTTACACAATAGAGGCAACCCCATTACCTGATGTGGGAGAGCCAAGGACCCCATCTTGGTCTAGAGATGGACACCCTGTAAGGAATGTCTGAGCACTGCATGCTGGAGTGTCTACGCGCAGGGACCTCAGCATCTCTTGTCAGTGTGTCAGCAGGGAAGTCTTTCTCCTCTGCTTTTCCCAGTGAAGATGTAGCGCTTATCTACCCGAAAGGTACCCTCAGGGGTTCTACCTAGAATTGTACTATGGGCATGTTGGGCAAAGATGACGATAGAGGTGACCCTTATGCAGAGTTATTATGCAGAAGATGATAATCCTGCTGTGATACTGAGAATCCTCATGCATAATACATGAGGCTAGGTTTCGGAGAAAACCCCACGACAGTCATGTAGCACCTAACTAGGTAAAAGGTCGGCGCCAGACCCGTTATGTAGAACAATGGTAGGACAGATGTAGGTAAAAGGTTGTGTAACTACCTAGTCCTATATTGGGGTACATTGGGGTTCATAACACCCACTACTCAACTGAATGGATGACATAGTATTAAATGCTAAAATATGCCTGTTTTAAAAGCATAAAAACATTGCTAAAATATGAGTTTAAAAAACATCTAAAAACAAAGTATGTGTTAAGAAATGATGTAAAGGTAAAAAAGCCCTATAAGTCCTCTAAAATATCAATATACTGGCAGACCAACTGAGCATGCTGAAAACCATAGTGCTCTGTGAGAGCAGAAGAGGAAAAACAAAACAAAAATAATGTTTTCCAATTCCAGTTTTAGTTGTTTTCGAAAAAAATAAATTGTTCCCAGCAAGCGGAGAGCCAAATGTTTATGTGTCCTCTGCTGGAGAGGCAACATCAATGTTGCCTGCTTTCGCAGAAAACGGTCCCTGTAACACCTCTTGGATCAAAGGTGATCTTCTCCGGTTCCCACGTCCGTTGCTGAGGAAGCTTTTGATACATGTAAGCCTTTAATGGGTCCAGCAGTACATCCACATCCGAAGGCCCAAGCAATGGAAGTGTTAGACAGATATCCAACACACATTCTTGTCCGCAGAATAAGCAGCGGAGTACAGGCAAGACGCAGTTGACCCAGACTGATCTGAATGACAGAAACCAATGCTCGCTTAGTTCCCAAAGTCACGTTGTGCCAAAATAGAGTTCCATGCGTTCACGGCAACGTTGCTCCAAGAGCGTTTTTTCCGTCTCCTTGGTATTTTGGACGTCCATTGCCTAGCAGCATAATTAAAACCAGGATACCCACTACAAGTAGCAGGATCAGCGGAAAACCTCCAAAAATGTTTTCAAATACGGAGTGTATTAAAGATGGAGTAACTTCGAAAACCTTCTGAAAGGTGATTAATAGCCCAGAACCTAGGGTCTTACATAGTACTATCCCACTCAAATAAGACATGTTAATGATACGATGTACCATTTCCCCAAAATGGAGCGGCAAGTTAGTTCAAACCAGGGCATGTATCTCAGCTGAAGACCTAGCAACTTGTAGATCAAAAGTCTTGAGAGCTGAGGTTAAGGCCGCCACTTTCTGTAAAAGTATGGCTTTCAGTCTGCTCAGGGAAACAAACCATATTAGGGAAACATTCACCGAATGCCATAGTGGTGCCCCCTGACTGTGTGGGTAGGTGGAATCAATACTTGCATACAGCAAGTAACCCTGGAACTTACTGTGAGATGATTTGTGATGCCTGGCAGCATCACGCAACAACCTTGATCATTCAGCATCAAATAACTCCTGTTCGAGATTAGTTTGAACAGCAGATGCATCACGGCTGCTGGGGACCATTTCAAGTGACAAGATGGGTTTGCAACCAAAGCGTTGCAAGGTATGTGAAGCATAATGTCCTGCCACATTAAAGACCCACTTCACGAATTCTCGCAGTCTGAACCACTGAGAAGACTTCAGTGTCATCATTCCTCCTTCTAAATCTGTATTTAACTCCCAAGATTCATGGATGTATTTCTCACCCAACATTTCATACCTGCCTACCTGGTGGTACTGTAGACAATATTGAAATTGAAATGTTGTTACTGGCAATCTTATATGGCCATGGATTAACCATTCTATGGAAGGTGATTCAGTCATGGTGAAAGGTAACTGGTCCAATGTTTCAATGTGCAACATTGTATATTTTGCATCTCTTTGTGCCATTGTAATCTGTCTTTTGTTAGATTATAAGCAGAAAACAGAGACTCACTGTTGATATATCGCCAAGGCACATGACTGGAGCACAACGATTGTAGCATCCAGCTTAGTACCAGAATTGATTGTAGCTGTGATTGCCCATGTTGAAGAATGGACAAATCCTGTTCCATAATATCTATACCAGAAGACACAATCTTGCCCAGTGAATAAATCCTGAACGTTATGTGGTCATGCCATTGTAGACCACTGCCAAAGCCTTTTCTAGGTTAGCCCTATCAATTTCACGTAATCTCTCTGCATCCTCCTGTTGAGAGATCTTCCATATTTAATTGTAAATAGCCTATAAGAAGCATTATTGATGTGGTTTTTGGAGACCTAACAAAGCGTTGATCAGGCCTATGGATAATAAATCTTTTGGGGGTACCCGTGAATCTTGACTGACACCTATTTGAGTCTATAGGCCAAACCTACAATCCCTTCCAAATGGGGTCGGATGAATTGTATGAACCATCGATATAATGTCATCTAAATTATCCTCATTATGCTTTGTATAATTTTGCTATCACTCAAAGTGTGAAAGCGGAGGAATCCGAGGTGTGCTCACGTCCTTGATCTTGACTAGTCCAAGACAGTACGTTTGTCGCACTGTATTGTTCAGGAAGAAAATCTATTGTGGTATGAGACATGCTCTAAATAATGCCTCAGTTCCCTGAACTTGCCAATATTTAGTCCCCCAGACAGATTTTGTGTCTATAGTGTCTCTCCAAAAGTCTAACCCTTGTAAAGACAGCTGGGAAATAAAAAGGAAGCAGAGTATATCTGTTTCGTGTAAGTAAGCATATTTTTCCTGGCAGGTGTAGGTGCAACCTTGTAATAATATGAGGTCAAGTCTAAAGTGCTAAACCCAGACAAATAAGCAAAATTGTGTGCAAAGACATGTGGCTACCCTTCGGTGGTGTCGGGCAATGCTCCCATTGATGGTAAGTAAACACGTTATGTGGGATACTCTCTTTGTGCAAAAATTGATGACCATAATGTTGATGGCAATACATGGCTTCAAAATAAGATCTATCATCATGCAATTCATTTTTTGAAAAAACAGGACTTTGTTTTAAATCAGACAGCCTGCTATACACCGTCACAATCGTCAGAGAATGTACTGGAGGTGATGATATCATTCAAAGACATTTTAAATACATATAGTATTTTCAAAAGTTCAGTGGGGCCAAATACATCATATGAAACATTATCCCAAACTATTCTTTCAGGAATCGGAATGCTGTAATGTTCACAAAGGACAGGTCTCTTCATTCATGATGAGACGATGTATGTGGTTTCAGGGCCAAGTTCACATGCAGAGCATTCTGGGACATAGTGTCCATTCAGAAGCAAGAAAAAAGACAGTCAGTACAGCTATTCATATGACTAGGAAAAGTAGACCAATTGCGATCCAAAGTTGTAGCCAGGGAGATACAAAGTAAGTTTTTTTCAGCCAAAGGTAGATATTGTAAAAACAATATTTGTGGGAAACAGAAGCTGACGGCGACTCAAGTTCACTCAGATGCAGTGGGAAGGTATCAGAATTGATGAAGCAGCCAGATGCTGTTCCATATATCCTTGGTAGCTCAGCAGGTTTTATTGAACTGGCAGTTGACTCATTTTGAAGCATATTCACATGGATATCGGTATTAGGCCAAATTGAGATCTGTGTTTCATTTGAATTTTGTTGTTGTTCAATTTCAATAAGCACAAGCTCCATTCCATTGTTGGAAAATCCGTTACTTCATAGAGTACAATCTTCAAATGTTAATAGCCTTTCTGTCTGAACTTCCTGTATGGTAGCAAGAGGAGATCGGCTGCAACCCAGGAGCCCATGCGGCCTGGTATTCAGTATCGGGCACATAGTGTTGTTTGATCAGATCAATGAAGACAATTCTATTTTCTTTCTTGCCGGCAAGAGGCAGAAGACATACTGTTCTTGTTCCCTCGATAGTCAGGACAGGTACAGGCATTCTGTAAGATGGCCCAAATTCTTTTTTGTCCACAATCTTTTCTCTGACCAGGTCTTAAATCTTTGGGACCCAGGTAGGTCTTGCCAGAACAGCTTTACCTTCCGCAGTGGCAGTGTGTTTTACTTCGATGTTGCTTTGTAATGCCCGGAATTCATTGAGTTCCTATAAAACAGCTATACGATTATTGATGTCAAATGCTTTTTCATCCACCACTGTGCTGCTACAATCAAGGTAATTACCCACATCCTTGTCCCAAACAGGACCTCATAAGAAGTACGGCCTCCCAGGGAGCTTCTTGGCATGTTATTAAGTGCCCTCTGGACCCCATATATGTGATTGACCCAACTGCCACCCGAGCCTAATACCCTGCTGTTAAAGATTGCTTTAAGTCCCTGTTTTTTCTTTTCACAATCAAATTCCCCTTTGGATAATATGGAGGGGAGTACCACAATGCTACAGCCAAACTTCCCATGGATTCCTTGTAAGCCCGAGAGCTAAACACGGGGCCACAGTCAGAATGTAATGTTCCAATTGCATACGTCCCTATGAAGACTCACAAATCCTTTATAACAGTACAGGGGTCAGGTGAGTATGCAACCAAACCCACAGGAATCCAGAGCATGACTCCACTGCCGCCAAGATGTACTTGTAAGCCCCATTAGACTGTAGTGGGCCACAGTGGACCAAATAGACACATGCAATAGGTTTGTCTGATATCAGCAATGGTGTCTGTGGTAGATGAGCTATGGTGGAACCCTTCATCTGCTGACAGATGTCGCAGTTAAGGACAAACCCCTTGGTCTGTTTGGTAAGACTTGGCCACCAATAACAGTGTTTCAGCAATGAAACTGTCGCAGTGATACCTGCGTGCACTGATCCCAGACTCTTGTGTGAAGCTAATATTAAACCTGACCTGCGATCCATGTTTGGTATTACTCTAGCCCCCACTCCTGGAATTTGAGCATACGGTATATTTTGTGCATCTAACTTGTAGGAGAACTTGAGTGGAAAATCTTTTGGCAAGGCTGTGCTGTTTTTCATGAAGCGATGACAGCTACCATTATCTGTCTGTCTATTCTCGTGCTAGAATGAATGATTGCAGCAACGGCAGGAGTTCGCACTTTCACCTTGGCGGCTTCATCAGCCAATGAATTCCCTTCAACGTGCAGGCCAACATGCTGATGTTCAGCGTATGAATCACGTGAGCCCGCGACAAACCTTTTTTTTTTAGCTCTGCCTCTTGTTCCCAGAGCAACTTGTGCTATATTGTGCAACCTTTTGACTCTCTAAATCCAGTCTGGCTCCAGTAGTAAAGATATTCACTATATGACTGGACACAGTAAAACGAATCACACACAATGAGTGTGGGCAATTGTTGATCCATATTTTTTTAGTGCCAGTACTAGGGCTTTTAGTGCTGCCAGCTGTGCCGTGCAATCTTCTAGGGACTGCGTCTACGTATTGCTAGGACGGAATTTACCGTCCTGCATACATCCTTTCACAATCACACAAGCCACGCTGTATTGCTGTTTACTTTCTATGGCAGGCTGGGCAGATCCGTTAGTGGAAATTATGTATTCATACTGATCTAGAGGCATTATTTAATTCGGGAGAGGATTTTCTTGTTCGTACTGCAGAAATGTCTATGTTTTCAATGTAGAATCAAACTTGCAGTCTACATCTGTTGCAGTGAGAAAATTAGCCCACTGTATCAATCTTGGAAGCAGTGTTTTTGCATTCGGAATGCTTGCTTTTGTAACAGCCTCCAAGGTTGGTACCGGAGTTATGACAATTATTTGTTTCCACTGAGCCAGTGCTCTTTCTCTCACTACAGCAGTCTGTACTGCTGATAAAAAAAATCCAGTTGATGCAAAATGCATTTCAGTGTTCGTGTACAAATGAGATTTGTATGCAATTGGTACAGTTTCACCTTCATTTAAAGGGAGATAAGTGTATCCGGATTGACTTGCGATTAAACCGATTACCAAGTTTGTGGTATTTACACATGTATGTAAGTGTTTGGAAGCTAACAGGTCAGCTTGTAGGGAATGTAGTATGTTTGTATGTTACAGTGTCCAGTGTCCAACTGAGAAATCAGGTCTGAATAAGTCGTAGAAAGGTTTTACTCTTTCTGTGTAATCCAAAATGTATGTTCTGCCAAAATTTAGAAATCCTAAAATGGATTGTAAGTCTTTGTAGATTGGAGCAGTGCACACTTTTCTAAAAAGTTAGCTGCAAGGCTTTTCCCTTCACTTGAAAGCTCATATCCCAAAAATTAGACATTAAGGTGGGCAATTTTAGATTTTTTAAAGTTAAATTTGCAGCCCTCAGAGGCGAACTCCAGAATTATGTTGTTCATTCCGGTCAAATTATCCAATAATCATCCGTCAGATAGATATCATCTACAATGCCTCCAAATCAAAAATTTTAAGCAACTCTGTTAATCTTGCTGAGAACAGCCGGGGGCTATACTTATACCCTTGGGGCAATCTACAGAATCGGCGAAGAGAACCTAGGGCCGAAAATGCTGTTGAATATCTGCTTTCAGGTGCTATATTTTGGCAGAAGAATCCATTTGAGATATCTAGTGCTGTTTTGTATTTTTTCTGCACACTGTTATTCATTAATGCAGCACTGTGTGCATTTTGTACTGCAAATGTCTTTGTGCATGTGTTCAAATGCCTGCAGTCTTAAAACTAGACGGTATGAATTATCAGTTTCATTATGAGAAACAAAGGATTATTCATAGAAGAGGTGCAATTCTCTATCACACCTTGGTATTCAAGTAAATTTAAGATCTCCCTGACTTGTTTTTCACATCATGTTGTATTGGGTACTGTCTCTGTGGAGTTGGAGTATTTTGTTCTGGGATTACATGGTGAGGTGACTCAGCATCCCATCCTTCATAATTTCGGTATAATGTAGAAGCGAGTGCTACGGCCCACTCCTGCGCATATGAGTGTTTTGGTGATTCTGGAACGAGTTGGGAGAAGGCTGGTAAAATTACAGTTTCTCCTTTTGAGTAGTGCATAACAAACTCAGGCAGGCAATCTTTTTTTGCTAAAAAGTTGTCATATTTAAAGGACAGGTTCTCCCAAAAGGGTTCTTTAACTTTCCTGGGTATGTTCCTCTCCATCTGGAGCGTTATTTCGTATGACTGGTGTGGGACACTTACCCTAGTATCAGGTGCTTCCACCGTGATATGTTCATTCAACACCACTGTCACCAGACATTCCATCAGGTTCTGGCGAGCTATTGTTACTTCTGCTGTGCTGTCTAGGATCGACAGAGCCCATTCCCTGTTCAGAAGCTGAGTTCTCAGAAGCCTGAGCATTTCTTATTTTAAGGCCTGCTACCTTCTTTTTAAATTGAGGTTTTGATTTTTATTTATCTTCTTTTTTGATATTAAAGTCTGAAGTGCGATGTGTGTCTCCTGACTTGGCTCGCTCTTCTGATCTTTGTTCTGACCGTCCCTTCCTCTCTGAGTGTCTTGGTGAACCCTGAAAGGAACGACAGGAACTTGTATCAGTATCCTGATGTCTGTCAGGTTTTTTAATGTTATCAAGTTTTTTAAGTTTATACCTTCTGTCAGAGGGTTCCTGTTAATGAGACCCACCCCGTGACTGTGATGCATTCTACTTATTTTTCTGTTGTTTATTATTCCATTTCTTCTTTGAAGGTTCTGGTGTTTGCTTAGTGTTATCCTTTTCAAGATTTCCCACTACTTGTGGTTCCATAGGTCTAGCTCCCAAAGTAGCTCTACCTAATTCAGTGTAGGTATCTTTTTGACAACTCTTGCTCATGTTGTGCAGGAGTACATTCTCTCAAGTGTTGGCATATAGTCACCACTGCTGTCTCCCCTTTTATGTTAGCTAACATAATTGTAGATACCTTGAAAAAATAACCTATCAATTTCATCCGTAAGTTTAGAGCAGGTTCTGCACCATACTCATGTTGTATTTGTCGGAATACTTCTGGTATCACCACTATTGAAGGGGTGCCATGTATGAGTTCCGGTATAGATGGCAGTAAAAACTGTACCCCAAGTGTTACAATCCTCTATCGGGAGAGCTATCCCCATTGGCAAGCAGATTGTCAGTATTCTGTCTTTTTCTTGTGGGCCTGTGTAATGTAATTATGGGCTTAAGCTGCAGGCAAAGACCCTTAAAGATGGAGAAAGTAAATAACAGCCGTTATTGCCCTGAATTTGTGGCAATTACGCTGTTAGCCCCTTACTGTTGAAAAAATAATCCTCCCAGCTAACCAAGGTTCCTCCAACACTCCCACACTCAAATCCTGAACATATCAGGTTTAAGTTGACATAAGGGTAAGCTCTAAGAGTGTTTGGTAACCATGCTAGGAGGCTACAGTATTCCCTCCCAGCCCTTTTCTATGTAGACACCTGCAGTCTCAGATTGTCACATTTGCCCCCCCCCCCAAAAAAGATTCAAAATTACAAATTCTAGCCCACCACAAGACAAGTTTTACAAGGTGATTCGGCAAAGTACAATTGGCAGTCATTTTATATAACAGGAAATAGATGGGAAATAGATGCCAATGAGCTGAGCTACCAAACTCCAAATAACGCATCAGTGCCTCAAATAGCACTCTCTCTGATTATACTTAAAATACAATTTGAAAGTTAATGCCCACAGTTGAAGGTAACTAAACCTGTTATTTACCAGCTGCTAGAAATTGGGTATCTAGTTGGAAGAGGTATGTACCCTGTCCAAGTAGTTACCGCAGTTCTGGTCAGGGTGAGTCAGTCACACACTTGAATCAGTCCGTGCACCCTCTGGTAGCTTAGCACTGAGCAGTCAGGCTTAACATATGAGGCAATGTGTAAAGCAGTTTTGCATACTTTGATACAGTAACACAGTGAAAACACCACAAAAAAGACTCCACAAAACATAATAAAAACAATAAGAATCCAACAAAAGCATCTCCCGTTATAAATACTTCAAGAAAGTACAATACTGAAAGAGCCATTGTGCTTTCAGTAGGTTCTTTATGGATATGCTCTTTCTTGCTCAGACTAATTTGAATATTGCTCACGCTCTTACCTGACGTTCGCTGTTTTCTCCCCGTTCCACCGCAGCTTCTGCTGTTTGAGTGGGGGGAGCTCTAACACGACCTGGTACTTCTCACTTTCGGTGGCACACTTAGCGGTGGCCGTCTTCGCTAAGTGACGGTCTAGTCTTTCCCTGATCGGTTGCCGACTAACTACAAAAGCGGGGATGGTGCCGACGCGCAGCGGCGGATGAGCGCAGCGGACGCGTGCCTAAGGCAAGCCCATCTGCGCCTGTCCGAGCCCGACCTGGACCAGGGGCCACGACCCGTGGTCCAAACAGGGCAAATAGACTATGTTACTCTACTAAACAACTAATGGCTTGCCGTAACACATTGCTCCCCGATTGTACCCTATTACATCTCGAGGACAGGGGGGAAAAAGTGCTTATGTTGCGGCTTTTTTTTTAGCTTATCCCCGGGGCATAAATCTACTCCAGTGATTATTAAACAAAACATTCTCCCCCGTAACCATGTCTCCCTAGATAATAAGGAATTTTCTTTCCTTAGTACTAATTGCCGCTCCCTTCTCAAGCATAAAGCGGACATTTTCGATCTTTTGGTCAATGAACAACTAGATGCCATATTTCTTATGGAGACATAGCTGCACGAAAACTCTGGCCCTGATATTGCGGCCGCTCTGCCGCCTAACTACGCCATAGTCAGAAAAGATAGGGAGTTCAAAGAAAGGTATGGGCATTGCTATCATTTTTTAAAAAGACTACCAGTGCAAATTTGAAGACTTACCTTTTAGGAACTGTGAGGGAGCTTTATTTAAGTTTGCCCTGACCCCTAAGTTCACCTTCTCTGGGATACTTGTGTACCGTCCTCCTGGGCCGCCTGCTCCATGGGCCTCATCATTCCCTTTTCGAATGGATACTGCAAATATTTCTAGTCTGGGTGATCTTAATTTGCACCTGGAGGATCCGACATGTAATATCAGTGCTACTTTCATCTTTGATTTGGCAACTATGAACATTGAATTACATAATTCGGGTCCCACACATGTGGTGGGCCACTTATTAGATCCTATCCTTTCCAGTTTATCAAACATGCATTGTTCTCCAGTTCTTCCTCTATGCTGGTCAGATCACTTTGCTACGGGCTTTTGTTTGGAATCTTTAGCAAGTTCTTTTTCTGCTAATCCTATTCATAGGAAACCAACAAGAAACTGGAAAATATTAAATATGGTAACTTTATATAAGATCTTGTCCTCTAATACTCCCATCTCTAAACAAATGTTGGGTACTCTCTTGGGTACTATACAAAAGTGGCTTCTTAATGCAATTGACACCTGTCTCCCTCTTTCCCTAAAAAAGGTTTACACCCATCGTCCTCCAGGGCCCTGGTTCACTGAAAAACAAAAAATAGAGAAGGCCAAATGTAAGGTGCTGGAAAGATGCTGGAGGAGGAACTATGCGTTTGACTCCAAAATTGCTTATACGAGGGCTAAAAAAGAATACCATAATCTTTGCAAGTCTGCTCGTGCGGAGTACGTATTTTTGGTGCTCTGAAATGCTCCAAAACATTATTTAACATGGTCAAGGAGCTCTCAGGCTCCGAACTTAATCTAGGCCCCTTCATTAAATAATCAGCAATGTGAAGATCTGGCTAATTTCTTTCTCCAGAAAGTAGAGTAAATATATTCTGAAATAGAGAGATTGCAGCTTAATAGTTCCCCTCCATTACAAATGTCTAATTCCCCCCAGCCAGCATCCACACTGTTTTTAATTGGCAATACCTACCCTGATCAAGATAGGGTGCTTTCTGTACCCACAGACAAACTGGATGCATGGCCTCTATTAGACATGGACTCTTTTAAATGTCTTTTGGACAGTGTTAAATCAGGTTCTCCCAGGGACCCTCTCCCTATTTCTGTGCTCAAGCAGCTCGAGCCGCCATCATTGCTGGTAATTATGGACTTCCTGAATGCCTCCTTACAGGAAGTAATAGTCCCACCAGAGTGGAAGCATGCTATGGTGCTCCCCCTTCTGAAGAAGGCTAACGCGAACCCTGATTTGCCCTCTAATTACTGGCCTATTTCTCTGTTACCGGCTTTTTCTAAGGTTTCAGAGAAGCACATTTAATCACAGCTGTCTAATTTTGCAGAGTCACAAAAATGTCTTCATCCATCCCAATCAGGATTTAGAGCCGTTTTTTCAACTGAAACAGCTCTCCTTGGGGTCACCAAAAGACTGCGACGCCACCTGGATTCTGGAGATACGGTGACTCTTATATTGCTTGATTTAAGAGCAGCATTTGACACGGTGTCTCACACCGTGATCGTGAAAACGTTAAGATCATTGGGCATTTGTGGTTCAGCTCTCAATTAGCTTATTTCATTTCTTGCCAATCGGACCTTCCAAGTCTTTTCTCCAACAGCCAGTTCTGATACCCATTCTTCACCCTATGGGGTACCTCAGGGCTCCATTCTCAGCCCTCTATTATTCAATCTGTATGTCAGACCTTTGGCTGATGTTGCTGAAGAAGCTGGGCTGTCCTTGTTCTCTTATGCTGACGACACCCAGATTATCTTCTCTCTTTCAGTGAAGAGGGCGGCTGAGCCTTCCCTCCTCCAGTTGGGCTTGGGTAAAATTGCCTTGTGGATGCAGGCTAATTAACTCAAGCTCAACAGAGAGAAGACCGAGGTCTTGGTTTTGAGGAAGAACAAGGATCTTGGGGGCCCCCAGCACTGGCCTAGTGAGATGGGTGCACTTCATCAGCCCTCCCACCAAGTTCGTAATCTGGGTGTCATCATCGATGATTCACTAACTACGCAACATCAAGCTGTTAAGGTAGCTGCCACATGTTTTACCATCTTGAAATGTCTAAAATAGATTATGTGGATGCTGCTGGAACATACCCAGAGAATAGTAATCCAGGCGCTTGTCACCTCTAGACTGGATTACGGTAACATTCTTTATCTGGTGACCAATAAGGAGGTGACTCGTAAGCTGCAGATGGTTCAGAACTCTGCTGCAAGATTGCTTTGCCAGGTGCCTGGAGCTATCTCTGTTTCCGGTCACCTGCGGGACCTTCACTGGCTCAGGTTAGAGAACCGAATTCAGTTCAAAGCCCTGAGCTATATGTTCAAAATCAAAATAGGTGTGGCCACCCAATATCTGCAGTCCTTGGTTTATCCCTATGTGCCTTCTCGTTATCTTCACTCATCCAACCAGGGGAAATTTTCAGCGCCTAGAGTCAGACTATCCTAGATGGGCGGCCGATCATTTGCCTATCTTGGTCCCACCCTATGGAACTCCCTCCCTACATCAATTTGGAATGAAACGGTGCATGTCCAATTGCGCCAATCCCTAAAAACGCATCGCAGAGGCAATTTGTAAAGCATTTGCGCAACACACACTCACAGCAGCAACACACTAGGCACACCACAAAAGGAACTCCACATAAGGTTATATCAAAAATAGCCTTTGTACTATCATAAACACATTAGAAACATAATCACACAATGTACACTGTGCCAACTGGCACAGGCAATATTCACAGGGGATTATATACAGGACCAGGCCAATATGGCCCTGGTCAGAACCATCAGAACAGGTAAGTAAAACACAAGTAATGAAACAACCAGTAACTACTGGTACCCGAATGACCTCAGCGTTATCACATCAGGCATAAACCACATTAGACCCAAACCTCCTACGCATAAACACATTGCGCAATAGGCCTCATAAACATAAGATACCCTCCTAGGCATAAACCCCATACGCACTAGGACATCAGCAGCCCAAACACATTAGGCATATATCATCATAAGCATAAACACATTATACCATCTCATTAGGCCTAAACATCACAGCAAAACGTTTGCATTAGGCATCACCATATTATGCATTGGTCATCACGTTAGGCATAACACTACGCATAAATCACAGTGCCTTTTATTACCCAACTGTCCCCAGGCCAATCTGGCCTTCCACTGGGTCAAACGTCCTTGGTCCCGCAAAGTCAGGGCTGGCTGCCAAGCAGCAAAAGCAAAGTGCGCAGTTGTGCAGGCCTAAACATGGCAGCTACCCACTACTTGCTTGGCAGCTGGGAAAATCAAAAGGATGGGCAGGGGCATTCACTGTGCCCTCTGTCCCCCGCTGGGACTCTAACAGAAAAGATGGCCCACACGTTGCAGCTGCCGGTATCTGCTGCGCAGCTGTGGTGACAACACACTGCCCTGGCACTCTCCATGCCTCTGGTGCCCAAAACAATGCCCCACAAGCAATGAGGATGGGCCCTCTAGAGTTCCACTCTGGTGCTCTGTAGATAAAGATTTTCCTCCACGGTGCAGCTGATGTCACAAATGAGCCCGGGCACCGCAGTGCCTTGTTAAGTCCCCCTCTGGGACTTCTGACCAACTTGCACTCTTGCTGCAGCGGCCCTTAATCTGCGTTGCACCTGGGGGGGAAAAGCACGCACTGCCCCAACTGTGCCGTGGGAGCACAAGACCACCGCTCCCACCTCAGCACCCACTCACCGGGGACAACTCTGTGGGGCTCCGTCTTTCTTCCCTGAGAAACCGGGAGGCTCCTGTCCCACTTCACCCGGGGGTGTGGTCGGCTCCTCCGGGTTCCTCTCGTCTTCACAGGACTCCTTCTAGCAGGGACAGTCCCCGCTCGACCAGCACCTCTTCAGGAGGCTTCAAGAGGGCACGGGCTCCCACCAGTTCAAGGGGGCCCCCCTTGATCGCAGGCTTCCTCTGGCACCGTCCAGTGCGGGGTGGGCTCCCACCTGGTGTTACACGTCAGGCTTCCTGTGTAGTTGCTAGGGTTCAGGGGAGAAATGAGCGCTGGACTTAGTTTGACACACACTTTTTATATATACGCTCCCTTACTGCTCTCTAGTGGGTGGAATTTGCACACGTTCCCTCCTTTAAATATCCCGCCTTGCCGAGAAGCCGGTGCTTGGCTTTCGGTTTCCTGGATGCTGATTCCACGCTCCTTATTTTTGAGTCCCTGCTCTGTGATCCCCTAACCTTGATTCCTGTGTCTTTAGGCTCCTTCCAGCTGCCCCCGAGGAAGAGTCCTTTCTCCATTGTGCTCGAGAGGTCGAGAGAGTTGTTCAGCTCTCTGACATTCATTGTTGACATCGCGGCCGCATATTAAGCTCACAGAAACGCGGCCGCGTTTGGTGTGTTACTTTGTTTCCAGTTCCCCGGCATTGTCGTGTAGACATTTGGTAAACGCCGGCAGCGTCCTGTTGTTTGGAGGCAGAAACGGATACATTGTTTCCTGTTCCCGCATAGACGGAGAAGTCAGAAAGATTTTCACCGGCACGCGGTGCGCATTGGTGCTTGTCAGAAGCTATTTTGTAGACGCGCGGTGCGCGTTCGAATTTCATTGAGGCTCCTCATTTGTGTTTCCTGCGCACAATAGGTGCGTATTTTGTGCCCCTTATTTTGAAGCTTAGTTTAGGGAGAAGTGGGGGTGTAAAGGCATTTATTTTCTAACGTGTTAGAGACAGGCTTAGTTGAGACCTTGGGCCCCAATTATCTTAGCATCGCGCTGTTGCCCTATGTTGCCTTTGAATACAGCGCCGCGGGGATCCGCAATTAAGTAAGCTGCATAGAACCTTCTTCCACTGCTCTCCCCCTAATAGTCTCCGGCCCACTGCCTTGCCTAGTCTGTTCCTGAAGACTTCTTGCCCTGCTGGAACATTACTGAACAGTGCCTGCCCTGCTGAATCCTTACCTGACGAAAACTAGTTCTGCTGAGTCATTCTCATTATCCTTTGGACTCCAGAGATGTCCAGTCGGTAAGAAAAAAGCGTGTGTCATTACTAACTTCAACACTAGGAGTTTCTGGTCATAAGGGAGGGGAGGTCAGTTGCTAATATTTTCTTCACTGTCTCCTCTGTAGGTTGTCCTCTTCTCCCACCGTTCTGAGGAAGCCAGCTGGGGGATCTGAAGTGTATTCATCTAAGCTTTGGGTCCCCACATCTCTCGTGGTCAATCTATTGGTTGAGCGTATCTGATTCGCTCATCCGTGGACAGGCTTTGAGAGTGTGAGGATATTCTCGTTGCTCCTGTGGATTGGGTCTGAAGAGCTAACACAGGTTAGTGGTATTCGGCAACACCTGGATTTTTCTTCCGGCTCGGGGGAAGCAGGCCACGCCCCCAACCAGGCTCCCAACCAGGCACGCCTGACTACCTCAGGGCCGATGTCGGCGGCTCCTTTTTCGCGGTGATAATGCGGGGTGGGCACCCGCCTGGAATTAATGATTTTAAGCGGGGTGGGCACCCGCAGCCAGTACCAAACACAGGGTGGGCACCCACCGTATCCGGTCACCACAGTGCGGGGTGGGTTCCCGCCAGGTTTGCACTAATGTGGGAAAAGAGCACGCAGAGGCAGGGTGGGCACCGGCTCTCAACACACAACTGTGGGGTGGGCACCCGCTCTCAACACTCAACTGCGGGTGGGCTCCCGCTTCAATAAGAAGCTCAGGGGAAATCCCACACGCTGGGATTTCCTCATAGTCTCGCACTGCAGCAGGTCCAGCTCCTCTCTCCTCAGGCAATTAACATATAGCACTCACGAGGTGCTAGGGAGCCATGAAGTCCTTAAAAGGCAGAAATAAGAGAATCTTTGGTGCTGGGGAGACCCCAGCAAAGCGCAGCCAGGCAGGCCAGCACACAGGGACCCCCAGGAAACAACAGCTGGGTCCCGCGGCAGTTCCTCCTGGCAGAGTGTCCT
The DNA here is from genome assembly GCF_964204655.1 of Triturus cristatus. Classification (NCBI taxonomy): domain Eukaryota; kingdom Metazoa; phylum Chordata; class Amphibia; order Caudata; family Salamandridae; genus Triturus; species Triturus cristatus. The sequence continues at coordinate 970,057,443 of NC_140582.1, forward strand.
CCCAAAGTAAGAACAAACACACACTTTCATGGGGTCACAGCCCCTTCATTTATAGGACATTTTCCTTTGTCTGAAAGCACAGGGTTGGGGAAACCAGATGCAACTGGTTTTGGAGCACTCTGTTTACCAGGCTCTTCTTTCCTATTTTTTGATGGGAGCTCGTCATCAGACACACCACAGGGGGGTGGGGCCAGCATTCACTAGGGCAGGCACACTCCTATTCAGGGACTTCTCCTCCCACTACTCAAAATGTAGATGTCCCTTTCAGCCTAGCGCTGACTTGCCCTGCCCCTCCTGGAGCCACCCACACCTCACCAGCCCCTGTCACTCAAAATCCAGACATGCAATTCACATCAGGCAGGCAGACACATAGCACACAGAAATGCCAACTTCTAAAAGTGGCATTTCTCCACCAGTCACCATAAATTTGCGCACACCATTGCGCAGCATTTATCCTCACGAGTTCATACATACTAAACTCGACCCTGCACGCCTCTCATACCAGGAATTACCCTGGACACACTTATCCCCCATGCATTCTTATGGGAGGGCAGGCCAGTCTCACCACATGCACTCAGAGAGCGCACACACTTTACACTGGACAGCAGTGCTAAAGTGCCCAGAGGCCTAAAACCACCAACCAACACTACACAGGGAAAAGGCTAGGAGACAGGTAGGGGTGAACCTGCCAAAAGGGCCAAGTCCAACACAACCCCCTTCCAGAAAAAACGCAGGGTAGACCAATCACTGCCTTGATGGGCATCCCTGCTTTGGGCAATTGAACACGGACGCGGGCCCACAACGGCAGGGACACCCTCAGGTTCTACGCTGCTCTGAACCCACGTGGTTCCCTCTCTAAAAGCTCTCTGGACCAACTGGGCTACCCCACTGGTACTCTCTAGCTGTCTGCAGCCAGGAGCAGGCCCTAGGCCATCCAGATGTATCTGGTCCGTCCCACCTCACAGAGTGGGGGGCGGTAGCCCCAGGAACATAGTACCCATTCTCCACTCTACCCCTCATAAGGGCAGTCCTAAACTGCCACTGATCCTCTAGCCTAGGGTCCGCACCCTCAGGTTGACCGGAAGTCACGGGCGAGGCTCTCCTCCCCTACCTCTCCTTCTAGGGTTCAGCGCGCTCCTCCTTTGAGAGGCACTCTCAGAACACAACTCTCCTACCAGTTCAGGACCTCTCTCCAACAACTGGTCTCCCAACCGAGGGTCCTTCCCTCCAGATCAGCCAGACCCTGAACCTGGCCTCCCAACCTTGGGGCTGAACCCTTTGGCAGAGTACTTGCCTGGCACGCCAGGACTTCTGGGGACTCACACAGTATCCCCCCGAGGGTAACACATGACTCATCTGCAAACTACCCCCAAAATTGGTGAGACAGTTTCTTACTGCCCCTGAACTTCAACCTGTACTCCTTGTGAGAAGGTGGCCTGATATATGCTGTCCACTAGTTCTTGTGGGCACCTTGTATCAGTCCAAACAACCCCTTATGGTGATAGGTTAAAGACAACCTTATATGAAAGCTATCCTAGTGGTAGCTATGGAGAGCAGCCTTCAGGCTAAGTCTTAAAGGAATGTAAAGCAGCTTATTTTACCAGTCTATAATCTCTTGAATGATCAAATGAAAAGACAACCACACCAGGTATATATTTATGAGACTGGAGTTCGAAGTACTTTAATTACAAGTGTTTAAGCATCAGTAAAAGCACAAATACACGTTTGGGCCCTAGGGGCGTACCAAACCACATACTAAAAAAGTGGTATAAAAACCACGACTGAAATAGGCAGTATGCATATTGCCTCTAGAATCGCTAGGACCCCAAGGAACCACCCAAGGTAGTGACACAGGAGACTCACGGGAGCCGTATGCAGTGTGAAGACACAACCGCGTGTTCCTATTATCTTCTATGGGGAATGTCGCGGTTGGAATTTTAAAGGTTAGGGACACTTCTAATCGAGTCAGGACCAAACCCTTTTGGACTTAGGAAGTTCTAGGTCTAGCACCCATGAGAGTACCGGAGTATTCGAGTCAGGACCAAACCCTTTTGGACTTAGATAGTTCTAGGTCTAGCACCCATGAGAGTACCGGAGTACTCGAGTTACCTCACCCAGGGAAGCCGGGTGCATAGGTGTCTTTTGGTGTCGGGTCGCGTCGTCGATTCCAATGGAAGCCTGCAAAGAACTGCTGCTGCCGTGAAGAGGAGAAGTGTCCGGAGAGATCCAAGCCTGGATCTAGGATGTAAGGAACCTGAAAGCAGAGGGGACAGAGTCTGTGTCACTTGCCAGTGACCTAGGGCAGGATGGACCAATGCCCACAGATGTCGGGTGCTTCAGGTGAGTTCATGGGTGTCTTGACTCTTCAGCCACGAGGTCCAGAAAGTGTTGATGAAGTCCATGAGCTGGATTCTAGCTGTCCCACAAAGTCTGTCGAGTGCTGCGGTATCGGCGACCAGAATGAACCCAACAAGCCTTGGCAACGGCAAGTCTCAGGAATGCAGAGAAAGGACTGCGGTGCAGACCAGCAAGGTCTGATGGACTCACCCAGCGAGGATAAGTAAGGGCAAGTCTGTAACAACCAGAAAAACCCAAGCAGAAGTGGAGTTGCGTTCATGGGGACCTGCTAGCCAATGGGCTAGTGATCGCGAAGGAGCCTTGAGCGGTCGCACTTGAAGCTGGCCCACGGGTCACTCGTGGACTGGAGATAAAACAATCTTCAGTGCAGGAGGTGCTCAAGGCTGGGGCTACTCAGAGCCCAAAGCATAACTTCAAGGATGACCAGGAAGGTAGTGTTGCTGCAAAAGTTCATGGTGTCCAGGGGTCATGGTTCCACGTCACCCACGATAGCCACGGGCCTGAGCCTTGCTGTGGACTCAGGGTAGCCTTGGGGAAGTCTGGAAATCCACTTCTGGGGATGCACAAACTTCGGCGTCTGGCGGGAGCTTCAGAATTGCAGACCGGTCAGTTGCTTCTTTGGTGCCTGCCAAGCAGTGGAGTCACTCCTTGACCCCAAGGGATATTTATTCCGTCTTCTAGTCGTGATAGAAAGTCGAAGTTCCAGGATATATATTTCAGAGGTTCATCCAGGGTAATCTAAAGTCCTAGGGACTGGATTCCTATACTTATACTAAGTTTAGGGGATGGACTAACTCTAAGGCCCCACCTATGGGTGGGCCTGGGGTGGGGGTGGTTACACCCCTTCCGCTTTGTCCAGTTTTGCGCCAGAGCAGGAGCTGAGTGCCCCTGCAACTGATTTGAACTGGGCTATGCACAGGGACACCTTGTGTTCCCCAGGCAGTGTCTCAAAAGAATTTTCTGAATGCACCCACCCTGCCTCACTACACATCAGCCTGTCTGGGAAGGTAGTTACACCTCCCTGTGACAGAAAACCTATTGTCCAGGCCTCCCCTGCCGGAGTTTTCCCCAGCAGCAGGAGACCAGACCAGTGTCTGTGGCAGTGGCATCCATTTTGTGATGCCAGGGCTTTGGAAAGTTTTAACCGGGTTTAGCCAGTGTGAACATGTCTCTCCCTCTAGAAGGGTGGAATGCTACCCCCGCTGCCAGAACTGTTAGCATTTACCGCGAGGTTATAATGCACTTAAGGGTATATGGTATGGCTGTATCACAGAACAGCCAGAAGGAAGTATTTCCCAATGCTGCAGAGGGGCTCAGCTCATGCTTGGGCACCCTCTCACATAAAACCAATCACTCTGCCTTCAGGATTTTCAAGGCCTGCCATAGGAGTGGCTTATAGGTTTATATGTGTCAGCATAAGGTAGTGATATAGGTAGCCTATACCACAGTAAGGGGTGCAAGCACACCCTTACCCAGGTTGCAGTAGCAAACCTGTGGTGTCATTTTGGAGTGCTTCCCAGGGGTGGCATAATATATGCTGCAGCCCCTGGTAGGCCTCTGAGGTACCTATGCCCTAGGTACATAGTATACCATATACTAGGGGCTTATAAGGCACTCCAGAATCCAATTAGATATGTAACTAATGTACATGGAAACCATTTTAGAGAGGAAGCAGCTAGGCTGTGGTCCTGATTAGCAGGGCCACAGCCAGACTAAGGTCGAAAAACACTGAAACACCAGCAAAAAGTGAGGGTACCCATGTGAAGCAGATCCTACTCTCCTACACAACCCCCCCCCCAAACACAGGGACATTAAACTAACCTTGACCAGTTGAGTCTTCATGTTCTAAGTGGAAATACCTAGAGAGTCCATCTGCATTGGCATGGTTACTCCCAGGTCTATGTTCCACTGTAAAGTCCATCCCCTGTAGGGAAATGGACCACCTAAGCAGTTTGGGGTTTTCACCCTTCATTTGTTTTAGCCATAAGAGGGGCTTATGGTCTGTCTGAACAAGGAAGTGAGTACCAAACAAGTATGGCCTCAACTTCTTCAGAGCCCAAACCACAGCAAAGGCCTCCCTCTCAATGGCTGACCAACGTTTCTCTCTAGGGGCCAGCCTTCTGGAAGCAGCTAGGCTGTGGTCCTGATTAGCAGGCCACAGCCAGACTACGGTTGGAAAACAGTGAAACACCAGCAAAAAGTGGGGGTACCCATGTGAAGCAGATCCTACTCTCCTACACTCCTCTTCCTCAGAACCAGGTACAATACTCTGGGAACTGGAACTCCATATTGCTGCCACCACTGGATCCCACCCTTACTGGGGATTCCAGAAAACTACAACTGCACTCAGAGGATAATCTACCCTCCAGAGTTAATTTCTCCCTGACGAAGGCCCTCTCATCCTCCGCCATCCTCTCCTGTGCTAGGACCCTCTGATTCTCTAGCTTTTGCTCTTCAAGGCCCAACGTCTTGAGACCCAACTCCTGAGCCAATAATGCCTTTTTCTCCTCTAAGGCTAACTTCCAATGCTCCAACTCCAATTTCTGAGCTTCCATATGCTCATAGCTCTCCTTCTGCAGCTTCTCTAAAGCCAGCTGATGCGCCTTTTCTTCCCTCCTATCTACCCACTCCTCTGGGGATAGGGATGGGGCACTGCCCCCGACACCGGACCCAGCAAGAGACTCCCTATCTATGGGGTCCTCACTATCTACTGGCATCCCTGTCCTGTCTTTTTCTTCCTCCTCTTCAGACTCCTCAGGGCCACCCTCAGACCCACCACCCTCTTGGCGTGCGGTCAGGGCCCTCTTCTCCCCATTGCACTCATGTTCCCATTCATCCTTTTGCCATTGGATTAGGTTTTCCCGAAGTTTTGACTTGGTGTCTGACCCACTCACTGCTATGTCTCTCTCCTCACAGAACCTCACCACTTCCACATAATGTATCTAAACAGACCATAAAAATTAAAGGCAGACTCCATTTTGGCAGGACGCTGAGACAAGTGCAACACAGGAGATCTAGGTGCAAGAGCTGCAACAGGCACTTTTAGGAGAAAAAAAAATACTCAGAGACAATAATCCCCAAACCTGTGATTATCTAAATGCAGAGCTTGTGGTGCAACCAATTGTTGCTGTTGTACTGAGCATACGCAAGTCCTGTCCTCACTGCTGACAACCAATGTTAGAAATGGGATTTCTGGTTGGCTAAGGCTTGCGCCAAAGCCAGACAGAAACCACCACTCTAGTCAGTCTAGTTACACGCCGAAGATAACCGCTGCTCACCCCCTTGGTAGCTTGGCACGAGCAGTCAAGCTTATCCCGGAGGCAATGTGTAAAGCATTTGCGCAACACACACTCACAGCAGCAACACACTAGGAACACCACAAAAGGAATTCCACACAAGGTTATATCAAAATAGCCTTTGTATTATCATAAACACATTATAAACATAATCACACAATGTACACTGTGCCAACTGGCACGGGCAATATTCACAGGGGATCATATACAGGACCAGGCCAATCGGGCCCTGGTCAGAACCATCGGAACAAACAGGTAAGTAAAACACAAGCAGTAAATACTGGTACCCGAATGACCTCAGCATTATCACGTCAGGCATAAACCACATTAGGCCCAAACCTCCTACGCATGAACACATTATGCAATAGGCCTCATAACCATAAGATACCCTCCTAGGCATAAACCCCCTACGCACTGGGACATCAGCAGCCCAAACACATTAGGCATATATCATCATAAGCATAAACGCATTATACCATCGCATTAGGCCTAAACATCACAGCATAACATTTGCATTAGGCATCACCATATTATGCATTGGTCATCACGTTAGGCATAACACTACGCATAAATCAATGTGCCTAACATTACCCAACTGTCCCCCAGGACAATCTGGCCTTCCACAGGTGCTCAAATGTCCTTTGTCCCGCAAAGTCAGGGCTGGCTGCCAAAGTAGCAAAAGCAAAGTGCGAAATTGCACAGGCCTAAATGTGGCAGCTGCCCACTACTTGCTGGGCAGCTGCAGGGACCCTCAGGAAACAACAGCTGGGTCCCACGGCGGTTCATCCTGGCAGAGTGTCCTCCCAAAATAAAAACAAGCACACTCTTTCATGGGGTCAAAGCCCCTTGATTTATAGTACATTTTCCTTCGTCTGAAAGCACAGGGCTGGGGAAACCAGATGCAACTGGTTTTGGAGCACTCTGTTTACCAGGCTCCTCTTTCCTATTGTTAGATGGGGGCTCGTCATCAGACACACCACAGGGGAGCGGGGCAGCATTCACTAGGGCAGGCACACTCCAGGGACTTTTCCTCCCACTACTCAAAAGGAAGATGTCTCTTTCAGCATAGCGCTGACTCACCCTGCCCCTCCTGGAGCCACCCACACCTCACCAGCCCCTGTCACTCAAAAGCCAGGCATGCAATTCACATCAGGCAGGCAGACACATAGCACACAGAAATGCCAACTTCTAAAAGTGGCATTTCTCCACCAGTCACCATAAATTTGCACACACCATTGCGCAGCATTTATCCTCACGAGTTCATGCATACTAAACTCGACCCTGCATGCCTCTCATACCAGGAATTACCATAGACACACTTATCCTCCATGCATTCCTCTGGGAGGGTAGGCCAATCTCACCACAGACACTGAGACAGTGCAAGCGCTTTCCACTGGACAGTAGTGCTAAAGTGCCTAGAGGCCTAAAACCACCAACACTACACAGGGAAAAGGCTAGGAGACTAGCAAATGTTTAGGGGTGAACCTACCAAAAGGGCCAAGTCCAACACTGACACTCTGCGAAGACCCAGGGCTGGTTGCGGGCAAGTCAGGCAGAGTCAGACACCGGTTTAGCAGAGTCTAGCAGTGGTCATTTGTGTGAATGAAATCTTTGACGGCCGTGAGATTTCCTGAACAGGGGGCAAGCCAATAAGCCCTTGGAGTTACTTAGGTTGCAAAGCGTTGTAAAGAACAGGTCCATTCTTCTCACCCAATAGGTCAGAGGCAGCAGGCAGCAGGCCAACACATCAGAGCAAGTAGCAAAGTGGCAGTCCCTCCTGTAGCCCTGCAATCAGCAGGCAGGAAGCCAACACAACTAAGCAGTTAGCAAAGTGGCAGTCCCTCCTGTAGCACAGCTCTTCTTCTTGGCAAAGTCTCCTTAGGACTCCAAAGTGAACTAGTGAGAGGGGGTCATAGACCCAATGCTTATACCCAAATGTGTCCATGAAGTGGAGGTGACTACAAAGCAGAGCTTTTGTGGTGCACAAGTCTCCTTTCAGCCCAGCTCTGTCTGCCAGACTATCTGTGGGGGCCAAGAAAATATTTTGTTGGAGGCCAGGCCTATTTAGGTGTACGTGTTAGCTCCATCCATCAGTATGCAGATTAATGTAGATGCAGCCGAGTGTCCTGTACTTGTGGCTGTCTAGAGGGAATGCACAAAGTGTAGCAGTCACCCCACTCCACACATGTATGGGAGAAAGGCTGTAATGCACACAAGACCGCTAAGAGCATTTCTAGATAGTAATACCAGATCCAACTGTATCACTAAAGAGGATTTGTCATTACCAATTCAATGATATAAAACATAAAGCAGCTACTACTTTACAATCAGGAATTACATGTAAAAAGGGTATTTAAGGACTTCCCAATGTTAGGAGCAGGCATCAAAGTAGTGAAAACGAATGAGGGTGGTTGTCACCACCAGGGCATGTAAAACAAAAAGGTACAAGTCCTCTTTTACTTACACAGCTCCCTGCCCATAGTACTACCTAGAGCCTACTGTAGGAGCCGACACGTGTTTCGTTACTTTTCATAACTTTTTCAAAGCTTATTCATTTTATTTATTCATTGTCTCTTTTGGATGAATGGTCTCAGGTACTGGATAGAGGCAGCAATATTTTATTATGGTGATCCTGCGAAGATTAAAATGATTCAGTTCGCCCCCTTGTTATGCAGCACTTATTTATGTGAAATTGGCCTAATTTCTGAGAGTTATTTGCAAAAGGCTATATGTCCGACCTTTTCTACAGCTGTTCTGGCTGCTCCAAAACTGCCACTACTTGGAAGGCTCTAGAAATAGGACCTTCGCTTTGGCAATTGTACTTGTTTATGGTGTTTGAAAAGAATGCCACAAGCGAGCAACATTTTAATGTATTTTCATTCACTTGACTATGTACTGTATTGATAATTTTACGTACTGTTTTGACAACTTTGGATTAAAAACCAAAAAGTCACATATAAAGTATGTCTATTTGAGGTTTTCTTCCCTGTGAGATAACATATAGAAATATCCAAAGAACTGGGTTCCCTAATTGGCCATTTTGCAGCAGATATCTACAGAAATTGTTTATGTAAACTGTTAGAGTGCCGAGGATTCCATTGTAAAATGGTATCACCCAAGTCCCTGCATTGTTTTTAAAGCTTAATGTGACTGTATCTTTAATCATGTTGGTGATTCATAAACTTAAATATTTTTTTTAACTGGTTGCCAAGCAAAATTTACAAAAGTGAAGTGCTGTTGAGTGCATAATACATTCAGAGGTAATGTTTTCGATTTACCTTAATTCAACTTATAGTTAAGAAAAGATTGACAAGTGTTCTAAAATATTGGAAGAGATTGCTCAGAGTTAAGGAAATATAAAAGAATGCTGTCAGCATAAACTGACATTTTTATCTGTTTATCGGCAATATGAAAACCTGAGATATTGTATATAGTCATTTTGGTTAGAGAGAGTTCTAAAGCACTAAAGAAAAGAAGAGATACAAGAAGTATCCTTTATCTCTTGTTCTTTTCTTTCTAACCTTCTAAACACAGGAAAATATTATTACATAGTACCATTAAAAAGAAATTGCAGGTCTTGGACCTGTGTACAATAGGGAAATTAAATGTATTGTTTTGGTAGGAAAACAAGCCAGTTCCAATGCTTTAAACTTAAAATTACAGCTAATCCTCTTAAAAGCTTTTTCCGCCTCCAAAGCAAAAGCTGCTAAGGGATAACCCAACTGTGAAGCTTTACTCAAGATGTTGAAGAAAATTGAGCATAATCAGATGCCCATCAACCTATGACAAAACCAGATTGTTCTGAACCAATAAAGTCCGGTAATATCAAAGTTCTATTTCATTCACATCAATAATGGGTCTCTCGATTGGAAATCCTGGAGAGATAGAGGAATATGCTGGGTGTCTCATTTAATAGGAGAATTCCAGCAGATGTTTTCTGTACCCAAATCATTTGAGAAAAAATTTGATCTATTTTGTAAATCTTTCACTAACTCATTGTCACGATTTACTCAAACTGCTCATCCTCCCCAGGAAAATGATTAGATACTCCAACAACTATCCTCCAATTCAAATGCCTCTTTACTTTATAAGATGTCGATACTGATAGAGTTAAGTTAAAAGTGGAACTAACTCGGGAAAGAGACTTGATGGAATGCTGGCCTATTGATCCTTGGAACAAGATTTAGTTTAAGATTCATAAATCAACTTGAGCAGCCAATACTTTACAAACTCTTTATTTGTCTAATACCATTTATTAGTTACTCCCTTCTTCTTGACCCAATTATCAAATCAGTTAAGTTCATCTTGTTGGTCTTTTAACCATTCAGAGGATGATTTAAGGCATATGTTATTCAAGTATCCCAACAATTTCAGGCTCTGGAACAAAGTTTGCGGGCAAATAAATAATATTTTTCAGGTTAACATTCCCTTTTCTTTTCCTAATATTTTCTTAGGCAGCATTTCCCCAAGCTGGACTGATGTAGCTCAAACTCATAAACCTATGAACTTTCTATTAGCAGTGGACATTTTATTAAATAACATCTAATTGGTAGAATGTATAAAAAAAATGTTATTGGGTCAGATAGGGCCATTGCTCTTACGTAACAAATTCACAACCTGGGGAAATATACAAGATTTGCCCTTCCATACAAAGATAAGAGAACACAACATATGACATATAAGGCTGGCGTAGCATGCAAATAGAAGAACAAAAATACATCAAACAGTAAGAACATCTCAATTCCGGCAGGATCCCAACTATTGAGTCAAAGACATTAGTTTAAGAATCCCAAGTAAATCCAACCCATATTCTGTCGAATCTTTTGTGAGAGAGGAGGCCTCTAGTTTTGTCCATTGCCAATTCGAGTCTGTATATCTACTGAATGACAGCCCACCACTTGGCTGCCTTCGGCGGAGAAGGAGAGACCCATGATCTGGCAATACAGTGCCGTGCAGAGACAATTATTAATGAAAGCAGCTGTCTTAGACCAAGATCATATTCCATTTTACGTCCCATCATAATACCCTTAATAGACAGCTGGACTTCGAAACCTAGACAAAATGTTGTTAATTGAATCACCCCTTCCCAAAATTCCTGAATAGTGGAACAGGTAACAAACGTGCACAATATCTGCTGTAAAGCAGCCACACTTAGGTCATCTAGTCTTACCAGTGCCAAGGTCCCACCCCATTTTTATTTTTTCTCTAATGTATAGTAAAGGATATAAATGGTCTTTAACTGTTGTAGTTGTTAATTTATGGAGTGCACCAAATGATCAACAAACTCCAAGGCACTCTGGATTTCTGATGGCAAGATCTCGGAGGAGAGCATCCTGCTCCCCTTAGCCGCAAGTAGTGGGCTATTATCGACACTGTACAGACAGAACCCTTTGTAGATGTCAAGAACGTAAGTGCTCACAGTTAACCTCAAAACTTCACAGGAGCAGAACGATGCAAATATCCCAACTCCCTACTCAGATTCCAGCTCAGTCCCTCCAGGGTGAAGAAGGTCTAAATGAACTACCAGGGGGAAAGGGGATGGGGATAGAAAAGAGGCTGACTTGTCTGGATCTTCTTGGGTTAACCGCTACTCCCTCTTACAGATATCTTTCTTGTCTGATTGTTGTCTTTTCAGGGGAATCACAAGATGAGCTGCAATACAATAGCAAAATGTTAAAATTCACTTCACGCTTCCCTTTTAATGTCTGCTCTAATATTAATACCTTTAATGTTCTTACCCTCTAGACTAAGATTTTAGCATCTCTTCTTTTGTTTTAGCAAAAAAAGGAAATACTACGCACTAGTTAATACTTTTTTTAACATACACTTTTATCGTATTTCTTTTGCTGTCTTTCTTTTATGAACTTCTCACTTTTTCATCCAAAATTAGATACACTGGTTTCAAATTAAATTTTGTTTTGTCATCAATAACACTTTCTTTTCATTTCAGGTCAGATACTTGCGTTTTCCTGGTTCTGATTATGGATTTTCTTAACAGCTACTGGAATTCGGAGACTCAGGTAACACCTCTTTTTCTTAAAAGATTCAATTCTTCACACAAACTATTTTTGCAGAAGCCGTAAACTTTTTAAAGATGCTTGACCATAGCTTTCCTTGAATAACTGAACCCGCACACTCAAAACACACTCCCCTGCTTTAATTTTCTATGAGCAAACTCAGAATGTACTACACTAATAACTATCTGACAAAAAAAAGTGCAAGCACGATGCCAATGACACTACCGCTGAGGAAACCAAGGTGAAGTGCACAGCTTGGAACGCTACACGCACACTTCACATATTCTCATGTTCGTGCTGTTTCTAGTGTCCATGAGCAACTAGACCTGCAACCACTGTTGCACGTCTTGGTTGCTTCGGAGTCTTTTGTTAATCTTGAGACTTTTTAAAACTCCTGCCGATGCGCGAGCGTCTTTAGCCGGAACAAGGTAACACTGCATCTACATGCTGAGAATTTATCATGTCAGTTGGAGGACCCTTGACAGTAGAATATGTTAATTAAAGGTTTCCTGAGTGCCTTATGTAAGAAAGGCATAATATCCAAACCCTCTAAATCTATTGGGTGCTTAAAGCCTGATACAAAATGATCCATTAGCTGTAGATATTTAAAAAGAAATGATGAGGGAGATTGTATGAGGCCTGGAGATCAGCCAATTAGTAGAGTCCGTTAATGTCATTTAGCTGTCCAATGTTCTGCACCCCTAATCTTGCCCAAACCTTACCCATTGAATCATGAAATACTTTCGGAAACTGTGGATTATCCCCAAGTGGTGTGTCTCCATGTAGCATAGCTAAAGAATATTTTGAACAAATTTCCCGCCAAAATGTGTAACATCCCTAATGAGTTTAAATCTTATGCGTGTGTACTAATTGGGATACCCTAGTCTATACAAAAATAGCCTAAAATTAGACCTGAATGCAAGACGATAGCCGAAATCCGAGGAATCTGGATCTGCTTGAGTTAGCAGATTACACAAGTGGCAAGTAAATTCTGCCCAAACATATAACTTAAAATTGAATACCTGCAACCCGCTCTGCATATAAGGGAATTTCATAAACCGAATAGGATGTCTGGCCCGTCTGCAACCCCGTATAAAACTGCCTACAGTACGTTAACGATGTTTAAAAAATTAACCAGGAACCCGGAATGAAATTTCCCAAATTAAATACAAGAATTTTGGCCGGATATTCATTTTAATAATATTGCGACTGCCTACAATACTAATCGGGGGCCTGTTCCGAAAAGTAATTTAGAGCTGACTGAAAGTAACCTGGGTTCATAATGTAATTTAAAAATATTGTCAACCCGACTGCTTAACTTTACACCCAGATATACAGCTGTTATGGTTACCCCTGAGATTGGTATGTCTGGCTTGACATTAAGTAACACTCTGGTTTTAGCTATATTTAACTTGTATGTTCCAAACCAATTAGCCTCATCTATTATATGATCCTGCGCAGCCAATGGGTTGGATGAGAAAATAGAAACATCATCAGTATATGTGGTGATTTGGAATGCATAGCCTCCAGAGATAAATGGCTGGATACATTCATTCAGGTGTTGAGATTGCAGATATGGCTTCTTATAGAAAGCAAATAAGAGAGGAGATAGTGGACACCCCTGCTGGGTGTCCGAGTGGATCTTAAGTGGTAGTGAGTGTTTCCCAGCATATACTAACTTTGCCAAAGGGGTCCTATACAATGACTGTACTCATTTCCAAAACCTCTCACCCACAACAAAGGCTCTTATCCTGGCTCAAAGACAGTCCCATATTACGTGGTCAAAAGCCTTCTTGGCATCGAAAGAATCATACATATTCTTTTATCAAATCTTTCTGCCCCTTCAAATGCTGGAATTGCCGTATTGATGTGTCTAGTGGTATCCCTACCGGGTATGAACCCGTGCTGCTGCTGTGAGACTAGGGCTGGCAAAAGGGGAGCGAGTCGGGTGGCAAGGATCTTTGCAAAATCCTTTGCATCTACATTATTCAGAGAAATTGGTCGGTAAGAGCCCTTGTCATCCAGTGGCTTATCTTTATTCAGAAATATTATGATGTTAGACCTGTTCCATGTGGCAGGTACTTCTCCACCCTTGTCGATATGATGAATAACCCTTAAGAATCCAGACATTATAATTTCCTTAAATACTTTATAGAGCTCAAGTGAAATAGAATTCTCTCTTGCCACTTTGCCTGAGGGCAGGGCGGTAAGAGTAGCCTCAATTACTCCTATAGAGATATCTTTCTGAAGTAGAGATGAACGACTATCCACTAAACACTGTAATCTGCAGCCCTTGATGTATTCCATAAAACTGGGCTGACTGCGCACTTTGGGGATGACTATATAGATCCTGGTGGAAGGATCTTTCCAAAAACTGTACCTTTGTACCCACAATATTGCTTGATGAGCAGTGCACTTGAACAAAAGAACTTAAGCAGCCTTTTTATATTTCTTTCAATTCTTTATTTTCAAATCCAAGATGAAGTTTCACACAGAAAGAAACACAAGGAGCAGCCAACGTGTTTCGTCCATTCCGCGACAAGCCAAAAGAACTTCTTCAGGGCTCTTTAGATCAAAGAAGAGACTGTAGTGTTACACGAATATGACTCGTTACAACACATGCGATACATCGCAAGCCATACAACGCTGTTGTTACAACGACCGCATTGTTACATCGCATACCATTACAACGCAAGTCATTACAACGACTTGCTGTAGGGGGCGCTGGATGTTGGAATAGTATAATTTACTATTCCAACTCTAGTCTGTGCAACAGTAGGGAAGGTGTTGGATTTTAAATCCAACACCTTCTGCCCCCTACAGCAAGTCGTTATAACAACTTGTATTGTAATGGTTTGAGATGTAACAACGCGGTTGTTGTAACGACCGCATTGTAATGGCATGCAATGTATCACATAAGCACATATTGTGGACTGCATGTACCATGGTGCAAAGGAGCAAATATTTCTAGGCTGTGATGTAGTGTCTGGCCACACCCTCTTCCCTGCCAAAACTGACCTACTCTACTACTTATCTCGCGTTCCTAATGTTCCTTTTTGTAAAAATTGTATACCGGCCCATTGATTAGCCTCCATCTGGCCTGAGATTGAGATTCCAGCCCGAGCTGGAGAGTATGGCTTGAGCTGGAGATTCCGGCCTGACTGCGGACATAAAGATACAACTCGTAAATGAACTCTGTGAATACCAAAAGTCATAAAGGTAGACTTTTGTCTCCGATTGCCTCTGATTTACTTTCCAGTGCTAAACTTGTTTAGTGCTGGAAATAACAGGAAACTAATGCAAAGCAGCTTTGCATTGTTAAGCGCCGAGGGGGCGTACTATGTGCGGAGCATGGGCGTCCCCATGCAACCACGTAGGGTTTCTCATGCTTAACCCAATTTAACTAAACAAAGTAAACAGGGTTTAGCATGAGAAAACTGCGCCCTTTCAAAAGAGGTGCAAGGAAGGGGAAATGTTTTCATTTCTTATTCCTTTTACGACTTTGCATGCGTGCTGCACTGTACATCACATATACAAAGTGGGAAAAGGCTTCAAGTTAGTCTAAGCATAGTATTTTGTACCTGAAGGATTCCCTTCCAGTACAAAACCTATGCTAGACTCAGGAAGACACCCTTGCACTCTCGCGCAAATGTGTCTCCGTGGCGCACGGTAGCAGAGTTCAGCGGGAGGAGAGTGCCTTATTTTAGTGAATTGGGCGCTCTCCTCCTCTCTCCTTTTCAAGCAGTGTAGGATAGAATTTGCGGTTGCTGCATTGCGATACATGAAAAAATTGTGAATCTCCCCCTGTATTTTTAAAACTTAACTCAATGATTAGCCATTTCAAGCTTTGCTACATCTTACATTGCTTTGTGAGACAATATATTGTATATATTTTAAAAATGTGTAATTTTTTTTTTTAATGATTGATGTGGATGATAATTTATTCAACAATATCCATAAAGCGAAGCCATCGTCGTGCTGCTATTACTAAAATGAATGTAGAATGTGTGTTCAAAGGGGTAGAGTAGGTACCCAGATGAAGTTCATCGGTGTGTATGGAATGGTGTGTATTGGGTTTTTCAATATTTAATGTGATTTAGAGAAGTTGCCTCTAGAAATTCTTATTTCAAGGCCAATTACTTGCATTACATACTGTCTGGCATTATGTCAGTAGATGCCCTAATTGTAAATTATAGTGTTGACATCATCAGGGTTTGTGTGACAAAGTGTAAACACAACGGATGTGGTGTGTATGGTGACGAGTGAGTTGTACTTATATGTAACATGGTACTAGAAGTAACTTAATGACAAAAGTGAGGTATGTGTTTTTTGTCTGATTCCTTTATGCCCTTGTGGATGTATGTTGTTGGTATTAGTCCTTAACTTGTGCCTAGTTGATGAGTATTTATTGGTGTGGAGTGTGGAGTGTAGAGTGACTAACTCCATACAGATCACTGCAGACACGCATTGCAGTCATGAAAGGCCGAAAGCATTCGGGAGTGTGTAGTCCTCTTTTCCATCTGTCGCTTTAAAGAGACCAAAGTGATTTCAATGAATGGATTCTAGATGTAAAATTTTGGGGTGAAGACCACATCTGTAAAGGCCAGGAGTTAGTTGTTCACCCTCGTGGGATTTATTTTATGGAAGGTATTATTTTGTCGCCAAGTAAAGTTACTGTTTTATACTTTGGTTTAAAGTTGTGGATGTCTGTAGTCATGGAAGTGGGCTGCACCTGTGCTCCAAATAGTTGTGGCTTAACCCTCACAATTGTACCTCCTATTACGGTTAGCTCACTCTCAGGAAAGCGAGGGGCTATCCTGCCTACCATGGCAGCGGCTAATATGCTGCGAGGGAAAGGTCTGTGATGTGAGTTGTAAAAGCTTTAATTAGTTATACCTCTTTAGTGGGGGACCCAGCTAGTGCATTGATAGATGTTCATCAGGTGTGTCCTGACTGATAGTCCTCTGAATTTACACAAGCGTTCACTATATGTTTAGCCGTCCCAATATTCCATCCTAGACAACCCTGGATATGGCAGGCTGAATACCATAACGCCAACCATGGCAGACAAATAGTCACCAACAGAGGAAAGTGAAGCCACCAATGGAGGAGACGAAGACCTCCGACTGACATTAGCCTGCATTGGCAGCTGGAAGGCACAACTGGCGATGCCTTAAAGGCAGCATATGGTCTTCAGTCAGTATGAGGGACATCTTCATTCAGCCATCCTGCAGTAGCAGAGTCCAATATGTCATACTCTAAACAAGTCCCTTAGTTGTCTTACTCGTTAGTCCACTGAGCCCATCTACACCTATACACAAACATAATGTGGGCACCAACACTAGTTTTCAGCTTTTCTTGGGCAACAACATATTGTGTCGCTGAAAAGACCCAATAAGGATCTGGTAGTCTATGCTGCAGTACTTAGCCTCAACTTGAATTGTTTTTATAGTTGCTTTCGTGAGCCTCTCATTTGCTAACATTTTCCCGTATTTTCCCCAAACTCAAAACCAAGACTTGTTGTTGAATCTGACACAAGGCCTTTGCCTTGATTTCAGCTCCTCATAACAGGAACTGAGACTCTCCTGATGTGGTAGTCTTGTTTTCCTCTTTAGCTTCTTCTTCGTCATCACCTTCCTCAATATTATCAACTCACATGTGTTCCAAATAAAATAAAGAACTCCTGTAGCCTCACTCTTAAAACAATATGTAAAGTTTCTCCAATAACCTTAAAAAGGCACAAAAAAAGAAGCAAAGAGTAACATTAATGGCACGCACATAAAGTGGAACAACACCCAAAACCCAATATACAATATCAAAACAGACAAAGGTGGATAACAAAAAAACTGCTATTGACAAGCATGTCAGCAGTTTCCATGTCGTGGCTAGGGAAACCAAATGGCTTAAAGAACCGGCTCCGACGTGGACACCAATCAAATAAACATCTCATAAAACACGTGAAATGTGAGTGCATTATTGTGTGCAGATGTTTAAGCATTGTTGGTTGTGCGTTTTACTGCTCTTCTGGGTGTAACTCGCCAGCCTCCACCCAACCCAGTCAGGAAGCCGGAGCTGCGGCTACAACGCTCATTAACCGTTTGGCTCCACCAGGCGGAGTACATGTTTCTATATTCAGAATGAGTCACGCCTCCATGAAGCAATCTCAGTGTGGCAATGCCTAATCACTGAGACCGCAGGGTGCCAGTGTGTCAAATATATGTACAGGTAGGCATTAACAGGCACATAGGCGCAACCTACTTCTTTTTAATGATGTCATCTTCGGGTGTTTGTGGCTGGCCTCACCAGAAGTGGAAGAATTACCTGCAGCAATCCATCCCACTTAAATGCAAGAACCTCATGAGATCTGGTAGCAGTCTCTCACCAGTCTAAGCTGACATTTCAGCTCAGATTTAGTGGCAATTGAACAGTACTGTGAGACCTTATACCAGTGGCGAGGTGGTAAGAGGTTAAACTGCAGCATTCTTGATTGCACCTGCCATTTACCCCCTGTATGCTAGAGCCTCAGGTACTATTGAATACCAATTGGATTTATCAAATACTGGGTTCAGAAGATGGTGCTAAGTTTGAAACTCCACTACAGTGTGGCGTGTTAGTGACAACAAAATGCAGCTGCAGCATGGCCAATGTCTTTAAACATATAAGTCGTTACTTAAAGTGGGAAAAGATAGGGTGGTTTAGATTAGATGCTACAAAGGCAACCAGAAGGTCCTTATTATTCTAGTGTTTACATGATCACATAAGATAGTCTATTTTGCACACCTCATACAAGACAATGGGGTGGCAGTGGGCTATAAACACTAGCAACGTGCCGTGCTGTTCTTGTTTTGGATGCAAAGTTTGACCACTATTATCACATGTGTGTATTGGGAAATAGCCTTTACGATACAGGCATTACCAAGCAAGGCCTTTACTATGCTTCATTTATCATGCATTGCCTTTACAGCGTAATGCCTTTACCATGCATATACCTTTACCACTCATTCCTTTACAATGAAATGCAAGTATATTTAAGATAAGTATGTGGGTATGTATCTATATATTAGGGTTAAGGGGAGGGTAAGGTTATAAGGTGGTAAGGATATCTTTTTGGATTTAGGGGTGGGTAGAGGTATAGAGTGGTAAGGGTATTTTTAGAGTATAGAGGTGGGCAGAGGTATAGGGTGGTATGGGCACTTATTTTTTGGGTCAAAATTCTTTTTTATTATGCAGCATCATAATCAGATACAACAACAGTGAGACAGTAGAGCATGCAAACCCCTGAGGCGGAAAAAACAGCAAATTGCAGTCCAGTTGCCCATATCGCAGGTTCTTGACACAGAGAAGATGCTCAGTTTGGGTCCACATATCGCAAGGGTGCACCCTTACGTCAAAACAAGAAACCATAAACCCGGAAACCCCCCTCCCCTACCCCTCCCTGAAATCCTCCCTCTTCCCCTGCCCCGGTGGTGATGTTTTTACATTTTGAGGAGTTGAGTGACACGGATGTGTTGTAAGAGGGCGGCTAGATACCTATGGTCTTGGCCTGTCCATGGGGAATAAGTGTTTCTAACTGGCTCCCCTGCAGGGGTTTAGAATTGGAAGAGGTGCATAGCCCTTAATGAGCGCGGGCAAACCGCCGAGGGCAAGCCTCGTGACAGATAAGTTACCAGTGGTCCCCATTTATACTCAAAATTCTTATATTCATCTCGAAAGATGTCAGCAAGGCGTTCCATGGAAAGTATTCTCCACAGGCGGGAGTGCCACATCGATATGGCGGGAGTATCTTTCATTTCCAGGCGTCCGCTATGGTGAGATTAGCCGCTCCCAGACTAGCCCACATGATTTCCTTATCAGCTCTCGTTTGGTGTTCCAGCGCGGGATCTCTGATTCATAGCAGTGCCCCTCCACCCTCCTTCTTTGGCTGTCTCAGAACATGAAATGGCAGGCGGGCCCTTCCCCCTTGCCAAATGAAGTTGATGATGAGTGAACGTAGGCAAGACAGCAAGTCCGGGGAAGGTCGATGGGGAGAGCCTGAAAGAGATATGGAAATTTCAGCAAGACCGTCATTTTGACATCGTTGATTCGTCCAAGCCATAAAATGTAGAGAGGTTTCCATCTCTTAAAATCTTGTTGCATTTGTGACACTAGTGCGGGGTAGTTAGCTTTGTATAAGTCCCCAATTTTAGGCGTGAGGTAGACGCCCAAATAGAGGAGGGAGTGTGTTGCCCACTGAAAGGGTGTTTGGCCCCGCAGTCTCGTTGCTTCAGTGTCAGTGAGTGTGAGGTTGAGTATGGAAGATTTGGTAAGATTAACTTTAAAGCCTGCCACCAGTTCAAAACAGCACAGTTCCTTCTGGACTGCCCGAAGAGTGGAGGCAGGTTCCCGGAGAATAAGCAAAATATCACCTGCGCAGAGAGATGCTTTATGGTCTGTGCCTCCAATGCGGATTCCCCGTATCTCCTCATTAGCTCGGAATCTCTCATCTAGGGGTTCAATACTAAGGGCAAATAAAAGGGGGGAGAGCGGACAGCCTTGTCTCGTGCCCCTACTAAGGGCAAATTGGAGAGACGTGTACCCGTTGACCAGTACCCGTGACTACGGGAGATGGTAGTTTGCCCTGACCATATGGATAAACCTATCTCCAAAGCCAAATTTCCGCATGGTTAAGAAAAGGAATGACCAATCCACCCTCTCAAAGGCCTTTTCGGCGTCGAGGCCCACTAGTATTGCCGGGATGTTGAATTTAGAGACTTTCTCAATGAGGTGTACAGTGCGACGGATGTTATCGTGTGTTTGTCGCCCCTTTATAAAGCCGGATTGATCAGGGTGGATTAATGCGGGCCGCAGGTCATTCAACCGGGCTGCCAAGATCGCTGAATATAATTTTGCATCAAGATTGAGGAGTGCCATGAGCCTATTTAAGGCGCATTGCTGGGGGTCCTTCCCTGACTTGGGAATGACCGATATCACCGCTTCGGCCACAGTGTCCGAGACCCTGGCATCGATCGCAATTGCATTGAAAAGTTTGGCGAGGTGTGGGACTAGCTCGGACGCGAAACCTTGGTAAAAATGCGCTGTTAGTCCTTCGGGACCCGTGGCTTTGTGGAGCTTAAGTTTAGCAATAGCTTGTTCGACCTCCTCTGCGGTAATGGGGCCCTCCAGGGGTTCTGCGGTCGCTGGGGAAAGGTGCGGGAGTTCCACTGCGTCTAGGTATTGCTGTTGTAAGGCCATGTCTGGTGGGGTGCCTGAGTAGAGTTCCCCGTAGAATTTGCCAAAGGTATTAGCTTTGCTGCCGTCTGCATGTGTGACGTGTCCATCCCCATTCAAGATGCCGCCAATAAATTCACGCTCCCTCTTTTCACGTAGTTGTTGCACCAAGTGCCTCCCCACTTTGTCCCCCTGAGCATATGCTGATTGCCGCAGTTTCAAAAACTGTGATGGATCAAAAACGGTGATGGATTAAAACCATGATCTCTTGACTTGGTAAGAGTATTCTGCATCATTCAGAAACTCTGTCCATCACCACCCCCTTTTTCCCAAATCGATTGCCGCAGTTTCAGCAGGGTAAACTCCGCTCTGTTATTGTAGATGGATCGTAGTTTGCCTCTGAGCACGGTGAGCTGTCGCTGAAGCGCTCGTGTGGGAGTGGCCTTGTGAGCTTTTTCCAATACCTCCAGTTCCCCTTCAAGAGCTACGCATTCCTTCACTCTCTGTTTATTCAGTGCCGCGTTGAGTTGTATGCATTAGCCCCTCAATACTGCTTTAAAAGCGTCCCAATTGTTATTTGGTGTAGTTGCGTGCAAGGTGTTAAGCGTAAAATACTGGTTAATTGAGGTCCTCAGTTCTGAGCAGAGGGTTTTGTCTCAAAGGAGCGAATCCGGGAAGTACCAGTGTGCCCTGCCTGATCTATTCCCATCCCAAGCCAGACTGGGCTGCCTGCAGTGAGCCCGCTAAGGCCTGACTAATAAAGCTGTAATCTATCCTGGAGAAGGACTGGTGGACGTGAGAAAAATAGGTGAAATCTTTGGTAGTAGGGTGTAGTGTTCGCCAGGCATCACAGAGCCCTAACCTGTACAGTTTCTGTTTAACCCCTTTGGAGAAGCCATTGGGGGAAGCCCGATGGACGTGGGAGCTGTCTAGAGATGCCTGCCAGGCCGAGTTAAAGTCCCCTAGAAGGATAACCGGTTCCTCTGCGAAGTCATCAATCATGTCAAGTATGGTAGATAGGAATGTCGGCTGCCCCGAGTTGGGAGCATAAACGGAAATAAATGTGCAAAGCGTACCCCTAAGCCTCCCCTTCACCCTCAGGATTCTGCCTTCCTGATCAGTTTTGAAAGCCTCAGGCTGGAATTTAGCTGAGTTACGAAAAAGCAGGGCTACTCCATTATGTTTGGTGCTTGCTGAGGACCTATAGATTAACTGGTATGTTTTGTGACGCAGCCGCTCTTCCTCGGTTTTCTTAAGGTGGGTTTCTTGGAGCGCTACCACGTCAAACTGGCGGTCATTGAGGTATTTTCAGATTTTTGGGCGTTTGTGAGGCGAATTTAAACATTTGACGTTCCATGTCACTATGGTTACCATTTAAGCGGTTCAAGCCCTCTTCCCCCTCTTACAAAGCCCCCTCGTGGCTCAACCTGCAGGTGCTGGGGCGTCTCTTCCTAGAAAAGGCCGCCCACTAACAATGCCTCCCTCGTGAGCTGCGACAACCCCACCTGGGTAGATGAATGTGTCTCCCCAGCACCACCACCAGGAACCCACCCCTCCCCCCACCCATCCCCAACAACCCCTAGAACGATCATGCACAGACACCAACGGGCTCTCAGCTGAAAACTCCCATAAGGAGAGTAAGGAGATTCTGGGCGATACGGACAAGGCCCGCACACCCGACTGCCATGCAATAAGAATGGAGAGAACAGTTGACAGTTTCAGTAGGGGATTAATACCACAAAGCATATTAATCCAACGTTCCGGAGAGAAACCTGGACTCATCTGCTACAGCCGGCTCACGACCTTCAGCGGTGCAATTCTGCTACTCTTCAGGCGTGTCCCTGCGGCAACAAGGCGACTTCTGCCGCTTCGGTTCTGGAAATTGTCATTTAGCGTGCTGCTTTTTTTTTGTGACCGTTTGCCAGGACCGAGTCTCTCTACAGTGCTGGCTCTGGCCACGTCGTTCTCTAACTCTGAAAGGCCCAAAAGTCGTAGACTGTCTCGTAGTTCAGTTACATAGTGTGGCTTGTTTTTTTATTCAAAGGCGAGTCCGAATGGGAGTGTCCAGCGGTATCGAATCCCTACTTCACGTAATTTGGTGGTGACAGGGCGGAGCGACTGCTTGCGTGCTAGAGTTGATGGAGCTAAGTCCTGGAGGATTGCGCATTTGTAGCCCTGGAATGAAGTTTCGTCTTTCTTCCTTGCACCGTTTAGGATGGCTTCTTTTGTTTTAAAAGAGTGTATTTTTACCAGAACGTCACACGTTCATTGCCGTTCCCCCATCAGCATGGGCTCCACTCTGTGAACGCAGTCTATCTTCACCTTCAATTGCCGGGGTGCCAGGATTTCCGAAAAAAGACCTACCACAAACGCCTCAAGGTCAGGCCCCTCTGCACCTTCTTCCAGGTCCCGAATGCATATGTTTTCCCTCTGGGCCCTATTTTCGAGGTCTTCGGTCGTCAGGATCACTTGTTGCAGCTGCGTCTGGAGGTTTTGCTGGGCTTCTTGAAGCTGGTTGGAACAAACGTCAAGATTTTGCGCCTGCTCCTCCACTTCCAGCACCCTGGATCTCACCGCATCTACATCGTGTCGAAGCGTCGCCATTTTCTCTGTTAGGTCGGCCTTAAGTTAGTCCATTGAGGTATGCAGGTCGTCCTTTATTTCTTGACATAGCTCAGTATTGAAGTCCCGCAGGGAGGCTAGTAGGTAATCTCTGGTGAGGGCTATCTTCTTCGCCTGATCCAGGTCCGTCGCGGGAGCAGTATTGTCTGCCATCGCGAAATAGTGGGAGACTTTATTTGACGTCTTCTTGGGTGGCATAGGGGCAGAGCAAAGCGCAATGCCAGAGCCGGCAGCAGGGGCCTCTCCGTGGGGTGCCGCTGCCGTTCAGGCCTCAGATTCTCAAAGCTCCCAGACACGTGGCAGGGCCTGCTGTCGGTGGTTAAGCCCCATCAGCCATCTTAAGGTCAGGCGACTTTGGGAGAGGACCTGTGAGCACTTGTAGGTGCCGGTCTTCATTGTGGGCAGCAGGAGGGGTAGCAGGGGAAGAAAGTGTCCAGAGATCCTCAGCCCCCCTGTAGACCCTGATGTCGAGACCTCGCCTTATCCAAAGGATTGTCAGACGGTACGTGCCATTTTAAGGTCAGGCAGGCGTGTCCACCTGGGCTTCCTCTGGAAAGATTATCAGTGGCATGCAGAAAGATGAAGGGGACTGACCCGCTGGTCCTCGGCTTCTGGATCTGGGAGCCAATCTCGGAACCGGTTGCTGCGGTCCGATTCAGCGCAGGTAGGATTCCGCTGCCTACATGCAGGTTTTGCCTCTCCGTCTGTGCAAAAAGTGGGTTTAAGCAGCCAAGGGGGTCCGGAGCTGAAACGGCACACGTCGTTCAGCCATCTTGCTTGGCCACAACCTGGTATGGGAGGTAATGGTATTTTTAGGGTTTAGCGATGTGTAGCGGTATAGGGTGGTAAGGGTATTTTGGGGGGTTTGGGGTAGAGGTATAGGGTGGTAAGGGTATTTTTAGAGTTTAGGGATGGTACAGGTATAGGTTAGTAAGGTTACAAAAGGGGAATAATAATAAGTTTAAAAGGGAGGGTTGGGGGTCTCCCCCAATAAAAAATGTAAATTGAAAATTTTTTTTTAAAAAAGAAGGGGTTGGGGAGTCCAGCCCCCCCAAAAGAGTTATTTACAATTCCTAACATAAAATAGATAACATAATACTGATAAGTAGATCTTCAACGCATGAAAGGATTGAAGGAACTGGAAAACGAATCTTTAGGCATCATAGAACCCCTAACTGACAAAATATAATTGAAGCAATGCAAATAGATGAATATGGAGAAACCAATACGCCCTTTAAACTGCCATTGTCTTTTCTCCCAGTGACACCAAGAGATTCAATTGATATATACAATGACTTGATCATAGATGGAGTGAAAAGACTGCACAACCCTACGATCAAAGGGCAATTTAAGTGGAACCCCAGATAAAAAAAATATAGCAATCTAATGAGCAAATTGCAGGCCGAAAAAGGAGCTGGCCATTGGAAATTCGGACAAAGGGGGTAACATTGTCCAAACAGAAGCTTATAAACAACTGAATACTACACTGTTGCTATGCTAGGATTAGATGTCGGAACGTGAGCCAAGCCAGGATCAGTTTTCACAGTGAGTTAACTGAGTGGAGATGTTGGTTTATTCAATCAGAATGGATATCTGTTCCTAAGAAACGACTATCTGAAAATCCCAATTTTCTATTTGATACCAAAGTCGCATACAAATCCTCTGCAACCACTGGGAATAACAATAATATCAGCGTGAGATAGTGTGTTTGAAAACATATCTAAAAACATTGACTTCTTTCTTCAAGATCATGTCAGGTACATTTCCAGCATATATCAAGGACACAGAGGATTTCCTCAAGAGAATATATGACAGGTCCTGGAAAGATGATTACTTGTTAACTCCATTAGATGTGACCACATTGCATACAAGCATATGTCATCAAGATGGGCTGCATGCCATAAAGCATTTCCTTAAGGGTCGGCTTTTGAGTTTGTGTAAGCTTACCCAAATGCTATTCTCAATGATTAAGTGGTGCCTGGAAGATAATTACTATATGTTTAATAATAAAATATTCCCCCACTTGAGGGGCAAAGCAATGGGCACCTGCTTCACCCCAAGGTATGCTTGTTTGCATATGGGCTGGTGGGAGGAACAGGTGCTCCTCAATGATTATAAATCTACATGGAATGAGCATGTTATATTGTGGGCACGATTTATTGATGATTTGTTTGCCAGTTGAAGGGGATCCATGAAGAGCACTGATTTTTTTGTTTTGTGAAGGACATCAACAGCAATAGCTTGAACCTACAGTTCTGGAGTTTCATCAGTCACACTAAAGCCAGTTTTCTGGACTTAGAGGCCTTTGTTGAAGGTGGTAGGATTGAAACGAAATTATTCAGAAAGGAGACAGCTGGTAACACAATACTGCTTTCCACTAGCTTCCACCCCAAAAAAATTGAAAGCTAGCATCCCCTTTATGGAGATGCAATAAATCAGGCATAACTGCAGCCGTGAAGAAGATATGTTATTATGTCAACAAGAGATAATAGCTAGATTCAGAGAGCGGTGGTATGCAGGAGATCTGATAGAAAGAACTATGGTAGAGGTTAACCAGAGGAAGATGGAAACCCTGTTTTTGCCAATAAGACTGATTCCGAAAGAAATGCGGACACTCCAGGATGCGTGTGCAAAATACAGGTTTATTTATTTACACAGAGCTCAACCCAAGGGATGGGGGTCCCCGGAGCTAAAATCGGCCAAGGGCGAGGGGCCACATAACCCCCTTTCCCCATTAAGTCTTGGACGGGCCCTCTCCTCGCTGTTGCCACTTGTCTATCACCCCAAAATGCCCCTCCTTCAGAAAACGGTGTTTCGCAGATTTGTGGAACGAGTGCGCATTAAAACATGGGGGGATCTTTACCACAATGGTCAATTTCGTACATTAGAGCACATGATTCGGGATTTACCAAGTACTTCTCTCGATGCGTTTTTATATATCCGCCTCCGGCAAGGTGTCCGCTCTCTAACCACTGGCTTCCCGGCTGAACGCCCTGAGCTTGTGCCTTTACAATTAATTCTTAAGAGTGCGACGGCGAAACGGTTGGTTTCGTTAATATACAATACTGTTCACACACAGTGGCAGACATCATTCGCCCCGGCCCGCGTGGGCTGGAATGCGGAGTTGGGAACCGAACTGACGGACGAGCAGTGGGAATACTGCTCGTTGCAGACAGAACAGGTTTCGGCCAGCAGCCTGTGGTAAATATTTCGTTACCGGTACTATTTTTTATGCGGTAAAGTCTATTAAGAACAACTCAGTAAAATGAGAGGCAGAATCCGTGGTATTAGAGGGTTTAAAAAGGCTTTATTCCTATACAAAGGAATACAATTTGAATTGTGGGCCTTCTATTCCATCACCACGAAAGTTCAGGAAGGAAGGGAGCATATATTATTGACAGATAGGCAGTTTTATAGAAAATACATTACAATGAAACAGATGCAGGAGGCGTAACAGCTGATAAAAGGTGCATACGTAGCTAATAGAGGGCGTAATTTAATAAACGTCATCATACATGATGTCACAAGTGGGTGGATCCATAAGAGAATCCTGCAATGTCAGCAGAAATAGTTGGCAGAGATGCGCGCGCAGCCGCATGACGTGTGATTGACGTGCAACTAGAGGGTGAAGGGGACTTGACATTTAGCTCTACATGTGGAGACAGAAGTCTGGGGTTATGTCAACCTAATCCCAAATCATATCTAATATCCTATGTTTAAAGAACTGTGTTATCCAAAAAGAGAGGTCTCTTAGGATAGAATCTTATTCTATACTGACTATACTGACTGTTAGTGCGTGTACAAGCGTCTAAGTGTCTACACTAGATGCGAGGGGGTAGGAATATTCCATGGTAACGGGGCTATGAATTACTTGCATGAGGACAGCGAGGCCTGGCCCTGTGCGCGGTAGCTGGAGGAATGTTTACCTAAACTACTAGACAGGAATGCATCGGATGAGGGGCGGAGGAGATAATCTTGAAGGTGAAATACAGTTTTTGGCAGGCGACGGGCTGGATCAGGCACCGTTAGCCGCGCAGGGAGTAAGACAAAGTTCATGGTCACAGATGCAGGCTCAGACTGGAGCTTTCAGAGGCAGAAGGCAGAAAAGGCTTGATGACAGAATTCGGGCCTACTCGCCTGAATCTGTAAAATGGGGAAAGTGAACCACATAAAGTCGGTGGCCTTTCATACTTAGGAAAGGAATATCTGACCCATTCATGGCAGATCTGAAAGAGGACATGTTGGCGGTGGACGCACATATATTTGCGTCTTCAGAACTGGAGCAGGAGGGAACATACATGTACTTATAGCATGTACATGGAGCCGTTGGGGTCTACGATAGGGGACATAACTGATCACAAAATTCATATTTCCTCATTCCCTCCTTGTCCCCTTCGGACCCTTAGGAGATATCGATCTTCATCAATCCATCGATCTGTTCATATAGCATCATTTGTTCTTCTTTCTTCTTCCGGGATCTCGAATGAAAACTTGGATGTGGGATACACGAGGTGGCACACAGACCACAAATCGCTGGCCCACATTGTAGACATAAGCAGCAACTGAATAGTATGAGAAAGCCAATACCTAGGAAGGAGAGCATTCTCCATCCCCAGGCTGACAACACGCCCCAGAACCAACCGGACCAAGTCCAGGTGCCTGGACTCTGGTGTATCTGGCTTACAATCTTATGAAGGCGGGTTATGGCTTTATATACTGACGGCGAATTTTCTGGTATGAAAATGCAACAACTTGATCCGATGACCCTACAAGCTCCGCCCCTATCGGCCAGGATGACGTCAAGGACAAGACGATTTTGAAGCACAACAATCCGCATAGCAGACTGCTCTTCTGTTAAATTGCCTAAGGCGGAAATAGTTTCGTTCACTACTGCTTCAAGGGTTCGAGTTAATCTACGTATCAGCTTACTATTAGTGACTGTACCTATATAGGGAAAGAATCCTTTATTGAAATCTGTGTATTTTTCCCATGCTGTTTCAGTGTAATCGACAATTGGGAGATCTCTCTGCTGTCTATTGTGTACTAAATGGGTATTTCTATGATAATCAGGAGGGGCTAGGAAAACAGGTGGTAGAAGGAATGCTATGTAACAGGTACCATCCCAATCTAAAGGTAGACGTATATATGCGGTCTGGCCACATATAAAGTAGGAATGACGAGAAGCTCTAAATGTAGACTTGCCTTGATCACTGAATTTTATTACAGTGGTACCTTTACTATGGCCCATGTGTATGGAGCCATTCTTTCTTATACATAATTCCCCCTTTACTGGGAATACTGACATGGCGGGCAAGATTGGTGTAGCTTCAGATTCAACGTTCAGGATCATGAGGTTAAGTGTAAAATTACCTAATCCATATACTTCATTTTCTAGATCAGTTCCTGTTCTTTTGGGAAGTCCCTCCTTGTTAGGGTAGCAGACTTTAAGTAAAACTAGGTTCAGGTTTCCCCATACCCAGTTGTCTTGATAAACTGCGGAATTTGAATCTAGGGAATTAATCAAACTAAACCATGCTCCACAGGAGCCATTGTGTGTGAACGGATAGGGAAAGAGGGGCAAAACTCCCTTATAGTTCTGATAGGGAGGGAGTCGGCCACATATCCAACAATTTGTGGCATTGCTGGTTTGATGGGAATGATGTAACATACTAATGAATGTGTTGTTGCGCAGCGCAAATCTATAAGACAATTCATGTGGAGGTAATTCACTAAAAGAATGTTCTGCAGTTATATTATAAGCATGCTTAGGAATAGGGTAATACATGTGCAATAGGATGCTGACAATGATGATCAAAAGACTTAGAAAAAACAAAATTAATAATGTTACTGTACAATGACTACGAAATGATTTACAATACGCATGCTTCTTGAGCAGCATTTGATTATTTCTTTCTATATTCCGGTCCAGAGGATACATGTCAGAGACAAATTCAACCGATTCACCTTGGAGAGGACTTAAACAATTAAATTGTCTGACTTACTGGACCTCAATTTTAGTTTATACAGTTCTGAGTTCGATTGCTCAACCAAGGGGAGCTTTGAGTCTGTCTGTGAGGGAATACAGGGTTGAGTCTCTATACTGGGTGGTAGTCCATAAAATTTCTTGATATGACTCGAGTGCAACCACCCTTTTCTTCCCTCGATTTTCACGGCTGTCCTTGTGGTGAGTAAAACCAACTTCGGTGACTTCCATCTAGGATCCAGTTGGGTCTTCCGGCGAAAGTTCCTGACCAAAACCAGGTCACCAGGAACCACGTCATGGGGCTTCACCTCAGTATTGTCGGGAAAAGCTGCGGATACCTGTGAACGACAAGATTGTAGTGCAGACATCAAGGAAGCCAGGTAATCTGTCAGCATATTACAGTCAACGTCAGTGATTTTGCGAGGTATAGGCGTCCCCCACATATTTGGTGGTCTACCGAAGATCACCTCATACGGGGATAGCCCTGTTCGAGAATGTGCTACCATTCTCATGTAAAAGAGCGCAACTGGTAAGGCTACTATCCAATCAACTCCTTTTTCTCTACATATTTTGGACAATCTAATTTTCAGAGTTTGATTATGACGTTCCACGAGACCTGCTGCCTCGGGATGTCGGACACAGTGAAATTTCCATTGATAGCCTAATAGAAGGGAAACGTGTTTCATTAGTTCGGATGAGAACGGCTGGCCGTTATCAGAGTAGACAACACGTGGTAAACCGTACCGTGGGAAGAATTCTCGAACTAACTGTTTGGCAGTAGTCGGGGCAGTGTAATCTGAAACCGGGTATGCTTCTGTCCAACGGGAAAGAGCACAGACAACTACGAGAACATATTTGAATCCTCGACATCGTTCCATCTGGATATAATCCATCTGGAGGACTTCAAAAGCATGATCGGGAGTTTGGAATCCACCCTGTTCTACGGGGATGCTTTTACCTGGATTAAACTGACAACATATCATACAGGTACGAACTTTTTGTTTAGCTGCGGCTCGTAAATGTTTGTTGAACCAAATGTGTTGAATGCTGTCTAGCATAGCTTTTTCTCCTAGGTGCGCTGGACTATGTATAGTGTTAATGATGACTTGGACCATTGAGTCGGGAAGAAACCATATAGATTTTTCCTTCGTCATCCATCCTTGATCTGTTTGGATCCCTCCTAATTCAGTCCATTTCTTTATTTCTTCTGGTGTAGCATGTGTCTGTATGTCAATTACATCAAGGGCAGGATCCTTAACTGTCATGCAATGTGTTGGTGTCGGAACTATTGTCTTTGTCATGTCAGTTGTGTGAGTCTGATTCTGAGCAGTCTGTTTAGCTGTTCTGTCAGCTAGGTCATTACCCTGAGAAATGATATCGGTAACTTTTGTGTGGGCTTTGCATTTCATAATCGATATTGCAGTAGGTAGATGAATCGCGTCTAATAGGGCTTGAATGAGGGGTCCGTGTTGGATGTGGGCACCATGAGAAGTTAAATAACCTCTCTCTCGCCACAGTACGCCGAAGTCATGGACGACTCCGAATGCATAACGTGAATCTGTATATATGTTGACTTTTTTATTTGTGGCTTGAATACAGGCTTGTGTCAGAGCGGTGAGCTCTGCTGCTTGAGCTGACAAAGTGTTAATACAATTTGTTTCAATGACTTCAGTGTCTGTTGTGACTGCGTAAGCGGCCACTAACTCTCCTGTACTTGTTCTCATACATGACCCATCTACATACAATGTCAAGTCTGGATCTGTCAAAGGGATATCTGTCAAGTCTTGTCTGGGTTTCGTCGTGATAGTAATGACTTCGACACAATCATGTGCCAATGGATCTGTTCCGCCTACTGGTAACAGTGTGGCACGATTTAACGTATTACAACGTCTGATTTCTATATGTGGCTGAAACAAGGTTAATTCGTAACCGGTGAGTCTTGCTATAGTCAAGTGTTGTGTTTGTGTGCGGTTCAAGAGAACCTCTACTGCGTGTGGTACTTGTACTGTTAATTGATGTCCTAACACTATGGCATCGCTTTGTCTGATTGCTAAAGCTGTTGCTGCCACTGATTTCAGGCACGCTGGAAGTGCCTGAGCTACTGGATCTAATGTACTAGAGAAATAAGCACATGGTTTGTGTGATCCTGCTTGTTCCTGAGTGAGTACTGACAAAGCAGTACCTTCGCGTTCTGTAACGAAGAGTGTAAACTGTTTACTGTAACATGATGTTGCTAGGACAGGTGCTCGACATAAAGCTTTCTTTAAGCTTTCAAAAGCGTGTGTATGTTCTGGAGTCCAAGGGAGGACAGTCGATGTGGCTGCCTCCTGTGTTGTCAACTGGATGAGTGGTTTTGCTAGGAATGCATATTGAGGGATCCACTGCCTACAGTATGAAGTGAGGCCTATAAAAGCCCGCACCTCCTTTTGTGTCTTGGGTGGTGGTATGTTAGCAATTAACTGGATGCGGTCGGGTGTAAGCTGCCTTCCCTCCTTGGACAGGTAAACAACTCGCTGGACACAGAATTGCAGCTTAGAAGGGGACACCTTGTGCCCCTTGTCGGCCAGAAATTTCAAAACCGTCAGTGACGCTTTTTCACATTCAAGTTCGCTTCGGGCGGTGATCAGCAGATCATCGACATATTGAAGCAAGGCAGTGTTAACTGGCATGTGGATACTGTCAAGTTCTCGTTTCAGTGCTTGGCTATAGATGCTGGGGCTTTCTGTAAATCCTTGAGGTGCGCGTGTGAATTTAAAACTTCGTCCATTTAAACTAAAACCGAACAAATATTGACTTTTCGGATCGATTGGGACACTAAAGAAAGCATTTTTGAGATCAATTACAGTGAAGAACGTTGCTTCTGAGTCAATAGCTGTGAGTAATGAAGAGATATCCGGGACCACAGGGTATTGTGGTACAATACATTTATTTAATTCGCGCAGATCAATAACTAATCGATATACTGGTGGAGCTTTTGGATCCGTTCTTTTAAGAATCGGAATTATCGGAGAATTACATACATTGGAGTCGGTTTCGACAACCACTCCTTGTGCAAGGAGCTCGTCAATGATTTGCAGTAAAGCCACTACAGCATCTGGTGGTAACTTGTATTGTCGCATTCGTGGTAGTACTACTCCTGTTTTCAGTGTGACTCGATATGGTGTAATGTTCATGCAACCAACATCAGTTGGGCCTTGTGCCCACAAATGTGTAGGTAAATTCTGCAGTCGGTGATCCATGTCTCTAGATACGTAGTGACCTTTAAAGTCACGTAAAAATAGTCGTACTCCTTCCGGAGAACAACATATTATGGCTCCTAGAGCTTTCAATGTTTTTATGCCTAACAAGTTTTCTGGACATGATTTAGTAAGCAACAAATCTGTAGTACGTGTTAATGGACCGACTGTAAGTGGAAGAGGTTGTGTTACGTCATTTATTATCGGTTTTCCTGAGAATCCAAGGGAAATATTCTGTGAGCCTGAGAGGGGTGCCCCTGGAACTTCACTGCGTCTTATAGTTGTTCTGCTTGCCCCTGTATCAAGTAAAAACTTTCTGTCTTCCCCTAATAGTTCACTATGTACATAAGGTCCCTCTTGGTCTACAGGAACCTCTATAAGGGGTAAGCCAACTTCCCTCTCTAGGCTATCTCATGAGTATCGCTGATAATCGGGATAATCTGTTTGTGCATACTGATACATTTGTTGTGTTGTTGCTTGAGTTGCAGCAGTAGGCTGCGCTTGTGGTGGTACTACGATCTGTTGTGGAGCTGCCTGTTGCGGAGCTAATTGTTGCGGAGCTAACCTATGTTGTGCCTGCTGAGGCGTTTGTTGTTGATTCTGATCCTGTCTGGGTGGACGTGGTCTCTCATGTGTTCTACCTGTGGCTATATTATGTTTCAGGACTGGACAATCGTGTATATAATGACCTGGTTGTTTACAATAGTTGCATGTCCCTTTTGCAGGACCTGTGGAATCACCCTTTTGATGACTATCAGCTGGAACTGACTGTGCAACAAGCATTTTCATTTTTGTATCTTTCATACGTCTTTGTTCGTGTTCTTGTTCTTCTCTAATTCTATTGTGATGATATTGTAACATCTGTAGCATCTGTGATGGGGTATTACCTTGCCAGGTACTTTCGAATTTCAATACTCTATTCTTGACTTGTAGCAGAGAATTTTCAACTAATTTTGTCACAAACAGATGTGGATATGACTCACTACTGACTTTTATGCCACTATTTATACTAAAACATTTTTCAAATCGGGAATAGAAATCACTAGTGTCTTCGTCTGGCTTTTGTTTACAGGCTGAGATTGCACCCCAGTCTTCCTTTTTCGTAGTTAATAAACGTGGCAGTACCTGTATTAGTAATCCTGCCAGTGCTGTAGTCTTTTCCCCAAGCCCTGCTCCTGCAGCTCGGGCCTTTTCTTCGTTTTCTAATGCTGTCCAATCTATCTTTTGGTCTCCCACCTCCCATTCTTTTTCTTTGAGTTTCTCATAAACACCGGCGGGTAACAGGACTTTTAGTATTTTCATAATATCGGGGTAAGTATACTCTCCCATGAGTAACATGTCTTTTATGTCACGGTGGAAACCTGCTGGGTCCTTGTCATGGCTGGGTACTACTTTCTTCATTTCTAATAATTCCAGTTTAGTTATAGGCGTGTACACAAACACGCGTGTAAAATTATCACCGGCACCTCTAATTGGGTGTACTTCGCGTAACGGGTTCTGTCTATCTATGTGATACATTTTTCTTCCCATGATGGGAACTGGAACGTGTTCCGGGCATACGAAATTTAAATATTGATTTCGGGATTCTAAAATTTCTTTAATCAAATCAGTACCTGACCCTCTCCATATATTCGTGAGTAGTTCTGTCAATATGTCAGGTAAGGGTCCTGGATCGGAGTGTTGGTTTTTATATAATATAAGGAGGTGTTGAATCATGTATATACTAGCTAAACGCTGTTCATATGGGTCTAGATTCAGAAACGTGTGTGCAAGTACATCGTCATTGTATTCGCCGGGACTGTCAGC
This sequence comes from Triturus cristatus, assembly GCF_964204655.1. NCBI lineage: Eukaryota > Metazoa > Chordata > Amphibia > Caudata > Salamandridae > Triturus > Triturus cristatus. The sequence goes on from NC_140582.1 coordinate 970,091,968, forward strand.
CCATTGTACTGCTGACCTGGCTAATTCTTGTTCGTCCATGGAATCGAGCACGTGGTACCCCCTTCGATCTCGGAGTAATTTATCAGCAGCTTGGAATAAGTGTTCAGGGGATTTTGTATTTAGCATAGGGTTTGGAAGATGTCTACTACATTCTGGATGTATTGGACGTATTGGGTCATTAGAACCTCTAGTATTATTATGGGGTCTTCCTTTACCTACATAAGCTATCGTGTCTACTTGCTCTGATTCTTGCTCCTCCTCCTCTCTGTTTAGGTCAGCGGCGTCTACCTCTAATCTTTCTTCGTGTATTCGTTCTACTTCTTTGCGGATCTTTCGGTACATAGCGACTATACATAACTGTTTATCATGTCTCCCTTCTGATATATTCTGGCCCCAAATGACAAGTTTTTGCATTTCTTCCGTATTTACCCTAGGCCGGTCTTGATTTCTGATTACACAGTTTATGAGGAAACGTAACAGTTGTCCCTGTACCTCCGCTTTCTGGTACTCCATGGCTCTGCTAATACTTTCAGGACCTCGTCCTGACTGGACAAAGTGATATATATTTTCTAAATGTGTAGCCATTCCTGGTAGCTTCGTTAAATATATCGCAGCTCGTCTAATACGTAATGATGACAGCAGCATTTCGTCCCGTTTACCGGGCACAGGATCATATCTACAATCTACTAGAAGTTCCTTAAGCATGTCGGGAGTTGCTAGTTTGGGCGTACGTTGGTGTGCTAATTCTCTAAGGGAAAATTTATTTCCTCTGGGTGGCGTAGAAAAAATGTCTGTTGTACCTCCTGTAGCACCGTCTGGGGTGCTGGACGTGAAAGGATTTGTTGAAGGTGAGACAGCAACCGTCGTTGCGGGAAAAGCTGTAGAAACAGATGTGCTTGTTGGAATGTGTGTCGAAACGTGTTGTTGTGGAGGTACAGACGGAGAATCTTGGCGATGCACATCATCGGCACGCGGTCTATGTGGTGCGGTATTAGCATACTCGGGAGCTGCGTCGTCTAAATAAGAGGAAAGGAAAACATCTTCTGCGGTTCTGGGATGCCCCTTGGGATGTGCTTTTATCGGAAACAATGGGGGTGGCAAGTCTTTTGGTATTTCCGGAGTAGCCTTAGGTAACCCTTCGGCCAGAAGTGGATACATACCATTCATAAGGGCGTTTCTTTGTCTATCTATTTGTTCTGATTTTACTCGGGTACCTTCCTCAAGTAATAGATTTTCTCGGGTTTTATTTGAATTCTCCTTACCCTTATCTTCCTGTCTAAGTGCTTTTTCTGTACGTCTATACGATTCTTTACGCCATAATTCAATGGCATCGTTCTGTGACTGTCTGGCTTTCTTTTTCCATAATTCTTCTTCTACTCGCATGATGCAATCTGCATCCCAGGTCCCCGCTGCGGGCCATCTCTGACTCTCCGGTAATTCTTTGGTGTAGTCCACCCATAAATCAAGAAATAATACGGCATCTAGGCCATGCTTATGATACATAAAGTACCCTGGAGTGTCCCTCGGTGGGATGGGAACAGCTTCTTCGAGTACACCTTTTCTAGTTTTGATCTGTCTTAGTTTCGAAAAGAGCGGCATTTTTAGACCTTATTACTAGAACACACTTTATAAAAACACAATAATGAACAGTCATTCATACCACAGTATATAGAACGTATTTCAAAACATTTAACACTTAACAGTTTTACGAACAATGATAACTAATAGAAAACTAGTTACTGACATTATACTGACACTAGATAATACTTATTTATATGCGAAACATACTATATATACTGCTAAACAGTACAGATACACTGCTAAAACAGTGCAGACCGGATTTGTGTACCCAAACCCGTCTTGACCGGCACAGACTATGTGCACGTTAAATGCCTCCCCGGTAATGGTACTCACCGGGTAGCTCGGAACGGAAGGCCTCGGAACGGAACTGAAACTGGACCGGACTGGACTCGACTCGACTAGACTCGGAACTTCGGAACCTGGCGGGTCTCTGTATACCTCGGATCTTGCTCTCTCAGCTAGGCTCTGGTCGGGATACTTCGCACTTCTCACCGCCTCGTCTGGGTGTTGATCGCAGCCTCAGTCGTCCCCGCTTGGCCGGAGGGAGATACAGGAAATCCTGCGGATACGCGTTTTTGTCCGTTCAGCTGTGGCAGGAGACCGGGCCTGCAACGCACCGCCGGCGCGTGAGATGAGAAAGTGTCCCTGTTCGGGCGCCAATTTATGTGGTAAATATTTCGTTACCGGTACTATTTTTTATGCGGTAAAGTCTATTAAGAACAACTCAGTAAAATGAGAGGCAGAATCCGTGGTATTAGAGGGTTTAAAAAGGCTTTATTCCTATACAAAGGAATACAATTCGAATTGTGGGCCTTCTATTCCATCACCACGAAAGTTCAGGAAGGAAGGGAGCATATATTATTGACAGATAGGCAGTTTTATAGAAAATACATTACAATGAAACAGATGCAGGAGGCGTAACAGCTGATAAAAGGTGCATACGTAGCTAATAGAAGGCGTAATTTAATAAACGTCATCATACATGATGTCACAAGTGGGTGGATCCATAAGAGAATCCTGCAATGTCAGCAGAAATAGTTGGCAGAGATGCGCGCGCAGCCGCATGACGTGTGATTGACGTGCAACTAGAGGGTGAAGGGGACTTGACATTTAGCTCTACATGTGGAGACAGAAGTCTGGGGTTATGTCAACCTAATCCCAAATCATATCTAATATCCTATGTTTAAAGAACTGTGTTATCCAAAAAGAGAGGTCTCTTAGGATAGAATCTTATTCTATACTGACTATACTGACTGTTAGTGCGTGTACAAGCGTCTAAGTGTCTACACTAGATGCGAGGGGGTAGGAATATTCCATGGTAACGGGGCTATGAATTACTTGCATGAGGACAGCGAGGCCTGGCCCTGTGCGCGGTAGCTGGAGGAATGTTTACCTAAACTACTAGACAGGAATGCATCGGATGAGGGGTGGAGGAGATAATCTTGAAGGTGAAATACAGTTTTTGGCAGGCGACGGGCTGGATCAGGCACCGTTAGCCGCGCAGGGAGTAAGACAAAGTTCATGGTCACAGATGCAGGCTCAGACTGGAGCTTTCAGAGGCAGAAGGCAGAAAAGGCTTGATGACAGAATTCGGGCCTACTCGCCTGAATCTGTAAAATGGGGAAAGTGAACCACATAAAGTCGGTGGCCTTTCATCCTTAGGAAAGGAATATCTGACCCATTCATGGCAGATCTGAAAGAGGACATGTTGGCGGTGGACGCACATATATTTGCGTCTTCAGAACTGGAGCAGGAGGGAACATACATGTACTTATAGCATGTACATGGAGCCGTTGGGGTCTACGATAGGGGACATAACTGATCACAAAATTCATATTTCCTCAAGCCGACTGCGCATTGTGCATTATAAATTTTTGCATAGAATATATTACACACCGGCCAGGATGTGCCGATTTAAGTTGAGAACAGCGGACAACTGTGAACGGTGCAGAGCACAAAATGCGGATTTCCTACACTTAGCCTGGGAGTGTCCGGGTGTCCACGATTACTGGAGGAAGGTTTTTGAGGCCTTAGCCTTGATGATAAACGAGCATATTGAACCCACGCCCCTGCTGGCAGTACTGGGCTATGTCAAGCCATTGAACGCTGCGCACCGCAAGTATGTAGCACTGGCGCTGCTGCTGGCAAAGCGGCGAGTGGCGTGTCGCTGGGGCAGAGGGAGAGCGCCGAAATTCAAGGTATGGTTGGGTGATTTGATATATTGTCAGGAACAGCTTTGCACATATGTGGACCTGTTGCCGGGCGCCTCTAAACCCAGGGATATTTGGGGGCCGCTGAAGGGCTATTTACTCGCACATCCACAAGGAGGCACCACTGAGGTGCGCAGAGAGGGAAGTGTGTCTGGGGAGGGAGTTGGGGAGGGGGGAGGTGCGGGCAGGGACTGAGCCACTTGAAGCTGCACAGATTGCACAGCGCTTGTCCGGGGTTGAGATGACTAGGGAGGTTAACGATGGAATATCCCTTGAAAGAATAGACTGGACTCTGTTAGATGTACTGATGTGCTGTGCCGGAAAGAACGGGCGAAAACGGTGCCGGGCTATGGCATGTATATTGTGCTGACTTTATGATCCTGAATACACTGCAATTGTCTGCACTGTTTGAACTTTATAAATAAAGCTTTAAAAAAAAAAGTCTTGGACGGGCCCTGGGTATGTGGTCCCCAGGGCCAAAATTGGCACGGGGGGGGGGCTGCTGGGCAGTGGGCACCCCTCTCCTTGTGTTAAAAAAAAAGGATCCTAACTTCTTGGACATGGGGAAGGCAAAGCAAGCGTGTTTCCTCTCATATTCCGCTTCGAAAAATAATCTGAAATCCTTAATGGAGATGACTGCATCGAGGATCTACTAGTGTGTAATCTGATCTTGAGGGACTGTGACAAGTAAATTCTCTCTCATTGTTTCCTGGTGAGAACATGATTCTCTCTTTTAATTACCCTGTTTACCCAAATGTCCAAAACCATCTGCAAGCTCCACCCATTTGACCACACCCTGTGTTCATTAGTAGTATGCAAAGGGCTTCCACCTTTCCCCACAGTTTGCCTAAAGGCCCTCAAGCACATTTACAGACGATTTTGGTGTGCCATTGTTGCAGAGAAATACCTGGACATCCCCACCACACAAAGAAGCACTTACTTCATTTAGTTTAGAGGAAGTACCCCTGTTTGGTGGAGATTCACCTTTTTATAGTCTTAGCACCTTCTCTTGCTGTGGATTCACGTTATCACAGATTTGTGGATGAAGATGCTTGAGGAACAATTACATTGCTGAAATCACATGCGCACCTCGTTGTCCTTTTTATGCAGCTGTAGTGTAGAATATGCACAGACATTTGCTCAAAGAGGTAGCACTTACTAATTAACCAAATCAAAGTACTCCAGTTAGGTACACATTTTTGGCAATACTGGGGACTCTTCTTGGAAAAAATGAGGTTCAATACTCGCCCTGATGCAGGTTTCTCAAAAATTGAACCTCAACGGAAAGCACTTACAAATATAAACATAGCAGGTGCCTAGTTGTGTTGCAGGGATTCTGCTCATGCACAGAACTATGCGCAGGAAACCAGGACCTCAGTGAATTGCGGTGTACCAAAAACTCACCTCAGAAAACCCAGAACCCCAATCTGACTAGCATCAGTGTCCCATTCGTCCTCCGTATTCTCTCGGAGTTCCCAATGTATAGACAACCCAGAAAAAGCGACATAAACAAAAAAATAAATATGAGCACCAGCCAAATGTAAGTCCAAGGGGGAATTAAAAAATGTCTCTTAAACCAAACAGCAAAAATAGAAACTTTTGATGGGGCACTGGAAGTCATAGATTTAGTGTCAAAGGAGAAACGTGACTGGTTAACTGCGGTTGATTGTAAAACAGGCAATGATACATCGGCAGGATAAGCATACTCAGTATCTTCAGGTGGACCACCAGCCGGTGGTAGCAACAAAGGATCAGTAACTGTATGCATCTCGATGGCAATATCAGGCACGGTGGTAGAAGCCGGAGCCAAAACAGAATTTCTCAGCATCAGCATCCCAGGGCAAGAAACCGCTGGAGTCATACTAAGAAGAATCAGCCACTCGCTGTAGTTTGACATTGTCAATGAAGATGTACCTGTTATCCTTGCGACCAGGAAGTGGAGGTAAAATGACTGTTCTTGTACCCTGCACACCAAGCACTGGAACCGGGGCACGATAAGAGGGGCCGAACTCCTTCTTGTTCTCCACCTTCTCACGGACCAGGTCTCCAACTCGAGGTAGCCAGCCGACTACCGGAATCTGAAGCACAGCATCAGATGTGGAGGGCAAGTGTTCTTTTGTGAGACTGTCTCTGGTCTCTTGTAGATTCTGTAATACAGCACAGTGATCATCTACGTCAAAGGGTGCGGCTGACGCCGCCATGTCTAGACCATCAAGGTCCGGGACAAAAATTTTTATGCCAAAGAGCATCATGTATGGGGTCCGCCCACCCAGAGACCTTCTAGGTAGATTAAGTGCACGTTGAACGTTATACAGGTGGGCTAACCAGTTCCGGCCAGTGCCTAAAACCCTGGCTGTCAGGGATTGCTTTAAGTCACGGTTCATTCGCTCCACTACACTATTACCCTCAGGCCGGTATGGAGACGAAAATTTGACTTGGACCCCCAAAGATTTCATGGCTTCTTTGTACGCCTTAGAGGCGAACTCAGGGCCCTGATCAGAATGAAAGGTACCACACGCAAAAACTCCCACAAAGACACGCAAATCCCTTATGACAGTACGAGAATCAGCACTCCTTTGTGGCCATACCCAAAGAAAACGTGTGCACGAATCCACTGCAACTAAGATATACTTATACGCAGTCTCAGAGGAGAAAGGACCGCAGTGATCTAAATAAACATACCCAAGTGGTTTATTAGATATGTGCAACTGAGTTTGTGGTGTGTGCGCAGCAGTCGAAGGTTTAATCTGCTGGCAAATGTCACAATCAAGAACATAAGTGCGAGCTTGTTTATACAACCCGCGGCACCAGTAACGCTGTTGTGAATGAGTAACAGTAGCTGACACACCGGCATGGGCAGAGGCCATACCCTTGTGAGCCGCTGTTATCAAGGAAGGTCTGCAGTCCGCATTGGGAATCAATCTGTCACCAACGTCGTTAATTCTCACATACGGGATGTTATCAGGACTTAAGTGATAATGGTACCGAGAAGGGAAACCTCTTGGGTAATTGCTTCCCTTCTCTGTAGCAGCAATAGCTGCCAAGATGTCATCATCGATCTTACTTTTGGATCTTGTAACTACTGCTACTAGATATGTCGCCACTGCTGTTTTCGCTGCTTCGTCAGCTAAGCTGTTGCTGACAGCGTGGACACCAACTCGCTGTTGACCAAGAGTGTGAATTACATTCACGAGTAGCAGATGCTGTTTAAGTTCTGCCACCAGAACACAAAGCATTTTATGCTTGATTGTGCTACCTTTAGAATCGCGATATTCATTCTGAGACCAAAATAATAGATTGTCGTTAAAAGACTGAACACAGTAAAACGAGTCACTCACTATAAGAGTAGTAACCCGAGGGTCAGCAAACTCCAGTGCAAGCACCAGAGCACGGAGCTCTGCCTACTGTGCGGTACAATCACCCTATGACTGCGTATGCACGACATCAGACTTGAATTCTCCATTCACGAAAGTACCCGCTACAATTGCGCAGGCCGCTGAATAGGCATGCTTGGATTCCGTCGCCGGTTGCGCTGAACCGTCAGTGTAAATGACACAATGGTAATCCTCAAGAAGGCGCAAAGACAGAGGAGCTGGATGAACGAATTCATACTGCAAGTACTCCTGAGTCTGCAATGAGGCATCAAAGATATAGGCGATGTCAGAGAAGTGGCCCATTGTATCCAACGTGGATGCAAAGCTTTAGAATTAGGTACACTGGCTTTCGTCACTGCCTCTAGAGCAGGATATGGTGTAACCACCAACATGCGTTTCCCTTGCGACAGCGCTCGTTCTTTAAGAATCGCCATCTGCACTGCAGTCAAAACTTTTTCGACTGTGGAAAAGCGCAGTTCAGCCGAAGTGTACAGGTGTGATTTGTAGGCAATGGGGACGGTGTCGCCCTCATTGAAGGTTAAGTACGTGAAACCCACTGCGCCCAGCACAATTCTTATTACCAGGTTAGTGTGGTTATCACGTGTCAGGAAGTATTTCGAAGCAAGAAGATCAGCCTGCAAAGATTGCAAAATAGCTGAATGCTGTGGCAGTCAGCTCGATTTGGAAAAAGTAGGTTGTACCAAGGCATATAGCGGCTTGATACGCTGGGCATAATCAGGAATGTACGCAAGACCGAAATTCAGAAAGCCCAGCATAGACTGTAATTTTTTCAGTGTTGTAGGAGCACGCAAGCATGCGCACTTCTCCAGAAAGTGAGGAGCTAACCCTCGACCTTCATTGTCGAGCTCGTAGCCCAAAAACAACACTGTATACTCTGCAATGTGAGACTTCGCAAAGTTGAATTTGTAACTGAAGTCCGCAAACATATCAATGATGCGATCAACGCAACACAGATGCGGCCACAACTCGTCGTCTGTGAGATAGATATCATCAACATAATAGTACGCATCAGGGTCTATGCTCTCTAACATAGAGACAACACGTGCGGCAAAGACGCCAGGGCTGTTTTTATTGCCCATGGCTAATCTCTTAAACTGTTTTTGTTTGCCACCAGAAGTAAACGCTGTCCACTGATTACTAATAGAGGACAGGTTATGGCTGTAAAAGCCATTGGATATGTCAAGTGTGGTTTTAAACCATTTTCTCATGAGACTATCAACGAGGGCAGAACTGTGGGTATTCTGTACAGCACACGTCTGACAATGAGAGTTCAAATGCCGGTAATCCAAAACTAGGCGCTACGACCCATCAAGCTTTGTTACTGTGAATAAAGGATTATTCATTGGTGACACACATGTTTTAATAACACCCTGATATTCAATTGCTCTAGGATTTCCGCGATGTGAGATCTAGCTTCGCGGCGCATGGGATATTGGGGCTGCGGCTGGGGCATGGACCGTAAAGGAATCTCATGGCTTGGAGACAATTTATCCCACCCAACCGGTGTACGGTACAATGCCGGAGCAAGCACCTGAGCCCACTCTTCGGCAAACCTTTCAGCGTGCTCCTTTGGCACAGTGCACGCAAAGGACGGGAGGATTATCTCCTCCCCCCTTGGAGCATCCAAAATGAAAGCCGGGGGCCAGTCTGCCTCTACTAAGAGGATGTCATAGGAAGAGGTCAGATTATCCCCAAAAATCCCTTGTATTGTACGTTGTATGTTACTTTCAATTAAGAGGACTATGTCATATAGTCTGTCAGGGGGAGTCACTCTAGTGTTAGCAATTTCTACAGTAATGAACATGTCAGTTGCTGTTGCCTCCAGATATGAACACAGTGCTAGCCGCACTGCTGTAACCTCCGCTGCGCTGTCGAGCAGTGTTAGTGCCCATTTCAGGTTCCGAAGCTGCGTTCTCACTATCTGTGGCATACCTCGCTGTTAGCGCAGCAACTTTCTTCTTCTGAAACGGGGGACGTTGACGTGCAAACTCGTCCTGCTTGCTTTTGCCATCAGGCTGACGGGGTTGCTCACGTCATTGTTGGGCACCCCGACCCTTGCCACGTTCTCCGCCACCGGACTGTGAGACCAATGTTTCCTGTGAAGAACGAGGAGAACGTTGTTCAGTAACCTGAAATCTATCAGGTGGCCTAATACTAGTGCGATCGCGCAAATCATATGTGCGTTCACCAGTTGCCTGTACCGGAGACGCAGGACAAGACCTCTGTTTCTGTTGCTGCTTTCCCTGTTTCTTTGTTCACCAATTTTGTTTAGGAAAAGTTGGACGATCGTCTTTGACAGACGAACTCACCTTAGTTTGCTGGATTAAGTCTGGAATGACAATAGTTGGCTTAATCCATAGATTACTGCGGCCAATAGTTCTATATGCTTCCGCAATAATTTTAGGCAACTCTCGGGGCTATCGAGTTCATCGACGCGGGCTAAGCCATTAGCCACCTGAAATTGCACCGCATCTCCCTTGAGATTACCAAGGATGAGAGTGGCAACTACGTCGAACACACCGACAAGCCGCATTCCCAACTCGACTGCCGTGTTGATTTTGAACACGTTTGATGACGGAGGGAAGCACTGCCATAGATGGGGTGCCGAAGCACTTCGAGTATACCGCTGCAAAAACCTTACCCCAGTTGTCACACCTTTGGGACTAAGTCTTTCTGCAAGCTAATGGTGAGGATCCTGTGTTTCTCCACAGGAGTAGAGTGCGGAAATACTGCTTCCAGCTGGTCATATTTCTCAGCAAGCCAATGAGGCAAATCGTCCTTTTTCTGGAGGCACTTGCCCATTACCGAATTAACCATGACGGGACTAATAACAACCCCGGCCTGGCCAGCTGGCTGTCCCTTAACAGCAGGTGCCCCCACCTGCACGTTGCATGATACGTATTGCACTAAAGCCCGATAAACAGTAATCAGGGCTGTATGGAGGACACGCAACTCATCCACCGATACATTCAAATATTGAGGATGAGGTGTAAATCCGGCCAGCACCGGCCAAGTGGCCCCTGGAATTGACAAAGGGCCCATTCTAACCGGTGTAACCGCATGGGGAAGGGTGCCATTAAACCAAATGCGATGCTGCCAAGCTGAAATAGGAATTTCCTGAGTCCTATATGGCGTATAGTTTGCTCGGAGCTGCGTGGGAGTATAGGAGTGAAACGTATCATCATCCGCATTCACTGCCAGCATAGTCACCCAAGAGTAGAACAACTCGTAGGGATACGCTGCATCACCACAAAAATAACGGCCATCCCATCGTCCAGCACCCCAAACTGCGTCAAATGATGCCACAGAGGTGTTCGGCCATGCACTGCAATATCGACCGCCATAAGGACACAGAGAAGAACAACAATGGATATTACAGTAGCACAAGGGTTCAGAAATATAAAAACCTTTTTAATTAACAAGCTTGACGGAACCTATCGTACAAATAGGTAGGTTAAAACCGTCACTCCCGCTATCCGGAAACAAAAGTGAGGGTGTCGTGGACTAATATAAGCACTACTAAGGCATTTCAAATCAGAAGACCAAACGTTAGGTGCGCCATGTTGCAGGGATTTTGCTCATGCACAGAACTATGCGCAGGAAACCAGGACCTCAGTGAATTGCGGTGTACCAAAAACTCACCTCAGAACCCAGAACCCCAATCCGACTAGCATCAGTGTCCCATTCGTCCTCCGTATTCTCTCGGAGTTCCCAATGTATAGACAACTCAGAACAAGCGACGTAGAGTACTCTCAGGAATGGTGGGAATCAGAAATACCTGTTTGTTATTCTCATATCAGTCCACAACGAGAGTAATCAGAGACACAGGAAAGTTTAAAATGTTTATTTTAGAAACTACGTGTCCTAAGATGCAGTACTTTGGCTAACATAAGCAGACAAATGATTAAAATCAAAACCATCAGCATTGTTACAATACCATAGAAAATGAAGGGAGAAATCATATTACAAATGATAGTGGAATACAACCACCCTCCCTTCGCTAGTGAGCTAGTATTATTATACAAATAGAAGGTCTCTAGGTTTGAATGGTGAACCCCATACCGTAAAGATCAGCTTAGATGAATCACATCACAGGATCAGCTTTGCTCTGCGCCTGGAAAAGTTATTCTCCAGAATGTGTGTCTAATGCATGCAAACTGCAATATTAAAGGCTCTCGACTTTCATATATTTGCAGCTGTGTGTGTGTTATGGCTAGAGTGTGGGCCGATCAACCTGAACTCAAAAACATACATTGTTTGGTGGCTCAGACTGTTTCTGCACACAATGTTCAGACCAAGGTCGCAGTGCACGTCTAGGGATATGAACAACAGACAGTTCTCATGTGAAGAAAAGGCGAGCAAGCAGTTTTCAAATAATAACATGTATCTGCAGTGTCGTGCGCAAAAGCAGCCAAAGTGGCAAGATGGCGTTTCTACATCTAAGACGCTTATGCTAACATAGTAATGTATGTATCTAAAATGCTGCCTCCACTACACCCCCTATTGATCGGACCACGAACTATTAGGGATACAATTAAAAGAACGCAGAGTTCAAGTTTGACAGAGCGGAACCAAGTGCATGTATTGGAAATCCAAATACTGGGGAGTGAAAGTTTGAAGAGGAAAAAAAAACTCAAAAAGCAAAAAAATGAAGGGGTAAAAAAATGGAAATGGAAAATCGTAACATCTTGCAAAGGCTCAGCGAGCCCAAATGTCGAATCAAAAAAAAAAAAAATGTCTGTGGGTCGTACAAGGAAAGTTCGGACGACATCCAAATTAATCCATTAACGTGTAAGCACAGTAAGTAGCGACAGCTTCCAAGAGGAAGTCATTGGAATGTTCTGTAAAAGTGTCCGCCATCCAGTCTAGCAAGGTAAACGAATATACATGTTCCTCGACAACCGGGCCCTCTAGCACAATCAGAGGACAACTGGCGTGTTCTTCAAGATAACTTCTTGCCATGAAGTCATACGCTGCCGTACAGATGTCCCAATTCCCTAGGACTCCATGTGCCGCTCCACAGGCCATAATCCTGACACCAGAACAGTCCAACTCATGATCCACTAAGGGACTCATCAGTCGATCATAATCCGGGGCAGGAGACACTGAGTTTGTCAAGCACAAATCCTGAGGGCATTCGAAAGGACAATCTAGGCAATGAAAAACAGGTTGTACACAAGTAAAATAGGAAAACCGGAAGGACAATCCATAGGCTATGCTCAGGGTTGCCAGAGGTAATGTTCCATAATATTCAAGCATCCGGTTACGAAGATGGAGCAGCAGGGACAGGCTGTCGTGTGACACAAACTGTGCAGCCATTACGCAGCAAGCAGATCAACAACAGCACACCAGCCGCTAGGGTGAGAATCAACGGGAGCCCGCCAAAGACGCCGGAAAAAATAGAGTGAAAAAATGCCAGTATCACACCAAAAATAGTTTGGAAGGAGGTCATGAGGCCGGAGCCCACAATTTTGAAAAAAATGTGCCAAGCCAGTTGTGGACAAGGCATTAAATATAGTCTGAACCAGGGCACTGAAATGAAGTGGGAGATCAGTATTTAAAAGCGCATGCACCTCGGGGCGGGTGTTTGCTACGTGAAGGACAAATGTTTCACGGGGTGAAGTCAGAGCGACTTATTTTTGAGACAATAGAGCCCTTATTCTGCTCATCTTGTTGAACTCTGCTTTCAAGGTTGGAATGGAAGGCCAGATGGATACATCCAGCCGCCCATGCAGGGGTGGAAAAAGGACATGTTTACAGCAGACTACTCTCTGTGATACAGTCACAATGTAGGGAATTCCCACTGGCATCCTGCAGCAAGCCTCGTTATTTAAAAGCAAATAACTACCGTTAGCTAGCAACATGAAAGAGGGTGTAATAGTTGGCACTGGAATCCCTTTCAGGACGCATGCTAAATTAGGTGCCTGAACATTGCACGCGTCATGCAATTGGATGTGCCTAAAGACCACAGAGTGATCAGGTGTGGAAGTGCATTCCTCACCTTTTAAATATACTTCTTTACCGTCTCTCATGCACCTGTATGTAAATGGGAGTGACCAAACTTCATGCAGGAAAGCAGTACCCAATGGTTCAGATCTGCCTAGGGCATAATGTTTCATGCACAAACTGAACTTAAACAAAGGAAATGGTAATGTGATTAACCCGTGGATAAGCCACACAGCGAAGTTCCATTCGGCCACAGAGAAAGGCAAAGGTTCCAACTTTTCAATATGTAGTAATGAGTATGCAAACTGCATTATAGAACTTAATTGATTTTGACCATGATACAAAACAGACATATCATCCTGTACAATGTCAACAACAGATTATACAATATCATCTAACGTGTAAATTCTGGAAGAAAGGGTGTTAATGCTATTATCGATAACAGCTAGTACTTTTTCCAAATTGGCTTGATCAATGGCTCTCAATCTGGAGCCCGCTTCAATTTGAGATAATTTACAAGCTTCGTTGTAGACAGCATACACCCATCTTTTGGACCTGCCACCTACAGGACCCTTAACAAAATCATTCAAATCTATTTTGTCATGTAATTTAGATAAATGAAGTTTAACAGATGCCAAGGTGGAATGTTGCAGCAAGGATTGGCATAACTTCCCAACAGAGTAGGTAGTAACAGAATGAGAAGATTCAAAACGGGGGTCTACGTGAACCTGCGTATACCCCGGTCGCAGACCCAAAAAACGATGTTGACAGGAATCTAAGCTTGTCTGCCAAGTTAACCACCCTTCCGAATTCAATTTGGAAATATTGAAGGATGTATTAGTAATGTATGACTGCAACGCATCAAGGGACAGATTTGTGTGATTATCCCAATTTGGATAAGCACCCAGAACCAGAATAGAGGGGGCATTCAGTGTTTTAGAGGTAGCCAATTCAAGGCAGGTGGTCTGAAAAATAGAAGAATTCAAAAATAATATGTGGTTTGGGATGAGGCAGGCACGATGCAAAGCTTCTGTTCCTTGCACCTGCCATGGTTTAGAACCCCAAATAGATTTAAGATCAATAGAAGCTTTCCACAGATTATAACCTCTGACCGCCAACTCATCCATAAAGGATTTGGAATACAACAATTATGGGGCCGATTCGGATCCTGGAAAAATTTTCCCCGTCCGAATTGAATCTGGACTTTTTTCCGTCCGAATCGTACAAGTAGCGTACAAACTACCAAGTATGATTCGCATGGGAAAAACTCCATACAAATCACATCGGGAACATTTCCCCACACGTCCTCGGGTCGGAAATTGTGTCCGACACATCCCCGGACGATTCACCGTACGAATCGGAAAAATGAAGTCCGACCGCGCAAGTACGATCACTCCCGTCCTTTCGATTTCACAACTGTATGGAAAAAACACCGTATGGACCGAACTCCCATATCAACCATGGAGACACGTGCCCGCATACGCGCCGAACACCCCACCACAGACCCCGCATGTACGCGCAAAACGCCCCCCGGCCGTGGATTTACGTGCCGAACCCCCACAAGTGTATGCATGGAGTGTACCCCCACCCATGTATGCATGGAGCGTACCAACTCCCCACCCGTGTATGTACGGACCGTACCCACACCCCACCCGTGTATGTACGGACCGTACCCCCACCCCACCCGTGTATGTACGGACCGTACCCCCACCCCACCAGTGTATGTACGGATCGTACCCCCACCCGTGTATGTATGGACCGTACCCCCACCCATGTATGCATGGAGCGTACCAACTCCCCACCCGTGTATGTATGGACCGTACCAACTCCCCACCCGTGTATGTATGGACTGTACCCCCACCTGTGTATGTACGGACCGTACCCCCACCCCACCCATGTATGTACGGACCGTACCCCCACCCCACCCGTGGATGTACGGACCGTACCACCACCCGTGTATGCATGGAGCGTACCAACTCCCCACCCGTGTATGTATGGACCGTACCCCCACCCGTGTATGCATGGAGCGTACCAACTCCCCACCCGTGAATGTACGGACCGTACCCCCACCCGTGTATGAATGGAGCGTACCAACACCCCACCAGTGCATGTACGGACCGTACCCCCCACCTGTGTATGTACGGACCGTACCCCCACCCGTGTGTGTACGGACCGTACCCCCACCCCACCCGTGTATGTACGGACCGTAGCCCCACCCCACCCGTGTATGTGCAGACCGTTTCCCCACCCGTGTATGTATGGACCGTACCGCCACCCCACCCGTGTATGTACGGACCGTACCCCCACCCCACCCGTGTATGTACGGACCGTACCCCCACCCGTGTATGTACGGACCGTACCCCCACCCCACCCGTGTATGTACGGACCGTACCCCCACCCGTGTATGCATGGAGCGTACCAACACCCCACCAGTGTATGTACGGACCGTACCCCCACCCGTGTATGTACGGACCGTACCCCCACCCCACCAGTGTATGCACGGACCGTACCCCCACCCCACCAGTGTATGTACGGACCGTACCCCCACCCCACCAGTGTATGTACGGACCGTACCCCCACCTGTGTATGCATGGAGCATACCAACTCCCCACCCATGTATGTACGGACCCTACACCCAGCCCCCCCTGTATGTACGGACCGTACCCCCACCCGTGTATGCATGGAGCGTACCAACTCCCCACCCGTGTATGTACGGACCGTACCCCCACCCGTGTATGAATGGAGCATACCAACACCCCACCAGTGTATGTACGGACCGTACCCCCCACCTGTGTATGTACGGACCATACCCCCACCCCACCCATGTATGTACGGACCGTACCCCCACCCCACCCGTGTATGTATGGACCGTACCCCCACCCGTGTATGTACGGACCGTACCCCCACCCTACCCGTGTATGTACGGACCGTACCCCCACCCCACCCGTGTATGTACAGACCGTACCCCCACCCGTGTATACATGGAGCGTACCAACTCCCCACCCGTGTATGTACGGACCGTACCCCCACCCCACCAGTGTATGTACGGACCGTACCCCCACCCCACCAGTGTATGTACGGACCGTACCCCCACCCCACCAGTGTATGTACGGACCGTATCCCCACCCGTGTATGCATGGAGCGTACCAACTCCCCACCCGTGTATGTACGGACTGTACCCCCACCCGTGTATGAATGGAGCATACCAACACCCCACCAGTGTATGTACGGACCGTACCCCCACCCGTGTATGTACGGACTGTACCCCCACCCCACCAGTGTATGCACGGACCATACCCCCACCCCACCAGTGTATGTATGGAGCGTACCCCCACCCGTGTATGTACGGACCGTACCCCCACCTGTGTATGCATGGAGCATACCAACTCCCCACCCGTGTATGCATGGAGCGTACCAACTCCCCACCCGTGTATGTTCGGACCGTACCCACACCCCACCAGTGTATGCATGGAGCATACCAACTCCCCACCTGTGTATGTACAGACCGTACCCCCACCCGTGTATGAATGGAGCGTACCAACACCCCACCAGTGTATGTACGGACCGTACCCCCCACCCGTGGATGCATGGAGCGTACCAACTCCCCACCTGTGTATGCATGGAGCGTACCAACTCCCCACCCGTGTATGTACGGACCGTACCCACACCCCACCAGTGTATGCATGGAGCGTACCAACTCCCCACCCGTGTATGTACGGACCGTACCCCCACCCGTGTATGAATGGAGCGTACCAACACCCCACCAGTGTATGTACGGACCATACCCCCCACCCGTGTATGTACGGACCGTACCTGCACCCCACCAGTGTATGTACGGACTGTACCCCCACCCCACCAGTGTATGTACGGACCGTACCCCCACCCCACCAGTGTATGTACGGACCATACCCCCACCCGTGTATGCATGGAGCGTACCAACTCCCCACCCGTGTATGTACGGACCCTACACCCAGCCCCCCCTGTATGTACGGTGCGAAACACCACCACCGATGGACTGTGCGGACCAACACCCTGCCCGTGTTCGTACGCACCCTACCCCAGGCCCACACACCAGCACCCTCACCCAACATCGGGCATGTACGAGTTGTACTAAGCCATAGCAAAGGACAGCACTATACAACAACATGGCCCATGTACGCACCGTACAGACGCAAAAAACACTCCTACTGAACCAGGACAAATCAAAAAGTCAATTCGAGGCACACAATACCACAAAACATATCCAACAAGGCCAAATACATCCTATACACTGACCTGCAACTGACAAACAGCTAAACAGAGGCCCAAACCACTACCACTCCTTATAACACACCCACCCAAAGTTCAAACACAACCACACCCACAAATGGACCAATAAAAAGGCCCAACACACACAAACCATGATCCTTTGCAACAGATCCACTGCTGCCAGACCCCAGAGACAACGCACTGCACCATACTTAAACCATCAATACACCTTACACTTGCACTACTTCACACAACCACCGTCACAAACACACCCTCATCACATTCACACACACACACCTGCACAACCACACTCACACACCCACAACCATCCACACCCACACCCCCACAACCATCCACACCCACACCCCACACCATGCCCACCAACAAGAATCCAAAGTTCACAAAGGATGAGCTGGAGGTCCTTGTCGACGAAATCATCAGAGTCGAGCCATAGCTCTTTGGAACATTGGTCAGACGGACCAGCATATCAGAAAAATCAGACATGTGGCAGAGGATAGTCAATTCCATGAATGCTGTTGGGGCCACCAGAAGGACCAGGCATGAGTGCCAAGCCAGGTGGTACGATCTGCGGAGGACGGTCCGCCGCAAAATGACGGACGAGCACAACCAGGCCAACATCACTGGAGGAGGTCCGTCCCGCAGACCGGTACACTACCATCCTTGGGAGGAGAAGGTGATGGCCACGCTGCCGCCGTTGGGAGTAGACGGACTAGAAGGAGTCCGAGAGCCTGTTGAGTACACAAACAACTCACCTCACATGGGGGGAACGCCATATACAACCCAAACACCAATCATGCACGCAACCCCCCCAAAGCCAGCACCGGACACAACCACACTCCAAAAACACACACATGCCACTAGCGCCTCCATGCCCCATGCCCCAAGCAAGGCCATGCCAAGTCACAGGCCACACAAAACACCAACACAAGACAGGATGTCCCCGATGCCGGGAGGGTGGGCCTCAAAACTAACATAGAGCAACTCTGAAGCACACAACAATGCCCTCAGCCCATATGGCTTAGGGCACAGCCATACAAACATTGTGTCCCCACACAGTACTGTTTCGCCTGCTAATGGTGGCCGTGTTGCAGGACGACATGGGTATGAAGGCACAATTTGCACATAACAGCAGCTAATGAAGACGCAGCACACTTAAAGAGTGTCAGCACACACCGCCACAGCAGCAGCGCAGACTCAGACACTCCGCCCAATGGGTGCCGGCAGAGAAGAAACAAACCCACATGAACAAGCCAATGGCCTTTGAAAGACCTACAAACTGTGTGTGCCCAGGAAGCTGGGCTGAGGTGACAGAGGGTGACACACAGAGGGAGGGAGAGGGGCAGAGAGAGGGACAGAGACAGAGGTGGACACAGGGAGACAGACAGAGGGAGGGAGGAGGCTGACAGAGGGAGGGAGAAAGGGAGACAGACAGAGGGAGGAGGCTGACAGAGGGAGGGAGAAAGGGAGACGGACAGAGGGAGGAGGCTGACAGAGGGAGGGAGAAAGGGAGACAGAGGGAGACGGACAGAGGGAGGAGGCTGACAGAGGGAGGGAGAAAGGGAGATGGACAGAGGGAGGAGGCTGACAGAGGGAGGGAGAAAGGGAGACAGAGGGAGACGGACAGAGGGAGGAGGCTGACAGAGGGAGGGAGAAAGGGAGACGGACAGAGGGAGGAGGCTGACAGAGGGAGGGAGAAAGGGAGACGGACAGAGGGAGACGGACAGAGGGACAGAGGGAGGAGGCTGACAGAGGGAGGGAGAAAGGGAGACAGAGGGAGATGGACAGAGGGAGGAGGCTGACAGAGGGAGGGAGAAAGGGATACGGACAGAGGGAGGAGGCTGACAGAGGGAGGGAGAAAGGGAGACAGAGGGAGACGGACAGAGGGAGGAGGCTGACAGAGGGAGGGAGAAAGGGAGACGGACAGAGGGAGGAGTCTGACAGAGGGAGGGAGAAAGGGAGACGGACAGAGGGAGGAGGCTGACAGAGGGAGGGAGAAAGGGAGATAGAGGGAGACGGACAGAGGGAGGAGGCTGACAGAGGGAGGGAGAAAGGGAGACAGAGGGAGACGGACAGAGGGAGGAGGCTGACAGAGGGAGGGAGAAAGGGAGACGGACAGAGGGAGGAGGCTGACAGAGGGAGGGAGAAAGGGAGATGGACAGAGGGAGGAGGCTGACAGAAGGAGGGAGAAAGGGAGACGGACAGAGGGAGGAGGCTGACAGAGGGCGGGAGAAAGGGAGATGGACAGAGGGAGGAGGCTGACAGAGGGAGGGAGAAAGGGAGACAGAGGGAGACCAAATCACCCTTGGGTGGTGTGGCCATGTCCGCTCGTCAGCAGGTGGACTGTGTGCATGTAGACAAGGTTTCGCAGTGCGTGAACCCCCCCTTCAACCTTTGATGAACACTAGGCCATGTGTCAATCTGTGCACGAGTACATCCGTGCTGCAGGCCCAAACAGAATCTTACACCCAGTATACCCACCCACTGTGTTTGTCAGAACCCTGTCACAAATTGTTAAGTTACCTACCTGCATTCTCAAATAGCATGGAAAAAACAACATTTGGCCACGTACAGTGCAACACGTAAGGCGGCTCTGCATGGCTTGCTACGCCCGCTCACTACACTGCTGACTGCGTTCCCAAAAGATGCATCAACTAAGATTGTGTCACACATAGGTAAAGTGTTGAAAGCTGTGGCCAAGGGACATACCCATGCACAAGTGCACTGTGAGAGGAATGCTAGCCAAATCCAACCACCCAGAGGAACTGTGCCAAATCAAAAATGAATGAAACATGGATGTCGCATGTAACACAATTAACACTGTCTCTCTCACACACAGGTCAACGTCGTCGATCTCCCCCCAACACTGGGGGGGAAGACTCACAGGACCAGGCTCTGCGTGAAGAGGACCCCACCGGCAGCGACGACTCTCACCACTCCGTGGATGACCCAGACCAACCTGGCCCCTCTGGTGTCCAACCACCTGCAGCACCTGCGTCAGGTACAACTGTGCCAACCACCACCCCCATTCCTGCCACATGCCAGGAGACACCCAGGAGCCCTGCCCGCACACAACAACACAGCCAGTCTGTCCAGGAGGGACAAGGTTCTCCGGGCACCCAGGAGGAGGCAGGCGACACCGCAAATGCCATCCCTCAGGGGTCCCGGAGACCCGATGTGCCCACAACGGCAGGCCAGGCGCAAGTGGGCAGGGGTGGTGGGAGTGGAGGACGGCGGAGGCGCGAACCTGCCCAGTTGGCTCAGGACCCGGCAAAGTCACGCGTCAGAAACATCCTGGACGCATACCGGCGTGACTCCAGAGGCATCAACCAGGTAGTGGGGACCCTCAATGAGATGAAGACCCTGCAGGTCGAGCATCATGCCAGGATGGAGGCAAGACTGGCAGAGCTCCTGGCGGCGCACAGGGACGTAAGCCAATCACTCCATCAGATCGCCCAAAGCCTGGCAAACCCTCCCTGTGCCACCAGGCGTAGAGCAGCACCAGAAACAGGGAGGGAGGAGGAGGAGGATTCATCTGACGGAGCGCCCCTGGCATCATCAAGGCCTGCTTATGAGGGTCCCCACAGGAAGGTGGGTCATCCACGAAAAAGACCGTGAGAGTCAGCGGAACATCACCATCTCCCTGGTCACCTGGCCTGGCACCTGGCCCTCTGGCCCAACAGCAGCACAGCAGCAAAGGACATTCTCTGCCACATGGCCTTGCTGATAACTGTCTGACCAATGTTGACAAAGACTGTGGCAGAGACTCTGATGACTTTCAATGGCAAGGACACCAACTCCCCCTGTGATCTTTGGATTCTACACTCCCGCCAAGCACCTCTTGTCACCCCCCCAAACACGTACCCCAGCACTAATAAAATTCATCACAATCACAAGATGATGCCGTCATTTTGCATTATTCCACTACATGTGTGTGTTGTAAAGTCAAACCATGCCTGATTACTGAAGTAACTCCAAACATCCATACCCTGGGGTCTGAGTCTGGCACAGGACACACATGGGTCACAATGTACCATCCAAGACAGACATGGAGCACCATACTCACCCGTGATGGGCCCAACCAGCTGAGGGGGTGCCCGCACAACTGTGCCTATAGACCTATTTAGAAGAGCAACAGTCATGCGCAGAGGTCAGGGATCATGAGGAGTGTCCTAGGGTGGGAGTCCCAGGTATGTGTAGACACGTGGCAGAACAATGTCCTGCATGCTTGAGTCAGGTGGATGTGGAGAATGGTGGGCCAGCCAAGGTTGGATGCATGGAGATGGCACAATTGGTTGTTGGATCACAGTGCCACATGGTTGTGTTGTGCTTGTGGGCTGCATCCTGAGTGTGTGCGTGGATTGAGAAGGTCATACTGCACCTGGCAGTGATCCACGCCCCCCATATCAGTTTGACGTTGATGTGGCCTGGTCGCCGGATGTAGTAGCAGAGCTGTGCAGATGCACCCTGGATGTGGACAAGTATCATGGGATTTCTAACGCACATGTCCATAGAGTGCAGGGTAGGATTAGACACGGATGTCGTAGTTGACCTGGAGGATGGTTTCCCTCTTGCCTTGAGGTGGATGGAACTGGGGATCTTGTGCATAATGCAGAGTATGCTGCCGAATGAGGCACAGATGCTGCTGATCAGCATAGCACATGTCAGCAAGCAATCCATGATGAACACCAGCTCATTTGCGGGGACACTGGGTGCCCTTGCTGCAGGGCCTGCAGCAGCATGCGCCATGTCAAGAAAACAACGCCACAAGTAGCACACAAAGACAAGGATCTCAGGAAGGAACTATGCAAAAGGTGTATGTCAAGGAAGGAATGTCTGGTTCAACATGGCACACACACACACACAATGGATTCACATGCAGCACAGTGGCCGTCGTGGAGACTGACATGCCACAATACCTACACAGCCATGGACATCATGCACAATACAGAATCTAATCCCTGACAAACAGCTTGCATCTTGCTACTCTACACATAGACTCATATGCACCATCTCTGAGAACAATGCCAGACATGCCGCATGCACAGTGGCAACAGACCACCATTGACAGAGATGAGGCACCTTGGAGGCAGAGGGACACCTTTATTACTCATGTGTGTCGGAATGCTAATGCAACTCTGTCAACACATACACAGGTCATGTGGATGAACATGTGGGACCAACACTGGCACCCCCCTTACCACCACAGATGCTGGAAATCCATGGCACTGGCACACAAGTGACGGGTTACAGCTAAACACCCCCTGCTGCTCACGGAGAGGCTGCTATACACCATTGAGCCCCTAATGGGAAATTCACACACCATGTCAACCCGGTGCAACCCGTATGTTTCCGAGGGCAGTGTTACACACATTGATGGCTCCATCACAATCCACAATCCCATTACAGATGACTGTCACCAAGTCTGACCATCAATTCACGTGAATTCTGCTCCATGTCATGTGCCCCATGGTGATTCTACATGTATGTAAAGTATCCAAACATGAACAGGAGCAGTGCACACACATTCAAAACAAATACCACTCCCAAAAAGCCGTGCTGCATCCCTTACCCGAAGGTGATTTTCGAACTTGTCCGCGCATGTAACGCTGATTCAGCACATGTTGCTGTGTTCATGAGGAATAGCAGGAGCACAACAATGCCACCAGCAGACAGCATTCGCAAGTACCTGTGGATGGGAGACACACCAGAAGTCAGCCAAAAGAAGCACATCTGCATGCATGTGCATGTACTCGACACGTATTAGGTTGTCAACATGCTAGGTGACAATGATGACTCTGGAAAAACATTCTTCTATTGCACCATCACTCGAGTGACACATCCAAACACACCTCTGACTCAGTTGGAAGACATGCAGATGGACACACACATTGCAACACTTGCCACACACAGCCCAATGCGTGCACACTCAGACACTGGAACTCACCACTAAGCAAAGAAGTCGTGTATGAGCCGACTCCGCATGTCCTCTACCGCCTCCTCCTCCTCCACATCACTTGCCTCATGACCAAGACCTTCATCCTCCACGGGTGGATGGTCCTGCTCATCTGGATCCAGGATGAGTGGCACAGCTTTCTCCACTGCCATGTTGTGCAGCATGCAGCACACAAGGAATATCTTGCAGACCTTCACCGGTGCATATGGGAGTGTGCCACCGGTCTTGTGGAGGCAACGGAATCGGCTCTTCAGGAGGCCAAACGTCCTCTCTATCACTCGCCTGGTCCGCCCATGGGCGTTGTTGTAGCGGTGATCGGCAGCCGTGCTGGGGTTGCGGAGAGGCGTGATCAGCCATGGCATGTTGGGATAGCCAGCGTCCCCTACATGGAAACATCATGGACAAGAGTGGCAGGAGAAGCAGTAAGACAGGAAGATGACGTTAAATACAGGACTGCCAGAGTATACCCACCAACAATACATGCTTGTTCGTTGCGCAGCTGCAGCATCATTTCAGGCACCCTGCTACGCCTCATGATGTACGCATCGTGTGCTGATCCTGGAAAACGAGCACAGACATGTGAAATCACCATGTTGGCAAGACACACCGCAAGGGCATTAATGGAGTGGTAATGCTTGCGGTTACGGAAGGCTACCTCCTGTGCCTGTGGTGGTACCAAAGCCACATGTGTTCCATCTATGGACCCAATGACATGGGGCATCCCTCCCAGGGCATAGAACTCACGCTTGACAGCTGTCAACTGCTCAGGAGTTGGGAATTTAATGAACTCATCCAGGTGCTCCAACATGGCCTCTAAAAAATCATGCAGAACACGGCTGAACATGGTTTGGGACATGCCACCGACATTGGCAATGGTATGTTGAAAGGTACCCGTGGCCAAGAAATGTAGGGCTGCCATCACCTTCATCTTGGGTGTCAGTGCAGTAGGATACCTGTGTAGCGGTTGGAGGTGTGGTGCCAGCCGTGTCGTCAGGCCCTCAATCAAGCATTGGGGGAAGTGGTAGCGGCGTATACAGTCATTTTCCCACATGTCAGCCAAGTCCGGAATTGGTCGAAGGAGAGGCGGAGCCCTGCAGTGAATTAGAAGGGACAACGAAGAGTGAGTACAGTACACCACCAATGTCAATGTACAGAGCACATGCTCAACAGGCAATACACATATGCTACATACAGAGTCAGGTCTGTGCAATATGCCCTGGACACGTATGCCAGGCATGTGACACTCCTACCAAGAGCCAGCTACAAACGTTGATTCTCAACCTCAATATGCCATGCCATGAAACTAGCTGTGGGCCAGTGTAAGTGAGCAGGCAGACGCATTACAGGAGTTACAGACATCCAAATATGTGCAGAAGAAGGATGTTTATTGTACAGACAGGTTGCGGAACACTAGAGGCACAGGTCACATGTCATAGAATAAGGACAGACCACACACCTTGCCATGAAGGATTACATGTCAAGACTGATCACACATACATTGAGAGTATGCAGATATGTCCTTGTTTTGAACTCCGTGTGGATGCATACATACACACCTAACGTCGGATTACACATGTGTGCTGGTGTGCGTAACAGTGTGCCATGCCTATCTACACACAGACACATGTTGGTTGCAGCAACTGCAGATGCATTTGACCAAACACCTACAGCAAACCTATGGGAACACATGACACACACATGACATAGCTACAGCGTGCAATGCGGGCATTCACTTGTCAGGGGTAACATTCCGTGTACCTGGCATCAGGGGACATTTGCAGGTGTCGGTGACTGTGCCATGCCAGTGACGCATGGCCCACCAAGTAGTACTACATGCACACATGTCAAAGGAGTGAAGGGGATGTGTGGCACATAGGGCACCATCACACGTGACATGTGTACACAGCTCATCATACTGTAATTCGCTTCAGACCTCAGGAGTATGGTGCCACATCACAGCCTGACCCACCTGTGCCCGACACATGTAGTACTGCACCGACAATGCCTTGATGTCCAGCCTTGGCCATGTATGACAGCTCAATTCATTCCTGGGGGCCGTCTGTCACCACTGTCAGGTGTGAATCCCACCGTACATATGCTCCGAGGGCGTGTGTGGGGTCCCTATCACTATGGTGGTGCTGGCATATGCATACGCCATAGTGATACGGACCGTACACACGTGTGTAGGTCCCTATCACTATGGTGATGCTGGCGTATGCGTACGCCATAGTGATACGGACCGTACACGCGTGTGTAGGGTCCCTATCACTATGGTGATGCTGGCGTACGTGTACGCCATAGTGATACGGACCCTACACGTGTGTGTAGGGTCCCTATCACTATGGGGGTGCTCGCGTACGTGTACGCCATAGTGATACGGACCGTACACGCGTGTGTATGGTCCCTATCACTATGGGGGTGCTCGCGTACGTGTACGCCATAGTGATACGGACCGTACACGCGTGTGTACGGTCCCTATCACTATGGGGGTGCTCGCGTACGCCATAGTGATACGGACCGTACACGCGTGTGTAGGGTCCCTATCACTATGGTGATGCTGGCGTATGCGTACGCCATAGTGATAGGGACTGTACACACGCGTGTGTACGGTCCAGACTACTATGGCGTACACGTACGCGAGCACCACCATAGTGATAGGGACCCTACACACGCGTGTACGGTCCGTATAACTATGGCGTACGCATTCGCCAGCACTCCCATAGTGATGGGGACCGTACACACGCGTGTACGGTCCGTTGCAATGCATTTGGGGTGCCCTAGGGCTGTGGAACGCACCGTACCTGTGTTGTGACATAGGATTGACATAGGGGACACATGAGGGACAAGTATAGGGGCCTAAATGCATGCTGGTTGTCATGGAGACCGAGTTTCAGGTTTGAATTTTGCATCATGTGACCAGCAGAAGTCGGTTGGAGACAATATACTTTGTTGGAATGTTTTTGTTGACATTACATCATGCTCAATTTTAAAACCATGCAAAGCCTGTCACTGGGGTAGTTTTAAAATGATTGGAGGGCACGTAGGATGCAAATGTGACTGAGCCAATCACTCTGTACTCCTGTAAATGAAACAGGGCAGCAAGGAAGATATAAGGCAGCCAGGTCCCTTGAGAGAGCACTTGCCTGCACATCCTTTCATTCCACAACACTGCTGCTGCTTGTCATTCCTCTGGCACCATGTCCAGGTCTGTGGAGAGGGCCTAGCCATTCACCATGGAGGAGAATATGGCGTTGCTGGATGTGATCCTCCCACAGTACACCATGCTGTATGGTCGACCAGGGGAGCAGGTGAGTGCAGACTCCACTAGCTTAAACTGTGCCCCTTTTTGTGACTGTGACTTATGGCATTGTGTCCAGGTGTGACAGACATGCAGGGTTCTTCATAGTGGTTCCCAGGGGGGGGGGAGGGTTCATGTCTCCCATGCAGAGCATGCTGTAGTTCCTGTGTGCACAACGCACTAGCATGGTGCTTACTGTGACGATCACTGCATGGTGCATGCCGCTTTCGGACTGCCTAATCCTCCTGGAAATGTTGTTTCTACAGTCCTGATGTGAGTCTGTGCTCCCCCCAGGGTGACAGGTGCCAGTACCCACAGATGTGTGTCTGTTCAGTTTACCTGTGGTGAGAGTGTCCAAATGATGTGGTTGTCCCCTGGACATTGGTGTGTGTGTGTGAGTCCCCTGTCATGTGGGTGTGTGCATATGTGGAGTGTTGCACCCCAGCTGCATGTGGGATGGATACACCCTGCCCATCTGATGTGTGCAGGGAGCTGTGCTGGATGTCTGCCGTGCTGAGACAGCCCCACATCTGTGACACCCCCAGTCTAGTGGCACATGTGCAGAGTGAGGTTTGTAGCGGCAGTTGCCAATGCCAGGTGATTGTTTAGTGCCTGTGTGTGTCTGTGTACTCTGCTGAGGTAGCGTAAGTGGGCTGGGGCATGTGACTGCTTAGGGGTACTGTTCAGATTCCTGTTGTAGCTTGGGATGCACAGTGTGAGCCTGCATCATTGATTGTGTTGCACCCCTCATGCCACCTGTGTACTTTCAATGGCACCTACTGCATTTGCCCATTCCCAGGAGGATGATATCACTATGACAAAGGTGCAATGAGTTGGCTGCATACTATGGCCAGTTCAAACATGCATGATTTGTAATATGTGTGTCTCTGTATCATTGATAAGGTGGATTGATGTATTGTCACTTTTGCATCATCACAGGTAGGCGTCTTTGCCAAGGGGGAGATCTGGAAGCAAGCCGTCAGTGCCGAGAGGAGGACGGATGGTCGGAAGAGGCGCCTAGCCCAGGTGAGGAAACGCTGGCAGGACATCCGGTGCTGGATGCGGAGGATCGCACGGGTCCTGCTGGGGGACTCACCTTAGAGCCACAAAAACCGCGGGCACCGGCGTCTGACCCACATCCATAAGCGTGTGCTGGTGGTGGTTTTCCCCGACTTGGACAGGCGCTTACTGGAGAAGCAGCAGCAGGAAGGGGGTAGGTACATGTGTGTTTGTTGTGTGTGACCAGCTTTTTGAAGTGCGCAGTTACATGGATACACTGCCAGGGTTTAAATGCGCAGTGCATATCCTGTTCCCCAAAGTAAAGCGGTGCTGTTCTTCCTCCCTTCCCCTCCTTGCCATGTGTTCCCTGGTCTGTGTGTAGTCACTCTTGCACAAGGTCATCTAGGCTGGCAGTTACTCCAAGTGCCCAATGCTTGCAACATCATGTGTGGGGGTGGTGTGTAACAGGTTTTTGCACGTTGCCTGTGCCCTGGCCAGTTCTGTCATTGTGGGGTCCATGTTAGTTGGCACTGATGCTGAGTCCCGACATGGGAGTGTGTGTTTCATGTGTACTGCCTTACTGCCTGCATGTTGAATGTTGTGCCCTCTGACATGATGTGCTTGAGTGTGAGATATGCATAGTGCAGGGATGGTGGCTTGTGTTCCAGTCATATCCATCCAGGGCCATGGAGTAGTGTGGCCACTACAGTCCACTGGGGCACCTTTTCCTAGGCATCATGTGTGTCATCTGACAATGTGGACATTCTCTGTGTCTTCAGCATAGTTTGGGCCCTGTGGCATAGTACCCTGGCCTCATTTGTATTCACGCATACTGTGCTACATGTGTCCACTGTACAGGGTGACCTAATTTAGTTGGTGCATACTCACAGGGGCCAGTGCCTGTGTGTCTTGGTACAACTATCTGATGATGGTTGTTTGTCAGTGATATATGTGGACAGGCGCACCAGGGGTAGTTTGTGTGCGATCAGGATTAATTGCAGGCCATGTGTTTTCATCCCAGACTAAGAGGTGTAAGTACTTCCTCTGTCTCAATCACATTGTCTCAGGTAGGGGGGGGGGGTTGGTGCGGGCAAGGCCTACATGTCCAAACCTGAAGTCGCCTTGCTCGGTCTGGCCAGTGTGTGATGTTTGTGTGGCCAAACACTCAAGGTGCAGTGCCCCAGTCATGTTGGCCATGGTTTTCAGTATTACCTTTGCAGCATGTCCCAAGAGTTGATAGACATGGTTCCTGCTCATCCCTTTCTTGGCTACGCTGTGTGTCGCTGATGCTGTGCTAGATTGTCCCCAGAGCCTGGCTCCTCTGTACAATTTGATATCAAGTTATTTGCTATTGTGTCATGCTC
This sequence comes from Triturus cristatus, assembly GCF_964204655.1. NCBI lineage: Eukaryota > Metazoa > Chordata > Amphibia > Caudata > Salamandridae > Triturus > Triturus cristatus. The sequence continues at coordinate 970,120,983 of NC_140582.1, forward strand.
TCCATATTTTAACAGTGGCATGGTGGGTCAACAAACTGTGTGTTGCAGGGAATACATATGTACCTTATATTGTAGATATTACTCTTGTTGCTTTTCAGGCTATGCACTGTGACCTATGTAGAGTTGACTCATGTGACATATGTATACAGGTGTCTGATTTCTCCTGTCTCTTCACCTTGCCCACAGCATCGTCGGGGGACTATGAGGGAGACACTGGCACGGACCGTGAGGAGGGAGCGTGCACCAGTGCCAGCAGTGCTGAGTTGGCTGGCACATCGAGTGGCACGGAGGCCGACGGGAGTGCAGCGGAGGACCTGTCCAGTCAAACCACCACCGACTATGACGCAGACGGGTCCGAGGCTGAGCACTCCGAGGGGGTGGAGGCTGCTCCCACAGCTGACACCAGCACTCCATCACTACCCGCCCCCTCCATTCCGATCATCGGCCTCCCACTTGCTCGTGTCCCTTCCCGCCGTGCGAGGTCACCACGTGTCTCCTTCTTGCCAGGCACCGCACCCCCTGCCCCTGTCTCCACTGCTGCCACCAATGCCGAGTCTGTGGACATCCTGCGACAGTTGCAGGTTGGTCAGACTGCGATGCTTAATGTCCTCCATGACCACAGCCGAGTGCTCAACCAGATGGAGGCATACATGGAGGGCATTTCAGCTGCGCAGTCTGACCAACGCAACTTGCTGAGGTCCATAGACTCGACACTGACTGCAGCAGTGGGTCTCCTCCAGCGTTACGTCCCCCCCTACCCCTGAACCATCCACACTTCCCACTCCCATGCCTGTCCAAAGCACACCCAGACGTCCCCATGCACGCACACCACCAGACAAAGGCACCACACCACCAGGGAAGGCAAAGCGCACTCTTCCTGGCACGCACACACAGGGTGAAGTAGGCACACCCACTGGGTCGGGGGGGAAACGGAAGACACGCAGCCAGAGTGGGAGTCCGCATTCCTCATGACCACCACCCTCCAAATCCACTCCCCTCAGCTCTCCTGGCCAGGATTCCACCAAAGACTCCTTCATGGCCGCTCTGTCCCTGAGCCCCAAAGTGACACCACCCCGCAAGCAGTCAAAGGAGTCCCCGGTCAGGGTGGTTGAGTCCCCCCCCTTGTCCACACCCTCCCCCGGTAGCGCTGTGACCCATCCCTGTGACCCCCCCCCCTCCTTGGGGCCTGTGGTTCCTTCGGGTGCAGGGGAGACGCTGGGCGACCTGGCAGTAGTGTGCAGCGCCGTGCTCGAATCCACCTTTGGCGCTGCCCCACCCCCTGTGTTGGAGTCATCCGTCCCTGCACCCACAACACCTACCCTTGCCCCTCCTGTCCCTGCGGTGCCTGGTCGTTCCCCCCCCAAATGATGCCCCCCCCTATGGATGACAAGGTAGTCTGAACTGTGCAGGCAAGCTAGGGGACACGCATCCCAATGTGTCCCCCACCTGGATTGGAACTATGGACTGCCCTATGGGCCTTGTGCATATGGAACTCTTCATACAATTCATTTTAGAACATTGCTGAATAAAGCTATTTTATTTTCCTTGGCACACTACTGCTTTTCTGGCATTGCTGTTGGTGGTGCTGCTCCATGATTTGGGGTGGCGATAATGTGTTAGGTGTCTGGGATATGTTGTAGTGTGCTGTTCGTGGGGTGGACCCTGTTATCTGTGTGTCATCACACGGTATTTGCTATCAAACTTTGCTCATGTAAGCTGTTACTGCATGGTGACATTGTCCCAAGGTGTGTACCTTCCTCTGTGGACCCTGACATCTTCCCTGCAGGGTGTTGTTAAGACATTTGTGCAGTGCTGTGTCTACATTTGCTGGGTGTGTGACGGACCCCTTCAACTTTGGCCATGCATGCTGGCCAAGGTCTCCACCTGCATCATTTGTGTCATCCTTGGGGGTCACTGTACTTGTGACTGGAGTATATTGACAGGACTTCATGTGTACATGTTGCCTTTTCCGCACTATGCATGTGTGTACTCCCAGCCTCGCACACATGTGTTTCGTGTTCTGCTGGGTCTTTGAGCACCTGCCTGACAATTGTGGCCATTGTATCTGTGTGTACTCAACCCCTTTCTTTCCATGGGCACAGCTGGGGGGAATCTGCACCCACCCCTCCTGTGTCTGGGCACTGCTGGGAGTGATAGGCACACACCCCTCCTGTGTCTGGGCACTGCTGGGAGGACTCTGCACACACCCCTCCTGTGTCTGGGCACTGCTGGGTGGACTCTGTACACACCCCTCCTGTGTCTGGGCACTGCTGGGAGGACTCTGCACCCACCCCTCCTGCGTCTGGGTGCTGCTGGGAGTGATAGGCACACACCCCTCCTGTGTCTGGGCACTGCTGGGAGGACTCTGCACCCACCCCTCCTGCGTCTGGGCACTGCTGGGAGTGATAGGCACACACCCCTCCTGTGTCTGGGCACTGCTGGGAGGACTCTGCACCCACCCCTCCTGCTTCTGGGCACTGCTGGGAGTGATAGGCACACACCCCTCCTGTGTCTGGGCACTGCTGGGAGGACTCTGCGCCCACCCCTCCTGCGTCTGGGCACTGCTGGGAGTGATAGGCACACACCCTCCTGTGTCTGGGCACTGCTGGGAGGACTCTGCACAAACCCCTCCTGCGTCTGGGCACTGCTGGGAGTGATAGGCACACACCCCTCCTGTGTCTGGGCACTGCTGGGAGGACTCTGCACCCACCCCTCCTGCGTCTGGGCACTGCTGGGAGTGATAGGCACACACACCTCCTGTGTCTGGGCACTGCTGGGAGGACTCTGCACCCACCCCTCCTGCGTCTGGACACTGCTGGGAGTGATAGGCACACACCCCTCCTGTGTCTGGGCACTGCTGGGAGGACTCTGCACACACCCCTCCTGTGTCTGGGCACTGCTGGGAGGACTCTGCACACACCCCTCCTGCGTCTGGGCACTGCTGGGAGGACTCTGCATACACCCCTCCTGTGTCTGGGCACTGCTGGGTGGACTCTGTACACACCCCTCCTGTGTCTGGGCACTGCTGGGAGGACTCTGCACCCAACCTTCCTGCGTCTGGGCGCTGCTGGGAGTGATAGGCACACACCCCTCCATACCAACGACCCGTACCAACGCTCTGAGGGCCTGGGTACCGTCCAGACCCCCAATGGGGTGCCGTAGGGGTACGCACCGTACCCAGCCCTTCAGAGCATGGGTACGGGTCGTACCACGCGTACCCCTACATCACCCCAACAATGCTGGTACGGCCCGTCCCCAGGCCTTTAGAACGTGGGTACGGGCCGTACCGCCATTGTTGGGGTGACGTAGTGGTGGGCGTGGTACGGCCCGTACCCACGCTCTTAAGGCCTGGGTACGGTACGTACCGGTATTGTTGTGTTGCCGGTTCACGTCAACATCCACTTCCGTTGTGGCAGACGCTTGCATTGCTGGACACGCCCCCACCCCCTCGAGGTGACCAGGTCCTGCAGGTCAGGTATGTCCAGGGCATGTGTTATTTGTGAATTGTGTGGGGGTTATGTGTCCTGCCCCTGCCCCCCCCTTTGCCCCTGGGTGTTATTCTGACCTTCTGCGGCGTCTGCGTCGGTGCCTGTAGAGCAGGTGGACTGCTATGAGGGCTGGGATGACACGTAGGTTCGGGTCCATGGCTGTCCGTCGCGTACAGGTGCTCCTTGTGCGCGTCGTCCTGATTTCCCGGCAGTTTTATGGCAGCCGGAAAATATAATCCGTGCGGGGTGACGTCGGTGCGGATCGTACTTCCTGGTTCGTGGACCGCAGCCTGAATGTGTCCCGACGTCACGTCGGAGCATTCCCGGATCACATTCGTATGTATATTTTCGTCGGTCGATGTTTTTTACGATTCGTACGGAAATGGTGTTTCCGTGGGAATCGTACTTCCATGTTTGTAATGTTTATTTCCCGGGTACAGTCGGACGGAGAAAACGCTCCGACCGACGGTTCGTACCTGGTTTCTCCAGGATCCGAATCGGCACCTTAGTGTGTGTCAGCCTAACCTTAGAGGCAGACTCTGCTGCCACTTCAAAATAAAAGCTGGCAGGTTTTGAAGCACTGAAATCAGTAAAATAGGCAAATTTGTTCACTAACGTGCTGGAGCTGCCTAGCATTGGCATTGGACAATGTTCCCATTGTGTATAATTTACAAAATTTCGATACGTCTTGACTTTATGTAGGAAATGATTTCCATAATGTTGATAGCAAAACAGCTCCCCATAATTAGCAGTGTCTAAATACAAATCTTCAGCATCAAATGCGGCATAATATTTCAAATCTGAAAACAGTGTCTCTATGGCCTGAGCGTCCCATTCATCAGAGCGGATGTTTTGTTTAACCACATCACCCATAGAAACACGAAGAACATTCGGAACATTAATAACCTCAGTGGGTCCATGAATTTGAAATTTAACAGCATCCCACATAATCCCATCTAACACAGGCCAGGCAGTAATATTCACAAAAGTCTGGTCCCTCTTCATGATGTGTGATGAGGAAAATACGACCACAAATCCAATGCACATAAACAAAAAAATACATATGAGCACCAGCCAAATGTAAGTCCAAGGGGGAATTAAAAAATGTCTCTTAAACCAAACAGCAAATATAGAAACTTTTGATGGAGCACTGGAAGTCATAGAGTTAGTGTCAAAGGAGAAACGTGACTGGTTAACTGCGGTTGATTGTAAAACAGGCAATGATACATCTGCAGGATAAGCATACTCAGTATCTTCAGGTGGACCACCAGCCGGTGGTAGCAACAAAGGGTCAGTAACTGTATGCATCTCGATGGCAATATCAGGCACGGAGGTAGAAGCCAGAGCCAAAACAGAATTTCTCAGCATCGCAGGGCAAGAAACCGCTGGAGTCATACTAAGAAGAATCGGCCACTCGCTGTAGTTTGACATTGTCAATGGAGATGTACCTGTTATCCTTGCGAACAGGAAGTGGAGGTAAAATGACTGTTCTTGTACCCTGCACGCCAAGCACTAGAACCGGGGTACGATAAGAGGGGCCGAACTCCTTCTTGTTCTCCACCTTCTCACGGACCAGGTCTCCAACTCGAAGTAGCCAGCCGACTACCGGAATCTGAAGCACAGCATCAGATGTGGAGGGCAAGTGTTCTTTTGTGAGACTGTCTCTGGTCTCTTGTAGATTCTGTAATACAGCACAGTGATCATCTACGTCAAAGGGTGCGGCTGATGCCGCCATGTCTAGACCATCAAGGTCCGGGACAAACATTTTTATGCCAAAGAGCATCATATATGGGGTCCGCCCACCCAGAGACCTTCTAGGGAGATTATTAAGTGCACGTTGAACGTTATACAGATGGGCTAACCAGTTCCGGCCAGTGCCTAAAACCCTGGCTGTCAGGGATTGCAGCAAGTCACGGTTCATTCGCTTCACTACACTATTACCCTCAGGCCGGTATGGAGACGAAAATTTGACTTGGACCCCCAAAGATTTCATGGCTTCTTTGTACGCCTTAGAGGTGAACGCAGGGCCCTGATCAGAATGAAAGGTACCACACGCAAAAATTCCGACAAAGACACGCAAATCCCTTATGACAGTACGAGAATCAGCACTCCTTTATGGCCATACCCAAAGAAAACGTGTGCACGAATCCACTGCAACTAAGATATACTTATACGCAGCATCAGAGGAGAAAGGACCGCAGTGATCTAAATAAACACACCCAAGTGGTTTATTAGATATGTACAACTGAGTTTGTGGTGGGCGTGCAGCAGTCGAAGGTTTAATCTACTGGCAAATGTTACAATCAAGAACATAAGTGTGAGCTTGTTTATACAACCCGCGCCACCAGTAACGCTGTTGTAAATGAGTAACAGTAGCTGACAAGCCGGCATGTTATTAAGGACGGTCTGCAGTCAGCGTTGGGAATCAATCTGTCACCAACGTCGTTAATTCTCACATACGGGACGTTATCAGGACTTAAGTGATAATGATAGCGAGAAGGGAAACCTCTCGGGTAATTGCTTCCCTTCCCTGTAGCAGCAATAGCAGCCAAGATGTCATCATCGATCTTACTTTTGGATCTTGTAACTGCTGCTACTAGATATGTCGCCACTGCTGTTTTCGCTGCTTCGTCAGCTAAGCTGTTGCCGACAGCGTGGACACCAACTCGCTGGTGACCAAGAGTGTGAATTACATTCACGAGTGGCAGATGCTATTTAAGTTCTGCCACCCGCACCCAAAGCATTTTATGCATTGATTGTGCTACCTTTAGAATCGCGATAATCATTCTGAGGCCAAAAGAATAGATTGTCGTTAAAAGACTGAACACAGTAAAACGAGTCACTCACTATAAGAGTAGTAACCCGAGGATCAGCAAACTCCAGTGCAAGCACCAGAGCACGGAGCTCTGCCAACTGTGCGGTACAATCACCCAATGACTGCGTATGCACGACATCAGACTTGAATTCTCCATTCACGAAAGTACCCGCTACAATTGCGCAGGCCGCTGAATAGGCATGCTTCGATTCCGTCGCCGGTTGCGCCGAACCATCAGTGTAAATGACACAATGGTAATCCTCAAGCGGGCGCAAAGACAGAGGAGCTGGATGAACGAATTCATACTGCAAGTACTCCTGAGTCTGCAATGAGGCATCAAAGATATAGGTGACATCTGGCGATGTCAAAGAAATGGCCCATTGTATCCAACGTGGATGCAAAGCTTTAGAACTAGGTACACTGGCTTTTGTCACTGCATCTAGAGCAGGATATGGCATAACCACCAACATGCGTTTCCCTTGCGACAGCGCTTGTACTTTAAGCATCGCCATCTGCACTGCAGTCAAACCTTTTTCGACTGTGGAAAAGCGCAGTTCAGCCGAAGTGTACAGGTGTGATTTGTAGGCAATGGGGACGGTGTCGCCCTCATTGAACGTTAAGTACGCGAAACCCACTGTGCCTGGCACAATTCTTATTACCAGGTTAGTGTGGTTATCACGTGTCAGTAAGTATTTCGAAGCAAGAAGATCAGCCTGCAAAGATTGCAAAATAGCTGAATGCTGTGGCAGCCAGCTCGATTTGGAAAAAGTAGGTTGTACCAAGCCATGTATCGGCTTGATACGCTGGGGATAATCGGGAATGTACGTACGACCGAAATTCAGAAAGCCCAGCAAAGACTGTAATTTTTTCAGTGTTGTAGGAGCACGCAAGCATGCGCACTTCTCCAGAAAGTGAGGAGCTAACCCTCGACCTTCATTGTCGAGCTCGTAGCCCAAAAACAACACTGTATACTCCGCAATGTGAGACTTCGCAAAGTTGAATTTGTAACCGAAGTCCGCAAACTTAACAATGATGCGATCAACGCGACACAGATGCGGCCACAACTCGTCGTCTGAGAGAAAGATATCATCAACATACAAGTACGCATCAGGGTCTTTGCTCTCTAATAGAGAGACAACACCTGCGGCAAACTGTTTTTGTTTGCCGCCAGAAGTAAACGCTGTCCACTGACTACTAACAGAGGACAGGTTATGGCTGTAAAAGCCATTGAATATGTCAAGTGTGGTTTTAAACCGTTTTCTCACGAGACTATCAACGAGGGCAGAACTGTGGGTATTCTGTACAGCAAACATCCGACAATGAGAGTTCAAATGCCGGTAATCCAAAACTAGGCGGTACAACCCATCAGGCTTGGTTACTGTGAATAAAGGATTATTCATTGGTGACACACATGTTTCAATAACACCCTGATATTCCAATTGCTCAAGGATTTCCGCGACGTGAGATCTAGCTTCGCGGTGCATGGGATATTGAGGCTGCGGCTGGGGCATGGACCGTAAAGGAATCTCATGGCTTGAAGACAATTTATCCCACCCAACCTGAGTACGGTACAATGCCAGTGCAAGCACCTGAGCCCACTCTTCGGCAAACCTTTCAGCTTGCTCCTTTGGCACAGTGCGCGCAAACGACGGGAGGATTACCTCCTTCCCCCTTGGAGCATCCAAAATGAAAGCCGGGGGCCAGTCCGCCTCTGCTAAGAGGATGTCATAGGAAGAGGTCAGATTATCCCAAAAAATCCCTTGTATTGTATGTTGTATGTCACCTTCAATTAAGAGGACTATGTCATATAGTCTGTCAAGGGGAGCCACTCTAGTGTCAGCAGTTTCTACAGGAATGAACGTGTCAGTTGCTGTCACCTCCAGATATGGACGCAGTGCTTGCCACACTACTGTAACCTCCGCTGCGCTGTTGAGCAGCGATAGTGCGCATGTCAGGTTCCGAAGCTGCGTTCTCACTATCTGTGGCATACCTCGCTGTTAGCGCAGCAACTTTCTTCTTCTGAAACGGGGGACGTTGACGTGCAAACTCGTCCTGCTTGCCTTTGCCGTCAGGCTGACGGGGTTGCTCACGTCCTTGTTGGGCACCCCGACCCTCGGCACGTTCTCTACCACCGGACTGTGAGACCGATGTTTCCTGTGAAGAAGGAGGAGAACGTTGTTCAGTAACCTGAAATCTATCAGGTGACCTAATACTAGTGCGATCGTGCAAATCGTATGTGCGTTCACCAGTTGCCTGTACCGGAGACGCAGGACGAGACCCCTGTTTCTGTTGCTGCTTTCCCTGTTTCTTTGTTCGCCAATTTTGTTTAGGAAAAGTTGGACGATCGTCTTTGACAGACGAACTCACCTTAGTTTGCTGGATTAAGTCTGGAATGACAATAGTTGGCTTCATCCCTAAAATACTACGGCCAATAGTTCTATATGCTTCCGCAATAATTTTAGGCGACTCTCTGGGCTTATCGAGTTCATCGACATGGGCTAAGCCATTAGCCACCTGAAATTGTACCGCATCTCCCTTGAGATTACCAAGGACAAGAGTGGCAACTACATCGAACAAACCGACAAGCCGCATTCCCAACTCGACTGCCGCCTCCGGACCGTGTTGATCTTGAACACGTTTGATGACGGAGGGAAGCACTGCCATAGATGGGGTGCCGAAGCACTTCGAGTATACCGCTGCAAAAACCTTACCCCAGTTGTCACAATCGGACACCTCTGGGACTAAGTCTTTCTGCAAACTAATGGTGAGGATCCTGTGTTTCTCCACAGGAGTAGAGTGCGGAAATACTGCTTCCAGCTGGTTAAATTTCTCAGCAAGCCAATAAGGCAAATCGTCCTTATTCTGGGGGCGCTTGCCCATTACCGAATTAACCATGACGGGACTAATAACAACCCCGGCCTGGCCAGCTGGCTGTCTCGCAACAGCAGGTGCCCCCACCTGCACGTTGCGTGAAACGTATTGCACTAAAGCCCGATACACAGTAATCAGGGCTGTATGGAGGACACGCAACTCATCCACCGCAACATTCAAATATCGAGGATGAGGCCTAAATCCGGCCAGCACCGGCCAAGTGGCCCCTGGAATTGACAAAGGGCCCATTCTAACCGGTGTAACCGCATGGGGAAGGGCGCCATTAAACCAAATGCGATGCTGCCAAGCTGAAATAGGAATTTTCTGCGTCCTATATGGCGCATAGTTTGCTGGGAGCCGCATGGGAGTATAGGAGTGAAACGTATCATCATCCGCATTCACTGCCGGCATAGTCACCCAAGAGTAGAACAACTCATAGGGATACTCTGCATCAGCACTCACCATCCCATCGTGCGGCACCCCAAACTGCGTCAAATGACGCCGCAGAGGTGTTCGGCTATGCGCTGCAATATTGGCCGCCATGAGGACACAGAGAAGAACAATGGATATTACAGTAGCACAAGGGTTCAGAAATATAAAAACCTTTTTAATTAACAAGCTTGACTGAACCTATCGTACAAATAGGTAGGTTAAAACCGTCATTCCCGCTATCCGGAAACAAGAGTGAGGGTGTTGTGGACTAATATAAGCACTACTAAGGCGTTTCAAATCAGAAGACCAAACTTTAGGTGCGCCATGTTGCAGGGATTCTGCTCATGCACAGAACTATGCGCAGGAAACCAGGACCTCAGTAAATTGCGGTGTACCAAAAACTCACCTCAGAGCCCAGAACCCCAATCCGACTAGTGTCAGTGTCCCATTCGTCCTCCGTATTCTCTCAGAGTTCCCAATGTATAGACAACCCAGAACAAGCGACTTGGAGTACTCTCAGGAATGGTGGGAATCAGAAATACCTGTTCGATTTTATTCTCATATCAGTCCACAATGAGAGTAATCAGAGACACGGTAAAGTTTAAAATGTTTATTTTAGAAACTACATGTCCTAAGATGCAGTACTTTGGCTAACATAAGCAGACAAATGATTAAAATCAAAACCATCAGCATTGTTACAATACCATAGAAAATGAAGGGAGAAATCATATTACAAATGATAGTGGAATACAACCACCCTCCCTTCGCTAGTGAGCTAGTATTATACTAATAGAAGGTCTCTAGGTTTGAATGGGGAACCCCATACCGTAAAGATCAGCTTAGATGAATCACATCACAGGATCAGCTTTGCTCTGCGCCTGGAAAAGTTATTCTCCAGAATGTGTGTCTAATGCATGCAAACTGCAATTTTAAAGGCTGTCGACTTTCATATATTTGCAGCTGTGTGCGTGTTATGGCTAGAGTGTGGGCTGATCAACCTGAACTCAAAAACATACATTGTTTGGTGGCTCAGACTGTTTCTGCACACAATGTTCAGACCAAGGTCGCAGTGCACGTCTAGGGATGTGAACAACAGACAGTTCTTATGTGAAGAAAAGGCGAGCAAGCAGTTTTCAAATAATAACATGTATCTGCAGTGTCGTGCGCAAAAGCAGCAAAAGTGGCAAGATGGCGTTTCTACATCTAAGGCGCTTATGCTAACATAGCAATGTATGTATCTAAAACGCTGCCTCCACTACAGTTGAAGCTCCACTTCAGTAAAGCACAAATCACCTAACTTCTTGGGCTTGGCGAAATGCAAAGCAAGTGTGTTTCCTTTCATACTGCACTTTGAAAAACTATGTGAAATCCTTAATGGAGGTGAATTCATCATTGATCTATTGGAGCTCAATCTGATATGTAGTGACCGTGATGAGTGTTTTTTCTTGGCGTCTCCTGGTGAGTCCATGGTTCTCCCTTTTAAATACCCTAAGTATGCAAATGTCCAAAATACATAGCACCACTCACACACCCACTCACAGACATACACAGGCACTCACACAACTACTTACAGACCAACACAGGCACTCACAGACCCACTCACAAATCCAATTCACACAGGTACTCACACACCCACTCAGATACTCACCCAACCACTCACAGACCCACACAGGCGTTCACAAACCCACTCACAGATACACACACCCACTCACACAGGTACTTACACAACCACTCACAGATCCACACAAACACTCACACACCCACCCACACACACTCACACAGGCACTCACACACCCACTGACAGATCTACACAGCAACTCACTCAGCCACTCTTAAAGGTGGCAGTTTACAGATAGGACTAAGAAGTTTTAAAAAACGGTAGAAATTGACATTTAAAAAACAAAATTTACAGGGACGATATAGATAGGCAATCAAATTTTTTTTAAACTCAGAAATTCTCTGAAAAAAACAAAGGTTACAGGGACGTTATATTTAAGATCAGATTTCACCCTTACAAAACCAGTGAAATTCAGCAGTTATAGTTACCTGAGCTAACTATAGCTTACGCCCCGCAATGCACTGCTTATGACCTCACATATTACATCACTCATGACATGGTCAGTGACATCACTGATGACATCACTGATGACCTCTCAAATGACATCAATGATGACATCACTGATGTCTACATCCACAGAACCACTCACATCCCCATACAACCCCTCATATGTCCACTCACACATCCACACACCCATTCATAAACCCATTTGATGACTCACACACAATCACTCGCACAGACACGAACACAACCAAATCACCCACCCATACAGTCACTTACACACCCACTCACTCACCCATACAGCTACTCATATAACCAGTCACTCACCCATGCAGCCACTCACCCAGGCACACACTCACCCATGTAGCTACTCACATACCCACTTATTCAGCCACTCACACACCGACTCACTCACCCATACAGCCTCTCAACACAGCAACTCACTCACCCATAAATGCACTCACGAACTGCCACTTCCACACAACCACTTACATACCCATTCTCACATCCATACAAGCACAGATTTCACTTGTACAAAACCAGTGAAATTAAACATTTGCCTTGAAATAACTAACTATAACAGATGAATATCTATGGTTTTGTGCATGTAAATTCAGAACCTAACTATAACATCCCTGTACCTTTTGTTTTTAGTGAATTCTTAAGGTTTTTTAAATGCTAATGCATAACTATAATGGCCCTGTAATCGTTGTTTTTTCAGTGAATTTCTATGCTTTTTTAGCACAGCAGGAATTGCCCACAGGGCCTGCGGCCAACCCTCACATGCTGCCAATCCAATGCTGTGCATGGCCTTTGGCTGTGCTCAAGGAGGGTTGGTCGCAGGGCCTAGGTTGCGGCCAGGTCCTGTACCCAACCCGCACATACATATACCCCCACATCACACACAGCCTTTGTGTCTGAGTGGCTCTGTGTGCGGGTGCCTGAGTGGGTGTGTGAGTGGGTTCATGAGTCTCGGAGCGGGTCTGTGAGTGAATGTGTGACTGAGTGGGTCAATGAGTGGGTGCGTGAGTGTGTGAAAGCTGTGTGGGACTGTAATTGGGTGTGTGAGTGGTTTTGAGGGTTTGTAAGTGACTGTATGGGTGTGTGAGTGGGTGTGTGATTGGTTGTGTGGGTATGTAAATGTGTGTGTAATCGGGTGTGTGAAAGCTGTGTGGGTCTGTGAGTGGGCGTGGAAGTGGTTTGGAGGTTCTGTGAGGGGGTGTGTGAGTGTCTGTATGGGTGTGTGACTGGTTGTGTGGATATGTAAGCGAGAGTAAGTATTTTACCCACTGGGAACCGAGTCCCAATGAACAAAATGTTGTCTGCAACCATCCTCTCAGGTGTGGATAGCCAATCATGTCATTCACAAATCTGAGAGGAGCGCGGAGGATCTACATCCCAATAAATAAACATTTGTTTTAAGATTAATGTCTTTAAAACTACTGAACAGATTTACAACAAATAACAAAAAGCACGATCTGCTTAGGAAAAGCTAGCTTTCTGTCAAATTTGGTGTAATTCTGTCCAGCACTTAGGGCTGAAGTCATGTCTAAAAGACCTACAGGAATTAACATGGAGGACTTGTTTTAAGCTTAATATCTCTAAAACCACTCTACAGATTCACACCAAATAACAAAAATCATGATCTTAGGACCAAAAGCTAGCTTTCTGCCAAATTTGGTGTATACTTCACTTACCTTACCAAACGCTTACCTTGCGTTGTAAAGGCATGCATGTTAAAAGTATATGTGTGGTCAAGGCATTGTGTTGTAAAGGCAATGCATGATGAATGATGCATGGTAGACTCTCTGTCTCTCTCAGCCTTGGCAAATTAAGCAAAGCTTATTAGCAGAGCAGAGGGACACAAAGAAGCTCTGAAGAATGTTGTGCTCTTTTTACCAGCTCCTACTTTCCCTTCATGTCAGTAACTGCGCAGCCATGCATGCCAATGGGTGCAGCCTTACAGTAACTGACGTAAGTGGATAGCAGGAGTTGTCCAGGAAGAAGGGAAGAAACAGATGAAAGCCATGGTTTTTTAAACCTCATTGTCTTTTTGCAAGTGTCTTCATAGTAAGATATTGCATTCTCACTTAGCAAAAGGTTCTAGTAGCCTTATAAAGTGCCACAATGAATTATAATTGCCATTAAAGTCCTGTGCCAACTCCACTGCCTTTAATAGACTGTATAACCACTGCTGGAGGCTATAATCCTCCATTACAAAATTGGAAGGGAATGAAAAAACCTTGGTACCTTTTGTAACCCATTACATCTCTTGAATTAAATATAGTTTTCAGCTCCTACACTTTAGTAAATGGAAAAAAGTTGTCAGACAGACAGTTCAAAGGCTTCAGTTGTTTCGGTGATTGAATTATTTTATTACCTGACTAGGGTCAAGACGGGAGCTCACGCTCAATCAATACTGAAGCACCAACAAAAAGTCAAACAAACCCACAACCAAAGCTAACTGGGAATCCCATACAATTGAAAGTGGGGTTACTGGTCTTAATGCTTTTCAGGATGGCTTTGGGTTTTGGGAAATCAAATGTTAGCTTGTTATTGGAATCATATCACACACCTGGCATGTTGCAATCAAGGATTTTGCTTTCATGGACCTCTCACTGACCCAGTTAGCATCCATCTGTAGTAGGACACTCTAATTAGAGTTAAAATATCACCAAAAATATGATAACTGTAAACATGAGAAACTCATCATCATGGGCAGCCTTTCCACATCTCAGTTGCATTCCTGACTCTTTCTAACGACCCATATCTTGCAGACTGCCAAGCTAAGCCAAGGTCCAGGACCTAGGGGGCACCACTTGATGGATAAGACTCAATACAGCAGAGGCCAATCACAGGGCCCAGGGCTGACAGATGGAACTTGTCAGCTGGGCAGTTGCTGGAGGAGATCTGGAAACATGTTATGTTCCTGTACCTACACCATGAGGTTGGCCTACTGACACTTGGAGTCATTACATGGGTCCTGGGTTCAGGGCAAGCAGGTCCAGTCTCCCTTCAAGTTCTTTAGACAATAGAGCAGTATTTCTTCTGATTGGGGGGCTGATTTCATCGTCTCCTTAGGTTCCATCATTCTCTAGCCTCTGTGATGCAAACTGTAGTAGCCTGGCCTCTTCCCATGCCTTGAGGGCAATTTAGTACTCAGTTTTTTGGAGCCTTTGCTAGCTCCAATCCCCTCTCCTCACCCAAAGTCTTCAGCTCTGCCACAGTGAAACCGTCAATGTTGCTGAGATCACTGCATTCTTGAAAAAATCACAGGTGCAAAATTTGAGGATGGAGTGAAACTTAGAAAAGAAGAAAAAACTGCACAACTAAAATAAAGTCGCATTTAAAATTTTAAATCTATTTGGATTCCAAATTATCAAAGGTATTATTAGTTCTACACCAATCACTGAGTGACACTGGATATACACAAATACTGAATACCACTACTGAGCACAGCTGAACATCAATGTAAGAAATTGGACTATTATTTGAGGCCACCTCAATAATAATCACATTCCTGATCAGGGTGAAACACAAAAGTCACTAAATAAACCAATGCTTAACCCTCTGGTACTTTAGCACAAAAGCAGTCAGGCTTAACTCATAGGCAATATGTAAAGTATTTATACAGCACTCAAACATTACTAAAGTTAAAACACATTATATGAAATCCCAAACCAACTTAGAATAATAAGTAAATACCAATGAAGCAAATGACACCAAAGCAACAAAAACTCAATAAGTAGAACCGAAGATATGAATTTTAAAAGATTGAAATAAAATAGCTCCAAAAAGCACAAAGAACCAACTGCAGTTATCTGGTCGCATTAGACTGGGTCAAAGTCAAAAGTTAAGGCCGATCACAATGGAGCATGGCTTGGATACAGGGACTAGGTTCGCCCCGGTGGAAAGTTTACCTCCGGACTTAGAAACTTTTATGGAGAAAAGCAAGCAGCAAGCTGAGGCTGACCAACAATTCGACGTCAATGGCAATCCCGGTCCCAGTCAGAGATCTTGCAGTTTGCGGACAGGAGGAGTATACTCTAACACAGGCCAAGGGTCCAGGATCTGGGGGCAGCACTTGGGGGTTAGGACTCACTCCAACAGAGGCACGCAGAAGGGTCCAGAGCAGGTCCAGTTGGTACTAGTCAGCTCAAACAGATGTTTAGTCAACTGACCCTTGGAGTCACTTTTGGGGTCCTGGGTCAAAGACAAGTGGGTCCAGTCTTTCTTCATGTTATTCAGACAGCAGGGCAGTCCTTCCTCACTTTGCCACAAGTCCAGGAGTGTTCTGAGGACTGGTCTGTGGGGGTCCACATATATGCCCAGTGCCAGCCTTTGTCCACCGCCCTGAGCCAGTTCTGATAAGTTCCCCCATGCCCACTGGGTTCCTGAGTTTGGTTCCAGCCTGACTAGAGACACAAGGAGGAGGCAGGCATAGGTGTGTGCTTTATCTGCCAGTTACAGGGTAGGCATAAGCTCACAAAGGTGCTGGCCACACCTCTGTAGGCCATCCTGTCAAGGGAGGAGTTCCCCTCTCCACTCCCAGGGCCCTTTGTCCACTCCCATGGAGCAATCCACATCTCACCACAGGGGAGCCATCAGAGTCAGTTGACAGCGAGGCACTTGCAGGAAAGCCCTTTTGGTTTTAGGCAGGGAAATGCCAACTTTCTAAAAGTGTCATTTCCAAAAATAGTAATATAAAATCCGACTTGACCAGTAAGTTGGGTTTTAAATTACTATTAAAATGAGTCCCTGAAATAAGCAAAACAATCCCATGTGACCAGAAATCCATATCCCGGCAAACTAATGGGTTGCAGATTTTAGGGCACTGATTGTTGACTACTCGAAACTCCCACTATTGACGGCAAAGTGGAACCTTCTTGCGAACAGCAAAAGGAATATCAAACATCCGCTATTATTTTTGCGCTTTCTAAAACTTCACCACCTTTTTGTACACAGAAAATTGGTAAGGTCCCAAACTTGGATAAAATTCTGGGCTATCTTTTACGCTTCAAACCTGCTATATCGGCACCTTAAATAAATGCCCTCTCTATCTCCATAGCTGCAGGTGTCCCAGTGCCAGATTCATGGGAGGGGGCAGGGATGGTACTAATATTTAAAAAGGGGAGTTGTAATATGCTTGATAACTACCAGCCAATACCTTTAATTGATTATATACAGGAGATATTCTGTAGGTAAGTCCTTCCTTAATAGGCTTATAGCTTTGATGAATGAAAATGAGATCTTGAATCCATTTCAGGACTAATTTAGACCAGAGAGAAATACAGTAGACCAAATCTTTCATTTCCTCTCTACTGAGTTGAGGACGGCATTTTCAACCAGGGAAGCTTATATTTTGCTTTGACTTGGTTTCATGAGTAACATTATGGCAGGTACTTGCCGAGATAGTAGTTCCTTTGGATGTTTAGCATTTATTTAGAGGTCTAAATGGCGAACTCTTAGAAAGGATAGATGTGAGTAAAAGTGTTTGCCAAGGCTGTGTTTTAGCCCCCACCCTTTTATCAATGGTTGTGTGGATTTTCTAACTGACTGTGAGAATGGCTCACCAGCTTTGCCTGGCCAGAATGTAGCAGCTTTCCTTTTTGTGGATTAAACTATGAATATGTGTAGGAGAGTAGGGTCTGCTATCCTATGGTCACCCCAAATTTTTGCTTTTTGCTTCACTGGTTTTTGACATATTGAGGCTGTGGGCCTGCTAATCAGACCCCCAGCCTGCTGTTCTCTCTAACTAAATTGACACTATGCACCTTAGGTGCATAACCAATTGGAAGTGGATCACCCTGTGAGCCCCTGTACCAGTGTACACTAGGTACCCAGGGCATTGGTGTATCTAAGGCCTGCCAGGGGCTGAAGCATGTATTATGCCACCCCAGGCTTGGCCTAACAAATTTGACACAACTGGCTGATCACTCATCTGGGGTAAGTTGGTGTAACCACCTCTTACTTAGGTGTAGTATACCTATACCTAACCTTAAATGGGACACCTGGTAACCTATAAGTCACTCCTATGGCAGGCCTTGACAATCCTGAAGGCAGAGTGCTTGGTTCCATGTGAGATGGTGCTCTGGCATGAGCTGAGCCTGTCTGCAGTGGTCGGAACAACTTCCTTCTACCGTTTCCAGATATCGTCATACCATATACTCTTAAGTGCATTATGAACCTCGCGGTTAAATGCTATCTTTGGTTTGGCTTCATCAAAACATGTCGAGTAAGGTGTCATACGAATTGGAATACTAACCCCTCGCCAATTCTGGCGACGGGGTTAGCATTCCACCCTTCTAGAGGGACACGACATGTACAGCACCTGAAACCCGGGTAAAATCAGACATAGCCTCAGCTCCACAAAATGGATGCTGCCACCACAGACACAAGTCTGCCCTCCTGCTGCTGGGAGTCCTTCCAGCTTGGGAGACGTGGACAAAGGGTTTCGTGCCAGGGGAGGTGCGTGCACCACCCCAGACAGGATTTTGTGTATTGGTCAGGTAGGGCTTGAAAGAAACCAGAAATACCTGAGGCTCACAAGGAGCCTCGGTGCATATGCCAGTTCAAACCGGTCCTGGGGCACACCAGCCCCGGACCTGGGGCGAGCTGGACAAAGGATTGGGGGTCTAACCACCCCCCTTCCTGGTCCCACCCTTAGGGAGGGACCTAGCAGGTAGTCCGGCCCCTGGAATCCGCTTAAAGGTAGGAGCTGTGTCCTAAGACTTCAGACATCCTGGAATCAACTTAACCACAAGAAGAAGATGGGAACTTCGACGCTCTGCTGCACAGAGGACTGAAGGAAATCTCCCCTATGGTCAGGGAGTGACCATCTTGCTAACGCAAGCACCAACCAGCTATTCAACGTCTGCTTTGCCGCCGCCTCCTGCCGGAGCCCGAGCCCAGAGCCCGACAAGACCTGGACCTCCAGACCTCTCACAGCCCGATCCACAGTCCCTGCAAAGAAGGAACCCGTGGAGGCACCGAGACAAGTGGAGCCAGCCATCTTGGAAGACCGACGACAAGCTGCAAGCGCAACAACAGAGGCTCCCTCCGAGTTGTGCTTTGGGTCCTGAGAGCCCAACCACCGAGCAGCATCTGCACCAAAGGTGAGCCCTCCAGCATCTCCACAATCTGCGTGGGGCCCCTCTGCACTTTGCATCTTGACGCGCCTGCCCGGTCCCTGGCCCGTTGGCTAGTGGCCATTTTGGCGACGAACTTTGAAATCAACGATGCTGGTCTGGTTGCTCCAGACCGGCCCTAGCTGCTCTCCAAAAAGAGCAGCCCCTCTGACCTTGCTGGTCAGAACAATCAGCTTTCCTCTCTTTCCACGACTCCTGCCTTTGCCAAGGCTTGTTTGCTTCTTTCGAGTCGCCGACACCGCCAACAGCGAGAGCCTGCGTGGGACAGCTCGTGACTCGACTCCTGGACGTTGTCGACCTTCAGGGACCACGTGGCTGTGGAGACAAGCTACACCTAACCACCTGTTTGCACCCGACATCGCCTGGTACCTACCTGGTGCCACGCCGGTCACTGGCTAGTGACTGTGAACACTGTCCCCTCTGCTTTCAGGTCTTCTACAACTCTGATCCACCCTTGGATCCACCGCATCTCTTCTGGACCGACCGCCTGCAGCATCTTTGTCATCAGGCTCCATTGAATCGATAGAAGAAACCCGACGCACTTCGAGACCTATGCACCCGCTTCCTGTGGGTGAGGTAACGCTGGCACTCCGGTGCCCAAGTGTAGAGAAACATCTCTAGTGTCTGTGTTTTGAATCTTAAGATCGTAGTCCACCCAGAAGACCCTTTCTGCAGTAACTTTTAAACTTTTACGCACCCATTGAAAACCTATGGGAGCACGCGTGTAACTTTCCTCACTGCACACGCGACCCGTGGACCTCCTGGTCACTAACTGAAGTTAGCTCCTTGTAGGCCCAGTGATTCTAGAGGCCCTAGGCCTTTTCCCTTTCCTGTTCGTGGTACTTATACCACTATTTTAGTATATGGTTTGAGTGGCCACCAGGGCCCATCCATATAAAGTGCAACTTCTGTATATTATAACGTTGTCTTGTTTAACGATTTGTGCTCCTGTGCTCATAAAGAGTCTAGGGGATACTTTCAGAAATAAATACATATATATTTTGACTATATATCTGTGTGGTGTCCTTTCATTGGTATAAAGGGGGGTTACATTTGGTAAAACAGCCTGCTTAACACGCTTTAACGAGTTTAGCCTCAAAGACTGCTTAGCCTACGCTACCACTAGGGCAACTAGTCCGAGAAGGTTGACTTACAACCACACCATAAGGGTTGCTTGGCATGGTACAAGGTGGTCACTTTAACTAGTGAACATCATATACCAGGCCAACTTCTCACATTGGTGAGCAGCGGTTGGATTTGAGCTTGCTGTGTTTTACCATTGTAATCTCTTGGTTACCAATTGAAAGATCACATAGGTACCTTTAGGTACATATAAAACAAGATAGATATACTTAAGTTCTACTGAACTTAGTTGTTGTAGAGCAAAGGGAGTAGCACACCCTGACTACAACTACTAGATAGGTTTAGTAGGAAAACCCAAGTGTAGGTAGATTGCAACACATCCACCCACACTTAAGAGCAATGGCTTGGGCAGAGGGGTCCAATGTACCCATCTCTGTTGAGAGTGACCCCAGAGGGCACCATCCATCTTTGCTACCCTAAACCAAAATGAGCTCAGGCAGTTGGCAAATATCAGGGGCCTTAAACAGCCCAAGAACCCTACTTCTGCTGAACTCAGGGAGCTTTTACAAGCTGATGAAGATCAGAAAGCTCTCAAGAAAGCCTCCCAGTTAGGCCCCTTAGGGACTGGAACAGGAGGCCCCCCTTCTGAAGATGCTACTGAGGTACCCCTTTCCAATAGTCACCCCTTAGATGAGAACCATACTACAGAGGATGAAAGTGATAAGGGTACTGATACAGAAGGTAGTGAGGATAAAGGGAGAACTAGCCCAGTGCCAAGTGTTATATGTGGCCCAGCTAACCTAAGGCTATTGGGGACTGTAGTATGCAGGTATTGTGTATTGCACCTTTCCTGATTCCCTACCTTGCTGCTCAGCCAGTGTGGATGTTCTTGGAATGTTGGTATGCATGGTGAGATCATAGAATGCTGGTATGACTGTGTGTGGAGTGGCTGTTGAGAGGATGGGCTGAGCAGCAAGGGAGCTGCTCCTGGTGGGGCTCTGAATTGGAGATCTATCATACATCAATTGTTATCCTGTGATTCCTGATTTACCAACTCTTCAATAAACATACATGTAAATCAAACTGGTTTTATCTCCATACTTCAATTATTACAATGGCGACGATTGGAACGAACCTGCACCTCAAGAAACCTCAAAAAACCCCATGATACTTCAAGATGAAGAACCTTAACCAAGAGAAAAGAGAAAAGAGAAAAGAGATTTTAAAAAGCAACTCAAGTTTACTGGCACCCTACCTGAGCCCCACCAGTGACCACGCTATCGGTCGCCCTCAAATCCTGATGTGCCAGTTCCTGCCGCATACAGCTTAAGTATGCCAGTTTATGCCTGCATACAGTTTAAGTGTGCCATTTCCTGCCTGCACACATCTGAAGTGTGCTAGTCCCTGCGTGCACACTACCGAAGTGTACCGATTCCTGCCTGTCTCTACTCGCTTTGGAAGATACTACCTGATTTAAACACCGGTCTGGTGCCAGCCCAGCATTTATAACGAGCATCTAAAAGTGTGTCAAACCCTGGAAGTTTATAATTGTGAAAAAACGGATTTAATAACTTTCCTGCACTTCTCCGTGAACGCTGATGGAGAGAGCTTCATTCTGCGTGTCTCATCTGTTGGTGAGTTTTCACGTGATTTATGTTTTAACAAAGATAAATATGCGGTTTATGTACCCATCGGACTCTGCCTTTGTGAGCTTGTCCGGCAGTGTCTGTCATCAACACTTCTCTTTAGACATTGGCTGTACAAAGGAGTTTCCACCGTTAACTCGTGCATCTCTGGCAGAGTTACATTTATTTCCCCGATGGCGTCTGGATTTATTGTGTACTTTGTTCTTGTCCTGGATAAAGTCAAGTGCAACTTATTTTTATTTTCATGTGTGGCCTACGCTAAGACCTGATGCCCTTAACTGTCTAACTGTCATTTTAAAAATTCAAAAAGAAAGATGTGGCTCGAGCTCCAGCGCGCACTCACCTTCATCTTCCTGACATGCTGACGTCTCGTCTTTCCTCTGTGACGATGTAGGTGCTGCTCATTGCACGCCTTGGTGCTTTAACGTGCTGTGAACCATACTGTGCTCCGTCAACTAAACGTGCCGCCATCTTAGCTGACAAGGTTTTTCTTCAGGCTGCTGTCAGTGTGAGTTATGGGAAATCTCTGTGGTGAAGATTTGTTTCCGGAATGCTTCAATTCTTGTCGTTTTTTATTTAATACAAACTCCGAAGTTGCGGAAAACGTGAGTACGACATGCTGCATTTTGACATTGCAATGGGAAAGTGATCTTCGCGCTGCAGACAAGATGACATTGCATATTATTGTGATTTAAGCACTTTGACTGCCAGAAGCTTTTCAATCCTTCGTCAGTAAAAAGCTGAAGCAAGATTTTCAATGGTGATCTTTTCTAACATGAGTGGGTTCGGGTGAGACATCGCTCATCAGGGTTTCTGGAATATATTTTGGAGCTGTCCTATGTATCGTTTTTTGACTCATAATGGTATTACTGTATCTGTACTAGTATTTTACAGTACCAGACTGCTTCTGGTGATTTTTGCAGTTTTATTTTATTCTTGTAAATTTGAGTCATATGTTTTGCGCGCTATGTCAGTATGCTATTTCATGCTTAACTAATGAATTTGCTCACTTTGCATTCACTAAGCAAAATTGGTATTTATTTGTGGAGGTGTTTGATCTAGATATTTTTAGGGTGCTAGGCTTTGATTGGTTTTGTGAGGGTATTTGTTGTGTTGGAGCTGGTCTTCACACATTCTATTTAATCTACAGTGTGGGTAGTGCACACCCTTTACACTGATTCTACCCTATACGGTTTTCTTTGTGCCTAGTATTAGTGTTATAAACCCGCTACCTTTTATATTGTTATTTAGCTGTGTGGATTGGTAGTTACCTCTAGTTATTGCATAAGTTTGAAGTGGGCAATGGACAGCATTCATATTTTATTATGTTATGCACAATAGCCAGTGTACCTGTATTTTGGGTAGTGTTCCCATATTTGTTTAGGCGCAATGGGCAGTGGACCCATATGTAGTTTATGCGCAATGGGCAGTTGACCCATATTTGTTTATGCGCTATGGGCAGTGGACCCATCTTTGGTTTATGTGCAATGGGCAGTGGACCCATATGTAGTTTATGCGCAATGGGCAGTGGACCCATCTTTAGTTTATGTGCAATGGGCAGTTGACCCATATTTGTTTATGCGCTATGGGCAGTGGACCCATCTTTGGTTTATGTGCAGTGGACCCATATTTGGTTTATGCACAATGGGCTGTGGACCCATCTTTGGTTTAGGCGCAATGGGCAGTTGATCCATCTTTGGTTTAGGCGCAATGGGCAGTTGATCCATCTTTGGTTTATGCGCAGTGGGCTGTGGACCCATATTTCATTTCAATGCGCAATGGGCAGTGTGTCCATACTTTATTTTTGAAATCCATAATGGGCAGTGTTCCCATATTTGTAAAGGAGGAAGAGGTGGTGGAGTTAATTGATTTAATGCGTTCATTATTGGGATTGATCGCATATTTTCCTTTTTGGAGGGATTGCATATTCTAGTTTTGTTTTGTTCGTTAAATGCAATGTTTTACTACAATATTTGGTTATGCTTTTACTATGCTTACTGCTTATATAATTCTTTTGTTTTCTTTATTAAAGGGGGAAGGTGTGTAGTATGCAGGTATTGTGTATTGCACCTTTCCTGATTCCCTACCTTGCTGCTCAGCCAGTGTGGATGTTCTTGGAATGTTGGTATGCGTGGTGAGATCATAGAATGCTGGTATGACTGTGTGTGGAGTGGCAGTTGAGAGGATGGGCTGAGCAGCAAGGGAGCTGCTCCTGGTGGGGCTCTGAATTGGAGATCTATCATACATCAATTGTTATCCTGTGATTCCTGATTTACCAACTCTTCAATAAACATACATGTAAATCAAACTGGTTTTATCTCCATACTTCAATTATTACAGGGACTGACAATGGGATCATCCCATTGGATCTCCCCAGTGGACTTAACCAGGGGCTTGGGAGGCAAAGGAATCACTCAGGTGAATCTAATGCTTCGCATACCTCTAGAGGCTCTCAAGGTCACTCCAGAAGAAGGATGACCACCCCTCAGAGGAGGGAGCATGAGGCCAGAATGAAGGAAGCTCAGCTGAGAATCAGGAGACAGGAGCTAGAAGTAGCTCTGATGGAAGAGAAACTGAGTAAGGCTAGGCAACCTAGAGAGAGTGGGTCTATACCCACAGGTGGCAGCATTGTCCCTAAGGACAAAGATAGGGTCTTTGACAATAGGAACCTGTCCAAGGTTGTGCCCCCCTACAAAAGTGGGGATGACATCCACAAATAGATGACTGCTCTTGAGAGAGCCTGCAAAGTGCAGCAGGTTCCTGAAGACCAGTGGGCAGCAATCTTATGGCTCTCCTTTGAAGGAAGAGGCAGAGATAGAATCCTCACTGTTGGGGAGTAGGATGTCAGAAACTACAGAGCCCTGAAGAGTGTCCTAGTTGATGGGTTAGGCTTAACCACTGAACAGTATAGGTTAATGTTCAGAGACACCCAGAAGACACAGACTCAGGACTGGTCGGAATACATTGAATGTGCCACTAAGGCTTTGGAGGGTTGGTTGCTGGGAAGTAAGGTATCTGATTATACAGGATTGTACAATTTGATGATGAGAGAACAGATTTTAAATAACTGTCAGAACCAGCAACTGCATCAACACTTGGTTGACTCAGATCTGACCTCTCCCCAAGAATTGGGAAAGAAGGCAGACAAATGGGTCAGAACCAGGGTTAAGCAAAAGAACCAGAACCAGGGCCAAGGGGGTGATCAGAAGAAAACAGACCAAAAGGGTGGAGATCAGAAATCTAAAGACCAGAAGTCTTCAACAGGGCCCCAAACTAGTACTAACGAGGGTGGGTCCCAGCCTAAAGGGAAGAAGAAAGAAGGTCCAAAGAAACCCTGGTGCAAATCTTGCAAGAATACAACTCACTGGACTAGTGATTGTAAGAAGGGTGGAGCCCCCAACACTGTTGCCCCTAAGGCACCTGCTCCCAGTACTACTGTTAGCAGTGTTGGTCCCCAGACAAAGGGTGTAGTGGGAATCACTATGGGAACTGAAGGAGATTCTGACTTAGACAGAACCCTGACACAGGCAGTCTTGATCTATGATGGGGACATGGATTTGTCCCTGACTGTGAGCCCCAGTAACCTGGGCAAGTACAGACAGACTCCTTTAATAAATGAAAAAGTGGCTCAAGCTTACAGGGACACATGTGCCAGTGTCACTATGGTGACACCAGGCTTTGTGGACCCTGGACAGTACATACCAGGTGAGAACTACCTGGTGACCAATGCCAGCAATGCCACTACTTCACATAGTGTGGCAGTTGTTAACTTCTCATGGGGAGGGGTAACTGGCCTCAAAATGGTTGTGGTTAGTGCAGACCTCCCAGTAGAATGTTTGTTGGGCAATGACCTAGAGAGTTCTCTATGGTCAGAAGTGGAGTACAGGACACATGCAGAGATGTTAGGTATATCACCACATGTCCTTGCTGTGACCAGGTCACAGGCCAAAAAGTGCCTTACTGAACCACAGGTCTTGGATCCTGGAACAATGGACCAAGCACCTACCAAGAAGAAGAACAGGAGGGTTAAGGCTGTGCCTTCCCCCCTGCCTCCAAGTGATGATCAGCCTTCCCAGGAAGATGATCTAGAGAACCCTGAAGGAACTGTCCCTGAAGAGCTTGAACCTGATCAGGTTGAGTTTCTGGGGACAGGGGGGCCTTCCAGGGCTGACTTGGGGCAGGCTCAGTTATCCTGTCCATCTCTTGAACCCCTCAGACAGCTGGCTGCTGCTGAGGCTGCTGGGAATGCTCAAGGTACCCATAAAGTGTATTGGGATGATGGGCTCCTTTATTCAGAGGCTAGAGACCCAAAACCTGGTGCACCCAGGAGGTTGGTTATACCTCTGCAATTTAGGGGCTTCCTTCTTACCTTGGCCCATGATATTCCTCTAGCAGGACACTTAGGCCAGAACAAGACTTGGGACAGGCTTGTCCCTCACTTTCACTGGCCTCACATGAATGAAGATACCAAGGAGTTTTGTCGCTCCTGTGTAACCTGACAAGCCAGTGGCAAATCAGGTGGCACAACAAAGGCCCCCCTAATACCACTACCTGTGGTGGGGGTCCCCTTTGAAAGAGTGGGAATAGATATAGTGGGTCCCATGGATCCTCCCACTGCATATGGGCACAGATTTATACTGGTGGTAGTGGATCATGCCACCAGGTATCCAGAGGCAATTCCCCTTAGGACCACTACAGCTCCTGTTGTGGCCAGGGCCCTGCTAGGAGTATTCTCCAGAGTGGGGTTTCCTAAGGAAGTGGTTTCTGACAGAGATCCCAACTTCATGTCAGGATACTTGACAGCTATGTGGAAGGAATGTGGTGTCAACTACAAGTTCACCACTCCTTATCACCCACAATGCAATGGGCTTGTTGAGAGATTCAACAAGACCCTAAAGGGTATGATCAAAGGATTACCTGAGAAGCTCAGGCGAAGATGGGACATCCTTCTACCCTGCCTTCTGTTTGCTTACAGAGAGGTCCCACAAAAAGGAGTTGGCTACAGCCCCTTTGAATTGTTGTTTGGGCACCCTGTAAGAGGCCCACTGTCTTTAGTGAAGGAAGGATGGGAGTTACCTTTCAAAAAGCCTAAACAAGACATAGTGGACTATGTACTTGGTCTCCGCTCCAGGATGGCTGAGTACATGGAGAAGGCATCCAAAAACCTTGAGGCAAGCCAGGCCTTACAGAAAGCTTGGCATGACCAAAAGGCTGTCTTGGTTGAGTTTCAGCCAGGACAGAAGGTATGGGTGTTGGAGCCAGTGGCCCCAGCAGCACTCCAAGACAAATGGTCTGGACCCCATACAATCCTGGAAAAGAAGGGAGAGGTTACCTACTTGGTGGACCTAGGAACTCCCAGGAGTCCCCACAGGGTACTCCATGTTAACAGGTTAAAAGCATATGTTGACAGGGCAGACATGGGCTTGCTCATGGCTACAGATGAGGGACAGGAGGAAGAGAGTGACCCTCTCCCAGATCTGTTGTCTCAGAACCCTGAAGATGGTTCAGTTGAAGGAGTGACCCTTGGAGGCAACCTCACTGAGCATCAGCAGATTGAATGTAGACAGGTTCTACACTCCTTTCAACATATGTTCTCACTGATACCTAGTCAAACTGACTGGTGTACCCATGTGGTGGACACTGGTGACAGTCTGCCTGTGAAGAACAAACTTTACAGACAACCTGACCACGTCAGGGACTGTATAAAGGCTGAGGTACACAAAATGCTGGAACTGGGTGTCATTGAACCCTCAGAGAGCCCCTGGGCTAGCCCAGTGGTTCTGGTCCCCAAACCTCACACCAAAGATGGCAAGAGAGAGATGAGGTTCTGTGTGGATTACAGAGGACTCAATGCTGTCACTAGGACAGATGCACATCCTATTCCAAGGGCAGATGAGCTCATAGACAAACTAGCTTCTGCTAAGTTTTTGAGCACATTTGACTTGACAGCTGGCTATTGGCAAATCAGAGTAGCTGAGGAGTCTAAGGCCAAAACAGCATTCTCAACCCCAGGTGAGCATTATCAATTTTTGGTGATGCCCTTTGGTCTGAAGAATGCACCTGCCACCTTCCAAAGGTTGGTGAATCAAGTCCTTACTGGGTTGGATGACTTCTGTGCAGCATATCTTGATGACATTGCTGTCTTTAGCTCCACCTGGGAGGATCACCTGATCCACCTGAAGAAGGTACTTGAGGCTCTGCAAAAGGCAGGCCTCACTATCAAGGCTACTAAGTGCCAGATAGGGCAGAGTAAGGTTGTGTATTTGGGCCACCTTGTAGGTGGAGGCCAAGTTCAACCACTGGAGAGTAAGATACAATCCATCAAGGACTGGTCCCCTCCAACCACCCAGACTCAAGTTCGAGCTTTCTTGGGCTTGACTGGGTACTACAGGAAGTTTGTTAAGAACTATGGGTCCATTGTGACTCCTCTTAATGATCTGACATCCAAGAAGATGCCCAAAAAGGTTCAGTGGACAGTAAGCTGTCAAAAGGGATTTGATGACCTGAAGAAGGCCATGTGCTCTGCACCTATCCTGAAAAGTCCTGACTACTCCAAAGAGTTTATTGTCCAAACAGATGCTTCTGAGTTGGGTGTGGGAGCTGTGCTGTCACAACTTAATGTAGATGGTCAAGACCAACCCATTGCTTTTATTAGCAGAAGGTTGACCCCCAGAGAGAAGAATTGGTCAGCTATTGAGAGGGAGGCCTTTGCTGTGGT
The DNA here is from genome assembly GCF_964204655.1 of Triturus cristatus. NCBI lineage: Eukaryota > Metazoa > Chordata > Amphibia > Caudata > Salamandridae > Triturus > Triturus cristatus. The sequence continues at coordinate 970,149,243 of NC_140582.1, forward strand.
GTGGGCCCTGAAGAAGCTGAGGCCATACTTGTTTGGCACTCACTTCAAGATTCAGACCGACCATAAGCCCCTCTTGTGGCTAAATCAGATGAAGGGTGAAAACCCCAAACTGCTTAGGTGGTCCATTTCCCTACAGGGGATGGACTTTACAGTGGAGCACCGGCCACGTACAGACCATGGGAATGCAGATGGTCTCTCCAGGTACTTCCACTTAGGACATGAAGACGAGACTGGTCAAGGCTAGTTTAATGTCCCTGCGTTTGGGGGGGGGGGGGTTGTGTAGGAGAGTAGGGTCTGCTATCCTATGGTCACCCCAAATTTTTCCTTTTTGCTTCACTGGTTTTTGACATATTGAGGCTGTGGGCCTGCTAATCAGACCCCCAGCCTGCTGTTCTCTCTAACTAAATTGACACTACGCACCTTAGGTGCATAACCAATTCGAAGTGGATCACCCTGTGAGCACCTGTACCAGTGTACACTAGGTACCCAGGGCATTGGTGTATCTAAGGCCTGCCAGGGGCTGAAGCATGTATTATGCCACCCCAGGCTTGGCCTAACAAATTTGACACAACTGGCTGATCACTCAGCTGGGGTAAGTTGGTGTAACCACCTCTTACTTAGGTGTAGTATACCTATACCTAACCTTAAATGGGACACCTGGTAACCTATAAGTCACTCCTATGGCAGGCCTTGACAATCCTGAAGGCAGAGTGCTTGGTTCCATGTGAGATGGTGCTCTGGCATGAGCTGAGCCTGTCTGCAGTGGTCAGAACAACTTCCTTCTACCGTTTCCAGATATCGTCATACCATATACTCTTGAGTGCATTATGAACCTCGCGGTTAAATGCTATCTTTGGTTTGGCTTTATCAAAACATGTCGAGTAAGGTGTCATACGAATTGGAATACTAACCCCTCGCCATTTCTGGCGACGGGGTTAGCATTCCACCCTTCTAGAGGGACACGACATGTACAGCACCTGAAACCCGGGTAAAATCAGACATAGCCTCAGCTCCACAAAATGGATGCTGCCACCACAGACACAAGTCTGCCCTCCTGCTGCTGGGAGTCCTTCCAGCTTGGGAGACGTGGACAAAGGGTTTCCTGCCAGGGGAGGTGCGTGCACCACCCCAGACAGGATTTTGTGTATTGGTCAGGTAGGGCTTGAAAGAAACCAGACATGCCTGAGGCTCACAAGGAGCCTCGGTGCATATGCCAGTTCAAACCGGTCCTGGGGCACACCAGCCCCGGACCTGGGGCGAGCTGGACAAAGGATTGGGGGTGTAACCACCCCCTTCCTGGTCCCACCCTTAGGGAGGGACCTAGCAGGTAGTCCGGCCCCTAGAATCCGCTTAAAGGTAGGAGCTGTGTCCTAAGACTTCAGACATCCTGGAATCATCTTAACCACAAGAAGAAGACGGGAACTTCGACGCTCTGCTGCACAGAGGACTGAAGGAAATCTCCCCTATGGTCAGGGAGTGACCATCTTGCTATCGCAAGCACCAACCAGCTATTCAACGTCTGCTTTGCCGCCGCCTCCTGCCGGAGCCCGAGCCCAGAGCCCGACAAGACCTGGACCTCCAGACCTCTCACAGCCCGATCCACAGTCCCTGCAAAGAAGGAACCCGCGGAGGCACCGAGACACGTGGAGCCAGCCATCTTGGAAGGCCGACGACAAGCTGCAAGCGCAACGACAGAGGCTCCCTCCGAGTTGTGCTTTGGGTCCTGAGAAGCCCAACCACCGAGCAGCATCTGCACCAAAAGTGAGCCCTCCAGCATCTCCACGATCTGCATGGGGCCCCTCTGCACTTTGCATCTTGACGCGCCTGCCCGGTCCCTGGCCCGTTGGCTAGTGGCCATTTTGGCGACGAACTTTGAAATCAACAATGCTGGTCTGATTGCTCCAGACTGGCCCTAGCTGCTCTCCAAAAGAGCAGCCCCTCTGACCTTGCTGGTCAGAACAATCAGCTTTCCTCTCTTTCCACGACTCCTGCCTTTGCCAAGGCTTGTTTGCTTCTTTCGAGTCGCCGACACCGCCGACAGCGAAAGCCTGCGTGGGACAGCTCGTGACTTGACTCCTGGACGTCGTCGACCTTCAGGGACCACGTGGCTGCGGAGTCAACTACACCTAACCACCTGTTTGCACCCGACATCGCCTGGTACCTACCTGGTGCCACGCCGGTCACTGGCTAGTGACTGTGAACACTGTCCCCTCTGCTTTCAGGTCTTCTACAACTCCGATCCACCCTTGGATCCACCGCATCTCTTCAGGACCGACCGCCTGCAGCATCTTTGTCATCAGGCTCCATTGAATCGATAGAAGAAACCCGACGCACTTCGAGACCTATGCACCCGCTTCCTGTGGGTGAGGTAACGCTGGCACTCCGGTGCCCAAGTGTAGAGAAACATCTCTAGTGTCTGTGTTTTGAATCTTAAGATCGTAGTCCACCCAGAAGACCCTTTCTGCAGTAACTTTTAAACTTTTACGCACCCATTGAAAACCTATGGGAGCACGCGTGTAACTTTCCTCACTGCACACGCGACCCGTGGACCTCCTGGTCACTAACTGAAGTTAGCTCCTTGTAGGCCCAGCGATTCTAGAGGCCCTAGGCCTTTTCCCTTTCCTGTTCGTGGTACTTATACCACTATTTTAGTATATGGTTTGAGTGGCCACCAGGGCCCATCCATATAAAGTGCAACTTCTGTATATTATAACGTTGTCTTGTTTAACGATTTGTGCTCCTGTGCTCATAAAGAGTCTAGGGGATACTTTGAGAAATAAATACATATATATTTTAACTATATATCTGTGTGGTGTCCTTTCATTGGTATAAAGGGGGGTTACATTTGGTAAAACAGCCTGCTTAACACGCTTTAACGAGTTTAGCCTCAAAGACTGCTTAGCCTACGCTACCACTAGGGCAGCTAGTCCGAAAAGGTTGACTTACAACCACACCATAAGGGTTGCTTGGCATGGTACAAGGTGGTCACTTTAACTAGTGAACATCATATACCAGGCCAACTTCTCACAATATCTAAAAAACACAAAGAGCTCTGGATCTAATTTCAGAAATGTGCCTCTACTTGCAATAATTGTGGCTTGAAAACTAATATGTTAAATAATCCATTTATGGCGTTTAATCACCATAGGAAGATTAGAGGCAATATTGAAATGGGTGCAACCACTTTGGAGAGAGAGATGAAGTTGGATAATCTTGGTAGTAAACTTTCCGACTCTCACTGATCACCAGCACAAACTTTTAAAAGCACATTGTTGCTGAAACATAGTGCATCTGGAACAGCAAGGTTTGCAAATTGCTCAGCAATTTATCCTATTATCCTATGACACCAGCTCTTGAGAGCTGCCGAGCACAGGCAGCTAGTTCTGCCCGGTATGGTCTGAAATTATGGAGACATAGTGTGGCCGAGACGCTCAGAAAAGGCGAAAATGACTTTATGGGAACTTTTTTGGGGGGGATATCTCCAGAACCCCTCGTTGAAATGAGACCGTGCCTTGAAACCAATACTAGGGTGTGCTAAACTAAGCCTTTTTTATACTCAATTCAAATCTAGTCAATCCAACAGCTGGAATCATATGGGGACGGATTGTGTGATGTCATTGCAAGACCACAAACATTCAATATCCCTTAGCTGAAGTGTATAATAAATACCTTAGATCTTGGACTGAACAAATAATGATTTAATGCTTCACCCATTTCTTCCAGAGCCTATCACATTGTGGAAGAGAAATTCTGGTATTTGCCCCTTCCTCTGTCGTCAGGAACCATGACTGTATTAGTCTTAAAAATTGTTACGGCACACAAAAATAAAACATAAAAGGATAGCTGTTGAAGGTGAAGGTGGTCAGATGTCCCAGGTAAGTATGCAAAAGAGGAGATGTGAACAGCTATAGGTGAAGATCACAGGTGGGGCAATAGGGATATACCACAGTAAAAAGAGCTGAGCAAAAAGTCAGGAGGTACACAGGTGGCGTGATGAAAGGGGTGAAATGTGAAGCTTGGGGTTCCTCCTGTGAAAGGGGATGAAAGACATAAGTGGGGTTATTATATTTTTAAATCAACTTATTTGAAACTGTCATAAGCAATAAAGAAATAGGCAACTTAATTACCTCAACTTTTGTACACCATTTTCCAGTAGGAGAAAATTTAAAACGTAGTAGATCTAGCTTGTCCCAAACATTCCAGCATCCAAAATCATCACAGCTTTTTGAGAGTACTAAAAACGCTTAGAGACTATACCTTGCAATCTCAATCAGAGAAATGGTGTTAAAATGTTTAGCTCTGTATTACGTAGGGATATTTAGGAGGAATTACTTCTTCTCAATGCTTGGCGAGTTTTAAAATTATGGCATCTTCGTTGCAGAATCATATAAATCCAGGGTCATCTTCATTGACACTGATTTTAGATGGGATTCTACAACACAACTATAAACTTCACAGAACATTGAAAATGCAGGAGAATTTACATATAATAAAATTCAATAGGGAGTCCATCTAACCCAGTTCTCTTGCTCAACATGGTGACTCAGAAGGCTGCAAATTTCTATTGCATTGTTATGGGGCACGAAGGTTATCTTTTTCTTCATGACTTATGGTAGGAAGACATCCCCATTTTAAAATAAAATATGTAAAGCATTAGACATATACACCCTTCCCTCCAATTTTGTCACATATTTATTCAGTAAAGTCACATATTTATCCAGTGGCTTTCGTCCTTCTTGTCAGACCAATCCCAACGTGTCCAACTGGCTGATCAGATGTCCAACACGGCGAGCTCTCTTGCGGGGTCCCCCAGGGTTCGGCATTGTCCCCCCTCCTCTTCAATGTCTATCTTCAGCTTCTAGTGGCTGCACTGAGCCGCAAAGGAGTGCCAAGTTTTTAATTACGCAGATGACACCCAAATTATCATCCAGATTGAAAACTCCCCCACGGCCCACGGGAGGGTGCAGAATATCCTGAAGTACACGGTCAATTAGATGACTGCCAATTCCCTTAAAATTAACCCCAATAAAACTGAGGTCCTGGGAATCACCAGGGACACCAACCCTTGGTGCGACCTCTTTTGGCCACAAGAGCTTGGCACTGTCCCCAAACCAGCCCAAGTGGTAGAGAGCCTTGGTATAAAAATCGATGCCAAGGTCTCCATGGCTCACCAGGTATCTTCCATGGTTGGAACATGTGTGGGCCTGTTAACACAGCTACGATGACTCGCCCCCCTCCTTTCATTTATGGCAGTCCGGATGGTAGTGTCAGCAATGATCGTGTCACGTCTGGACTATGGTAATTCCCTGTACTTTGACCTCCCGGAGAAGCTGCTAACGAAACTCCAGGTAGTCATGAATGATGCTGCCTGATTGATTTTCAGACTCCCAAGGCGGTTGCATGCCAACCCCCTACTGCAGCCGGCTCCCGGTTAGGCAAAGAACCATGTTCAAAGGGCTATGCATAGCCCATAAAGCTATCCACGGCCAGGCTCCAGCTTACATCAGGGACCGACTGGTAAGCTGAGAACTGTATCCTCCTGAGGCGGAAGCCGGGAGTAAGCTAGTTTGCTTTTAAACTTTGAGTGTCACATATACTATTGCTTTTTAAAAAAAACTGTTTACCTTGTTCCTGGGCACTAATTGGGGATCCAAGCTTGCCTTTGTCAGTGATTCGTGGCGGTTCTTGGCGCCGCTGCAGGACCTGCTTCGCACTCCTCGCACGCCATCACCGCTCGATCCCTCAGGCCACGCCCCCTTAGTGTGGACACGCCCCCTACCGAGACTATTTAAAGTCTCCGACCTCAAAACCAGTCAGAGAACTGTATCCTCCTGAGGCGGAAGCCGGGAGTAAGCTAGTTTGCTTTTAAACTTTGAGTGTCACATATACTATTGCTTTTTAAAAAAACTGTTTACCTTGTTCCTGGGCACTAATTGGGGATCCAAGCTTGCCTTTGTCAGTGATTCGTGGCGGTTCTTGGCGCCGCTGCAGGACCTGCTTCGCACTCCTCGCACGCCATCACCGCTCGATCCCTCAGGCCACGCCCCCTTAGTGTGGACACGCCCCCTACCGAGACTATTTAAAGTCTCCGACCTCAAAACCAGTCAGAGAACTGTATCCTCCTGAGGCGGAAGCCGGGAGTAAGCTAGTTTGCTTTTAAACTTTGAGTGTCACATATACTATTGCTTTTTAAAAAAAACTGTTTACCTTGTTCCTGGGCACTAATTGGGGATCCAAGCTTGCCTTTGTCAGTGATTCGTGGCGGTTCTTGGCGCCGCTGCAGGACCTGCTTCGCACTCCTCGCACGCCATCACCGCTCGATCCCTCAGGCCACGCCCCCTTAGTGTGGACACGCCCCCTACCGAGACTATTTAAAGTCTCCGACCTCAAAACCAGTCAGAGAACTGTATCCTCCTGAGGCGGAAGCCGGGAGTAAGCTAGTTTGCTTTTAAACTTTGAGTGTCACATATACTATTGCTTTTTAAAAAAAACTGTTTACCTTGTTCCTGGGCACTAATTGGGGATCCAAGCTTGCCTTTGTCAGTGATTCGTGGCGGTTCTTGGCGCCGCTGTAGGACCTGCTTCGCACTCCTCGCACGCCATCACCGCTCGATCCCTCAGGCCACGCCCCCTTAGTGTGGACACGCCCCCTACCGAGACTATTTAAAGTCTCCGACCTCAAAACCAGTCAGAGAACTGTATCCTCCTGAGGCGGAAGCCGGGAGTAAGCTAGTTTGCTTTTAAACTTTGAGTGTCACATATACTATTGCTTTTTAAAAAAAACTGTTTACCTTGTTCCTGGGCACTAATTGGGGATCCAAGCTTGCCTTTGTCAGTGATTCGTGGCGGTTCTTGGCGCCGCTGCAGGACCTGCTTCGCACTCCTCGCACGCCATCACCGCTCGATCCCTCAGGCCACGCCCCCTTAGTGTGGACACGCCCCCTACCGAGACTATTTAAAGTCTCCGACCTCAAAACCAGTCAGAGAACTGTATCCTCCTGAGGCGGAAGCCGGGAGTAAGCTAGTTTGCTTTTAAACTTTGAGTGTCACATATACTATTGCTTTTTAAAAAAAACTGTTTACCTTGTTCCTGGGCACTAATTGGGGATCCAAGCTTGCCTTTGTCAGTGATTCGTGGCGGTTCTTGGCGCCGCTGCAGGACCTGCTTCGCACTCCTCGCACGCCATCACCGCTCGATCCCTCAGGCCACGCCCCCTTAGTGTGGACACGCCCCCTTTTACCCTCCCACCTCCCTTATAGTCATGTGCATCTTCCGGTCGCGCAGCGGACGCGCGCAGCGGGCGCGCCGCTGGCGCGCCGAAGGCGCGCCAAAGGCAAGCCCGTCTGCGCCCGTCCGCGCCCCGCCCGTGCCCAGTGCCACCCCCCCTGCACAAAAAATTATCTATTCAAGAGATGACTTATTAAAAATTAAACCAGACCCTACTTCCTGCACCAGATCCCTTGACCTGACCACTTGGTCTGGGGCCTGGACCTGCAGGTGCTGTAGTTACAGCCTTGGCATCAAAGCAAGTGATCAGCCACCCTTACAAGCTAGGAATCTAAGATGTGGACTGATCAATGTCAGGTCTATGGGAAAGCACGCCCCACATATATTTGATCTCATAATGGAGAATAAACTTGACTGTCTCTTTATGACGGAAACCTGGCTGACACCAAATAGTAACCCTGACATAACAAACTCCTTACCCCCAGGATATCTAATCTCTAGAGAGGATAGACCCTGTCAGAGGGGTGGAGGCATTGCTATTGTCTATCGCGACACCCTCAATTGCCAAACTTTCCTTATACCTGACCTCAAAGGGGCGGAAAATGTTGGCTTTGCTCTAAAATTACATGACTCTTTCACCTTTACAGGGGTCCTGATCTATCGACCACCTGGTTCACATACTGATTTCATTGATAGTATCGGTGAAGCTCTAGGCCACTTAGTCCTCAAATCAGCTAATTTCACCATCCTGGGAGACGTAAATATACATCTAGACGCCCACTTGGATAAGGCTACAATCTGCCTCACCGATACTATGAATGTACTCGGTCTAAAAACTCTTACCACCTCCGCCACTCACAAAGCGGGACATATACTCGACTGCATCTGCTCCAATATTGAAACGATTAAGGTAGATACCCCGCAAATACTAACTTGGACAGACCATAGATATATCCCGTTTGAATTCCCCGTAACATCGCATCCTCGGACTAAGAAATCCAACAACCACCCAGGGTCTGACATGAAAGGACCCCGCTGGAAAGAGCTGATAGGACAACCAGATCTCCTGATAAAAGCTGACACATTTAGACCGACTCTGTCGGGAGCCCCCGACAAAGACAGCCAGGCCTTTAAGGAATGGATCAACTCACTCATAAAGGACCAGGAGTCTACTCTTCCTTGTTTGAGGACCAGGAGAAAACAGAGACCTATCGCCCCGTGGTTCTCTCTCACTCTAAAAGAGGAACAACGGAAAGTTAGGGCTCTTGAACGAAAGTGGCGACTCAACTACACAGAGTACGACCAAGATATGTACAAAATCGCCCGTCGTCTATACCACAGGTCGATTAAAACGGCCAAAAGGGAATACTACAAGGAAGCCATCGATAATAGCAAGAACAAACAAAAAGAAATCTTTAATATTGTTAACACTTTCCTCAACCCCATAACTATGCAGAAAGTTATCCCCCCCTCACAGAGTCTCTGCAACACTATTGCAGACTACTTTGAGGGAAAAATCTTATCCTTGACCAAAGATTTCCCACAACCCCACAGTAATGAGGAGAACAAGGTCATTAATTCCGGACTAAAACTCAACACCTTTGCCTCCTTTCAACCGGTAAGCAAAGAAGAAACGCAGACAGAAATCCTTAAACTTACATCCGGATCTCCCTTTGATCCCTGCCCTCCGCTAGTGCTTCATTCACTAATAATGGTTGTTAACCCATTTATCAATAGCATCATAAACTCCTCACTCACCCTAGGTCTGGTCCCTGATGAATGGAAAATCGCAGCAGTCAAACCCCTGCAAAAAAAAGCACTACCGGACCCCGCTACCCTTACAAATCTCCGTCCGATCTCCCTACTCCCAGCCTTCTGTAAACTTACAGAGAAAGCTGTTAACAAACAACTTACTGCCTTTATGGAAAATAATAACATCTGGCATCCCAACCAGGCAGGCTTTAGAGCCCAACACTCCACAGAATCAGCCCTGATCTTTTCCTCCGAAACCCTCCGTGGAGCATTAGATCAGGGAAAGAAAGCAGTCCTGGTTCTATTAGACCTTTCCGCGGCGTTTGATACGGTGTCCCATGCCATTTTATTAGACCGACTAGCCGCGGCAGGAATTGTTGGAACCGCATTAGACTGGATAAAGAGCTTTCTTGTGAATAGAAGACAAGTTGTGGTCTTAGGACAGTACAGATCAGAGGAAAAGTTAGTAGGATCTGGAGTTCCTCAAGGATCCTGCTTAAGTCCCACACTTTTTAACATATACATGGCCCCGCTAATCACTCTTATCTCATCCTTTGGTATTGACACCATTGCATATGCAGATGATACCCAGCTCATCCTAATACTGGAAAATGATTCCCAAGAAGCCGAAAGAAGGCTCCAAAGCTGTCTTACCGCCACTTTCAGATGGATGAACTTGAATCATCTCAAGTGCAACACTGGGAAAACAGAAATCCTTCCCTTTGGTAAGGATAATTTCTTCAATCCCTCAGTATGGTGGCCGGACGATGCCATTGCTCCCCCTAGCACTGCCTCCTCAGTCCGTAACCTAGGGATCAAATTTGACCCCACCCTGAGTTTCAAACAGCAAGCCACAGCCGTAGCAGGGACCTGCTTCGGAATCATCAAAGGACTCAGGAAATTCTTCGACCTAATTCCCCTTCCTGCAAGGAAAACGGTCGCAGTAGCCCTTATCACCTCCCGCATCGACTATTGTAATAGCCTATATGCAGGGACTAACAAAGAAGTCCGCCATAAATTACAAATTGTACAGCATGCGGCTGCCAGATTAGTACTAGGATGGAAAAAGAGGACCTCAGCTACGGCAGCAATGAACCTTTTACACTGGCTGCCCATTAACAAAAGGGTGCTCTTTAAAATTCTACTGATCACCTTTAGGGCTTTCAATGGAAAGGGACCCAACTATATTCTAAAAATGTTTAAACATTATAACCCCATGCGATGCCTTAGGTCTCAAACGGCCAATCTTCTTACCATTCCTAAGTTCAGACTCAAGACTAAAGGAGGAAAATCTCTGGCAGTACTTGGGTCCAAGGCCTGGAACCTTCTTCCCTCCTCCCTCCGTCAAATCCCCACAGAAGCGACTTTCAGAAAGGCCCTCAAGACTTGGATTTTTGCTCTCCCTGAATGGCAGTGCAAAAATCTAGTCTAATTACCTTCCGCTTGTTTCATCATCAGGATCTGATTCTTCTCTATAGCGCAAAGATGCTCCCTGGAGTGCAACCTGCGCTTTATAAAAACCCCATTACATTACATTACAAGCTATGTGCCAGGACAGTTCCTCCGCTCCTCGGATGCTGGCCTGCTGGCTTGCCCCCGTTTTGATACCTATTCTAAAGGGGGCAGAGCTTGTTCCACAATGATACCCCAACTCTGGAACAAGCTACCCACTAGCCTTCGTAAAGAACCTGTCATCCTCCCATTCAGGAGGAACCTAAAAACAATCCTTTTTGTTGAAGCCTGGGGCACTTCCTAAGCCAAGTTTTTCAAGGCACACTTCTGCAGATGTGCCCAGGTTGGGCTCTCTCTCGCAGCGCTTAGAGATCTGTCAGTAATAAGGCGCTTTAGAAATCCAAATTAACAATAACAATAACAATAAAGCATTATTAACTGCTTCTTTACCTATTACCAATGAGCTTTCACTACTTTTTACTAAGGAACTTGTTTGAAACTACCACCTTTTTAAGTCTATCAGGCAGTAACCAGACAGTGGCCCCAATTCCCAAAGGTAAACTGAGACCAAAGTCTAACTTTACGACTTAAGGTACTCACAAAGGGCATTTATGAGTAGTAAAGTTAGACCTTTGTCTCAGTTTAACTTAATTTTCACTTTTAAATTTAACTAAGACTAGACTTTTGATCTCAGTTAAACTAAGGTCAAAACTTAAGTTAAACTGAGACAAAAGTCTAACTTTACAACTCGTAAATGCCCTTCGTGAATACTGAAAGTCGTAAAGTTAGACTTTCGTTTCAGTTTACCTTTGCGAAACAGCCCCAGTCTTTTTCCAGCACTCCGAATAATGTTGCTAAACACTGCTTACATTCTGCCAGGTGATTAATTAAGTAAAAGAATGAATCCTAGAGACCTGCCGAGGTAATGCTCACCCTGCAGTAGAGAACAATGATACTCTCTATGCTTCTCCGAACAAGTACCCAATTATTCCCTCTTTTTAAATTATGTATCACTAACAAATTGTCCTATACAAAAGATATATTCAGCTGAATCCTCATTGACTCCCCAGAATTCAGTAATATCATTTGTGAGCTTCTCAACACTATCTTAACCCTCTTACAGAAGTATATTCAGTAGGGGCTCCTCCACTATGGCGGAACAGCATCGCTCCACCTGCCAGCACCCGAAAAAATGAAAAATAAAATGATAATAAACTCTTGTTTATTATTGTTTTATTTTCCTCTCAGTGCCGAGGCTTGGGGGCAGGGCCAGGGTAGCGTCAGTCTGTAGGGGGGAGTGTTGGCCACTACCTTCTCAGGGAGGTTTGGCCGTCTCAGGCTGGCCAAACCTACATGCGCAGTGAAGCTCTCTACAAACCCAGTTGCATAGATGGGTTGGGGAGCAGGCACAGGCTCCCAGTATGTGTGGAACCATAAAGCATTGGCGCTCAGGTAAATCCTGACACTGCTTTCAGCAGCATGAAACAGCATCAGGATTGGCTGCAGTGCACTCTGGGAGCACGTGTCGGGGGAAGCTAGAAGGGCGATGTGTCGAGCAGGTAAGTGTTTATTTTTGTTATTTGTTTTATTCGTGTCCCTCCCCCGTCTCTGTTCCCCATTTCCCCCCGCTCTGCCACTCTGTCAACTCACCAACCTCTACTGAATATATTCAGCCTCTATTTCTTAAGTCAAAACACACAGAAATATAATAGAAAATATGCATATTTCATGCCCCACATTAAAAATATATGTTAACGAACACTTTGAATATAGGCAGTAATTGAGTTATCCATTGGGTATGGCTTCTTTTTCTAACAGACATATTTTTAAGTGTTGACTTTAAATGATTTTCTATACTGCCCTGGATCTTGTCTTGACAAGAACTTGCACACCTCTGTAGCAAGTAAAGAAATCTCTATTATAAAATGTCTGAAATTCTTTTGAAAAAGAACTGTAACCACTTAAATTTTGCCATGGATTTTTTAACTCTTATTTCACAATAAGTGCTTCTGGATTCATCATGTTAGGGGATTTTAATGAGTGGGGCGACTAGCTGGATCTACCAGCTATGACCTTGTTGTTGGGAGTGTGTGTCACTTGTAACCTCACTCAACTGTTGACAACATCCACACACAACGCAGGGCTCTCATTTGATATAATTTTCACATCAAACAACTTTACTGCAAATCTCAATCAATCATGCTGCTCTAACCTGATCTGACTACAATTGTCTTCTCTGTCATTTATTTCATAACATTGTCTAATATAGGTCAGCTGCAGCTTGCCTCCTGCTCAAATTACTGCATAATACTCACAACAATGGACACCTTTGCAATCTACACTGTCCCCTGTCTACAAGCATCTTATGTTCAAAAGTATATGCATTTATTTCAAGGTCTTAGATAACAAAAAAACTTTATTTTATTCAGCAACATCCTTCTGGCACTCCTGGATGTAGCTTCTGAGATCTTCCTTGGCTTATCTACTTAGAAATCCTGTGATCAATAAACAGCGTGAAGATGTTCAGGGATTTTCTTACCAAATTGTGAAAATTTGGACTCTTCTGCCCATTGAATGGTGTTTGACTTTTTCACTCTCTCTCAAGCCAGAAAGCACTTATCAACTGGATGTTTAAATACTAGACTGTACCTGACTCCAAAATTTGCAATCTCTGCAACAGGATGACTTAACTAGTATTTGTGAGCTTTATCAATACCATAAAACAAACAAACAAACAACTAAGTAAATAAATAATAATACACTGTGCATAAGATGCCCCAGCCAAGCTAGATCTTGAGTAAAAATGGCAAGTATTTGTGCTTCTTGGGAAATTGAATTTCAGCGTTGTTCCTGCACATTTCTTGTTTTTTTGTCTTTTTTTTGTGTCATATTTATTTATTTCAGAAAAAGAAATTCACAATACACAGAAACAAGAAAATATATACAATATTCTAAAATAACTTGTGTTCATACCAAGTAACAGTAAATCATATATAATAATAAACAATAAATATTAGATAAGTTATACAAAAATTATAGAATAAGGAAGGGAAAGTAATTTAAGTACACATATTAGAAAGTAAGTAACATAAAATGTGTAGAGTGGAAAAGGAAAAGGTAGTAGAGAGAACCTAAAGGTATAAACCGGAATTAGGTAAGTACTATAGCATAAGAATATGTAAGAAAATATATATAAATTAAAGAAAGATAAAGATATAAGTTTATATGATATGATAAAAGTGTAAAGAGAAGAGATCAATATTGTGAAGAAAGGGAGCCCAAACTTGCTGGAAAAGTTCCTCTTGATCTTGTAATCTATAAATAATACGTTCATGAGAAGCAGTTTGAATCATTGCTATCATCCATTCTTCCTGCGTAGGGGGACTAGATGATTTCCAATGTCGCATGATGCAGTTTTTAGCAGTGGGAAGTGCAATATGCAAGAGACGATGTTGCGGGTGTTTAATAGTTACAAGATTTCTAAAATCATGTAGAAAAATAATAGAAGGGGTACGAGGAGTGTAGAGAGAAGGGATCAAGTCCTTGAATGTGTTACCTACATATACCCAAAAATGCTGCATAGAAAGGCAATGATAAAGTATATGGGAAAGATCACAATTATCATCAGCACATCTCCAACATTTGGAGTGTGGAATGAGTCTTGCTCTTTGTAATTTTAAAGGTGTCCAATGCCAATCATATAGGATCTTAAAAAGGCAGAACTTCAAACGAGCCTCTCGGGTACCTTTGGCTAAGGCTTCCAGCATGTCTGACCAATCACCGTCTTCAACAGTGATGTGTAGACGATTTTGCCATTTCTCTTGAAGAGCTTTAAGAAGTGGTTGTGAATATAGGTGGTGAATCAAGACTCCATACAGGCCTGACAATACCCTTTTATGCCGACCCCAAGTAAAAAGATAGTCTAAGATGGGTGAAGAATTCAGAGACCAGGAAAGGAGAGCCAAGACATCGTTTGAGACAACACTGAAGTTGCAAGTAACGTGTGAGCTGATACGGCAGGAGGCCAAACTCTTCACTAAGTGAATCAAAGGATTTTATTTCGCCATTTAGGAGAAGTTGATCAATCGTGTGCATTCCTCTTGATTTCAAACCAGACCATTGGAGTGCACAACCACTTATACGAATACTTTAAATACCCCAGAGTGGGGCTTTATAGTGTAATCGATGGGCAACTCGGAGGATACGATGTACACATTGCCATGTTTGGTAAGTAGCTTGCATTACTGGATGCAGGGGAGAGGAACGTGGAAGGCGGGATCCATAAAGGAAATCTAGACCATCATTTCGATTAAGTATAGAGTGTTCTATTGTGACCCACTGTGGAGGGTCTGCTGTACCCGAAAGTAAATAAACTAGCTGCGAAAGATGTAAAGCTACAGAATAGTGTTCTAATGATGGCAATCCCAACCCACCGTGAGAGCGACGAGCCAATAATTTAGAAGCAGCTAGATGAGGCTTTGTAGATCCCCAAACAAAAGATCAAATTTGAGCATCCACTCTGCGAAGTGTGGACAGGGGAACAAGAAGTGGAAGCATACAAAGTACATAGCTAAAGCGAGGTAAGGTAACGATCCTCACAGCTTGTACCCTACCCCACTTAGAGAGACCCAAGAGAGACCACTTTGCAAAGTCAGTTTCCATTTGTGTTATAAGGGGTGTGATATTATCTGTGATCATACTTGATAAGCCTTTATTAACTAACTGGCACATGCATCAACAATGCCATTTGCGATTCCTTATTAGCGAAAAATAAGGATTCGCTAATAAGGAATAGCAAAAGGCTATGCATGTAGAACTCGCTTAAAAAATAGCGATTTCTTAACATTCCTTAATTGCGAGTCGCAAATTGCGAGTCGCAATTAAGGAATACCTCCCCATTCATTCCTAAGGGCCTAGAGGCCCATAGGAATGAATGGGAAGACATTCTCAATTTGCGATTCTCAATTAGAGAATCGCAAATTGAGAATGCAATTTCAAGGGTGCCAGGGTGTCAAAGGGACACCCTGTTGCACCCCTGAAATCTGCATGTCTGAAAAAGGCATGTGTGTGTCTGTAAAATGGAACTTTGAATAATGCACTTTAGTGCATTTTTCAAAGTTTTTGCAAATTACCATGAAGTTCAACTTCATGGTAATTTGCGCCCCTTTTAGCGAAATCGCTAGTTTTTTTACTTTAATGCATTGTATTTAAGGAATCTCAATTTGCGATTCCTTAAATGCAATGGCAATTTAAGTAATCGCAATTTAGAGATTACTTAAATTGCGATTTTTGCATTTGGGATGATGTATCCCAAATGCAAAAATACCGGTAGCAAAGGGGCAGATTCTGAGAATCTGCCCGTTTGCGACCGTTTTTTGCTTTGATGCATGTGGGCCTTAGACTCCCAAATATATTAATTGGGTTCCTGCACATTTCTGATATTATGTTCGAATCCTAAATGGCCATGTTCAAACTCCTGACATTCCAAGAGGCAAACTTAATATTAATCAACACAAACTCCTACTTTTGTACATCATCTTGAAGTACAGCACAATATCACAATGCACTGACACCCCAGACGTGGCTCAGCTTTCCCTAACAACACTAAGCCTCTCATTATGAATGGCTTATATGTGCAGTGACGTCTGCTGAATCATTTACAATTTTGGTAGGGACTCTTACCCTCATCTGTCTAGGTTATCAGCACAAAAATGCACGCGCTAACACCCAACATCCAATATTGCTCCAGCTCCAAGACAAAACAGACATGAACACCTACATGTGACTAGGATGTTTCAAACTTCTGCATCAGAACTAGACAAAGCTTCTATAACATTCATGCTCTGGCCACCCGAAGTTTCATAAATGTATAAAACAATCAGATTCAGACAATGTATCTACAATGTACAGCAATTAAGTCCAAGCAGTCTTGTGCATCTCCCGCCTCTTCCAATGTACTTTTCTAGGCAATCATGATCTGTTAAATCAACAGGATGAGGCAATTATCCAAATGTGAACAAAATCCAATATGAGTGACTGCCAACAATGTCAAGTAATTCCGCTTTCCGCCCTCGTTCAGGTTACAAAGTACCCTCCTGCAGGCCTCAAATGTTTATTCAGCCATTCAAGATTCCAGGTTGCAACATATCTGCCTGGAGAACACAAACAATTATTCAGCCCCTTATGTATCAGACTGTCCTCAGAACAAGATATCAATTACCCAGTAACAACAATATTCTTGATATATAGCCTTTCGTAATGTTTTCCTAGACTACATGGTCATTCAGCTTCTACAATATTCTTGGTAATAACGCTGTTTGATAATGGTCACATTAGAAATGATGTAACCTCGTGCATTTCAGGTATAAAAATGCACGAAGAACTACCTCATTTTTCCATTTTTTCTTTTATAACTCCACTTGATAGCATGAACTTGCCCTAACAATTCCAAATATTACCATTCCTTTTTGGGAAATTAGTTCCCTTCCTCATGATATAACTTCCATAACAATCTACTTGTAAATAACCATTAAAAGTACTTTCAGTATATTTTACTTAATGTTATTCAAGTTATCTAAAATCAACAAATACTGATGTTTCACACTTTACTTCTAATTACGATGCATGAAAGTTTTTATGACAAGAGTTACCTGATGGGCAAATATGAGGACACTTTTAAAAAGTCTCTGTTGTTGAAAATATGTCTTAAGTTTCAGGGAGAAAGAAAATATTCAAGGATTCCACACTCACAGACTTCTTAATGTCTGCTTGATAGTCCACAACAACACTGTGCCACAGTACATATACTCTCCTATCTTTAATCAATCAACCCTATGCTTTTTTGCTTGTTTTCTTCATTATATATAGATTATGTGGGAATATTGAAGATCTTGTTTGGACACAGGCCATATCTCATTTCAATTGTTCTGGTTTTCTTTCCATATCAACAATATTGCATGATGCTAATACTCAACATGCATACATTTTCTCTATCATTATTTCTTAGCATTCTTGATTAACTCTTGGTACTATATTGGAATCAGCTTGATCGACATCTCTCAGAAGGTGTTTGCCAGGATCATTTTAGATCGCCTACAATTATGGATGGAGGAAAATAATATCCTCTCCCCCCTCCAGGGGGGTTCAGGGCCAAAATGTCAACGGTAGACCAGATTTTCAGGCTGCAGCTCCTCTTTTGGAAGACAGTAACGATGGGGGGCGGCAGTCTGTATCTGGTCTTTGTTGACCTTAAAAGCGCCTTCGACTTGGTTACCAAAGAGAGGCACTATGGAAGGTGCTCAAAGAGTTGGGGCCTCCGTCTTATCTCTTACTCATACTTAGGAAATTACACTCCAGCACCTTCGCCCAAATTAGATTTGGTAAGAAGGGGGATACATTAATTGTATTCCGGTTAATAGGGGAGTGAGGCAAGGATGCGTGTTAGCCCCAACACGGTTTTGCATCTTCATTAATGGCTTGGTGGATGTTATAAATATATGTCAGAACATCGATGCCCCTGAGCTAGCAAACAAGAGTATACCAGCAATGATGTTTGCAGACGACACCTTGCTCCTCTAAAAATCCCCCATGGGCCTGCAAAAAATCCTGGATGCCTTCTGCGAATTTTGTAGGGGGAGGGGCTTAGAAATCAATATACAAGAAAACAAAATTTATGGTTTTTAACCCCAGTAAGAATGTCCGCTCTAATCTCTGCATGAATGGTGTACCGTTAGAAAGGGTATCAGAATTTGATTACCTGGGTCTTACCAAAAATGAAAATATGACATGGAAACCCCAAGTGGTCAGATCTAATCTGAAATTAATACAGACAGCTGGGGGTTTGGCGAAACATTATAGAAAGTCCTTCCACAAACCCCTGACCCCGGCTATATAGATTTATAAGACGCAGGCCAGAAGCTCAGCTCTCTACGGGGTTGAAATATGGGGGCACTTGAACCCAAGGCCAATTACACATACCGAAAATAATTTTCTGAGGCAATTGACAGGGCTTCCGCGAACCTCCCCTCTGTTGCCCTTGTATATGGATCTGGGGGTGAGACCTATCGCACAAGAAATTGCAAGGCGTCCGCTACTGTATGGGTGACGTCTGTGGGCAACAAACGAGCTGGCGGAGTACAGAGCCGAATTGCAAGAGGTACTCAGCCTACCTGGGGCAGGGAAGCTTCCTTGGCTTATGCATATCAAGAAAAGCTTAAATGAGATAGGCTGTCCCGAGCTATGGGCAAGTCCTCTAATTGCCCACACCAGGGTCACACAAACATATTTATCCACCATGTACTGGAAGGCGAAATTTGATAACATCTCAGACAACCCCAAGATTGGCTTTGTAACTCGCCAGTTCCTGGATATAAAAGCCATTTACCAACTAGAGCCATGCTTGGACTTTATACGTCCAACCATTGCCAGGAAACTCTATTTGCAGTTTCGTCATGGTTGTCTCCCCTGCATTCATTTGTTAATAAATGGTCTAAGGATGTTCCCATGGCCTGCCCTGCCTGTAGTCTAGCTGAGGAAACAGAACTGCATGTGTTTTTTTGTTTGCCAAGGCTACTCTAAGATCAGAAGAAGAGAATTACAGCAATTATGTAAGAATCTAGGTGCTATCCATTGCATAAATGTGTTTAGGCTTTTAAAACATGACACCAGCATGCATATAGTATTTGCTACCTCACGATTTCTTGCTGCAATGTGGTGGGCTCATCTGCAATTTTTAAAACCTTAATGACATGTAGTTTTCTATCTGTGGTCATTGACAAATTGCGAAAGATCTTTTTCTTTTATCAATGTATTTTATTCTTTTAAATATTCCTGCCAAAATCATTTTTAATCGTTGACATGAAATGCTGTCTTTTATGGTTTCATAACCGAAATAAAGATTTTCTGCTATATTGGAATGGCAACAATATTCTATGGATGAACAAAACTCTTTCACTTCTGTTCTGTTCTTACATAACTGTTCTTTAGACTTCAGTTACTTACAATTAAGGAACTTAATAGTCCCCGGGGCTGTGGGGGGGCCGCGCGGCCCTCATTTTAATTTCAACCATTTGCCCAAGGGTGGTTCTTGGGATTTTCTTTTTTTTAGAACTACTTTTTGGGAATTGTGGGCTGCCTGTGGGACCCCCCCAAAAGGCCAAGGGGGTCAGGGTGTGTCTACCCTGCCACCTTTTCTTTTTTTAAAAATGTTTTTATCCTGTGACTCGGTTCGAGTCACAAGAAGGCTGCCAACACTTCCTGGTTTGAAGTGTTGGCAGCCAATCCGATCTCAGCACTAGATCGGGAGGGGTCATGGATCCATTGCATCCTTATATATACAACTGGAAGGTTTTTTAAATAACTCAGCAACTACTGAACGTATTTACACCATAAACTACAAAAAAGAGTGCTTTCTGAAACAAGAGCTACCTTTCTGCCAAGTTTGGTGTAATTCCATTCAGCAATTTAGGCTGTAGCCTTGTCTAAAGTTTCCTACGGAAATTAACATGGAGAAAACGTGTTTTGGGTCCTCCCTTTGTTCTTGGCCCCCGCTTGATGGATCACACCGAAACTTGCAACACAGTAGCTGAAGTGAGCGGGCCATTCGTTTTGTAAATTTCGTGAAGATTCATCAAATGGCGCTAAAGATATTGGCCAGCCAAAAAACGCTATTCCTATAGAAACTATGTCCTATTTATAACTACCTCACCAGGCCGTGATGAAGCCAGAGTGAGGGTGAACGCATTGCTGATTAAAACAACTTGGAAATTAAAATTTGTGTGGTGCGAGTTTATCTGGAGTACTTATTGTGTACCCCAACCTGCCAGAAATGTAATGATGGGGGATCCTCTTTGTGTGTATGTATGTATGTATGTATGTATGTATATATATATATCTATATTCACTGAAAAAACCATAGGTTTCACACACGTTATAGTTAGGAATTAGCATTTAAAAAACCTTGCAAATTCACTGAAAAAACCATAGGTTTCACACATGTTATAGTTAGCTGTACATTTCACTCGTAAAAAACCAATGAAATTGCCCCGTTATAGTTAGTGCAGGCAACTATAACTCACGCGACCGCAATCCTCTGCTGATGCTAATACTGTATTTAGACACTTATTTGCCCATGTCTTCTTCCATTAAATTTTAGCTATACATATATTACAAATATTTTTTTTTCATAAAGACACATATGTCATCAGCAGAAGATTGCGGTCGCGTGAGTTATAGTTGCCTGCACTAACTATAACGGGGCAATTTCATTGGTTTTTTACGAGTGAAATGTACAGCTAACTATAACATGTGTGAAACCTATGGTTTTTTCAGTGAATTTGCAAGGTTTTTTAAATGCTAATTCCTAACTATAACGTGTGTGAAACCTATGGTTTTTTCAGTGAATTTGTACGGTTTTTTAAATGCTAAGTTACTTTACGCCATTCGTGGCGTTGCGCGCCCAGTTAACGCAGTTCGTTCTGTGCGCGCACGGTGCGCGAAAACAGTGAGCACGCGGTGCGCTTCGCGCACCGCGCACCCACTTTACGCAGTTAGTGCCGTGCACGCACGGTGGTCACGCGGCGCGCGCCGCACACCGCGTGCCCACGTTATGCGGGATGGGCCATGTACGCACGATGCGCTTCGCGCACCGTGCGCACATGGGGGACATATTATGCGCATCTTTGTGAAATTTATTATTTGTTAATTTTCTAACTGTTATATGCTATGCACAAATGGTGCCCTTCGGGCACCATTTGCACACGGGGTGGGAAGAATGTGGATTATTTTTTTTTAAAAAAATTTTTACCGTACGCGTACGGTAAGCGTAATCGGCGAATTTCCGAAAAAAAAAGATTTTTTTTTTTTTGGGGCTTGTGGGTTGTGTGGGGACCCCTATATCAATGCTGGGTGGTTAGGATGTGACGACACTGCCTCTTTAACCATTTTTTGGCTTCGTTTTTGCTGCCCAGCTCAGATAGCGAGAGAGAAAATGGCGGCCGCCGCTTCCTGGTTTCGACCGATTCGAATGTTTACTAAGATCTAAGAGCCAATCAAAATCGCGCTCGCGCACGCCACCGTACGCGTACGGTAAGCGCACCGTAAGCGCACCGTAAGCTGCCACAGATATATATATTGATTTAAAGGCTATTTTCTCAGAATCTACCGAACAGATTTATACCAAACCTACAAAAGGCACTTCCTTGACCTGAGGACTAGCTCTCTGCCAAATTTCAAGTAATTCTGTTCAGCCGTTCGGGCTGTAGCTGTGTCTAAAGGTCCTATGGAAAAATGCATGGGAAAAACGCGTTTTGGGACCCCCCTTTTATCTCAGCCCCCGCTTGACGAATCCCCCCGAGACTTTCAGGGTAGGAGCGGAGCGGAGCACCCCACCTATTTTGAAAAATTCGCGAGGATTCGTCGACCGGCGCCAAAGTTATTCAAAATAGAATGTTGCGGATTTCCTATGGAAACGTGGTCCTAACTATAACTACCTACTGGCGACCGCCAGTAGGTAATATATATATAGATCCAAGTACCACTCCAAAGCGCTTCTCGGCACCATGAACAGAGAGACGGACACCTTCTTCTTTGTAGAAAACTGCAGCCGCAGTGTCGTATTTATTTAAATCATAGAATCAGTGCAAATGAAACGGGAAGACGCGTTTCGGCCAACTGTGTGGCCTTGCTCACATGATTGCGTTGCAAATAGGTAACGTTTTTATACACAAAAGAAAGAAAGGGGAGGTAACATGGCTTTCATCGCTATTGGTTAACATCCAACTGCACAATCATAAACATAGAAAAAATACATAAATACCTCATAAATCAAGAGGTGGTCATTGGCTTATTACGTAAACCGTAATGTTAACTAGAATGCGAATTTATGTGTTAACATAAACGTAACATCTATGAATTCATGAATAATCTATATAATACGGCTGTTATGGTCGGAAGAACAAGAAAAGTGCCGTAGACGATTGAAAGCACTGTAGAGCCATAGGGTTCATGTTAGAAAAATACATCCTAAGACAATGCTCGAAGGCTATCACTGGTAATGCATAACAAAAACTACCACATTGTCAATTAACAGTGTGCATTTGTGTGTTTTGTTCTCTAATGTGATACTAGTATTTTATAGAAGGTACAAATACTTGGAGGCAACAGGTAGTAATCCACGACCATTGAATACAATTAATATGTGTAATTCATAGGTAGCTCGCTAATAGCCAAACACAACATAATATGTGTGTAAAATTGATGGTCTAGTCTATGTTGTGTGATGCGTAGGGATACCAAACAAAATTTAATAATACTGGCCATTTGAAGTGCAAAGTGTTAAATTAAATTCTAAGTCATAGATGGGGCATGTATTAATCAAAATCCCCTAACTTTGTGATGTGAACCGTGAATAGGTATATATTAGGTGATTAATGAGAAAAAGTGAGTTGATTAATCCACAGCAAAAGAGCCCTAAAAATGTAGTCACTATGTTGAATTTGTTTGAATAAATACAAAAAAGAAGAAACAACGAATACCAGGTGTGAACCCTGAGAATCAAACAAACCACAAAAACATTGTACTCGCTACAATTACAGGACATTGCCCACAGACGAACTACATCAAAGTATGATGTAAAGTAACAGTAAAAGTTTTTAGTTGAGACAGAACAATTATAGATAGTAGAACAGATCTTCACATAAATTCAAACCTCTCGGAGCCTTAGAATCTAGTTCCATTATATACTTTGTTTCTAATTGCCTGAGTTGCTTTTCACGGTTACCCCCCCGTTTGTTTAGTGGGACATTGTCTATCACAAAGTATTGCAAGACATTGAGATTGTTACCATGTTCAGTTTTTATATGACGGGCCACCGGGTAGGAAGGGTCGGAGTTAACTATGGCTCGTAAGTGCTGCAAAATGCGCACATAAACCTGTAACTTAGTGCTGCCGACGTAGCGAAGGCCGCAAGCACATTGCAGAATGTACACCGCATGATCTGTCCGGCATGTAAAGTGTCCTCTGATGAGGATGGGTTCATCAGAAAATGGAGTGCAATAGGATTTGGTATTAATACCAAATTTGCATGCCCTACATGTGCTGCATTTAAAAAAAACCTTTTTGGGGGATAACCAAATGCTCTTAGGGTCTAGTTCCGGACTAGTTTTAACCAGATCTTTTCTCATAGAATGTGCCCTGCGGTAGGTGAAATTAGGCTGTGTAGGCAAAGTTTGTGAAAGCACCATGTCAGTTAAGACAATAGGCCATTGGGTTTTGATAATGGAGCGAATAGTGTTGGCCTGTCTACTATAGGTGGAAACAAAACGACAGATTGTTTTGTCTTGACTGACATTGCGGGTGTTATTGCAATTGTCAATAGGGGGATCCGAGATGTTAGTGTTAGGACTAGGTGTGGTAACTAGTAGAGTTTGTCTATCTTTACTGTTTGCCTTGCTAAGGGCTTTTTGTAGTTTGCTAGCTTGATACCCTCTCTGTAGAAACCTGATTTTAGCTGCTTCCTGAGCTATAAGAAGTTGTTCTTCATTACTGCAGGCTCTACGTATTCTCAAGAATTCCCCGTAGGGGAGACTGGATATAGTGTGCTGCGGGTGAAAGCTAGTGGCGTGAAGCAGGGTGTTGCCTGCTGTTGGCTTCCTGTATAGGCAAGTCTGAATGGTGTTATTTTGAATGTAGACAGAAACATCCAAAAAATTAATAGATGTTGAATCTATATGGGAGGTGAAGTTAAGGTTTAACTGGTTACAGTTAATGGCTCTTACAAAATCTTCAGCTTGTTGTGCTGTACCGTCCCAAATGATGAATATATCATCTATATATCTCCACATTGTGATGATATGTTGACCACACAGATCCCTGTGTTCGCCCATGAGGACATGCTCCTCCCACCAGCCCACATGTAAACATGCGTAGCTGGGAGAGAAGCATGCCCCCATAGCCACTCCTTGTTTTTGTCTGTATATAAGACCATCAAACATGAACATGTTAAACCAGATTGGTCGCACACTGCTACACCTACCAGGCGTGTTCCCCCAATGAAAATGATCCCTGAAGGTCAGCGTCGGCGGATACACCTATGCTCGAGTGTGAATGCAAGTATGCGTGGCGTGTGCCATCCCTGGACACGTGTTTCGAGGTAGTTGCCTCTCGTCAGCAGGGAGTAGGAAAATGTGTGGGGTTGCTGTGTAAGCTGCTAAAATCGTTATCAGGTCTAGTACCTCTCGTAGCGCGCAGGTGCGTAACCATGAGTCCGTCGACTCCACCGGCTCAAGGGAGCCTGAATATAAAGTTAAACCAGATTGGTCGCACACTGCTACACCTACCAGGCGTGTTCCCCCAATGAAAATGGTCCCTGAAGGTCAGCGTCGGCGGATACACCTATGCTCGAGTGTGAATGCAAGTATGCGTGGCGTGTGCCATCCCTGAAGGTCACGCATACTTGCATTCACACTCGAGCATAGGTGTATCCGCCGACGCTGACCTTCAGGGACCATTTTCATTGGGGGAACACGACTGGTAGGTGTAGCAGTGTGCGACCAATTGGGTTTAATTTTATTCAGGCTCTTCTGAGCCGGTGAAGTCGACGGACTTTGGTTACGCACCTGCGCGCTACGAGAGGTACTAGACCTGATAACGATTTTAGCAGCTTACACAGCAACCCCACACTCATTTTCCTGCTCCCTGCTGACGAGAGGCAACTACCTCGAAACACGTGTCCAGGGATGGCACACGCCACGCATACTTGCATTCACACTCGAGCATAGGTGTATCCGCCGACGCTGACCTTCAGGGACCATTTTCATTGGGGGAACACGACTGGTAGGTGTAGCAGTGTGCGACCAATTGGGTTTAATTTTATTCAGGCTCTTCTGAGCCGGTGAAGTCGACGGACTTTGGTTACGCACCTGCGCGCTACGAGAGGTACTAGACCTGATAACGATTTTAGCAGCTTACACAGCAACCCCACACTCATTTTCCTGCTCCCTGCTGACGAGAGGCAACTACCTCGAAACACGTGTCCAGGGATGGCACACGCCACGCATACTTGCATTCACACTCGAGCATAGGTGTATCCGCCGACGCTGACCTTCAGGGACCATTTTCATTGGGGGAACACGACTGGTAGGTGTAGCAGTGTGCGACCAATTGGGTTTAATTTTATTCAGGCTCTTCTGAGCCGGTGAAGTCGACGGACTTTGGTTACGCACCTGCGCGCTACGAGAGGTACTAGACCTGATAACGATTTTAGCAGCTTACACAGCAACCCCACACTCATTTTCCTGCTCCCTGCTGACGAGAGGCAACTACCTCGAAACACGTGTCCAGGGATGGCACACGCCACGCATACTTGCATTCACACTCGAGCATAGGTGTATCCGCCGACGCTGACCTTCAGGGACCATTTTCATTGGGGGAACACGACTGGTAGGTGTAGCAGTGTGCGACCAATTGGGTTTAATTTTATTCAGGCTCTTCTGAGCCGGTGAAGTCGACGGACTTTGGTTACGCACCTGCGCGCTACGAGAGGTACTAGACCTGATAACGATTTTAGCAGCTTACACAGCAACCCCACACTCATTTTCCTGCTCCCTGCTGACGAGAGGCAACTACCTCGAAACACGTGTCCAGGGATGGCACACGCCACGCATACTTGCATTCACACTCGAGCATAGGTGTATCCGCCGACGCTGACCTTCAGGGACCATTTTCATTGGGGGAACACGACTGGTAGGTGTAGCAGTGTGCGACCAATTGGGTTTAATTTTATTCAGGCTCTTCTGAGCCGGTGAAGTCGACGGACTTTGGTTACGCACCTGCGCGCTACGAGAGGTACTAGACCTGATAACGATTTTAGCAGCTTACACAGCAACCCCACACTCATTTTCCTGCTCCCTGCTGACGAGAGGCAACTACCTCGAAACACGTGTCCAGGGATGGCACACGCCACGCATACTTGCATTCACACTCGAGCATAGGTGTATCCGCCGACGCTGACCTTCAGGGACCATTTTCATTGGGGGAACACGACTGGTAGGTGTAGCAGTGTGCGACCAATTGGGTTTAATTTTATTCAGGCTCTTCTGAGCCGGTGAAGTCGACGGACTTTGGTTACGCACCTGCGCGCTACGAGAGGTACTAGACCTGATAACGATTTTAGCAGCTTACACAGCAACCCCACACTCATTTTCCTGCTCCCTGCTGACGAGAGGCAACTACCTCGAAACACGTGTCCAGGGATGGCACACGCCACGCATACTTGCATTCACACTCGAGCATAGGTGTATCCGCCGACGCTGACCTTCAGGGACCATTTTCATTGGGGGAACACGACTGGTAGGTGTAGCAGTGTGCGACCAATTGGGTTTAAACATGAACATGTTGTTATGTAGACACCAATGTATCATTTTTAAAAGGATTTCATTGTGTCTGTACATGGAAATACTGCGTTTCTTCAAAAAATAATCCACAGCGATCAGTCCATCATGATGCCTAATGCTGGTATAGAGAGATGAAATGTCTAAGGTCATCAACAAATAATTACTCGACCATTGAATGGAATTAAGTTTAGATAAAAAATCCTTAGTGTCTCTGAGATATGTAGGCAAACCAGCAACATGTTCTTGAAGATAATAATCCACATAGCGGGACGTGTTCTCAAAGATACTGTCTTTGGCTGAAATGATGGGCCGACCTGGCACGGGATCCACCTGTTTGTGTATTTTAGGTATTAGGTAGAAGGTAGGTAGAACCGGAAAATCTTTGTTCAGAAAGTTCATTTCATCCTTTGAGATCAGACCTTCTCTTTTCCAACTATTGAGGTCTTCTTTATAGTCTTTAATGATTTTTCTAAAATTGGCTGAATTGGAACGTTCGTAGCACTCTAAATCGTTAATGTGTCTGTATGCCTCTTCTCTGTATTGTTTTTTGCCCCACAGAACGATATTGCCTCCTTTATCTGCATTGTTAATGACCACCGACGAATTGGACTTTAATTTATCCATAAGTTGGAAATAACTTTGATTCTTTTTGGAATAGACTTTTGATTTGTTTTTTTTAGTTTTCACATAAAGTTTTTTAAAGTCGGTGATGCGATCATGAAAAATATCTAGTGCGTCACGAGGCATGATGGGAACAAAGGTAGAGGGTGCTCTGAACGGACTATTCCCAGGAGCTGCTAAATTGAGACCTTCGGCATCAGCGATTTCTTGTGTATTCTGTGGAACTTGTGAAATACCAGTTGATTCATGTAACAAGGAGTGAAGTGTTGACAATGTGGGGAGTTCTTGGATGGTAAGTAATGATTGAATTGCTTCAGTTGTTTTGTGTGGTTCAGTTTTTCCATGATTTTTGATGGTATAGAATTTAGATAGTTTCAGTTTGCGTATGAACTTGTATACGTCAACTCTTGTTTCTACATAGTTGAAATTGCTCTCGGGGCAGTAGATCAATCCTAACGAGAGCAGTTGTTTTTCTGCTAAGTTAAGTTGGATGTCGGTGAGATTGACAATGGTTTGATCTAATTCTTCAGGTGTTAATGCCAGTTTTTCCTTCTCCTCTGCTGCCCTCTGCCTTTTGCGTTTGTTGCATTTCCGCCCTTCCCGCCTTCGCCGATTTCTGTTGTTGCATTTGGCTGATTTGGATTTCTCGGTCGTAAGGACATTTTCCGCTGTTCCCTGATAAAATCCATTTCTTCAGCAAAAGATAAGGGCCCCAGGTTATTTGGGTTGTTGCCATCCGGAACGCCACTCGTTCCGAATCCGTGTCACTAGGAATGCTACTAATGTCAGAAGTCGACGTTAAAAGGGTATGTGAAGTACTCGCTATATTTTGTAAAAATCTTGGTTCTTGTGTTGCCCCCTTTTGTTTTTGTTTTTTGATATAGTCGTACTTTTTGGCAAACGTGAATACTTGGCCCTGTTCGTAATCGTTCTTATCTCTTGTGAATTTGTATGCTTTTCTGGCTTTAATGATTGCTTCTTGTTTGTTTAAGCGGGCAGACATATCGGTAATGTTTTTATCAATTAAATCTTGGTTGCTTGACATCCTGAGTTTTTCTATTTCTTGTTGAATCCTTGTAATCTCGCTGATGTTGACATCCCTATCTATCTTAGCGTATTTCACTAGTAGACAGACTAAGCGCATAGACGCTTCTAAATTGCTATCCGCCCATTCCTTTAGAAGTAATGGATTGGGGTTTTCAAAGCTGGGTGCTAGCATGATTCTGAGTCCCCTCGGCACTCGTCCGACTTCATTATATTTTTCCAAAGATTTGATCTCCCACCATTTTGTGAGTTCGCTTCGTTTGTGTTTTTCCAAAGCTTTGAGCAGGTTTTTCAGATCTGATCCCTGCGATATCTCAACTGATGGCTGATTGCTATTGGCGGTGATTTTGGGTTGATTGCTAAAATATATATTCACTGAAAAAAACATAGGTTTCAGGGACATTATAGTTAGTTGGACATTTCACTCATACAAAACCATAGAAATTCCGCCGTTATAGTTAGTTGAGCTAACTATAACTCGCGTCCAAGCAATGCACTGCTGATGATGTCACATATTACATCATTCATGACATGGTCAGTGACATCACTGATGACATCACTGATGACATCACAAATGACATCACTGATGACATCACTGATTACATCATCCAGTGAATGTGTGTTTCTGTAAAATTTAAATATGTTTTATATATATGCCAAGGTGTATTGAAGAATAACTGGATGTATAAGTGTCTGAATGAAGTCATGGGAGGTGTGGCTTCTTGGGCTGTACGCCAGATCAAAAAAGAATAAAGTTACTTTGAAATTTCGTGCCCTGGGTCTCATTACTGCAAAACCTCCCATACCTAAGAAATGGAAAAATGCATTCCCCCGGAGATATTTAATTGGAGGCGTTAATTCATAATATGGGCTCAGGCGGAGAGTACGGGCATTGCATAGATACGAGACAGCTGGGCTTCGTAAGTTCCCCATCGCACAAGACTAGGATGCACTGTTAGCTGCCTTCCAGACTGGCAATCTGACAGCTATTGATGCTGCCCCGTTAGCCAATCAGTGATACACACACCAGTCCCCCCACTACTCAGCTAGGGAGCGTTGACACGTCTCAGAGTTTGCAGAGTAGATATATGTTGCTCCCCCTGGTCTGTTTTGGATGACTCCTCACACACCCCCTCCATCC
Source organism: Triturus cristatus (assembly GCF_964204655.1). Lineage (NCBI taxonomy): Eukaryota > Metazoa > Chordata > Amphibia > Caudata > Salamandridae > Triturus > Triturus cristatus. The sequence goes on from NC_140582.1 coordinate 970,178,872, forward strand.
TCAGGCACAGGGATTCTCCTCGTTGATGGCTGCTCTGACCAGATATGTGTTATGTGACAACTATCCATTGGGTGCGCGGATACGTGGTAGAGTTCTAATGATACCTCTTTACATACAGCCATGCATGGTTAATAATAATTGTGTTTTAGTGTATGGCAGATGTTCTTTTGATGTTTTAAGTTTTCAGTTCTGTTTAGCATGTTTTGTAAAATATGCTTTATTGGTACTCATTAGTGATCGATATATGCGTTTTATCATTATTTAAATCCTTTCTCCTGTTAAACAGTGATTTGCCGATAAGACCTGACCGGCTATGCACTGGATGTATCTGGTGCACATATGTAAGCTCCTGATAGGACTGTTCCGATAAGACGTGTTATGAGTAAACAGTAGATAGCAATGAAATTAAATGGTCATTTACAGTATAGCTCAACTGGGGGCAATGGCATACAGAGGTGCTCATGCATATGTTTGAGTATGATATGAACGTCAGTACTAGGGAATAGCATAAATGTGCTTTTTGGGGTTTTTTTTCTTTTTCAAACTACTGTGATGGTTAAAACTATTTTGCACATGGGATTTGTATTTCGGATGTCCACATCTGCAGCTTGTTATGTTTAAAAAGTAAAAGACCAATACAGATATTTAAGCAAAAAAAATAAGTGTCTGGATGAAGGATTTAGAAGGTGCGTGACTGACTGTATAAGTGAGTGATTAAATGTGTCTTACTGAATGCATGGGTTAGTGACTAAACTGTCTGAATGTCTGTATCAGTATGTCTGTTTTTGTGTAAGATGCTGCATGTGTTGGTCAGGAGCTACATGAATGTCTATATGGGTTATTGATTGGTTGCCTGAGTATTTGTATGGAAGACTGAGTGTGTGTGTGGGTGGGTGGGAGGTGTGTGACTGTGCATAGATATGTGAGTGGTTGATTCACTGGCTGTATGAGTTTAAGAGTGCATGTGGAAACAGCTGTATGGGTGGGTGAGTGTGTGTATGGATGTGTTGTTGAAAGGTTGGATGTCTCAGTGGTACATGTCCAAGTAACTACATATGTAAAAGGCAGTGTATGTGAGAGTTGGAGTATATGAATGACTATATGTGCGAGTCAGTGATTGTGAGAGTGGCTGTATGGATCAGTGTATACTTGTATTAGTGATTATATAAGAGAGTAAGTATGTGTTAGTATCTGTATGAAAAAATTAGGTGGTGTGTGTATAACTGTGTAGGTGAGTAAATGGAACTATGATTCATTCTTTCCATGACTGACTACGATGAGAACATGAGTGAGTAGGATGAATGGTGGTGTGTCAGTGTCTGTATAGCTGCACGAGTGCATATGATAGTGTTGTATTGATCAGTGACTATATGTATGAATGGTTGTATGGGTGAATGAGTGTATGTGTATGTAGACCTAGGAATTAGTGAGTGCATTTGTAGTAACTGGTTTTGGTGTCTCGATGGTTTTGAAAATGGAACTCTGTATTTTACAGGGGGTGTATCAAAGGTTATATTAGGGTGTGAGGAGGTGCATCAGATTGTCACGTGGATGTTGTCATCAGTGATGTAATTTGAGATGCCATCAGTGATGTCATCAGTGATGTCACTGACCATGTCATGAATGATGTAATATGTGACGGCATCAGCAGTGCATTGCGGGGGTCAAGTTATAGTTAGCTCAACTAACTTGCCCGGTGAAATTTCTATGGTTTTGTATGAGTGAAATGTCCAACTAACTATAACGTCCCTGAAACCTATGGTTTTTTCTGTGAATTAAAAAGGTTTTTTAAATGCTAATTTGTAACTATAACGTCCCTGAAACCTATGGTTTTTTCAGTGAATTTCAAAGGTTTTTTAAATTCTAATTTGTAACTATAACGTACCTGAAACCTATGGTTTTTTCAGTGAATTTCAAAGGCTTTTTAAATGGTAATTTCTATTTATTTTCTTCTTTAAACCTATAGTTTTTTCAGTGATTTTAAATTATCACTTCATTGTCAACCTAGTGAAAACAGCCAATATCCCGTTTTCCAGCAATAGCTTCCACAAAAAAAAATTCATCACAAATGAGAACAACAACTAACGGTAATAATATACAGAATTTACAAGTGCGTGAGGATCGTTGCAGTGATTGTATAAGTACATATGTTGGCGCAGCCTAACTCCGACAACAAGCTTATCTCTATTTGGCTGCCCTCCATGTGCCAAATACTGAAACTTCAACTTTTCATGGCCCTGTATTGCTACAGCTGCAACACTCCACTGAATGTGAAATAAACATTCATATCCACACTGATGTCTCATGTCCACCATCTTTCTTGTGTGGAACTATGGATGAATATAGGGTCAGTAATTCCCCGTACCTTCCATGTAGGCCATATTGTTGGACTTGGCTCACAGAGTGACACTTTGGCTTTTGCAACCCGTGTGACGGTAGCTCTCCAACATGGACACCCGCATGATCCAGTGTTGTCAGATTTTTTAAGCTTTCTATAGCCCTAAGCCAACTAAAAAGTAGCCCAAACTAGCCCAATATTGCTACTTTAGGGAAGGAGGAGCAGGGACAGCGTCAAGCAGGCGGTGAATGCATTGGAATTGATGTTGCAGGAGTATGCCAAGTAAATATTTGTCTAATGAAACGCTTTAACATACTACTTTGCTGGAGCGTTGTATATATATTTATAATCTAGCATCTAGCACAAACCAAAATGTTACCACACAACTGGAAAAATATAGCCCAATTGTGCGTGATCTAGCCCAATCTGGCAACACTGATGCCACAGTCGCTCTCTCATGGCTGGAATACACCCACACCACACCCATCCAGCACAGGCGTCACAGGACACATGACCCTGCTAATCTAAAAGACCCGGCACACGTGCACCACGCCATTTTAGTTAAGCTTTCTATAGCCCAAAGCCAACTAAAAAGTAGCCCAAACTAGCCCAATATTGCTACTTTAGGGAAGGATGGGCAGGGACGGGGAAAAGCAGGCGGTAAATGCCTTGGAATTGATGTTGCAGCAGTATGCCAAGTAAATATTTGTCTAATAAAGCGCTTTAACATACTACTTTGCTGGAGCGGTGTATATATATTTATAACCTGGCAACTAGCACAAACCAAAATTATACCACACAACCGAAAAAATATAGCCCAATTGTGCATGATCTAGCCCAATCTGGCAACACTGATGCCACAACCACTCCCTCACAGCTGGTATACACCCACACCACACCCATCCAGCACGGGCATCACAGAACACGTGACCCTGCTTATATAAAAGACCGGGCGCACGTGCACTACGCCATTTTAGAGTTTAGAGTACATGGCCTCACTTCTCACTGAGTTAGTAGCACCACAAGCGCTGAGCGGGTGTACAACCTGCGATGATGATAGGTGCAATATGTCTTCTGCCATGGCCATATCAAGACTCAGTACCCAATGTGAGACCTATTACCTTGCAGAACGGAGCTGCATGATGTGGAGGGTGCCGTGACTGCGAAAAGGCGAGTAGTGAGGCCTGGGTGCGCAGTGGCGGGCAGATACCTCTGGGCGGCGGGAGTGGATGAGGTGCAGCAGCCTGGATGCAGAAAGGCTGCACAGCGATTTAGGAGTACGCAGTCGTATATACCCTGCCATTACCCTTTCTTATTACATTTTGAACAAGTTTTCCAATAGTAGGACAGTTTTTACAGTCGGCCAAATGTCCGTCGCTCCCACATCTGCAGCAAAGTAGTTGAGTATTTATTTTTTTATACTTTGTACCCTTAAATTTACCATCAAATTTTGACGAACTTTCCTTTCTCTGTTTTTTTTTAAAGAGGTAAGGTGTGTTGGGAGCATCGACGTATGCAGACACGAGCGTGACATTCCTCTCACAGCTCGTGGCTGCTCGAGACGCTTTGGGAATGTTATGTTTTGAATGTGAGAAGGTTGGGAGGTAGAAGTTAATGGAGGTTCAGTCATTCTTGCTTTATACTTGCTGCTTACAAAACATGTTCTGAGGATTAAACCACATCAAGTGAATTACCGTCTCTGTCTTTTCATTCCTGCATACTGGTCTTTCCTACAACTAATTCTGTACTATCTTTCATATGTGGGAGCTTGAGGCTGCACTATGTCCCGGCACGTGGTTGGAGACACACTGGTGACACAAAGGTGAGCTGCGAAGATTTTCTCCAGTGTCACTCTCTCACTCTTTCTCTCTCTATCTCTTTCTTCCTCTCTCCTTTGATGGACGCTTGACGCAGAATCTTATCTTGCTTTTTATCTAACAGACTCTGATTCACAAATTGACGTCCCCCCCCAACACCACCAGAGCTGAACACGTGTAGAACCTGCGATGATGCGTGGCTATCCTGGCAATCAACACCCATTTTGAATTGTGAGCTCCGTTGACCGCATGTACTGAGGCTGAGGAGGTTCCTTCGACACGTGGTTGACTCTCTTTGACACACGCCAGTGGCGGAAGGTGAGCAGAGAGGCTTGTTTACCCATCCGGCCAGTAGGAGTGGATGGGTTGCAGCAGCCTGGATGCGCAGCGGCAGGCAGTCAGCTCCAGATAGTGGGAGTGCATGGGGTGCAGCAGCCTGGGTGCGCAGCGACTATTATACACCTCTGGGCAGTGCAAGTGTATGGGCTACAGCAGACTGGGGACCATAATATCAAGAACGGCAATAACATGATCGCCGCTTTAGCGGCAGGAAACTGCCACTAAAGCGATGATAAGTGGCTTGATAATATGTCCTTGAGAAATCCCATAGAAGCCTCTGAAGGGCATCAAACCTGGGCTTCTATGGGAATTCACAAAGGCATATTATCAAGCCCCTTATCGCCGCTTGTGCTGCAGTTTTCTGCCACTAAAGCAGCGCTTGATAATACGGCCCTGGGTGCGCAGCGACTGTTAGACACCTCTGGGCAGTGGAAGTGGATGGGATGCAGCAGCCTGGGTGCACAGAGCCGAAACAGAGAATTATGCGTGTGCAGTTGTATAGAGTCTGCAATTACTAATTCTATACTATCTTTCTGATAACTAAACTTGAGGGTGCAGTATGTCCCGGCACGTGGTTGGAGACACACCGGCGACACAAAGGTGAGCTGCGAAGATTTTCTCCAGTGTCAGCACTCCCTCTCCATCTCTCCATCTCTTCCTTTCTCTCTCTCTCACACTTTCTCTCTTTCTCTTTCTCTGTCTCTTTCTCTCTCTCTCATTCTTTCTTTCTCTCACTTCCTCTCTCTCTCTCTCTCTTCCTCTCTCTCACACTGTTTGTCTCTCTTTTCCTCTCTCTCACACTGTTTCTTTCTCTCTTCCTTGTATCTCACTTTCTTTCTTTCTTAATATTTCTCTCTTCCTCTCACTCACTCTTTGTCTCTCTCTTCTTCTGTCTCACTCTTACTCCCTCCCTCTTCCTCTCTCTCTCTTCCTCTCTCTCACACTGTTTCGCTCTTTCTCTCTTCCTCTCTCTCCCTCTTTCTCTCTCTCTCTGTCTTCCTCTCTCTCTCTCTCTCTTTTTCTCTCTCTCTCTTCTCTCTCACACTGTTTCTCTCTTTCTCTCTTCCTTGTATCTCTCTCTTTCTCTCTCACACTCTTTCTCTCTTTCTCTGTCTTCCTCTCTGTCTTACTCTTTCTTTCTGTCTAACTCTCTCTCTTTCTCTTTCGCTCTCTCTCTTCCTCTCTCACTCTTTCTCTCTCTTCCTCTCTCTCACACTGATTCTCTCTTTCTATCTTCCTTGTATCTCACTCTTCCTCTCTTTCTCTCTCCTTTGCTGGATGCATAACGCACCATCTTATTTTTCTTTTTGTCTTCCAGGCTTTGATTCACAAATTGTCGAGGGATGACATGCCATGGCTGTACATAGTTTTATTTGTTGCTGTTTTCTTTTAATAAAATATTTTACACACATAGTTTTATTTGTTGTTGTTTTGTTTTAATCAAATGTTTTATATGTAAATCTATACATGACTAAGATTCTTATTTGTCCAAACTCACAAGCAGCTTTTTTATTAAAACTGCAACACCAGCCGATTTGTTAGGCTCAACATTTAAAAACATTCCTGTCACATTTGTTTGTGGGGGGTGAGCGGGGATGGTGGACAAGCAGCTGCTGCTGGGGCATGTCGGAGTACTGTTGGGTGTCTGACCTGCATCATCATTGCCTCCATTGCATCTCTTCTCAGAGACCTGCAAACCGGCAGCCTGGCTCGTAAAAGTGCGGGCCTGAGAAGTCGCACGGGAAGAGCTGCGAGCCCACCAGTGGTTCGCAGAGGGAGACTTGCGGGCCCAAGAAGGTTGTTGACGGTATGCTAGTGATGTGGGAAGAGGGTGCGTTACCTTCTGATATGGGTAGAGGCAGCGTGAAAGGGGTATCTCTCACAAACAGAGCTCCAGTATGTTTTCAGAAATGCCTCGGACAGATGCCAGCTGACAGACTGAATCACAAAATGGCTTTTCAATGCTCATATAATAAGACTTATGAACAGTTCGTACCCAGGCTCACAGAGGGACAACTGCAGCCCGTTCGCTCGACTCACAGAGGCAGAACTACGAGCTGTCCGCTCCCAAAGGAACAGCAGCGTAGTAGCTCCCAAAGGTCTACAGCTGCGAGCCGACAGACTGGCTTCTAAAGGCATACCTCCGAAGTGGTGATGTTCGGAGGGAGCGTGAAAAGGTTATCTTCCTACTAGTGTCCTGGATTGGAAGTCGTGCTGCCTGGCACTCACCTGTTTCTCCTTTATTGTTAATAAATCTTAAACCTTCACAGCGTCCAAATCATCACTACACAGAGCTCCACTATTTTAAATTGCCCCCAGAACCTTTCTTTTATATTTTCACTCGATGTGAGGCACAAGATGGTTGCTAACACTTCCTGGTTGCAACTGTTAGCAGCCAATCAGAGGACACTTCCTGCTTTGAAGAGTTAGCAGCCAATCAGAAGTAAGCTCGTGCTCGGGAGTAAGGCACCGACCAGATATATATATTTTTTTTCCCTTTAATATCTCAAAAACTACTGAACGGATTTACACCATTTCAACAAAACTGCGCTTTCTGGACCAAGACCTTTCTCCCTGCTAAATTTGGCGTAATTTCGTTCGGCAGTTTGACCTGTAGCCTTGTCTAAAGTTTCCTATGGAAAATCCATTGAGAAAACACGTTTTCACCCCCCCCTTTTTCTCAGCCCCCCCCTTGACTAATCACCCCTAAACTTTCAAGATAGAAGCTGATCAAAAAAGAGAAACTTTTTGGCAAAGTTCGTAAAGAATCGTCAAACGATGCCAAAGTTATAAGCAGATGGAGAGCTCCAGCAGGGGGGTTGCACAACCCCCCTCCCAACATGAGTGAAGCCCCAAGACTACGGGGACCCCAGCGGGCACCCGCAGCCCCAGCGAGCCCCTGCTATTATTTTTTAAGAAATGCCCCCGGACCTACCCACCCCGGGGTCTCATTAAAATAAACGCCCCAACACGAATTACGCCAATTTTTTGGGGGCTCTGGGGGTCCTTCTGGGACCCCCTGACTAGGCCTAGGTGGTCAGGGTGTTGCTACTCTGCCCCCTTCTCTTGTTTTCTACCTTTGTTTCTTTGTTCTCTAGCGACTCGCTTCTACCGAGCCACAAGATAGCTGCCAACACTTCCTGGTTTGGAGTGTTGGCATCCAATCACAGTGAAGCTTGTGCACGGGACTTAGGCTCTGCCCAGATATCGAAACATTTATTTTTCTAATTTCTTAGCACCTACTGAACGGATTTATGTGGGCTTTCTGACCCACGCACTACCTTTGTGCCAAATTTGGGGTAATTCCGTTCAGTAGTGTCAGCTGTAGCCTTGCACAAAGTTTCCTATTGGAAATTGATTTTTTCACTCTTATTTTTTGAATTTCCCAAAAACTACTGAACGGGTTTACACCATTTAAAATTTAGGGTAATTCCGTTCAGCAGTTCGGGCTGTAACTCGTTGCAAAACTTCCTATGGAAATTAACATGGGGAAAACACGTTTTGGGACACCCCTTTTTTCTCAGCCCCAGCTTGACGAATCACCTCCAAACTTTCAAGATAGGAGCTGACCTAAAAAGTGCAACTTTTTGGAACATTTCATAAAGATTCAAGGTACGGTTACGGGCAACGGCGGAAGCTGTGACCGCACTTCCCTGCTGTGTTCCCTTTGTGTTTGTTTCAACAGTCAATCAGTTGACTGTTGCACCTGCCGTCATTGGGTGCCAACTGCGATGCAGATAATGGATGAAGCCAAACTTTTGGAGTGGTGCATCGCTCGATATTAAAAAGGTTGTTGGTCAAATAAGTTAATAAGTAATATGGTCTTGTTAGAGTTGTCTTAATCAATCCTTTATTTTATTAAAAAGAAACAGTAATGCGGAAGGGGAGACGTGAGGGGTAATGAAAAAGGAGATCTGTTTTTTCATTACCCCTCACATCTCCCCTTCCGCATCACTGTTTCTTTTTTCTTTTTCCTTGCCCACCGCTTTGTCACAAAAGCCTTGTGTCATGTACATATGAATGTTTGTTTGTGCACATATATTTATGTGTTTTATATTGATACTTACAGCCCTGAAGAAGTTCATTCTTATGAACGAAACGCGTTGACTGGTATTTTGTACTTGAACACTTATGAGAATAAAGGATTGATTAAGACAACTCTAACAAGACCATATTACTTATTGACTTATTTGACCAACAACCTTTTTAATATCGAGCGGTGCACCACTCCCAAAGTTTGGGTTTATTTCATAAAGATTTGTTAAACGATGCAAAAGCTATTAGCAAATCAAAAAATGCTTTTCCGATGGAAACAAGGTTGTAGCTATAACTACCTACTGGCGAACGCCAGTAGGTAATATATATATATATATATATATATACTATATATATTACCTACTGGCGGTCGCCAGTAGGTAGTTATAGTTAGGACCACGTTTCCATAGGAAATCCGCAACATTCTATTTTGAATAACTTTTGCCCCGGTCGACGAATCCTCGCGAATTTTTCAAAATAGGTGGGGCGCTACGCTCCGCTCCTACCCTGAAAGTCTCGGGGGGATTCGTCAAGCGGGGGCTGAGATAAAAGGGGGTTCCCAAAACGCGTTTTTCCCATGCATTTTTCCATAGGACCTTTAGACACAGCTACAGCCCGAACGGCTGAACAGAATTACTTGAAATTTGGCAGAGAGGTAGTCCTCAGGTCAAGGAAGTGCCTTTTGTAGGTTTGGTGTAAATCTGTTCAGTAGATTCTGAGAAAATAGCCTTTAAATCAATATATATATCTGAGCCAGCTTACGGTGCGCTTACGGTGCGCGTGCGCGAGCGCGATTCTGATTGGCACTTAGATCTTAGTAAACATTCGAATCGGTCAAAACCAGGAAGCGGCGGCCGCCATTTTCTCTCTCGCACTCTGAGGGGGGAGCCGATAAACAAATGCCAAAAACATATAAAGGGGCTGTTTAGACAGCGCCCATGTACATAACCATGTTAGTTGAGTCTTCAAAGATCCCCCAAGGCAAAAAACGGTAATTTTTTATTTTTCGAAATTTTCGCCGATTACGCTTACCGTACGCTTACCGTACGCGTACGGTAAAAAATGTTTTTAAAAAAATCCACACTCTCTCCACCCCGTGTGCAAATGGCGGCCGAAGGCCACCATTTGTGCATGGCATATAAGAGCACAGCATTTCCCAAAAAAATTTCAACAGATTACCTATCACAAGGAAGCGCATAATATGTCCTCCATGTGCGCACGGTGCGCGAAGCGCATCGTGCGTACATGGCCCATCTAGCGAAACGTGGGCACGCGGTGCGCGTAGCGCACCGCGTGCCCACCGTGCGTGCACGGCACTAACTGCGTAAAGTGGGCGCGCGGTGCGCGAAGCGCACCGCGTGCTCACTGTGCGCGCACGGTGCGCGAACCGCACCGTGCGCGCACGGAACGAACTGCGTTAAGTGGGCGCGCACGCCACGAATGGCGCAAAGTAACTTAGCATTTAAAAAACCGTACAAATTCACTGAAAAAACCATAGGTTTCACACACGTTATAGTTAGGAATTAGCATTTAAAAAACCTTGCAAATTCACTGAAAAAACCATAGGTTTCACACATGTTATAGTTAGCTGTACATTTTACTGATAAAAAACCAATGAAATTCCCCTGTTATAGTTACTGTAGGCAACTATAACTCACACGACCGTAATCCTCTGCTGATGACATATGTGTCTTTATGAAAAAAAAATATTTGTAATATATGTATAGCTAAAATTTAATGGAAGAAGACATGGGCAAATAAGTGTCTAAATACAGTATTAGCATCAGCAGAGGATTACGGTCGCGTGAGTTATAGTTGCCTACAGTAACTATAACGGGGGAATTTCATTGGTTTTTTATCAGTAAAATGTACAGCTAACTATAACATGTGTGAAACCTATAGTTTTTTCAGTGAATATAAATTAAACTCTGCATTTTGATTTAAATATAAAGCGACTCGCACACGAAGGTCAGTTTCAAGTTTTCAGTGTATTAGGTTTAACAGCAACGCATTTCGATCACAAGGATCTTCTTCACAAGCCAGATTGTACAAATTAACATCCACCATTTAAAGTGCCCGAAAAAATAATAAACATATACGATGGACCAACAGTGCAGGTTGCATGCGTAAACATGAACAAAAGTCTATCCAGTCCGATAAGGAACACCTCATTGTAAAATGTTAAAATTCACAATTTTCAATTAATCACCGTAGCATATAATGTAAATTCATGAGCTAATTTCAGCGCAATTGCGCAGAAGTATACAGTACCTGATATAACGGCAAGTTGTATTTACAAAATACTACATTTTCTTATGTAGACGAGTCTAACTTGATTCAGCAGGCAAAGTGGCCCAAGAAACATGCATATCATATCTGTTAGTTCTGCCAAGTGGCCCAAGAAAGATAAATCATATCCGAATGGCCGCAACGGGTCAATCAATAGAATGCAAGAGCCCAGCACAAAAAAGAGGGGTATAAAACAGTGAACACCATGCAAAATAACATACAAAGGGGGGGGGCGACATGATAAAAATCACAAGGGGAAACAGGTTCGTGAGACACTGTCAACTGACCTTCACAGTAAAGTAATCTATATGTCCATTCTCATATTGATACCTCAAAAGAAATTCTATCAGACTATGCCTCTAGTGAAGGTTTTTCTAAACTGTTGGTGCTGAAATGCAGTTGGGATCCCCCCTCCCCCCACACTCCAGTAAATACAGGGAAAACTATTGATCAATCTGAAGCTGGAAAACAAATTTCCAAATAGACTAAGTTACTTATCCAATATGGACAAAGAGTTCCTCTTCTTCATTGATCCCAAAGGGGGTCTTGCTATCGAGGAGAATAATGTATTTGGATTCCAGGATTCTCAGGTGTTTCTCACAGTCACCCCCTCTGGGGATGCCTGCAATCCTGTCAATGCCAAGGAAAGAAAGACTGTTAGGATTCTGGTTATGGTGTTTCAGCCAATGTCTAGTTGTGGATTGACTCAAATCACCATTTCTGATTGCCCTGGTATGCTCCAATATCCTCTTTTTCATCGGGAAAATGGTACTGCTCACATACATTTTCTTACAAGGACACATGATAACATACACACAGTAGTCAGTATTACAGTTCATGAATTTCCTAATATCACTTGTTTTGCCTGTAGGTAAAGGATACGTTTTCCTGTTTATACTTATACTGCACGCTTTGCATTTACCGCACTTGTAAAACCCTTTTTGTTGCTGTAGCCACCCCTGCTGTTTGGTGCCCCCATGTAGCTGGTGACCAGCATGTCCTTAAGGGAGCGGGACTTCCTATACGTGACAAGTGAGAGCATAGTGACAAGTGTGCCTATCACCGGGTCATTCTTTACCATGTGCCAATGTCTATTCAGCGTGTTCCTGACAGATGCTGCCTCTGTGTTAAAAGTTGTGATCATTCTGACTTTCTTCTCCTTACTGGTTTGTTTAGGTCTCTTAACCAGCAAGCTAGATCTTTCACGCTGGGATTCCTTTTCTTCTGCTGCCTTCAGGACTTTCTGGGGATACCCCCTTGTAATATCTAAAGTGGTGATGCAATTACTCTCTGTGTGTTCTGTCATCTCCTTGGTGATGGAATGTCTATGCTTGAATATGAGAGTCACTCCCTGGAAGCTGTTGTGATGAGCGGTTATAAACTTGTCTTTCTCTACTACATATCTGGATTGTGGTCACTTCAATTGGCGACGAGATTGGGACGTACCGCTCATCCATTCCCACGTGTGCAGACTTTTAAAGTTGACAGCTGTTTTTAAACGACGTGAAAGCAATTTTTTTGCTTTCTGTCCATCTAAGACATCTCCGTGTTGCCGATGGGACAGTCGGTCTCGGCTAGCAGCTACCTTGTGTAAGGACAACGTCTGATTTGTGCGACCCCTAGCCACAAGAAAAAATGAAGTTTTAACCGTTTTTTGCCAAACGGAAAAAAAAGGGGGAAAGCTGCAAGAAACGCCAACGCTCAAACCATACGATCATTTAAGTGAGCAAACGTAAGGATATTAAGTTAATTTACCTTTTTTCTGCTGTGACTGTGGCCGGCTCGCTGTTTGGTGATCGGTTGTGCCGTTGGATGTGCGCGGTGCTGGAGGAGATCGTTGGTCTTCACTCATTCACGCCGAGCAAAGTAATGATGACGTGGTGTGCGTGTTTATTGTGACGCGCCCACGTTCATCGTGCATGCTCCTGTTGGCTGAATTCCACAAACGTCAGAGGCTTAGCTTTCTTCGCGTCACGACGTTCGTTGCCTGGAGGATCGGCGCATGCGATCGTAGCAGTCACATCGGAGCACAAGTCTACTAAAGGTATTCGAGCGGTTTTCTACGGATATTTTCCCCGCGGAAGTCTTACATGGGCCACGGTACTGCATATCTTTCACGGAGTTAACTGTACAATATCCATGTGTTGGAGCTACAATTTTTGTTTTTCTTTCTACATTTCTACAAACGACTTTAGACTGACAAAGCACTACTGCCATCTTGTGTTTTTTTTTGTGAAATGGAAAAGTGAAGATCTATTCCTTTTGTGAGAGCTATACATCGTTTTTTCCACTGTGCTCATTTTTGACTATTTTTAAAAGAGAGTGGAAATCATGATATTTTTGTTAAATGTAGAGTCGGTTTAAAAAAAAAAAAAATGTTTGCATTGTACTAGTTATCAGTATTATCCTCTAAGAAAAGTAGAATATTTACTGTGTGAGGGAGTACATTAGGTGTTTGTCTGCATTGTATCTTTTGTAGATTTCTGTTTCAATATACAGAAGGTAGTGCTAGTTTCTATGAAAATTAGTACAGTGTTACATTAGCTGTATTCTCAGAACAAAAGAAGAATATTCGCTGTTTGAGGGAGTAATTTAGGTGTATTCCTGTATAGTGGTCACTTACTATATTTTGTTTCAATATGCAGAATGTACAGGCACCTTCCCCTTTCCTACAGCTTCCGGGAGACCCACCAGTAGAGTGGAAAGTATGGTACAGGGCATTTACGAAGTATCTAGGAGCCATAGGGGGCCTTAGATTTAGTGCCGAACGTAAGAGATTTATTCTTGAACACAACTTGGGTTTTGAAGGTCAAGCGGTATTGGAACATCTACCTTTACCTGAACAAGTTGAGGGTGTTGAACCATTAAATGATTTTGATCAGGCTATACAAATGTTAGAAAAACAATTTGATGTGGAAAAGAGTTTAGTAGTAGCCAGGCACAAGTTTTTTACAAGGGAGCAACAAACGTCGGAGAGTATTGTGTCATATGTTGCTTCTCTACGAATTTTGGCATCTGAATGTGAGTTTGAGAATTTTACGTCCCAACTCATCAGAGATCAAATCGTAGTACGATGCAGGGACAAAAAAGTGCAACAGAAATTACTGACTTTAAAAAATCCTTCACTTGAAGAAACTGTGTCCATTGTTAAAAGCATTGAGTTATCACAAACCTCTTCAAATGAACTAAGGTCAGATAAACCTACGATTGGAGTTGTCAATGAAGGGAAAGTTGTGGGAGAGAAAAGTAGTGTCCCTGAGAAAAATAGTACTGATGGTAAAGGAAAAGTGCCTGCAGAAAGGCAAGATAAAAAACAAATGTATTTTCAAAAGAAGAATGTCTGTTCAAAGTGTGGTTATCCTTCCCATTTTCCCAATTCACGAGTTTTTCCAGCTCGTAATGCTTCCTGTAGAAATTGTGGTAAACAAGGTCATTTCTCAAAAGTGTGTATGGCCAAGAGGAATATCAGTGCTGTGTGGGAAGAGAGTAACACATTGGAGTGTGACACAGAAGTCATAAGTTCCATGAGCGACTTGATGTTAGTAGTTAAGGATGACTGTGAGGAATGTCCAGACCCGATTGTGGACATCATAGTAGACGGAAAAAGTTTGAAATTACTAGTTGATTCAGGAGCACGCATGACAATGATTACTGAAGAATTGTTTGAATCTGTGTGGGGAGACAAACATCTTGAACCTCCTGATAGAAGCCCTGTATCTTATGAAGGAAGGAAGATTCAGTTGAAGGGTTTTTTCGAAAGCACATTAGTGTTTGAGGAGAAAACTATCACCGGGAAAATTTATGTCGCAATTAAGGGGTTAAACATCCTGGGGTGGTACCATCAAGGTTTATTCGGAATGACCCTTAGGCCTGGTACAAAAGATCCAGTGTCTATTGTCAATGAGTCGACATCTTGTGATAATCCTTCAATCTGGGAAAGTAAATTTCCTAAAGTTTTCAGTGACTCTTTAGGTCTGATTAAAGGGTTTAAACATCTTATCAAGGTGAAAGAAGGAGCAATTCCCAGCAAACACAAACTACGTAATGTTCCTTTGAGTGTTAGGGATGATTTGACAAAAGAGCTAGAAAAGATGCGTGAATCTGGTGTGATTGAGCCTGTTGAATCATCCCTCTGGTTAAGTCCTTTGGTCGTTGCACGGAAATAAAATGGGAATCTCAGAGTCTGTATTGACTTACGCAGTCTTAACAAGAACATATGGGTGGATTCCCATCCGCTACCCCGTATTGATGATATAGTTTCGAAGTTTCAGGGTTTTGAATGGTTTTCAAAGATAGATTTGTCCTCTGCATATCATCGAGTTGAATTAGACATGTCCTCTAAACATTTGACAGCTTTTGTGTCACCGTCTGGAACTTTTCAATTCAAACGTATGCCGTTTGGCTTGGCTTCGGCGGCTTCAGTCTTTCAACGTGTGATGGAACAAGTTCTGATGGGTGTGCATAATACAGTCGTTTTCCAAGATGATATTTTAATAGCTGGAGTTTGCAGGTCGTCGCATGACAAGAGTTTGATGGAAGTGTTAAACAGGCTACAAGAGAAAGGTATAGTGGCCAATTTGAGCAAATGTGTCTTTGGTGTTAAGACTATCGATTATCTAGGACACTGCATATCTGGTGAGGGCATTCTTCCTAGAGTTGGTTTGATTGAGGCGATTGTTAAAGTTCCTTCTCCAAAAACCAAGGAGCAGGTGTCTTCCTTTCTTGGCATGTGTGAATTTTATTCCAAATTTATTTCCAATTTTTCGGCTAAGACTGTTCATTTAAGAGAACTGTTGAGTAGAGGCACTGTTTTTATGTGGGATCAAAGATGTCAAAAAGATTTTGATCAAATCAAGGATGATCTTGGGCAGTGTAATATTTTGACTCCTTATGACCCCTCCTTAGAATCAGTGGTTTCTGTCAACGCTAGTCTTGATGGTCTAGGGGGGATGTTGATCCAAACGAAAGCTGGAAAGGAATTCACTGTTGGATTTATATCTAGATCGTTACGTCCTAGTGAGAAAAATTATTCTGTTATCGAAAGGGAACTCTTAGCTTGTTGTTGGGCTGTTGAGAGGTTTAAGATCTTTCTTTGGGGAAAATCTTTTAAATTGTTGACTGATCACAAACCTTTGATTCCCATTCTCAATGGGGTTTTAGTAAAAGATCATACTCCTAGGATCGCGAGATTGAGTTCTAAACTTCTTCAATATAATTTTGCAGTGGAACATATTCCTGGAGGTAAAAACATCAGACCTGATTTTCTCTCCAGGTTGCCATTGCCGGTGGTGCAGAGCGAGTGTTTACCAGATGAAGATGAAGAATGTTTAATTGCGAGCATTGATGTATGCAAAGAGGGGTGTTTCAAGGAGGAAGAATGGTTTGACGCGTTGAAGTCTGATTCTGTCCTCAAGGAAGTTAAAAGATGTATTATTCAGGGATGGCCAAAGGAAAAACACCTGGATTGTGAACTGCAACCTTTTTCTAAAGTGGCTGATGAACTCTCTCTGGAAGAGGGTGAGATGATCTTACGGGGTGATAAATTTGTTCCCCCGGTTAGTTTGAGAGATCGTATAATTACAGCAGGACATGAAGGTCATTTGGGGCAGACATGCACCAAGCGCAGAATTCGTGCAATTTATTGGTGGCCTTCAATGGAACGTCATATAGAGAACATGGTTGAAAATTGTTTTACGTGCTGTTCCAGTGATAAAGTAATCAAGACTGTTACTCCTCCCAAGGTGAAGGTTGACCTACCTTCAGGTCCTTGGATGAAACTAGCTTTAGACTTCATTGGTCCATTCAATGCTTTACCAAATAAATATAGATTTGCTTTGGTTATTGCGGATTATTACAGCAAATGGTGGGAGGTTTGTTTTTTGACAGAACCTAATACAAATGAGGTTATCAAATTTTTGGAGAGTTTGTTTGCGAGGGAAGGTTTCCCTAAGGAATTAGTGTCAGACAATGGGGTACAGTTCGTATCCAAAGAAATGTCTTCATTTTTGAACCAATCTGGCATTTTCCATCGGCGTGTAGCACTTTATCACCCACAAGGAAACGGTTTTATTGAGCGCATGAATCGTATTTTGATTGACTGTGTGCAATGGGCTGTAGCTGGTAACATAGACATTAGAGGGGCTGTGCAGAGTATGTTGTGGGCTCATCGCACTACACCTGGTGTTGAATTTGGGAAAAGTCCTTTTGAGTTACTGAGAGGGAGGGCTGCAACGTTTAACATGTGCCCAGCCTGGATGAAGGAGTGGGGACTATTGTCAAGATCAGTTTCCTCTTCTTCTCATGTACTCAACAAAATCAATGCCAATGATAACTCTCCCGGTTTTTCAAGACAGAGGTATCGTAAAGAAGAGTGGTCCCACAAAATCAAGGTGGGAGATTGGGTCAAGATAAAGATTCCTCATAATGTACCCAAGGGTTTGTCTAAATTTAGTAAACCAATGTGTGTTGACTTGGTTTCGCGTTATGCTGTAAGAGTTGATGGTAAAAATTGGTGGAATGTAGCTAGGATTTATAAAATTCCTGAAAATGTTGTGCATCAAATGGGTTTAAACGATAATACTGTTGCTTCTTCCAATAAAGTTCCATCTGAGGTTAGAAAGGACGGATTGAGTGGAAGAAGTTTACCTTGTGATAATGTTTCACAAGACAAGTCTACCTCATTGGTGAGGAGGGGCACCCGGATGAGATTTGTTCACAAACGTATGGACTTATAGAATGTATTTGTTATCTTATTCTTTTTGATAATGAAGCTTTACCTTTTATTTTCATGTTATTCATTATATCAAGTTTTATTCTTTTAAAGTTACTTTTTGTCTTTCTTTCTTTTTCTATGTTTGTGTTATGGTAAAGAAGGGAGATATTGTAATATCTAAAGTGGTGATGCAATTACTCTCTGTGTGTTCTGTCATCTCCTTGGTGATGGAATGTCTATGCTTGAATATGAGAGTCACTCCCTGGAAGCTGTTGTGATGAGCGGTTATGAACTTGTCTTTCTCTACTACATATCTGGATTGTGGTCACTTCACCCCTGTTACGGAATCTCCCCATCATCCTCTGTTTTTCTTCTTCATAGCTTTGTTGTGTGCTGCAGTTCCGCCTTGCCCTGATGAGTTCCTCGTTGAGGATACTCCACTTAAGTTTGGGAGGATGGTGGCTGTCTGCTTGTAGTATGCTTTTGCCTGAGGTCGCTTTCCTGTACAACTTGGTCACAATCACTTCATTCTCCACACTAACACACATATCCAGAAAATCCATCTCCTTCTGGTCACATTTGTGGGTGAAGCGGAGATTGACCTCATTGCCTGCCATTACTTACAATACTTACTTGTTGGTTCCTCCTTAATTACAGTCGCGCTCGACCCTGGTGGGACCCGGATGTAAAACGGGCCTGCACAGCACACAGGGTTGGCGCGCTAGTCTTTCCTCATCCTCCATCATTTCGGAGCACTTATTAGGCGCGGGGCGGCGGACGCGCAGCGGGTAAAGATCCTTAGTGCACCGACAGTTCTGTTGCTGCTGCTGTGCGACGTGTGGATAATTGAAATTTAAAAGCTATTCTGTCATTTTAAACTATTTTGCTATTTTTGCCATTTTTAAACCTAACTGCACCTTACTTTTGCTGCTATTGTATTGGGAATCTGACTGTTTTTAGGTAGTTGCACCATCGTTTTTCTTTTTAAAAAAAACAACAACGAATCACTCGTAATCTTGTGTTGTATTTAAATACATACTTTCAACCTCGTTTTTATTCATTTTATATAAACCCCTGATTGGGAACCTTGGAAGGTCTTTTTGGGGAGGTCATTCTACTTACAATACTTACTTGTTGGTTCCTCCTTAATTACAGTCGCGCTCGACCCTGGCGGGACCCGGATGTAGAACGGGCCTGCACAGCACACAGGGTTGGCGCGCTAGTCTTTCCACATCCTCCATCATTTCGGAGTACTTATTAGGCACGGGGCGACGGACGCGCAGCGGACGCGCGCAGCGGGCGCGCCGCCGGCGCGCCAAAGGCAAGCCCATCTGCGCCCGTCCGCGCCCTTCTCGCGCCCAGCGCCATGACCCCTGGTCGATTGTGCCCCATTAAATACAGCAGGTCGGAGCTGCTGGCCTGTGATCGAGGCTGGTGTAAATTACACAATTTAAGTCCATTAGGTAAGACTGACTGTGTAAACTGCCTGTTTCGCATGGCTGGCCTGATGGAGGTAAAAATAGGGGAGAGGGAGGGTAGCACGTCGAAAGCTTTTGACGATAGGCTGAATGTTTCCTCCCATCAACTGAAGGTGGTTGGTTATCATCCGGATGTTCAGGAACAATACTTCCAATGTATGTTGCTTAATGTTCGCTCGCTGAGCAAACATAAGTACCAAATCGCAGATATAATTCAAAGCACCAGTATCGACATTATGTTCTTGACTGAGACATGGGCAGATAAAGCTTCATGTCCAGATTGGAACATAGCCCTTCCCCAAGGCTATGTGGTGGCATCTCATGATAGAGAAGGTGGAAAAGGGGGGGGCATTGCAATTATTCATCGAGAGCATATTAACCTACCGATACAGCCTAATCAAGACCTCTCAGCAGAAGCCCTGCATTTTATAATTACTAGAAATAATGTTACTAATTTTCAGGGTCTTTTACTTTATCGTCCGCCCGGCCCAAAAGTAGGATTTGCTCAATCATTGATGACTTACCTAGAATCTCAAACAGATCAAGGTTCATTCCTGTTGCTTGGCGACTTTAATTTCCATCTAGAGTTGGGGGGAAATGCTGACACGGAAAGACTCCTTGACATTCTTACCACTTTTAGTCTTGTCCAACTGGTTGCTGAACCCACTCCCCAGGCGGGTCACACCCTGGATGGTATCTATTCGAATGACCCCAATATAGATGTGGAAAAAGTCACCCCTTTGATCTGGACTGACCACTATGCAATCTTGTTCCGGATCAGTTTTTCTCTTCCACCATCACAGAAACAAATAAAATCTACAAAAGTTCAGACTCGACGGTGGAATAAAGTTAACGTCGAGGATCTTTTATCGGCCCTTAGTTTAGGTCCGGGATTACTACCTCAAGATTGCAACACGGCTGCCCTTAATATCAATGACTGGTCAGCGGCTGACCAGGTAGCTCCTGTAAGATGGTCTACTATTAGAAGGCATAAGCCAACCTCCCCCTGGTATAATCCCCAGCTTAAAGCCATCAAGGTCAAATGTAGAACTGCTGAACGCAAATGGCGGCAGGAATACGATACATCTACTAGTTAATCTACTCTCTAAAGCCCAGCTGGGCATTGCCTTTCATCCAGACCAACACTTGTGTGACAAGATGGCCATGTTCTTTCAAAAGAAGGTTCAAGACATTTATAACGACCTTTCGCAGATCTGCCCACTTCCTGAGAAAGGGCAAGAATCAACAGTGACAGTAAGTTCACCTTTTGAGGAACTGGCTAGCTTCCCTGCGATTGGTTCAGAGGAAGTCGGCGATATTCTTCTTTCTCTAAAATCAGGATCATCTACTGATCCTTGTCCTGTCACTATGCTGCATCGGATTGCAGGTAGAATAGGGGAAGTGTTAGCCCCACTGTTAAATCAGATTGTAGAACTTGGCACATTCCCGCTTTGCTGGAAGAGGGCAATTATTAAGCCAATACTGAAGAAGGTTACGCTTGACCCTTCTGAGCCAAAGAATTATCGGCCGATTGCCGGATTACCCATTATGGCCAAAATCATAGAAAAATCGATGAACAAAACGTTGATCAACTATCTGGAAACAAATGATGTACTGGATAAAGCCCAACACGGATTCAGACCAAGCCACTCAACTGAATCCGCCCTCATAGTTGTCACAGAAGAGATTCGTAGAACCATAGATCAGCGGGGAAACGCAATTTTGGTCCTATTGGACCTGTCGGCAGCGTTCGACACTGTGAACCACACAGTGCTGGTCCAACGACTCCAAGAGGTGGGCATCAAGGACACAGCTTTGTCTCTCCTGTCCTCCTTCTTGGAAGGAAGAGTTCAGAACCTGAGCTGGGAGGGTCTGCAGTCGGAAAGCTTCTCTCTGCCATGTGGGGTACCTCAGGGCTCTGCCTTGTCACCCACACTTTTTAACATTTATATGCTGCCTTTGGCTACCCTGATCAGGAGACATAGGGCCTCATGTAGGAAGCCCAATACCGGTCGGTAACGGCCGATTTTCGGTAAAAATCACGTTACCGACCGGTATTCAGGCTTGTGGTATGTAGGGGGGACATTTCAGGATTCGGTAATTTACCGAATCGGAAAAATTACCGATTCGGTAATTTTACCGATTCGGTAAATACCGAATCCTGAAATGAGATGTAGGGGGAGTGTGTGGGTGTAGTGTGGATTCGTTATTTACCACCAACTAAAAGTTGGTGGTAAATGACGAATGTCTTAGAAAAAACATTATTTGGCCCTTAGAAGTGTGCAATGTGGCAGACATACATGCCCTTAGGGCATGTATGTGTGCCACATGTGCACACATGCAGGAATCAGGGGTGCAACAGGGTGTCACTGTGACACCCTGCCACCCTTGATTGTGCTCCCCCCATTACCGAATCGGTATTTACCGATTCGGTAATGGTAACTGGCTTCCCATTGATTCCTATGGGCCTCCTGGCCCATAGGAATCAATGGGAAGCCAGTTACCATTACCGAATCGGTAAATACCGATTCTTAATTACCGACCAATACCGAATCGGTAATTTTTACCGACTAATTACCTACATAGCATTTACCACTTAATAAATACCGAATCGGTAAAATTCGGTATTTATGAAGTGGTAAATGGTAGGCTACCTACATAAGGCCCATGGTTTCGAGTTTACAGCTTACGCCGATGATTCTCCGCTCATTGTCTCTATGGCTAAACATTCTGAGAACACGGCGGTCAGGTTCCATGCCTGCCTGGAGGAGATTATAGCCTGGATGAATTATAGCTACCTTAAGATAAACACCGACAAAACGGAAGTTATGGAATTCGGCCAGGGACAACCCCGATGGGACGCCTCATGGTGGCCCACGATGGCTGGACAGTGCCCTACTCCGGCGTCCAAGATTAGAAACTTGGGGGTTGTTTTCGATTGCAAACTTACCTTCTCAGCCCAAGTAAACAGCCTTACCTCCTCCTGTTTTTTCCTGATTAAAACTCTAAAGATGATCTTCCCGTTTATCAGGAAGGAACAACAGAAACTAGTGGTGGTGGCCCTCCTGCTTTCAAAGTTGGATTATTGTAATGGCCTATTTTTGGGCATCGATAAGACGCAAATGAATAGGCTTCAATCACTACAGAATGCTGGGGCCCGACTGCTCTTGGATATACCTAGAGGTAAACCCACCTCTGAGGCCATTCGAACCTTACACTGGCTCCCAATGCAGCATCGGGTCGAATTTAAGGCTCTATGTCTTGTCCACAAGGCGCTTTATGGAGGTGGGGCAAGGGCAATGCGCACATTATTTAGACCTTACATCCCAGCCCGACCATTACGATCGGGTAACTTGAATCTTCTTTGTTTGGATAGGATCAGGAGAGTGAGATGGGGTGGCAGAGCGTTCTCACACCGTGCCGCTCTACTATGGAACCTACTGCCTGCAGCCATGCGGCTGCAACCTAACAGATTGGCGTTTAGAAAAGCCTTGAAAACTCTGCTGTTCACCAGAACATAGTTGCAGGTGATAGGCTGGTTGGTCCCACTAGGTTCTTACCCTTTTTAGCGCCAAGACGCCACGGCATTCGAGCGCTCTATAAGCACATATCCTATCCTATCCTATCCTATCCTATCCTATCCTATCCTATCCTATCCTATCCTATCCTATCCTATTACTTCAAGGAAATGCTCAAGTTCTGATTTGGTTCCCTTCCACACCATGAAGATATCATCTATGAATCTCATCCAGAATGTAATATGCCTAGTCCAAGGTTCATTGTTCTCAACCCATATCACTTGGTCGTCCCACCAACCCATTAGCATACAGGCATAACTAGGCGCAAAGCAACTTCCCATGGCAGTTCCAACCTCTTGTTTGTACCATCTATCCTCAAAAAGAAAGAAGTTGTTCTCTAAACAAAAAGTTAGCATCTCAATCAGCATCTTAGAGTGTTCATGTAAGAAGATCGCTTTATTCCGGAAAAAGTGTCTGCATGCTCCTATGCCCTGGCTGTGCTCAATACAGGTATAGAGGGAGACCAATCGTCACCAACCAGCAGTTCTCCTGCCATGGGATTCCTTCTATTTTGTTAATGAAATCAGTGCTATCCGTACAGTACGAGGGAAGGCTTGGAACATAAGGAAACAAGGAGTCCAAGAATGTCGATGTATTTTCTAGGAGACTGCCATTGGCAGACACGATCAGTCTGCCGGGGGGATTGGTTTTGTTCTTATGAATCTTCGGCAGCAAGGAAAAAAATAGTTCCGTAGGTTTTTTCATGTACAGGAAGCGATACTCATCTTTCCCTAGGAGTTCCTTGTAAAGGCATGCGTGGCAAAGGTGTATGTGTGGTAAAGACTTACGTGGTAAAGACTTGCATGGTAGTGCCGTGGTCATTAGAATGACTGCGTTGTAAAGCCATGCATGGTAATGGCTTGCGTGGTTCCGTCATAAATCCTCCTTTGTGTGCACACACCCATCCTCGGACCAAGGCTGACATTTTTTATTCATAACCAGTTTAAGAATAGTCTTGAGGGTCAGAATAAGGATCTGTTTGTTCAACCGCTGTGTCTTAGTGTGATGAAGTCTTAAGCAGCATGTTAAAGGTATAGCTCATTAATGGTATGTTTTTTTAGCTTTGCTGTCAACAAATGCATTACCCGATCGATCTCTAAAAATAAACATCACATCTACGACCTTCTCACTGACGCAAAACCAAACTTACTATTCATAACTGAATCATGGTTGGGAGATATTATGGCTCCAGTCCTACATGAAGCCATTCCTCTAGGCTATCAAAGGATCACCCAAAATCGTATAAGCAAAAAAGGAGGTGGGCTAGCTGTTGTGTTCAGGCAAACATTACATGTCACTAAAGCGAATGACATCAGCATAAAAGATTTTGAGGCCCTTTTCACCAGATGCAATCCTACACATCTTTTTCCTGTAACTTGCTGCTCCTTTTTAGACCTCCACCTAGCAAGGCGACATTCCCAGGCACACTTCTAGACACGGTTTCAAACCTGATAACACTACACTCCAACCTATGCCTTCTGGGTGACCTCAACATTTTGTTTGACAAACCCAATATGCCCCATCCAAAAACAATAATCACTGGCCTAGACGCACTGAACCTGCATCAGATCGTCCACAAACCCACACACAACACTGGACACATCCTAGATGTCATTTTTGCTAATACTGAACTAGTTTCCTTTCAAAGTATAACTCCAGTCACATGGTCAGACCACCATTTGCTTTCTTTCCAACATAAAACAACACTAAGCGACACACCTAAAACCACCTTACATGCATCAGCAGCATACCAACAACAAATACTCTACTACCATATACTCACCTGGGCCCGTAAAGACACAATTGAGTAAACTGCTGGAGTCAAAGTTTATGTGTGTGATCACAATTTCAGGATTAGTTATTCATTATCCTTAACTAACCTCTCAATGATCAAAAAGTTATTTTGTCTGGTCGATGGACCATTAGTTGAACTAATTGATGGTGATGATGAACATAACTCTAACATTTCTGTACCTTGAAGTAAATAACCACAGACTCAGGACAGTTTTAAATCTTTATCTAAATTAAATGCATGTGAACCACTTCAAAAATACAGTACAGACACCATCACTCGTAGGAGAGAAAATTCAATTAATCAATCATCAAACACAAACTCCGAACGTTTGCAATGACTTATGCTCAGAAAGGGAGAGGACAGAGAGAAAAGAACACCTACAAATGCACAGAGTTATATTTACCAAGAATGGTGTGAAGACCAACCCCCTGGCCAAAGGGCTGGTCAGGAGACAAAGACTTCAGGACAGGATTCAGGATAGGATAGTTGACCTCTCTAGAACCTACGATTGTGCCGCATCCCTCTCTGACACTCTCTTCCTCCTCGAGATTCTTCATCGATCTTCTTATCCAACCCAATTAAATTAGGGTAGAAAGTTCTACTTCTGGCTCTGCATTCGATTCTTCATCAGCATCTCACAGCATCTCTCCTAGCATCAGCATCACCCGCTACACCGACAGCATCCCGAGCTCTGCAGCACTCAGCAAATCTTCATCTGACTAACTAACTCAAACTATCTTCAATGATACCTTTCGTTCTTCATGTCCCTCCCACTAATGTTTCAATATTGTAAAAATATGAAATCTAATTGGTCAGGCAAGGGGAGGAAGATCATCACACCATGCTTACATATCACTTTTTCATTTAGCCCATTGTTCATAGACCCATCCCCTTAATTTGTATTAATAATTTTTTTTCCCACCCGCATTCACATTTCATCTGCAACACTTGTTAAAAATCTAACATGTAGTTCCATTCATTTAAACTTTTCACCGCCTGTTCTCAGGCTCGGACACTCTGCGACCTTGTCCCTCTTTCAACCTCTGTGTCATCCTTCCCGGGTTGATTCTCAGTTGTCATGCTCAGTTATCACATGGTGCAGCTTACTTCTGTCACACCCGAGAGGCCCGAATGTGCACTATTAATAAAGTCAGAAAAAGAAATGGTACTTTCACAAATAAATGGTTTCACTGTACACCCCTTTACTTATTAATACTTTTCCAGAGTTTTCGCTTCAGCTAAGCAGGTGCCATACACGCGAGTCTTTAGGAGTTTATTTTAGTGCCTTCTGCTCATGCGTAAGAATTTCCCTCCAAGCATTACCTGGTCACACGGCGTAGATGCAGTTGACGCATGTGCAGTATAGTTTCCCTGTTAAAGCGGTTTTAGTGATTTGTTCAAGTTTTTAACGTTAGCAAACACATATGCAAGCTTCACTAACCCGTGTGGTTGTGTGGTGCGCATTAGTTATTCACAAAACATATTTAATAACATGTTAGTGAGTTAAAGGAGCGGATCGCTTACAAGCAAGTCTCTTTTCTACGAGTCCTTGCTCCATCACATCCACCTATTGACCATGAAACAAACTCAATTTGGAACACTTAGAAACACAACTGCCATCCACTAAAGATCTGGAAACAATAAAGTCTGTTCAAAAACTATATGAATGGCTACAGGAAGCTGTTGATATCCTGATACCACTCAAAACCACACAACAACAAAAGAAAACAAACACCTTGCAGAAATACAGAGATAAAAGACATAAAGCAACAAATTAGAAAGCTGCAACATGCTTGGCTCAAAACAAAACGCCAATCAAGGCAAACTTCGCCTACAGAAAAGTAACAGTTTATACAAGTCAGCTATCAAAAAAGCGGAGAAAAGGTACTTATCAGACAAAGTTCAAAACGCTAAATGTGCAAATAAAGATTTCTATAAAATACTCAATGAATTTCGTAATCCAAATTGCCTAAGCGCTCATCCCATTATTCAAGATTTCACAGACAAACTGGCAAATCATTACACCGACAAAGCAAACAAGTTGACTGATACTTAAAACAAAGGCAAAGCACCAGCGCTGACCCTTTTCCAAAACAACAATCCAAGAATACCCTAACCCAGCCTCTACGTTCCTTTCAACACATTTCACACAATGAATTTATGGACCTGGTCAAAGCAAGCAGGCCTATCGGCAGCCCTTCTCACCTGCGCCCACTGCAAAATTTCAAGGCAATTCTTCTAACAACCTCTGCTGCCTCTCCAGTAAGAAGAATCATCAACAATTCCTTAACTACCAGAATATTTCCAGAAGAACTCAAAAACTCATACATACGCCAATTACTGAAGAAAACAAACTTGGACCCGCTGAACCCTGACAACATTACAAATGGACCTTTCCTGGGCAAACTTATAGAAAGAGCAGCGTTCACCCAGATGTCACAATTCATTGAAGACAATGCCATACTTTCAGACTTCCAAACGGGATTCTGTCCAGGAAGAGGCACAGAATCTGCCCTTCTTGCAATTGGGGATGACCTGAAGAACAGAGTTGACCACAAAGTGGTTGCTTTGCTACCTCTCTTGGACCTCTCGGCTGCCTTTGACATGGTTGACCATGACACTCTAATAAAAAGACTCTCCGAAGCCGGCATAGAGAGGGCTGCTCTCAACTGGATTGCATCCTACCTTCGCAACAGAACTAATGTCATCCATACCCCACCTTTCTAGTCCACACATACTCCACAAAAGCAGGAATCCCTCAAGGCTCAATCATCTCGCCCATGCTTTTCAACATCTACATGAAGTCATTACCGGTACTGATCAATCAATTTCACCCCACATGCTATAACTTTGCAAATGACAAGCAAATAGTCCTTCAACTGCAATGCCCCAAAGACATTGGAAACTCACCAATTTTCAGTTGTCTCAGAGCCATGGATCAATGGATGACATGGAGCCATCTCAAATTGAATGCTTCCAAAACGGAAATAATCATGTGTGGCGATTGGAAACATCATGAACCGCTCAACTGGGATCACTAAAATTTTGAAGGAAGTAAGAAACCTTGGATTGACCATGGACTCCAAGCTATCGATGAATGCCCAAGTGGACAAACTAGCAAGATCAAGCTTTGTTACTATAAAAACTCTGTGAGGAACCTTCCCCCATTTGGGATTTCCACACAAGGTCCAAGCTACCATCTCCCTTATTCTGTCCAAACTCGATTAAGCCAATAGCCTCTACCACAGATCGCCTTTAACAACCATGAAAAGACTACAATCGAATGAGAACTCGGCTGCCAGACTACTCCTACATATCAAACCACAAGATCACATCTTCCCTGCCTTGAAAGCCCTGCATTGGTTACCAGTTGCCTGAAGATCTGCGTTCAAACTGCTTTGTATCACCCACGGGACCGCTCTTCATCAGGAATAAAATCACCGAACTCATTCAACAAAGAAACCTCCCCTATAGAGTGGCACCTTGCCTCAAAAGCTCAAGATACAAGAAAAAAACATGGGTGGCACATTCTTCTCTGTTCAAGCAACCAAACTATGAAACTCTTTACCCCCCAACATAAGATCCACAGACAACCACTGTTAGAAATAGGATTTCTGGTTGGCTAGGGCTTGCGCCTAAGCCAGGCAGAAACCACCACTCTAGTCAATTCAAGGGAGTTACACGCTGAAGATAACCCCAGCTCACCCCCTTGGTAGCTTGGCACGAGCAGTCAGGCTTATCCCAGAAGCAATGTGTAAAGCGTTTGCGCAACACACGCACAGCAGCAACATACTAGGCACACCACAAAAGGAACTCCACACAAGGTTATATATAAAAATAGCCTTTGTATTATCATAAACACATTAGAATAGTAATCACACAATATACACTGTGCTAACTGGCACTAGGCAATATTTACAGGGGATTATATACACATGACAGGGCCAATTGGGCCACTGTCAAAACCATCACAAGCACAAATAGTAAATGTAGAACATAACCAGTAATGACTGGCAAATTACTATACTCAGCATTAGACCCTGCAACATAAATCATATTATGCAATCAGTATCACATCAGGCGTAAAATACATTATTCGCCAACCTCATAAGCCTAAACATATTAGACAATAACCTCCTGATCATAAATCATGTTAAAGGCATAAATCACAGTAGAGAATAACCTCACAAGCATAAACCACAGATTAGAGAATAAATCAGGGTGCATAAATCACAATTCCTGCGCACCACATAAATCACATTAGAGCCTGGCACCCTATCAACCTAACACAGTCCCCCTGGCCAACTGGCCTTCTCAGGGGGCTCAAATGCCCTATGTCCAAAATGTCAGGGCTGGCTGCCAATGAAACAGAATCCCAAAGTGCGCAATTGTGCTGGCCTAATTGCTGTGCAGCTGTGAAAATCACTGTAGGCATGGGCACTCAGTGTGCTCTCTGGGTGGGTCACCACTGGGACTCTGTAACACAAATGTGGCAAGACGTTGCAGCTGCCCGTGCTGGAGCAGCGCAGCTGTGAATACGCAAAGAGGCCCTGGCTCAGAGACTTCTATCAAAAAGAAATGCTGCCAAACGTTACAGCTGCATGCGCTGGTGCAGCGCAGCTGTGACCAAAGAAAAGGGGCCCTGGTGCATCTGTGCCCTCGGGGCCTCCACTGGGGCTCTCTACATCTCAACTGCCTCCATCGTTGTGGCTGCCCTCAAGCAGGCGGGGCAGATGTAAAAATAGCCCACGGGGGCCCTCAAAGCAATGTGGCCCATTTTGGATCGGCCCGCTCTCCTGCTGGTCCACTCGGGAAATAGGCACCGGCACTGTGCCTCGATCTCGCTCCTCCCAGCCAACCCCACTCACCAGGCTCTCTGCTGGGGGGAAGTCTCCTGACTCCTCTCTCGTTCCTGCTGCCTCTGAACACCGGACAACTCGGCTGCGTCTCGCGGTCATGGAGGCGGGGTAGGCTCCCGCCCTCCTTCCGCCACCACTCTTCAGGCAGCACTACAATTAGCTGGCCGCAGCTCCGTCCACAACCAGGCAGTGGTGCCTGACTTCCAGGTCTCCCTGGGTGCGGCCCAGCGGCACATTCACTCGGCGGCATTGCGGGGTAGGCACCTGCCTAAAAAGTGAGCAGAAATGCGGGGTGAGCACCCGCTTCTTAAAATAGGCACAGATGCGGGGTGGGCACCTGTTAAAATAAAGGCAAACGCGGGGTGGGCACCCGCTAAAAAGCATCAATGCGGGGTAGGCTCCTGCCTTAGTCGTAGCACGGGGAATCCCTACGCCGGGAATTCCCTCCTCATGATGGGCAGCTTAGCGCTGCAAAGCCCCAGCACTCCCTTCTCCTGGGCTAATTAAAATATACCGCTCACAAGGCGCTAGATGCATCAAAAGTCCTGAGAGGGGAAGGGGGCAAAGCTGGGCCCAGGGAGGCCACACACAGGGCCCTCCAGCAGGGAGGCAAGCCCCCATGGCGGTTCCTTCTGGGCCCCAGCAGCAGCAAGCCCCCAAAGGTTTAGGAACAGCACAAAATCATGGAGTCACGGCCCCTATTCTTATACTCATTTTCTCCTTTGTCTGCAGTACAGGGTGTTGTAAATAAATGATAGTCCTGTAGCCAAGTCATGTATAAGTACGTTGTAGGTTTATTCATTGGTACAGCTTGAGATAAGTTACTGGAAGATGTAAAGTCCAGGTGATGCCCCACCAGGAGCAGCCTCCCTGTTGCTCAGCCTGCTCACTCCAACTGACACTCACAACCTCACCAGGCACCCATGCATTCCACGACATCATCAATCATACAACATTCCAGACATCTCCAAGCACACTAATTCTGGCGGAGCATTAGGGAAGGGATACACAGGCAAAGGGGAAAGGCAAACAGTAGATCATAACACATCCCCCTTCCTAAGGAAACCAAAACACAATAAAAGCAAATGAAAGTACATAAGGCAATCAAGATAGTAAGTACATTAGAGTATAAAAGATGCATGAAAAGACAATGAGCATATGAATCAAGACATAACAAACAAATGAAATGCATGACAATTCATTAAGTCAACAAATTCACACATCAAAAATCACTAAAAATCCAAATGAAAGAGTTTCAAGAAAAGCATCAGGCTTAAACAATACTAGAATATTCAAATTAAACATTACAAAGGTAAAACCAGAGAAGCCTTGTAAGACTCATATCAAGGTAAACGCAGAAGCTTCGTAAGACTCATATCAAGGTAAACGCAGAAGCCTCGTAAGACTCATAACAAGGTAAACACAGAAGCCTCGTAAGACTCATAACAAGGTAAATGTAGAGAAGCTTCATAAGAAGATGGCTTCTCTATCTCTTAACACAGTCCAACAGGGAAAAACCTTTCACCCACACAATCCAAACAGTGAGGAAAACCAACAAACTCATGTCAACCAATTACAACAAATCAGAGGTAAAAATGAGAAGCTTCTCTTAACGCAGTCCAAACAATGAAGGAATCCATTCACTCACATTGGTGACACACTAAAGTCAACCAATAACAACAATCAGTGGTAAACCAAGGGTTAAGGGAAAGCTAGGGGTGGGTAGTCTACCCCTAAACTCAGGGTCCAAATAGTGAGAGAGACCTTACACTCACACAAAGTATTTTGACTACTACACACACACAAAGGTAACCAGGAACACTACACACTCACCTCCCCTTTTCCATACAATAGCAAAATCAAAGACAAACCACAACTCAAAAGAAAGACATTCACATCATAACAAAAACATAAATGAGACATTCGAGTTAGTAAAATAGACACAGCAACCGGTGAGCGATATCTCCCCGAGATCTCCACCCAATGTGAAACCAGTGCCCGAAGTCCGATGTCTTCCATGCATTTCAGAGCATGAAAACTTAAACTGACCACCCCGAACTTCAGTGGTTTGCAAGAAATGCATTTAAGCTTCCACGAACACTGTGCAAACGTCAATAGGACAAAATGGTCACATGGTGGTAGGCAACACGAGTGAACTCCATGCTTGGAAAGATTGATTCACCACACTGAACCTCAGTGAGTTGCCAAAGATTTTTTTCTGATCTTCACAGTGTCTCCGATGAGCCTGTGGTAAAACTCTGCCTCATTCAACTGGAAGTCGTTTGTGCACAAATATTGCTCTGCAACACTATAACTCTGAATTTTCAAAAAGACTTTGGTGGAGCGTACCTCATAGAAACTACAAACCTTCAAACGCGAAAGGCAACAGCAGAGCACCGACAACAAAGATGAGTGCAAGCAACGTTTTCCCGTCAAAGAGTAAACATTGCAAAATGGCGGCACGTTGATCTTGCGTCTGCCGTGTGGCTCCGGGCGCGCTATTGCACCAAAATGTCTGGAGGCAGTAAATCAGCAAGTAACGAATAGAAACGTCATAGAGGGCTCACAGGTTGATGCGTGTGAAGAGGTGAGAGGCGCGCGCGCCCTGTATGAGATTTTGAATGGCTGCAAGGCGATTTTCTTCTAACTGTAATATAGGCAAAACCACTTACTTGTGATAGCAAGTAGGCCTGGGCGAAGCACTACGCTACGCTCGCGTAGTTTGCGAAGTTTGCGCTACTTCGCACTACGCGAACTGCACGTAGCACAGTGCGAACACGCGTAGCGTAGTGTTGCGTAGTGCTGCGGTCATTTTTTGCTTGCTCGCGGTCCTCAACGTCAAGTTGGCGACCGCGAGCAAGCAAAATGACATCCCGGCGAGACTTTTTCCTTGTTCGCGATCAGCAACTGCAAGTTGGCGATCACGAGCACATCAGGAGCACCTCAGCTAAATGATGCTTTTTAACTTAGAGCACTTCATTCAGAAAAGAGCGCTAGAAGGTCAAAGCAGTAATTAGCTGGCCCGAGGACAGCAGGAGAATAAAATCTCCTCCCTTGGTCAGGCGTACAATAAACATAAATTAGTACTGCTTTAACAAGGGCTCCGTTAATACATTTCGGGGATATACTGTATTTATGTTCGGAAAACAGATTACAACACTCTCTCACATATTTTGGAAGTTCAGTGTCCAGAGTTTGTTTGGAGCGCGTGCCAAAACACCGGCGCGAGCCACCAATCACTGACCTGGAAAAATGAAGAGCATTGTCTCGAATTTCGTAGGTTGAGCGCATTTTGGCATCATGTTTCCCCCTTGAATGAGGCTTTGGCCGCCATCTGGCCAGTATTTATCGTATTTATTTAAGTGCCAGAATACCCATGGAAGCCAGGTGTTGATGCAGATCGGGAGGTGTCACACGAACGATCCAAGTGGCATTAAACCGGGAACACCGCACCTGATGCCCTGTCTAAGTGACTTTACATAATGCCTTCCTGCGTTGCTCCGTCGGCGCTGGTGGTCACATTCTCATTTGAAAACGATGCCTTGTAGGTTACGGGACCATGTGTGCGACAAAACACAAGGACGCTTCGGCAGCCCCGCAGTCAAACACATTTAAGTGTGTAAATTGTTGTGCCAAAACAGCAAATTGGAGTATTCAGTTTTCAGACACATTACGACACTTCCGAAGCCATTGCCCTGTTGCTCTTGGCAGGGGTTGGATGTTCACAGATGCTCCTTGTCTCAGTTGTGCAATCCTTTCAGCATTCGTGTTATCCATAAACCAGATCAAATGATAAATAAACAAGCAATGGCAGTGCCAATAGGACTGGCACCTGCATGCGTGAAGGCTCTACATAAATTGGCACATTGTGTGCTTGAAAGTGAAAACGAGACAACCGTTGGATACATTAATGGATGTATTGATGGATGAATTAGCCAGTGCATACATTGATGGATGTGTGAGTGCTCGCATGGATGCATGACTGAATGAGTGAATGGCTGAATGTGTAAGTGGCGTGTGTATTGATTAATGGGAGACAAAGTGTATGGATGGATCAAAGGTTGAGTGATTCAGTGAGTGTACGGATGGATAAAAAGTGTGTGGATGGATAAATGGTCAGTGTCCCTGGGGGTATAAAAGAGTCATGTTTTGGTAATTATTAGCAAAAACACTGGAAGTGTCCACAATCTAGTTTTTCACTTCAAGTACACCTATTTGTCTATAACATCAACAGTACTGCTACATTTACATGCATTCTATTAACCACCATTATTTGAATTTCTTATTTGATTCTGTTAACACATTCCACTTGGCTATTAGCTTATGGATGATATATTACATCTCTGAAATGTGTGATACTATGAGTGCAAAAATTCCCTCATCTCTTCCAATCTGAATTGAACATAATTACCAGTGATTACCTCTACAGCGAAATACTCCTTGCTAAACAAACCATTCAAGAAAAGGATCTACTGGGGGGGGGGGCCGTCCTAGGGAGAGGGCTCGGCCC
The DNA here is from genome assembly GCF_964204655.1 of Triturus cristatus. Taxonomy (NCBI): domain Eukaryota; kingdom Metazoa; phylum Chordata; class Amphibia; order Caudata; family Salamandridae; genus Triturus; species Triturus cristatus. The sequence continues at coordinate 970,212,622 of NC_140582.1, forward strand.
ACAGTTAGTAGACCCTAGTCTAGAGATCTTTGGATCTCTAGACAAGTGGTATGCTAATTGTGGGACCCTCACCCCCCTTCCGCGAGGACGTGGATTGACGTCAGGGGAGGGAAAGCCAGGCTTTGGCTAAGAGATGCATTTAGATGGTCCCTGGAGAACACAGACAAGCAGCATCCTTAATGACACTCTTTTATTTTAGTGAAATAAAACAGAGTGGCCGTGAGGCATTGTGTACTAGGCACTGGGCACCAGTAACGTCTTTTGTCATTGGTATCCTCAATGGGAGTAGGAACCAAAGCGGGAGTTACAAACAATTCAAAAAGTAGCAACCCCTCATCTCACGCTGGGAACAGTTTTAGAGTGACATGTCTGCCAACAACATTTAGGTAATCATGTATTTGAGTGTATTTTTGAAAAGTGATCAGCCGTGGTCCATGGAGGGAGTTCCGTGGGGCGGAAAGGCGGGGTGGGGGGTACTAAACACCGGAATATGGATAATTGGAGGTAAGTAAACAATTAAATAAATAAAACGAATTTCGTAGCTCGCGCTGCATCGCATTTTGTGATGCAGCGCGCGCTACGAAATTCGTTTTATTTATTTAATTGTTTACTTACCTCCAATTATCCATGTTCGGGTGTTTAGTACTCCCCACCCTGCCCCTCCCCCGCCCCGCCTTTCCGCCCCACGGAACTCCCTCCACGGACCGCTGCTGAAAGTGATAACTGAACTTAACACGAGTGTAATGTGTGAAATGTTATATATTTTCAGAGCTGCCAAGCAGCTTCATGTCTTGAACCGCAACTTCAGTCAGTCCTGTCATTAAGTGAAAAACACATAACATTTTGAGACTTTTCGTTTTTAACATTGTAAAGATGACTCCCACGTTTCAGGAAGGAAAGCTAAAATGCCAGAACTGAAGGACTGAAAAAGTCACACATGCCATGGGGGCAATTAACAGCTAAGCATGATATTTTCATTTCACGACCAGAGGCTACCATTATGCATACTTCTTTTAATGCCACTCAACAGCAGCACCTTTAAAGAGCGTTAAACATAAACAATCTACACTTACAACTCCACAGTTCATAAATAATCCTTGCTTAGAACACTCTTCCTCTTTTAAATGCTTCTCTTACACAGATAAGTACCTTTAATATTTGTATGTTGTTGTAGAGTGACATTCTATTTAACTTATATTGTTTTAAAGGTTTAAGTATTTTAAATTAAATTTAGTGTATATGTTATTTTTGCGGGGTATTGTAATTCTAATTAAAAAAAAAAACAGAATGCATCTAATATGTGTAGGCAGTATATGTTCGCTGATAGATTGTAGATCTTTGGCAGAGTATTACTAGAAACGCTGTCATTAGGACTAGTGTTTAATAGCATTAGTTTAAGGTATTGTGTGAAAGTTGTAGGTTCCGGTTTAAAATTACTGGACCTGAGCACGAGCACGTGCGTTGCACTTACTAATAAAATATCTAGATAGTCTGTATGCCATGAGAAAAAAAAGGTGTTTTTAACGGCACAGAAAGAGTGGGTGTCCAAAGCGGCACACAAAGGAAAGGTGTCCTTCGTGGCACACAAGGTGATGGAAATAGTAGGGAAATTGAAAGTGTAACACCAGGAAATGAAAAAGAATGAGATGAGTGTATATTTGATTTGGAGAATGAGGAGATAGATTTAAAGTTAAACCAGATTGGTCGCACACTGCTACACCTACCAGGCGTGTTACCCCAATGAAAATGGTCCCTGAAGGTCAGCGTTGGCGGATACACCTATGCTCGAGTGTGAATGCAAGTATGCGTGGCGTGTGCCATCCCTGGACACGTGTTTCGAGGTAGTTGCCTCTCGTCAGCAGGGAGTAGGAAAATGTGTGGGGTTGCACTTACTAATAAAATATCTAGATAGTCTGTATGCCATGAGAAAAAAAAAGGTGTTTTTAACGGCACAGAAAGAGTGGGTGTCCAAAGCGGCACACAAAGGAAAGGTGTCCTTCGTGGCACACAAGGTGATGGAAACAGTAGGGAAATTGAAAGTGTAACACCAGGAAATGAAAAAGAATGAGATGAGTGTATATTTGATTTGGAGAATGAGGAGATAGATAATGAATTTGGAAATCTTGAGGAAGTCTCTTTGGCTGAGGTGTTCAGAGATACACTAGGTGAGGAGATGTTTCCATCTTTTAACATAAGACACCCTAGAAGTGGGGACTGGTGGCCGATGGAGCATGTAGGTAAATTCATAAAGGAATGGATACGTAAACCTTTGTACAATGAGGTAAGACAAATGTTATAGGCAGAAGGCTCCAGGCCAGTCATTAAGGAGAAAGTGTGTATGATACCAAATTTGGATCCAGAGCTAATTAGTTTATTTTTCAGACTGGGAAGAGACCCAAGAACGGGACTTGAACAGTCTCTACAAATATGCCAAGATAGAGTCCTAGATGTGATGGGTCCAGTAGCAACAATTATGGATATGGTGGAGGAGGCCCATATTAAGAGACACCACTTAATGTAGAGCTGCTCAGGGGTTGGAGCCAGAGAGCAGTGGTGTTATTAGAAAATGCTAATGCAGGTTTGTTGTCAGAAAGGAGAAAGGTGATTTTAATGAAAATTAGCCCTAAACTACGAGACATGGCTCAAAAGTAAGTCTGGGCAATGAACTCCGCTCCGCTCACGGAGTTTGCGGAGTTGTCCACACTCCGCATGACGCGGAGCTCGCTGTGTTCTGAAAAACTCCGCTCTGCTCCACGTAGCAAAGCTGAGTTTTTTTCCTCGCTCGCGTTCATCATCATCAACTTGTCGAGCGCGAGTGAGGAAAATACACCTCCCGGCGAGATTTTTTCTCGTTCCCGATCGTCAACATCAAGTTGGTGAGCGTGGAAAATCAACCTCCCGGTGAGATTTCTCAACGCAGGGGGTCAGATTTCTCATTGCGAGTGGTCGCCTATGTTCGTGACCGTTCGCATTGAGAAACTGTCCATTTGCATTGAGAAAGCTGCTGCTCGAGTAAAAATTACACATAACGTTTGGTGTCCTTGCCTACAATACACTTTCAGTTTCACATACGGCAGATGCTGTGAAAAAAAGTTGGGAACATTGGGGGTCATTATGATAGCGGAAGGTCCCTCAGCCATTTGAATGCCTATTTCCCCCTGCCACATTAGGATAGCAGGGGAATCGTTCCGCAAGTATGGCGGACACAAAGACCGCCCACCACGCTTCCTCCACAGCCAATCGTTACAATTGACTGGCGGAGCAGATAAGACCAGAGATATGGTGGCTGTGCCTAGCATGCACCACCTGCCCGATTACAATGCTGGCGTCAGCAAGCCTTTCCATGGCGGTAGAAGCACCATGGAAAGGCTGGCAGAGGCTGGATTCGGGGGCCTGTTGCGGGCCCCCTCTCTGTTGGGGGAGCCAGTCGTGCACTGGGGGAGTACCCATGGTACCCCCTACATATCCATGCACAAAGTGGCAGGCACCGTGTGGTGCCTGCCACGTTGTGCAGGGAAATGCACAACAGGGCCATTTAACATTGCAGCGGGTGCTGCAGCCAGCAGCACCCGCCACAATTTTAAATTGCTGGATGCGACTGCCACGGTGGCAGTCACATCCTAATTAGGTGTGCAAGACCGCTGCCTTACAGGTAGGCGGTCCAGATCCCACTACGATGGCGGGCGGACTCAACTCTGCCCGTCATCGTAATCAGCCCCATTGTTTCTGACAAAATATTTTAAAAAGTTACTCTACCTTGTGCGCTCACTTTTAATGTGTATCTTGTTTACTATCTTTTACACTACATATATGTATTGTGATCAATTAAAAGACACTACTGCAAATCAATGCTGTCTTCATTTGTTAGAGGATGTGCCTTCAACTCTCCCTAAAATTCTTTAGCTTGCCTTTAGTTTGAATAACTATGAGAAAAATTGCTTTTTATTTGGGAGGGCTTCTGTGTAATTGTTTTATAAAAGAGGATGCAGCATTAAAATATTTGCAACCATTTGGAGAAACCACCAATAATCAAAATGGCAAATCTGATACTTCTTTAAAGCCCTCAACCACTTTTGGTGAGACTCATTTCGCCTAATTCCATTGAAAGTTATATTAGTAAAAAATACTTAAAGCCGGCAACTGGGGAGTTGAACCAAGCAGCATCTGAGGATGCAGTTGGACAGTCGGTCTATAACTTTTAATAAAAACATAATAGGGAGGATCCACAAATCTGAAATTGCATATTGCGCCTTTAGGACAACTATTCGACAGTACCTCGCCTGAGGAACTTGTACTGGGAAGGATTGGCACATTGTCTATCTTTGTCTTTGTTTATTGTGATTTTTGCAGACAACGCCTTTTTGTGCTCCTGCCCAGAGCTATCGGCCCACTGGTGCATATTGTGAAAACGCAACAGTGAGAACGTTGATTTTAATTGGGACTGCGGCAGTTCACCATGATTGAACACTAAACAATGCTAGGTGGCCTGTCCCATACTAATTTTAGGAAAAATCTTCTAGCTTGGGGATTACTGTGGAAAACGTCAGTGTCACTGCAATATCCTGCGATAAGGACATGATGACTGTCAGAGCCCAACTACATATACTGTGTTCTGCACCGAATACTGGGCAGATATTTCCATCTTGGGATCTCACTCTGGATGACAGACATTTGGCCTTCATGCAGGGTCGCCCAGGACTTTGTGCCTTTTTTCTTAACCCCTATTTTTATTGTCTGTAGAACTCTCTGCACTCTACCTCTGCTAACCAGAGCTAACGTGCTTCTGTTCTTCCTGTTACACATGGGAAAATTGCTATACAGCTGATTGGCACCTTTAATTTCCCTGTAAGTTCCTAGTATATGAAGCCACCTGTACTCAGGGCAAAGCATATCGCTAAGTCTTCCACTGCATCCTGGGTGAGGATTGTGCTACTGCACATCAATACCAACAATATTGTGACATTCTAATATAAGGACAGAATACCAAGGGGCAAAATATAGAAAGGTAAGTGTATGTATGGATGTCTAGATGTATTATTCCTGACTGAACATCTACGTACCTTGAAGATGTATGTGCCACATAGATATATATATGTGGAGTTAGTTATTGGAAATCTAGACTTACTTATCTGTCGACATTTTATTTTCGATATTCTGTCTTCAATGTTTTGTTCCATTGGTATGGTTGATTCAATTATCAAAGACAGTCCTCGGCTGCTCGGTTTTAAACTGTCACTTCAAGCTGGCAAAAAAAATGTTTAACCATGCCAAAACCTTCCTTTTTTAGGTCTCGCCTGACCCAGCGCATGCGCTGGTCTGGCGAGACTTATTGTGAGGGCTTAAAAAAATGCTACCATGGCCGGACTAGAGCTCGCGATCACTTTCGCGGCCGCACGGCCGCTTTGATGTTCTCCGGCACTGGCATTAGCTTTGCTGCTCTTTTACTTACCCTAAGTACCGTATGCTCACAATCAACGCAGCAGTTTGCAGTTTTTAAAACCATGTTTACCCATCGAGTACAGCTTGTCCTTGGACAATGTGCATCCCCACATTTTTATTTAGTGCATGAGTAAGTTGGTAGCTTGTTGCTCTGCGGTTGCGAACTGGCATTAGCTTTGCTGCTCTTTTACTTACCCTAAGTACCGTATGCTCACAATCAATGCCGCCGTTTGCAGTTCTTAAAACCTTGTTTACCCATCGAGTACAGCTTGTCCTTGGACAATATGCCTCCCCACATTTTTATTTAGTGTATGATTAAGTTGTTAGCTTGTTGCTCTGCGGTTGCGAATTTTCGGTAAGTATGCGGAAGCAGTATACTTGGAACTTGCAAAGGGGTTTGGCTGCCAATTTATTAAAGCGTGAAAACGAATGTAGAAGCTAAGAAGTGTTCTTTTATTCACTGAAGTAAAGGGCTATGTGTTTCACATACTGTCACACGCCTTGGGAGGAGTTGTGGCGTAATGGAGGACAAACTGGGGAACCAGGTTCGAGTTCAGGCGTCCCTAAAACATCCTGTTTTTCGGGCTAAACCATTTAAGCTCCCCAGGACTTTAAAATATATATCTGACCTTGTGCAACATAATCTAGTGCTCATGTAATACGCACTGGCCGAGTTTGTACTAGAACATTTTTAAAAAAATAAACCATGTAACACCACAATAAACTATTTAATGAGAATACCAGATTTCCAAGAAATCTAGATTACCCAAAATCTGGTAGCATTGTAATTGGGCCTGGTATGGTAGCTGTTGGTGTACCTGATCGACTTGTACAAAGAAAACAAGCATTGGCGTAGCCAATAGGTCTCGCCTTTGGGACTGTATAAGTATTTAGTTATGCAGCACAATATCCTTGGTGCAACAACATCAACTGTTGCATGGCTAAACACTTATAACGTCCCAAAGGCAAGACCTATTGGCTATGCCAATGCTTGTTTATACTTATGAGCCGCCTGTAAAGGTAGGGCCGAAATATATATATCGCAGGGTGCATGGTGTTTAAAATGTAGGGCATGTATATATTATATTTTACTTTCCCTGGTGGTGAAAAAACTTCAAAATCGTTTTTCACTCTGGCAAGGCTGGCTTTCCCATAGGTTAACACTGGTTTACACAATTAAATTTAATAAGTGCTAAATACAATTCGAAGGTGGCTAGAAAAATGTTTCAAGGACTCATTTTAATAGTAATTTAAAATCTAACAGAAGAACCAATTCGGATTTTACATTAGTATTATGGACATTACACTTTTAGAAAATTGTCATTTTCCTGCCTATAACCAAAAAGGCTTTCATGCCGGTGACCAGTTGTCACCTGACCCCGGATGACTCCCTTGTGGTGAGATGTGTATTGCTCCCAGACAGTGGTCAAAGGGCTCTAGGTGTGGGGCTGGGACTCCTCCCTTGGCAGGATGGCCTGTGGGCTTTTTCTAGGCCTTTCCTGTGCTTCAAAGGATGCATACCTTGTTACTAGAAGATGAATCTCATACCTAAGCAGCCTCCCTTTTGTATCTGTAGTCAGACTGGCCAAGAGGGAGAGGCGAAACTAACCAGAACTGGTTTAGGACTTGTAAAAAGGCTTGTTCTCCACCCACAGGCTGGCACTAGGCATAAACGTGGACCCCACAGAGCTCTCCTTAGAACATTACTGGACCTATGAAGATCATAAGAAGGGCTGCCCTGCTGTCTGAAACTTGATGGAGAACTGGACCTGCACGCCTAGAACCCAAGATTCCATAAGTGACTCCAATGGTCAGTTGGCAGACCTCCTGTTTGAGCTACGGAGACACAAGCTTCCAGAAGCCCTTACTGTGCAAATGCTCAGCTAACCAGTAACAACTGGACTTGTCCTAGACCCTGTTACTGGCCTCTGTAGGAGTGAGTCCTAACCCCCAAGTGGTGCTCTACAGGTCGTGGACTCTTGACCTTTGCTTTAGTGTACTTCTCTTGTTGCCAAATCGCAAGAAGTGGGAATTTTTGTACCATCTTTCTGCCTGGAGTACCGTTGAAGACTGGGATTGCCGTTGAAGATGCATCAGTTGATGTTGAATCATCGGTTAGCCTCAACTTGCTGGTTTGCATCGCTGAAGGAGATCTGACTTTCAGAAAAATTCTAACTCAGAACGTAGCAGGCTTCATCAGGACAGATACCGAGCAGCATCTGATCGATGTTAAGGCCTTCTCGATCGCAAACTTTGGACTTCGCCTGCTTGGAACTTTCCCACCTTCTCTAGTTTTACTCACTGGATTCTAGTTGTTTTGGCATCATTCTATTCATTAAAATATTCTCTATTTGTCTAATTTGTTTTGACATTTATCTTGTATTGTATTTTCACTTTATTACTGTAGGAAATTGGGTTTGTGATTGAGGAGGTTGCTGAAGTGACAGTGGCGGGTCCAAGGAGTAGCACTCTGCTTTCTGCTCGACGTTTGCCAGCACAAGTACCAGTTTTCTGTTTGTCTGTGTATATTGTGACCCTTGCATATTGCAGCCTTTGCTTATTGTGTTTATGCTCAGCCATAATGGCCTACTGCTGCACACTGTGAAATAGTAATAGTGAGAATTTGAATGCAAACACACTCAGAATTTTAGCTTCTCTATGAGTCTATATTTGTATTTTAAAAATCTGTTTGATATGAATTGTGCTGCTTTTGTCACATATTTTAGCCTATTTTTATCATGTACTTTAATGATTTAAAAGGCTTGAACTAGAATGTATTGATTAATTGATTGATTGATTGAATACTTACACACATTGTGGCAGCATTTTGCACATACTGGGTCGTTGTGGCACAGTAGACATCAGCAATAGTGAGCACTTGAGATTTTAAATATGCACAGGTATTGTGGCGACACATCAGGAATTGGCATTGACCAACACAGTTTGATGTGTCCAACCCTAACTTTGGGAAAAACCCTTTGGCTCGCGAACATTGAAGTAAAAACAGAAGCTTGACAGCGGCATTTAATGTGCCAGCGAGCAAGGAGGACAGGACTATTAAATTGTGTCTATTTTGCACAATGAGAGTACCCCCTGGAATTCTGTGAAATTATAGCAGTGAAGGCATGAACCATAGTAGTACTGGTGACAGAAAAAAATCATGAGCTTTGCAATGGCCAACTTTTTTTTATCAAATTTTGACTGTGAATGGTATGGTACTTGATATTCTTTTTATGTTTTACTTTATATTTACAATTGCAATGATTATATTTAATCAAAACATAAATATCTTACTTACTTCTATGGGAGTTTGTTGTCGTACCAGTGGTTGGCCATGTGTGGTGCTGGGCGCACTCCAGCTCTGAGCTCAAGTAATTTACCATGGTTTTGGGTCCCTTTTTGACTGAAGTAAATTAAGAAGTGCAGTTTCTCAATAGCAATGGGCGTACTCTTCTCTGGATGGGTGCATGTCCTTCCCTAAAAACCTCCATAACCAGTCCAAAACCCCTCCTTACTACTCCAGAAAACCCTTCCATTTAGCAGTAGGCATGCCCCTGTTTAAAAACACACCCCCTGCCCCCTCCCACATTTACTACTAAGTAGTAAACTTGCATGTGTGATGATCTCTCGATAGAAAAGATAGGAGAGGTGGAAGCAGAGATTTACACACATAGGTTTGTGAATGACATTGTGTAGTACTTTAGTAGCACTATTGTAGTACTTCTAAACGTACTACAAATGGCAGGTGTGAATATGGCCATTGCCTTCTATTCCAGCCCATTCTCAGATGCAGGCACAATCATCTCACACTCCTAATGTGTCTCTGTTCTTGTCTATTTCCATTGGTAATTGAGATCAACTGTATGCCAACTCACTTCTCCAATGTGAAACATATTCCATTTAGCACTGATTACAGCCAAAGGGGCAATCATGATGAAACATTGTCAGCTCCTCCAGGCTCTCACATTCTAAGCAATGGTTTCTGACCTGCTCTTATCACAAACAAATCCATTTTCTTTCAAATATGTCCGAAAATAATCTGCAGCACAAGCACAGGTCACAGCCTCTTTCTCTACATCCTCAATGCAAAAGCGCCACATACTTTCTTCCCCGTTCTCTTTGGAGTAACACAGCTCCCACTCCATAATAGCTCTTTCCACTAATAACAGTGATTTCACACCCATTCCAAAAAGTGTTAAAATGGGTAGCTCCTCTCACGTTTTTTAGCGTACCAAACACGTTTTTACGCTGTTCACCTTCTATAAATTGCACATTTCCTGAAAAACGTAAGCATTGCCTGTAGTGCTTGAATGTGGTACAAATTGCATGATATTTACCTAGAATAAAGAATGACACCGGATGGTTCTTATTTAGAGGAATAGGTAAATCCCAAATAATCTTTCCCTAATATTATGTGCCTCAACCGTTGCATAATATTCAACAAGACCCAAGAATAACTATAAAATAGCTCACCCTAATTTAAAGATACAGATGAGTCTCTAGTAGACTAACCTAAGATTCAATTTCATTTGTCATAAAATTACATTTTTCTTTGATTAGGCTGACCCATTTCATAGTCTGCAGGAAAACGTCTCAGGCCTTGTTGTTTTGATCTTCAACATGCCCAAAACATATTCAATATTCACCCAAGATCAAATGGTGGTCCGTCTGACGGATACACTCCTTCCATAGTTTAAAAAGCAGTAAATACCTATTATTCTGGATTCAAGTATATGTGGCAGTTAGACACCTTTAAATCATTGCTTGTAAAATATCTAGCACCATTCCACTCTGAGCATTCATTTATGTTTAAGAAAGGAAATGTTATACAACAGGATTCTTAGATCCACACAAAACCTCAACTTGCATATACTTTCTGCATGATCACAAAAATAAATGCCCAGTCTACTTGTTGCCTTCCTTTATCATTACATCTAACATCCACTTCACAGCTGATCTCACAACCCCACACTGTATGGAGCATTCTTGTTATTGAAAAGAAGGGCATCCAACTGTTTGAATGTGATTATGAAAAAGGACCAGATCTATTTCAGGTCAGTCTTTCCAACACAAGATCCGTCATTCTGGAAATAAGCACGTAATGATTATGCGTGGAATGCAGCAGAGACATACATATAGGTTGGGAAGCGGTGCCAGTGGAGTTCATGGCTTCTGGATTCATAAGGCTGTAGACGATAGAGAAAAGCTCCAAAGTGAGATTGAGGGACTTTTCTTCTGAGGTAAAAGAAATTAGCTTTAGCCAGTTTGATCTACTCTTTATACTTCTTAATAGCTTGCCTACATTCAGCCCCAGGTCAGTGTGCAGCAAGGTTTCCTCCATGCATGTTCATGTTGCTTGCACAAGCGTTTGGCTGGGTGTAGGCACTTAGAGTACAAAGAAGCGGTGGGGTTAAGCTGTTTACTGGAGGAAGTGAGCATAAGAGAAATATTTCCAAGTGCACAGACGAGCCAGAAATTATAATTAGCGACCACAGCCTCCATATCCTGATTCGGCAATGGCTTGGTATGGCGAAGAGCATCTGTAAGAAAATATGTTATCAGTTGTTCAGGATGCAAATACAAATGAAAGCTCCACAGGGCATTTGGCACTCCCTCAGCCACAGCAGTGAATGTTTCATTAGCATTTCCCCCATATTGTCCAGGAGAGCCTCACGTCTTCCTTCTTGTTTGTTTCTCTTTTTAAGGTTCCGTTGTCCGTGTACACCGGACACCCGGGTGCTCGCTGTGGTGGGAGCAGCGTGCAGAGCACACGGATGGCTGCTCCAGCAGGCTCCCCGCCCAGCGGACACTGCTGGTTGCCAGCACGGGACCCAGCCTCCTTATTCTCCCTGCCCACTCTGTAATGGCCGGGTGTGTGGATTGTGGTGGCTGCCTCGCTCTGTCCAGAGAAGCGGGGATACGCACACCGCCAGTGAAGGGGGGAGATGCAGCGACACTCCGTCCTCTCTGCAGACGTCGGGTCTGGGTTTGGGGTCCCAGGCCCCAATCTTCATTACGCCATCTATAGGTATGTAAATGACATTGTGTAGTACTTCAGTAGCACTATTGTAGTACTTTTAAACGAACTACAAATCTCCATTATGTCAACTATATCTTCCTATGTATCATGCCCTGGGAGATGAGGTCCCTGGGGCCAAGGGAGCCTCTGGGAAGGGTGCTCCACGCACACCCCTCTTCCCAATATTGTAATTTAATTAGGGTGTGCCGACCCCCGGGCACTGTCCCACACATGGAATTTACAGCCGCGCACCACAATCTTGTTTTTCTCCTTGGAGGGTCAAAAGTCAAATTCTTTAAAAGTGAATATCTAGGGACCTGTTGAATCAATTTCAACAATCTCAGACTCATTTTGCTCGAGGCGGTGAGCCCTATCCACCTGGAGCCTCAAGAAGGGCACGCTTTACAGGGATCTGGTTCACCATGCCAGCTTTCTCCTTTTCCTGGCTCTTGGTGCTCCCCTCCTTCTGTGGGGGCAGGTCTTCCCCCAACCATCTGGTTCTCAGGGAGTTTAAGTAAGCCAGAGTCACTGGCCCTGGGGAGACCATCTATTCCGTAGTTCAGCTGCAGACAGTATCCTAAGTCTATCAGGGCATCTAGTGCTTTGTCCTTCCTGCTGTCCATGGTGTTACCGCTGTCACCATCCAGGTCCAGGGTCTTGCACCCCTTCCTGTTCTGGGGATGACACTTTTATGCCCACTGCCAGCCTGCGGGTACAGGAAAACCCTTTGTCTAACCCTCAAATTGGTTCTGGTCAGCTCTTCATTTTCCCTTAGGATTAGCTCCAACGTGTCTAGTGAAACAAAGGCAAGTGCAGGCCTGGTGTCAGGTTCCTTTTTGGGTGCTGGACGAAGGTTCTTCTGAAGTGTAAACAGGGTAGGGAAAAACTCCTCCCCAGGCAGGCTCCAGGGCAGATACCCCAGGATTCCCTGGTTGCTGGCCACTCACCAAGCAGGGAGACTAGCAGGACTTGGTCCAAAATCTGTGTTATGGGCAGACATATTGCAGATCTTCCCTTCCTCACACAGCCTGTATGACTGTTTGGCAGATGGCAATTTTTGGGGTCTCAAGCTCCTCTTTTTATAGTCCATTTCCCGGCACTTAGGGCCCGATTACCAGTTTCAGTGGTGCAGGGGTGGCCGGTACTCCACCACCGCACGCGTGCGGTACCTCTTTCAAAGGCCGCTGTGCCTTTGAAAAATGTACATCAATGTGAGTGCCTCACAAGGTTCCTGCATGGCATGGACTAAAAAGTCCATGCCATGCTGGAAATCTTGTGCATGCACATGTAATCCTCCCCTGTGTGCACGCACACGCAGAGAAAGCACAGGGGGTCCTGAGGGCCCCCTTTGTTTCCTCTCTACCAGGGCTGACATGGAGTAGTAATCTTCATGTCACTGCCGGCAGCGAGGAAACTTGTAATATGCTTGGTGAAACCGCAGCGGTCCCACCAAGCATATTGCAGCCTCTGACCGCCGCTGCACCTCCAGGAAATGGCAGTTCCCTGGCAGCGTCGGTGGTTTCAGGGTGGTCTGACTGCCCAACTCGTAATGGGGCGGCCGGAGCGACGGTGTGGTGGTGGCTGGACCCCCACCACAGGTCTGGCGGCCCTCGGACCGCCATACTCTGTAATTTGGCCCTAAATATGATTTAATGACAGAGACTTTGAAGTTTATATTGGGGGCCTGCTTCTTTTAAAGTGCCCACTCCTATACTGCCTTCTGCATCTTGAACACGGTCTGTCACAACAGGAGTGCCTCGAAAGCTGATAGTCGAACAACACAGGTCATGGGGATGTCTAGAGTTCACACCTGGCTGTGAACCACAGTGATATGTATACTAAAAAGTGAGCTCAGGGCCTCAGCCCTACTCTTAATGATTCTCTTATCAGCCCCTCCTGCTTCCTGAGATGTGCCCAGGCCCATTTCTTGTGACCTCTCACTGAATCAAAGAGCACTCTTTGAAGTCTACAGGGGAAGCTTGGCTCTTCCCTCTCCAGTGTGTGTCCACCCAGCTTACAGGAATGCAGAAATACACAAATGTGTCTGGGGGATTTCTCTACCCCTTCTTGATGCTTCACCCTGCAGGCCTGGGTCTCCTAAAATGGAACCCAGGGCCCTCCATGTATTGTACCACCCACAGGCGCACATACACCCAGTCCATTTATACAACCTACATGTGCACAGCACTACATCCTCCATGTACTGTACCACTCTTAGGCACACATACACCCAGCACATGCACTCACCATGCAAGCATTGCTCAATACTGTATTTTCCCTGTTTTGTACCCTTCCCAGGCACACATACAACCAGCGCAGATACACAACTCATGAGCTCACAACAAACCGATGTAGGCCAAGAGTGAGCTAAGCACACAGCAGTGGAACTTTAAAAATGAGTGAGCCTGTAGGCCTCACTCCAGTGACGCAGGCTAAAAAGGACCTGTTCACTCCTACTGGTCACTATACGGTATGCTGCCACCACCGCGCTCCTGCTGCTTATCTCCTGGTGAAGTAAGTAGCCTCTCACAACTATGAACGGAATGCTTTGGATGTCCCTCTCAGTCCAACAAGACCGCAATCTGTGAGACGGGCCTATTTCATAGAGCACATGCATGATCTATGTTTGCCTAGGGCAACAAAAATTAGCACGAGGGGTCCAGACACAAGTAGAGTTGGGCACTCAGGGAAGGAGTGCACATCCATTAGCATGTAGATTACTTTTCCGTCCCAACAATCTTTATATAAAATTGTTCTTTAGAATCTTCCACAAGCACAACATCTGATATTCCATTTTCAGTTTCGGTGTTATCATATGATACACTATTTACAAATTAACCTTTAACCATCTCTGGAGACTGTTTTCACAGCCAACTTCAATTTCATCAATTAACTCTGGATAAATGAGTACATTTCCCTGTAGTTTTCACCACCTGGCAAGAGGAGAAATACTGAGTTACACTGCAAGGAACAAAATTTGGTTTCCTCAAGGTCTCAAATATGTTAGATGTACATGCCAAATATTAGAGCATATTAATCCTTTTAGCTTGTTTGGGACTATAATGCATTTATGAACCTCCCCATTAGTCACAATTCAACTACCAATCTGTTTGTGCTCTGACCAAATTTTCAGCCAAGTGCTTATGGTCAACTCATCCATTTCTCCCTCTCAAGAAAGAAAAATGTGATTCTTTGGCCACTAGCATATGAATTGTGCGATGTGCCTACATCATTGCTTTCAGACATCAAGACTGATTTGCATATGGCCATGTCTGAACTGGGGTGGCGTAGTGGGCAAAAGAACGATGGATTTAACCCAGATCTCTTGACTGGGGGAGAATGTCTGCATTGTCAGCATTCCGTCCATCATTTGTTTGTTGTAACGCTTTTCGCCCTAAGTGGGATGGGTATGCCCAGACGTGGGTCCCGTGCTCACTACGCCACTGGAGTCAAGCTATCCTGGCTGATGACGGCTGATAGCCAGAAACCGGTCCTAGGATGCTTGATTCTGGTCCAGGGAAGACATGGCTTGGCAGTTCGGGCTGGACTGTTCCCATGAGGCACAGGGTCAAGACTGATTTGCATATGGCCATGTCTGAACTGGGGTGGCGTAGTGGGCAAAAGAACGATGGATTTAACCCAGATCTCTTGACTGGGGGAGAATGTCTGCATTGTCAGCATTCCGTCCATCATTTGTTTGTTGTAACATCAAGTTATATGCTTCATGCAAGTACCCTCTGTATACAATAGGTGTTGGTCTTAACTATTCTAAAGATTAGTCAAGGTAAAGACGTATTGTTGATCCACTGGTAGAAAACAGAAAGGTTCTTAAAAAATACTGGAAATTGTATGCCCTGGACCAGTAGAGATCTCACAGGACACAATGGAGTACACTGAATATTCGTTGATTTGTCAGCTAATGTACAGGCTTTGACAAATAGCACACGTTTAGGGTCCTTTTCAGGCTTCCAAAATAAACTCCTTTAACTTTTTTGGTAATAGTTTGACCTTGATTTTGCCATGGAGGTACCATCTGTTTTCTCTTCACAGAAAACCATCCTTAATTGGAAAGCTCTTTTTGCACTTTCTATATTGCTTGAAACTCACATGGAATGCTGGTCTTTTTGGGCCAACTATTGTTCACAAATTACTTTACAATTTTCATACTACTGTCCTGTCATAGTGTATTCTTTCATTCAGCCTTAGACACACAATGTTCAGAACACCTCTCAGCATCTACATGTACTATATTATAATCTTTGACATGTTCATGGCTTATTTATGAGAATTCTAATGCAAAACATGACAGGTCCTACATTGTCCCATCCAGAGATATGTTGAATATCAAATTGATATTCATGGATAGCAGCTATCAAACATGTCCACCTTGCTGATCTCTTCACAGTACCACCAAATACTAACTTTTGAAGAGGGTTCAATTTGTATGGTAAATAAACAGCCCCACTGAAACTGTTCAACATACAAACAAGTTCCTCTTTCTCTTTCTAGCTAAGGGCTAAATGGGTCGTATTGACTAGTTTGAGTGACTAACGCTGCATGCAATGTAGGCTGCCTGGGTGTGGTTGTTTTGGCAGTCGGTGGCCACGCGTCTCGGGACCCGTGAGCCCGAAATTTCAGTGCCGAACCTTATGGACCAAACCCTCCCCAACTGAGATTTCTGAGAAGTCCCGCAGCGTAGTGCGTGGCGCGTGGTGCAGTGCAGTCCTGTTTCATGACCTCTACCAGAGCTACAACTTCCAAGTGCCCGGGACGGAGCGGTTCACAAGAAGCGGGTGAGTGTGTACCATGCCCTGAGTCCCCGGACCTACAAGCCTGAATACTGCTGGTGGGTGACTGGGCCTGAGCCAGTTGGGACTATATTTTTGCTATTTGTGCTATTTTTGGACTATATTTGAAACCTGCGGCCGGCTGGGTAGTCTCGCTGCATCCCACTATCATCGGCCCAGCCTGTCCTTCAAGTGTGATTGGTCTCTGGTGTGTGGGTGGCCTCTTGCCTAAGGCTAATTTTCATTGATGGGTGCAGACTTCCACTGTGTTGGGTGTGGGACCTGTGATCTGATTGGCTGTGAGGAATAGTGGGAAAAGCACCAGGGATTTATTGGAGCTTGCTAGAGGCTACAGGAGGCTACAGGAAACCTATAATCTTTTTTAAGGTGATTTGTCATATATACTACAGCCCACATTATATAGTTTGTAAGTGTGGAAATGTCACAGAGAGTGGGTAAGCATCCTGGTGCAGGGGCGTGTAGGGCTACCACTGTCAGAGGGGTGATAGCGGTCTGCAGCAGAAGCGGCCATTCTTATTTGTGGTGTGGTTTGCTGCTCTCCTTCCCCCTGTGCTAATCCCTCGTCCCCCTCCCTTAAATCATAGGTTGCCTACCTTCAGTGATTACGCTTCAGCCACACTTTGCATTGGTCAGAGAGTTCCTTTATGACATCCTTGTGAGATCAGCATCTAAGCTTGGAACGCATCAATAAAGGCCGAGTCATTAGGACATGAAGTCTTCAAAGATAACAATGACCGCAAAAATCAGGTTGATTGCTCCAGGGTAGGGCCTGTGCAAAAACTAAATCAAATCCACCCCAGAACAAAGATGCTTCTGCTTTTGCTATGATGCTCAAAAGGAAAAACCAGATATTCCGCATGTGGGAAAAGGAAAAACGATCACAAGACGAGTGAAATGTGATCACAGAGTTGTTTTGTAGGCCTAATGTCAAGGTGGAGTCCAACGGTTCCGGGGGTCTGGCCCTAAGGGGAGAGGGCTGTCTCAGTTGCAGAAGGATATTATACAACCTTCAGGGGGTACCTTTAGCCAACCCCCAATATGCCCTTCTCACACTCCTACTGCTTTGGGGTCCATGCTACTAGTTTCTGCGGTAGTGGAAAATCCTCGTATAACACCTCAAGAGCTCCCCCCTTCCCAAACAACTGCATAAGTCCTGGTTAATGATTTTACTTTGCCAGATCTAGATTTGGACTTATGCAGGAGATATGGTTTACAAGATAAAAGCATGATTTTGGAGTTTGTGGGAACGCCACCTCTGACTTCTCCCACAGGATTACACCTTTTCAGCAGTACCCCTTCAAATCATCCTTCCTTGATATTTCCTCTTTCTGTAACCCCTGACCTCGATGTAAGTGGTTTAAAATCTTGTCATCCACCAGAACAAGTCAAACTCCCTATTAGGCTTAGAAAGGCTTTTATCCTCAATTCTACAGCTGCTAGAAAAATTTGTTGGTGGTTCAGACTATATCTTTGACACAGTGACAGCAATATTAAGGGAATTGGTAAGCAGCAAGAAGGGAAAGGATATAGGTAATGGAGAACCTGGGGAAACGGGGGGGGGGACCTCGATGTATGGCAGTAGGATACATCAGAAAGAGGCTCACTTTCAAATTGACTTTAGTTCCCAGGCAGACAACCCACTATGCAAAGAGCTCTCCAAAATAGTTCCACATTCTGATAGTCCAGTTGATTCTATAAAATGTATCTTTGATACCACTTCCAATATGAAGAATATGAATGTAAATAATGATGAACCAAATTCATCTCAGGTAGAGTTTGTGGCGAAGCAGAAAAGTGAAGAGGAAAGAAGATAAAAAGTCTTCGGAGATTCGCTAAAAAAGGCCAAAGGAGGATAAGCTTTAAAGAGGGAATGGAGGCCTCACAAATCGTAGAGGGTACAATGAAAATCCTTCTAGTAACTCAACAAACAATGGCCTCCGACTGTGGTCCAGTTAAAGCATTGAGTGACAGGCCTGTAGCTGGACTAGTAGTGGAACATGTGTCCTGCCCTCCCTGTATGCCGTTGCTGAATCCAATGGCTGCCCCTTTCTCAGATCCAGGCTAAAAGAGGGGTCCTTTGATGCCAGAAGGCTCAAACTCTGCATGGTGTGATGTGGATACTTTCATGTTGAATTATATTCCCCTTTTTGATGTAGGCTTAATTTTAAATAGGTAATTGTTGCTTAAATGTTTTTCGGAGATTGTGAATCTGAAGTTAATTCAAGGTAGTGATATTGATCTGGTTCCCTATTACTTTTTGGGTCTAGTTTTAAATCAAGGGACATTTTTAATTCCAATCTTATGGCAAATGTGATCCGAAAATTCTCAGAATGTCTGCAGTGTAGGGGGATTGATGTAATTCAAATTTTAGAATGGGATGGGTTGCAAGTCATGGGTCTCATGTCTCAATGAGGGGCCTTTGAAGGACTGTACGGTGTTAAAAATCCCCCTAGGCAAGCGTGGCAGACAGGTATCTATTAAGGAATCCTTGGTCTACCCGGCACAAGTGTTTCTTGAAGATGAGCCTCTCAGATGGAACTGGTTACCCCTTGCATTATCCAGTGTCTCACACAGTAGCTACATGTAACGACCTTCCAATTATCACGAAGCTACAGATTATATCCTGGAATGTGGCAGGAATAAAGAATAGCAGAGAGAAGCAACATTATCTGAGCTCATTAAGGGAGGATGTAATTTGTCACCAGGAGACATGGTGTAAAGGGGAATTGGCATGTGATGATTTCATTATTTTAGATTGTAAAGCAATAATATCAAGGGGGGGGGGCATGCAAAACAATGTCTGCTGTCTAATAGAATTAAGTGGAGCTATGAGTCTTACAAAGACCCAAGTAATTTATTTATGGCTGTAACTCTGTTTAATCCCAGAAGAGAGTAAAGGTTCCCCCCTTCTAAATGATAAATGCTTATGTTCCTGCAAAGGCTTCTTATGATGTGATTTAAGGAGAGTTTTTCTCTTATATTAAAAAAGTCTCTGATAAGGACCTTCCCCCACACATAAGTCTGGTAGGGGACCTAAATTGCTAAATTTCTAATTGTGCATTAGAACAATTATGGGAGATAGAAAAAGAGGAGGAATTAAGGATCCCCCTAGCTTTTTTCCCCCTAAAGTAAGAGCTAATACGAGAGGGAAAATATTATTGGCTCAGCTGAAAAAAGTTGATTGTGTTATAGTGAATGGGAGGCTTTCCTTTGATTCTCCTGTAGCATTTACTAATAAAGTCCCAGTGGGAGCATCAATTTTAGATTATGTGGTAGTAAGATGTTCTTCTTTTCATTTGTTGGGTGACCTAAAAGTCACAGTCTCCCTGCTCAGTGATCATAATCTTTAATCATTTCTGTGAATTTTTATACGGTCCCTACCAGTTCCTGGAAACTTGAAGGAGACATTTCCAGGTTTGATAAGAAAAACGGGGAGAACTCACTGGGATTATAGGGCACTATTGGGCCGCAGAGATATTCTAGAGAACTCTCTTGATCAACTGGTTAGTTGGGTATGAAATTAAATTGAAAATGTTAATACTTTTATGAAACAGTTAGTTAATGCTGTTAACCAAAAGAATTCTGCGAGGAGGTTGAGGGGGATCCCTCGCCCTCTACTTATGTTAAATAGGGAAATAAATGCCCTAGTTAGGGAACAGTATTTGGATTTTGACTCTGAAACGTATACTAGGGTGCTGCTGTTAAAAAGGAGGAAGAGTTGACTGAAGGCTCGATTGAAGAGAGAGGTGTGGGACAGCCTCTGGATTAGACTAAGGGAAGCAACAGTAAAAGGCCAGACTAGGTCCTTTTGGGTGCTAGTTGCCATGGGTTGTGCAACACGAGCTATATCTTCTCCCTTAGCTACAGAATAATCTAGATGGGTAAATTTCATTCAGGATCTATATGAAGCAAATCAGGATGTTATAAGTAAAGCCTCAGTAAAAGGGAATCCTGATTTGTATGTCCCTCCTTCTGAAAAAGAGATAGAGCTTGCCATCACTGGAATGCGTACTTCGGCCGCGATGGGCCCTGATGAAATTCCTATTTCCTTAATGAAACAAAACGGTTCCTTTGGAGTAAAATCCTTTGCTCGGTTTTTAAAAGCTACTATGAAACAAAAGAAATCCCCCATTCATGGACAGGGAGTGTTATAGTACCACTTTTCAAAAAAGGGGACCGTAACTTACCAGAAAATTATCATCAGATGTCCCTCCTTGATGCGGTGGGTAAGGTTTTTGCTAAATGCTTATTAACCCAGATTAATGATTGGGTGAAAGAGCATAAAATAATTCCTATGGAGCAAACAAGGTTCGGAAGTAAGCATGGAATGATTGATAATATGTCTGCCCTGCAGGTGATAACTGAAAAATATGTTTTAACTAGAGAGGGAGTGGTATATGGAGCTTGAATAGACTTCTCCACAGCAGTTGACAAATTAGATCATCCTTTGCTGTGGAGTAAGCTTTTAAATTTGGGTATGCCGGGTACACTTTTGGACTTAAGGCCCAATTAGGATGGCGGCGGACTTTCTTCTGCCTGCCAACCTGTCGTAGACAGGACTGCCCAACAGGCTGTCAGTGGTCCTGCAGAAGGCATTAGGATGCGACTGCCACCATGGCGGTCGAAATGCCTATATTTTGCATTGCAGCGGGTGCTGCTGGCTTCAGCACCTGCCGTAATTCAAAAAAGGGACACCGTACATAGCCCTGCAGTACGTGGCAGGCACCATATGGTGCCTTCCACATGGTGCAGGGATCTGTAGGGGGACACCATAGGCCCAAAAACCAAAACTGAGGCCCAGGGAGGCAAGGGGGACCCGCTACAGGCCCCCAATGTCCCTTTCCGCCTGCCTTCTCATTGCGGGTTCACCACCATGAAAGGGCCAGCGGAAGGAAACATAGTAATGCCTACGGCGGTGCCCGGCAGGCACCGCCACCATTGTAGGCATTGCTCTGCCTCCGCCGCACCAGTGGGCTTAAGGAGCCCATCGGTTGCGTGGCGGTCGGTCCTGCAGACAGCCAACAAACAGTCCGTCATCCTAATGTGGCAGACGGGAAACTTGCTTTGGATGGCAGTGAGACCGTTACAAACGGGCTGTCGGTGGCGGTCTCACCGCCATCCTAATCGGCCCCTGGTTTAGAGTTCTCTTTGGCGGTTATAGGGTTTTTCTCAAGCCAATCCTATCCTAAATGGGTTAAAGCAAGGGTGCCTGCATGCCCCTCTTCTTTTCTCCCTATATATTGCGGGCCTCCCTGATCATTTGGCCTGGAGCGAGGGTATCACTCCTCTAATTGGGGGAAGATCTATTGTGTGGTTTTTATATGTAGATGATATAATAATGTTTTATCAAAAGGGCTCAATAGGAGTCTCGTTGCACTAAAACAATTTGCTGATGCCCACTATTTAAAGATTAATGTATCTATCAATAAAGTTATGAGCTTTCACAGGAGAAATAAGCTGAAATATGGCAATTTTATATAGTCCTTGGGTGATCAAAAACTAGAGATTGTGAAGTCATATACTTTTTTGGGGAAGCTAGTGTGAGGAAACTTAAGTGAAAAAGCTCACATAGAAAATAACATGAATAAAGCTAATTCGCATGCTAAATGCTTGGCTGCCTTTTATAGGGCTACTTGGAGAGGGTATTTTGCACTTTTATTAGACGTTTACCCAGCAAAGATCCCAGCTTCTCTGTTGTATGGAACAGAATTGACTGATGTTTGTAATTAGGGCTTTTTAAATGTGATAAAAGGCCGAGCTCTTAGAAACCTAGCTTCAGTTGATTCAACGTTTTCTGTGGCAGCTCTAAGGTTGGAATTTGGGCTGAGAAATGCCTTTGTCAAGGGTCTTGCAGGGGTGGAACACTGGACCACGTGCCTTGCGAAGAGGGACCAAGGCTCATTAAGCTCCTATATTGGGAAATAAATTTTGGATGACCTAAAAGAGAAGTCACTAATTTATAGAAACTTTCCAGTAGCAGCAGAATTGCTGAAGTTAGACCAATCCGTGATTTCTACTTTGAAATTGTAGCTTAAAACATGCCACATGGTCCCTGGGTTTTCCCCTGGACAGGGAGGCCTGTATTAAAAAAAGATGTTTCCATCCTGTTATAGAATCTTGCCTTATAAATAAAGTGCAGCATTACATTTTTGGAAATTTACCATGTGGTTTGAGATGGTTTTGTATTCTCTTGAGGCAGGGTCTGCTTCCGTTAAATCCCCTTTTGGATAAATCGTATGGCTCCTCCGTGGTTTGTCATGTGTGCCAAAATGGCCCCCTAGATCTTAATCATGTTTTATTTGTCTGCCCTGCTCTTTTAATACAGCGACGGAATTGGCTGAGGCCCATATGTTTGCAGCGGTCTATCCTGTCATTCCCAACAGTCTTACAGTCACTTTATGCACAACCGAAAGAAATGTTTTGTTATAGGATTTTTTACTTTTTTAAGTGCTTTTCAAAGCTGTATTAATGATGTTTTATTCTGAATGAGATTGTGGTTGTCAACAATTTTTTAGTTGGGTTTTTGCCTCTCTTAGTCACCTATATAGTGCTCTTGCTGCTACTAGTGTATTTCAATGTATTTCACATAATGTATTCACTATATAGTGTTTGCATATTTTGCACCCGTGGCACGAACTTTCTAGGATAATATTTTGTTCTAATTCATCCATATTCCTGGTTCTGCTGTTGCTATTGTGTTTTTATATATTATGCATTTATTTTATAATGCTTTCGTACTTTGCACAAGTGGCCATTAAGTGCAATACCCTTATGTGCGATACTTTGTAGTATATTGGAAAATTGTTTAACATGCCATTTTAAATATTGGACGTCTTACGTGTTTGCTGCGCCCATTGTTGGGGTAGCTTTTATGTACTTTTTTAACTTAAAGTTGCATTTTCGGTATATCTCTTCTATGTGTATTTTAGTGTATACATCTTGTTAGAAATGGGGGTCTCTAGTTGGCAGAGGTAGGTACCTTTGACCAAATAGGGACCCTTGCTTCTAGTCAGGGTAAGAGGGATACACACTTTAGATAACCCCTGCTCACCCCCTTGGCACGACAGGCTTATCCCAAAGGCAATGTGTAAAGTATTTGTACCAACACTCACAGTAACACAGTAAAACCACCACAAATGGACACCACACCAGTATAGAAAAATAAAATATCTTTGGCTAAACTAAACAAGAATGTCTTTAAAAAGGTTGTTGCTAAAATAAGCTTGTAGATGGGAAATGCAACACTTTATTTTCAAAGTACCTTGGATGCGTAACTCGGAACGAACAAAAGGGTTGCAGAGAAGGCAATGCGCCGATTCTTCCTGTGCTCTGGTTACGATTCGACAAGATGGAACCTCGATGCGTTGCGATGATTCGGTGCGATGCGATAAAATAGCGTCTTTGACGCGAAGCGACAACGTGGAGGTGATGCGTGCACGCCCGACAGCCATGCGGCGAAATCGGTGGTTTCCTGAGCTGCGACAGGCCCTGCAACACGCTTCTATGGTGATGCGACAGCACCCTCGGTGGCAGCGGCACGCTTCTCCAGTGATGTGACGAAAAGCAGCGGCACACTTCCTCAGCGATGCAACGGGCCCTGCGACATGCTTCTTCAGTGATGCAGCGGAGAACAGCTGCAGCGGCGCCATGCTTCCTTGGCATGCAACAGTTGACTGCTGCGGCAGCGACACGCTTCTCCCTTGTTGCGTCACTCTTCCAGCTCCCAACAGCAAAGGCCTCACACACAGTTACAGGCACCTTCTGGCAGGTAAGAACTCCCAGCAAGGAAGTTCAGGGAAGCTGGGGGTGAAGTCCTTTTGTGCCTGGGACTTCGAAAACAGGAGGCCAGCTCTTCTCAGGCCCTTTGAGAGCTTTCTTCAGATGGACACAGCACACAGCAAAGTCCTTCTTCAAGCAGGGGACACTGCACACAGCAAAGTCCCTTGGTCCTCTCCTCAGTAGAAACAGCACACTGCAGGCTAACCCCAGACACACAGCCAGGGCAGTACTTCGCCTCAGTCTCTTCAGCTGTCCTCTTGGGCAACAGGTTCCTCTTGATCACCCAAGTAGTCTGACTTTCAGGGGTTTTAGCTCTAGTATTTATACCCCAAACGTCTTTGTTCTCTATGTGTGAGGGCACTGGACCCAGTCCAAACTAGTTCTGGGTGCACTCTGCCAGTGCACAACTTCTTCCTTTGTCAGTGTAGGCCAGGGTCTTCAGACGCACCGCAGGAGGTGGAGCCAGCATTGTGGAAGGCAGGCCCAGCCCTATTCAGGCACAGGTGCTACTCCTCCCACCACTCCAAATGCAGATCGGCCTATTCAGCCTAGTGCTGACTCACCCAGACTCCTGGAGCCACCCCAGCCGCTGTCATTCTCAAACCAGACAGTCAATCCACAAACAGGCAGAGGCACACAGAAAGGTTGAACAAGAAAATAGCCACTTTCTAAAAGTGCTATTTCCAAACGCAGAATTTAAAAACCATCCTTCCTAAAAGATGTGTTATTAAATTCTGAGTTCAGGGATACCAGAGTTTCTATCTCACTCCTATGAGAAGATATGCTGGTAATATATTACACAGCATTCCCCATTCTGTCCTATGGGTAAGATTGCCTTTCAATAGTTGTAGGAGAGTAGGGTCTGCTATCCTATGGTCACCCCAAATTTTTGCTTTTTGCTTCACTGGTTTTTGACATATTGAGGCTGTGGGCCTGCCAATCAGACCCCCAGCCTGCTGTTCTCTCTACTAAATTAAAACTATGCACCCTAGGTGCATAACCAATTGGAAGTGGATCACCCTGTCAGCCCCTGTACCAGTGTACACTAGGTACCCAGGGCATTGGTGTACCCAAGGCCTGCCAGGGGCTGCAGCATGTATTATGCCACCCCAGGCTTGGCCTAACAATCTGACACAACTGGCTGATCACTCAGCTGGGGTAAGTTGGTGTAATCACCTCTTACTTAGGTGTAGTATACCTATACCTAACCTTAAATGGGACACCTGGTAACCTATAAGTCACTCCTATGGCAGGCCTTAACAATCCTGAAGGCAGAGTGCTTGGTTCCATGTGAGATGGTGCTCTGGCATGAGCTGAGCCTGTCTGCAGTGGTCGGAACAACTTCCTTCTACTGTTTCCAGATATCGTCATACCATATACTCTTAAGTGCATTATGAACCTCGCGGTTAAATGCTATCTTTGGTTTGGCTTTATCAAAACATGTCGAGTAAGGTGTCATACGAATTGGAATACTAACCCCTCGCCAATTCTGGCGACGGGGTTAGCATTCCACCCTTCTAGAGGGACACGACATGTACAGTACCTGAAACCCGGGTAAAATCAGACATAGCCTCAGCTCCACAAAATGGATGCTGCCACCACAGACACAAGTCTGCCCTCCTGCTGCTGGGAGTCCTTCCAGCTTGGGAGGTGTGGACAAAGGGTTTCCTGCCAGGGGAGGTGCGTGCACCACCCCAGACAGGATTTTGTGTATTGGTCAGGTAGGGCTTGAAAGAAACCAGACATGCCTGTGGCTCACAAGGAGCCTCGGTGCATATGCCAGTTCAAACCGGTCCTGGGGCACACCAGTCCCGGGCCTGGGGCGAGCTGGACAAAGGATTGGGGGTGTAACCACCCCCCTTCCTGGTCCCACCCATAGGGAGGGACCTAGCAGGTAGTCCGGCCCCTAGAATCCGAATAAAGGTAGGAGCTGTGTCCTAAGACTTTAGACATCCTGGAATCAACTTGAAACTAAGAAGAAGACGGGAACTTCGACATTCTGCTGCACAGAAGACTGAAGAAAATCTCCCCTGTGGTCAGGGAGTGACCACCTTGCTAACGCAAGCACCATCCAGCGAATCACCGTCTGCTTTGCCGCCGCCTCCCGCCGGAGCCCGAGCCCAGAGACTGACAAGACCTGGACCTCCAGACCTCTCACCGCCCGATCCACAGTCCCTGAAAAGAGGAGACCCGTGGAGGCACCGAGACACGTGGAGCCAGCCATCTTGGATCGACTACGACAAGCTGACAAGTGCAACAACCGAGGCTCCCTCCAAGTTGTGCTTTGGGTCCTGAGAAGCCCAACCCTCGAGCAGCATCTGCACCAAAGGTGAGCCCTCCAGCATCTCCACGATCTGCGTGGGGCCCTTCTGCATTTTGCCACTCGACGCGCCTAACCGGTTGCTGGCCCGCTGGCTAGTGGCCATCTTGGCGACGAAATCTACGACAAACACCGCTGGTCTGGTTGCTCCAGACTGGCCCTTGCTCCCCTCCAAAGGAGCAATCCCTCTGACCTTGCTGGTCAGAACCAACAGCTGATTTCCGAATCCTCCTTCAATTGCTTTTGCCAAGGCTTGTTTGCTTCGATCAAGTCGCCGACACCGCCGACAGCGAGAGCCTGCGTGGGACAGCTCGTGAGCCGACTCCTGGACGTCGTCGACCTTCAGGGACCACGTGGCTGCGGAGACAAGCTACCCCTCATCACCTGTTTGCACCCGACATCGCCTGGTACCCACCTGGTGCCACGCTGGTCACTGGCTAGTGACTGTGAACACTGTCCCCTCTGCTTACAGGTCTTCAACATCTCCGATCCACTCTTGGATCCACTGCATCTCTTCCCGACCGACCGCCTGCAGCACTTTTGTCTACAGGCCCCACGGAACAGATAGAAGAAACCCGACGCACTTCGAGGCCTATGCACCCGCTTCCTGTGGGTGAGGTAAAGCTGGTACTCCGGTGCCCATGTGTAGTAATACATCTCTAGTGCCTGTGTTCCAAATCTTAAGTTCCTAGTCAACCCGGAAGATCTCCTTTGCAGTAACTTTGTACTTTTTACGCACCCATTGAAACCTATGGGAGCACGCGTGTGACTATTTGCTCTGCACACGCCACCCGTGGACCTCCTGGTCACTAACTGACGTTAGCTCCTTGTAGGCCCAGCGATTCTAGAGGCCCTAGGCCTTTTCCCTTTTCTGTTCGTGGTACTTATACCACTATTTTAGTATATGGTTCGAGTGGCCACCAGGGCCTATCCATATAAAGTGCAACTTCTGTGTATTCTGTGATAATCTTGTTTGACGATTTGTGCTCCTGTGCTCATAAAGAGACTAGGGGTTACTTTGAGAAATAAATACATATATATTTTGAATATATATCTGTGTGGTGTCCTTTCATTGGTATAAAAGGGGGTTACTATTGGTAAAACAGCTTGCTTAACACGCTTCACGAGTGTAGCCTCAAAGACTGCTTAGCCTACGCTACCACTAGGGCAGCTAGTCCGAAAAGGTTGACTTACAACCACACCATAAGGGTTGCTTGGCATGGTACAAGGTGATCACTTTAACTAGTGAGCATCATATACCAGGCCAACTTCTCACATTGGTGAGCAGCGGTTGGATTTGAGCTTGCTGTGTTTTACCATTGTAATCTCTTGGTTACCAATTGAAAGATCACATAGGTACCTGTAGGTACATATAAAACAAGAGTAGATATACATAAGTTCTACTGAACTTAGTTGTTGTAGAGCAAAGGGAGTAGCACACCCTGACTACAACTACTAGATAGGTTTAGTAGGTAAACCCAAGTGTAGGTAGATTGCAACACATCCACCCACACTTAAGAGCAATGGCCGGGGCAGAGGGGTCCACTGTACCCATCTCTGTTGAGAGTGACCCCCAGAGGGCACCATCCAGCTTTGCTACCCTTAATCAGAATGAGCTCAGGCATTTGGCAACTCTTAGAGGCCTTAAACAGCCCAAGAACCCAAACTCTGCTGAGCTCAGAGAGCTCTTACAGAATGATGAGAATCAGAGAGCACTCAAGAAAGCTTCCCAGTTAGCCCCCTTAGGGACAGGAACAGGAGGCCCCCCTTCTAAAGATGCCACTGAAGTACCCCTTCCCAATAGTCACCCCTTAGATGGGATGCCTACCACAGAGGATGAGAGTGAAAAGGATACTGACAGTAGTGAGGATGAAGGGAGAACTAGCCCAGTGCCAAGTGTTATACTTGGCCCAGCTAAACCAAGGCTATTGGGGACTGACAGTGGGTTCAACCCACTGGATCTCCCCAGTGGACTTAACACAGGGCTGGGAAGGCAAAGGAATCGCTCAGGTGACTCCAATGCTTCCCATGGCTCTAGAGGCTCTCAAGGTCACTCCAGGAGAAGGATGACCACCCCTCAGAGGAGGGAACATGAGGCCAAGATGCAAGAGGCCCAGCTGAGGATCAGGAAGCAGGAGCTAGAAGTAGCCCTGATGGAAGAGAAACTTAGCAAGGCTAGACAGCATAAAGAGAGTGGGTCTATACCCACTGGTGGCAGCATTGTCCCTAAGGACAAAGATAGGGTTTTCGACAATAGAAACCTGTCTAAGGTTGTGCCCCCCTACAAAAGTGGGGATGACATCCACAAGTGGATAACTGCTCTTGAGAGAGCCTGCAAAGTACAGCAGGTTCCTGAAGATCAGTGGGCAGCAATCCTCTGGCTCTCCTTTGAAGGAAGAGGCAGAGACAGACTCCTCACTGTTAGAGAAGAGGATGTCAGAAACTACAGAGTCCTGAAGAGTGTTCTAGTTGATGGGTTAGGCTTAACCACTGAGCAGTACAGGTTAATGTTCAGAGACACCCAAAAGACACAGACTCAGGACTGGTCTGAATACATTGAATGTGCCACTAAGGCTTTGGAGGGTTGGTTGCTGGGAAGTAAGGTATCTGATTTTACAGGATTGTATAATTTGATGATGAGAGAACAGATTTTAAATAACTGTCAAAACCAGCAACTGCATCAACACTTGGTTGACTCTGATCTGACCTCTCCCCAAGAATTGGGAAAGAAGGCAGACAAATGGGTCAGAACCAGGGTTAAGCAAAAGAACCAGAACCAGGGCCAAGGGGGTGATCAGAAGAAAACAGACCAAAAGGGTGGAGATCAGAAACCTAAAGACCAGAAGTCTTCAACAGGGCCCCAAACTACTGCTAAGGAGGGTGGGTCCCAACAACAGTCCAAAAAGAAGAAAGAAGGTCAAAAGAAACCCTGGTGCAATCATTGCAAGAATACAACTCACTGGACTAGTGATTGCAAAAAGGGTGGAGCCCCCAACACTGTTGCCCCTAAGGCACCTGCTCCCAGTACTACTGTTAGCAGTGTTGGTCCCCAGACAAAGGGTGTAGTGGGAATCACTATGGGAACTGAAGGAGATTCTGACTTAGACAGAACCCTTACACAGGCAGTCTTGATCTGTGATGGGGACATTGATTTGTCCCTGACTGTGAGCCCCAGTAACCTGGGCAAGTACAGACAGACTCCTTTAATTAATGACAAAGTGGCTCAAGCCTACAGGGACACATGTGCCAGTGTCACTATGGTGACACCAGGCTTTGTGGATCCTGGACAGTACATACCAGGTGAGAACTACCTGGTGACCAATGCCAGCAATGCCACTACTTCACATAGTGTGGCAGTTGTTAACTTCTCATGGGGAGGGGTAACTGGCCTCAAAAGGGTTGTGGTTAGTGCAGACCTCCCAGTAGAATGTTTGTTGGGCAATGACCTAGAGAGTTCTCTATGGTCAGAAGTGGAGTACAGGACTCATGCAGAGATGTTAGGTATATCATCACATGTCCTTGCTGTGACCAGGTCACAGGCCAAAAAGTGCCTCACTGAACCTCAGGTCTTGGATCCTGGAACAATGGACCAAGCACCTACCAAGAAGAAGAACAGGAGGGTCAAGGCTGTGCCTTCCCCCCTGCCTCAGAGTGATGATCAGCCTTCCCAGGAAGCTGATCCAGAGGACCCTGAAGGAACTGTCCCTGAAGAGCTTGAACCTGATCAGGTTGAGTTTCTGGGGACAGGGGGACCTTCAAGGGCTGACTTGAGGCAGGCTCAGTTATCCTGTCCCTCTCTTGAACCCCCCAGACAGCTGGCTGCTGCTGAGGCTGCTGGGAATGCTCAAGGTACCCATAAAGTGTATTGGGATGAAGGGCTCCTTTATTCAGAGGCTAGAGACCCCAAGCCTGGTGCAACCAGGAGGTTGGTTATACCTCTGCAATTTAGGGGCTTCCTCCTTACCTTGGCCCATGATATTCCTTTAGCAGGACACCTAGGCCAGAACAAGACCTGGGACAGACTTGTCCCTCACTTTCACTGGCCTCATATGAATGAAGATACAAAGGAGTTTTGTCGCTCCTGTGTTACCTGCCAAGCCAGTGGCAAATCAGGTGGCACAACAAAGGCCCCCCTGATACCACTACCTGTGGTGGGGGTTCCCTTTGAAAGAGTGGGAATAGACATAGTGGGTCCCATGGATCCTCCCACTGCATCTGGGCACAGATTTATACTGGTGGTAGTGGATCATGCCACCAGGTATCCAGAGGCAATTCCCCTTAGGACCACTACAGCACCTGTTGTGGCCAGGGCCCTGCTGGGAGTATTCTCCAGAGTGGGGTTTCCTAAGGAGGTAGTATCTGACAGAGGTACCAACTTTATGTCAGGATACTTGACAGCTATGTGGAAGGAATGTGGTGTCAACTACAAGTTCACCACCCCTTATCACCCACAATGCAATGGGCTTGTTGAGAGATTCAACAAGACCCTAAAGGGTATGATCAAAGGATTACCTGAAAAGCTCAGGCGAAGATGGGATATCCTTCTACCCTGCCTTCTGTTTGCTTACAGAGAGGTCCCACAAAAAGGAGTTGGCTACAGCCCCTTTGAATTGTTGTTTGGGCACCCTGTGAGAGGCCCACTGTGTTTGGTGAAGGAAGGATGGGAGTTACCTCTCAAAAAGCCTAAGCTAGACATAGTGGACTATGTACTTGGTCTCCGCTCCAGGATGGCTGAGTATATGGAGAAGGCATCCAAAAACCTTGAGGCAAGCCAGGCCTTACAGAAAGCTTGGCATGACCAAAAGGCTGTCTTGGTTGAGTATCAGCCAGGACAGAAGGTATGGGTGTTGGAGCCAGTGGCCCCAGCAGCACTCCAAGACAAATGGTCTGGACCCCATACAATCCTGGAAAAGAAGGGAGAGGTCACCTACTTGGTGGACCTAGGAACTCCCAGGAGTCCCCACAGGGTACTCCATGTTAACAGGCTTAAAGCATATGTTGACAGGGCAGACATGGGCTTGCTCATGGCTACAGATGAGGGACAGGAGGAAGAGAGTGACCCTCTCCCAGACCTGTTGTCTCAGAACCCTGAAGATGGCTCAGTTGAAGGAGTGACCCTTGGAGGCAACCTCACTGCCCATCAGCAGACTGAATGTAGACAGGTTCTACAATCATTTTCACATATGTTTTCCTTGATACCTAGTCAAACTGACTGGTGTACCCATGTTGTGGACACTGGTGACAGTCTGCCTGTAAAGAACAAACTTTACAGACAACCTGACCACGTCAGGGACTGTATAAAGGCTGAGGTACATAAAATGCTGGAATTAGGTGTCATTGAACCCTCAGAGAGCCCCTGGGCTAGCCCAGTTGTTCTGGTCCCCAAACCTCACACCAAAGATGGCAAGAGAGAGATGAGGTTCTGTGTGGACTACAGAGGACTCAATGCTGTCACCAGGACAGATGCACACCCTATTCCAAGGGCAGATGAGCTCATAGACAAACTAGCTTCTGCAAAGTTTTTGAGCACATTTGACTTGACAGCTGGCTATTGGCAAATCAGATTAGCTGAGGAGTCTAAGGCCAAAACAGCATTCTCAACCCCAGGTGGGCATTATCAGTTTGTGGTGATGCCCTTTGGTCTGAAGAATGCACCTGCCACCTTCCAAAGGCTGGTGAACCAAGTCCTTACCGGGTTGGATGACTTTTGCGCAGCATATCTTGATGACATTGCTGTCTTTAGTTCCACCTGGGAGGATCACCTGATCCACCTGAAGAAGGCTCTTGAGGCTCTGCAAAGGGCAGGCCTCACTATCAAGGCTACTAAGTGCCAGATAGGGCAGAGTAAGGTTGTGTATTTGGGCCACCTTGTAGGTGGGGGCCAAGTTCAACCACTGGAGAGTAAGATACAGTCCATCAAGGATTGGTCCCCTCCAACCACCCAGACTCAAGTTCGAGCTTTCTTGGGCTTGACTGGGTATTACAGGAAGTTTGTTAAGAACTATGGGTCCATTGTGACTCCTCTTAATGATCTGACATCCAAGAAGATGCCCAAAAAGGTTCAGTGGACAGTAAGCTGTCAAAAGGCATTTGATGACCTGAAGGAGGCCATGTGCTCTGCACCTATCCTGAAAAGTCCTGACTACTCCAAAGAGTTTATTGTCCAAACAGATGCTTCTGAGTTGGGTGTGGGAGCTGTGCTGTCACAACTTAATGTAGATGGTCAAGACCAACCCATTGCTTTTATTAGCAGAAGGTTGACCCCCAGAGAGAAGAATTGGTCAGCTATTGAGAGGGAGGCCTTTGCTGTGGTGTGGGCCCTGAAGAAGCTGAGGCCATACTTGTTTGGCACTCACTTCAAGATTCAGACCGACCATAAGCCCCTCTTGTGGCTAAATCAGATGAAGGGTGAAAACCCCAAACTGCTTAGGTGGTCCATTTCCCTACAGGGGATGGACTTTACAGTGGAGCACCGGCCAGGTACTGACCATGGGAATGCAGATGGTCTCTCCAGGTACTTCCACTTAGGACATGAAGACGAGACTGGTCAAGGCTAGTTTAATGTCCCAGCGTTTGGGGGGGGGTTGTGTAGGAGAGTAGGGTCTGCTATCCTATGGTCACCCCAAATTTTTGCTTTTTGCTTCACTGGTTTTTGACATATTGAGGCTGTGGGCCTGCCAATCAGACCCCCAGCCTGCTGTTCTCTCTACTAAATTAAAACTATGCACCCTAGGTGCATAACCAATTGGAAGTGGATCACCCTGTCAGCCCCTGTACCAGTGTACACTAGGTACCCAGGGCATTGGTGTACCCAAGGCCTGCCAGGGGCTGCAGCATGTATTATGCCACCCCAGGCTTGGCCTAACAATCTGACACAACTGGCTGATCACTCAGCTGGGGTAAGTTGGTGTAATCACCTCTTACTTAGGTGTAGTATACCTATACCTAACCTTAAATGGGACACCTGGTAACCTATAAGTCACTCCTATGGCAGGCCTTAACAATCCTGAAGGCAGAGTGCTTGGTTCCATGTGAGATGGTGCTCTGGCATGAGCTGAGCCTGTCTGCAGTGGTCGGAACAACTTCCTTCTACTGTTTCCAGATATCGTCATACCATATACTCTTAAGTGCATTATGAACCTCGCGGTTAAATGCTATCTTTGGTTTGGCTTTATCAAAACATGTCGAGTAAGGTGTCATACGAATTGGAATACTAACCCCTCGCCAATTCTGGCGACGGGGTTAGCATTCCACCCTTCTAGAGGGACACGACATGTACAGTACCTGAAACCCGGGTAAAATCAGACATAGCCTCAGCTCCACAAAATGGATGCTGCCACCACAGACACAAGTCTGCCCTCCTGCTGCTGGGAGTCCTTCCAGCTTGGGAGGTGTGGACAAAGGGTTTCCTGCCAGGGGAGGTGCGTGCACCACCCCAGACAGGATTTTGTGTATTGGTCAGGTAGGGCTTGAAAGAAACCAGACATGCCTGTGGCTCACAAGGAGCCTCGGTGCATATGCCAGTTCAAACCGGTCCTGGGGCACACCAGTCCCGGGCCTGGGGCGAGCTGGACAAAGGATTGGGGGTGTAACCACCCCCCTTCCTGGTCCCACCCATAGGGAGGGACCTAGCAGGTAGTCCGGCCCCTAGAATCCGAATAAAGGTAGGAGCTGTGTCCTAAGACTTTAGACATCCTGGAATCAACTTGAAACTAAGAAGAAGACGGGAACTTCGACATTCTGCTGCACAGAAGACTGAAGAAAATCTCCCCTGTGGTCAGGGAGTGACCACCTTGCTAACGCAAGCACCATCCAGCGAATCACCGTCTGCTTTGCCGCCGCCTCCCGCCGGAGCCCGAGCCCAGAGACTGACAAGACCTGGACCTCCAGACCTCTCACCGCCCGATCCACAGTCCCTGAAAAGAGGAGACCCGTGGAGGCACCGAGACACGTGGAGCCAGCCATCTTGGATCGACTACGACAAGCTGACAAGTGCAACAACCGAGGCTCCCTCCAAGTTGTGCTTTGGGTCCTGAGAAGCCCAACCCTCGAGCAGCATCTGCACCAAAGGTGAGCCCTCCAGCATCTCCACGATCTGCGTGGGGCCCTTCTGCATTTTGCCACTCGACGCGCCTAACCGGTTGCTGGCCCGCTGGCTAGTGGCCATCTTGGCGACGAAATCTACGACAAACACCGCTGGTCTGGTTGCTCCAGACTGGCCCTTGCTCCCCTCCAAAGGAGCAATCCCTCTGACCTTGCTGGTCAGAACCAACAGCTGATTTCCGAATCCTCCTTCAATTGCTTTTGCCAAGGCTTGTTTGCTTCGATCAAGTCGCCGACACCGCCGACAGCGAGAGCCTGCGTGGGACAGCTCGTGAGCCGACTCCTGGACGTCGTCGACCTTCAGGGACCACGTGGCTGCGGAGACAAGCTACCCCTCATCACCTGTTTGCACCCGACATCGCCTGGTACCCACCTGGTGCCACGCTGGTCACTGGCTAGTGACTGTGAACACTGTCCCCTCTGCTTACAGGTCTTCAACATCTCCGATCCACTCTTGGATCCACTGCATCTCTTCCCGACCGACCGCCTGCAGCACTTTTGTCTACAGGCCCCACGGAACAGATAGAAGAAACCCGACGCACTTCGAGGCCTATGCACCCGCTTCCTGTGGGTGAGGTAAAGCTGGTACTCCGGTGCCCATGTGTAGTAATACATCTCTAGTGCCTGTGTTCCAAATCTTAAGTTCCTAGTCAACCCGGAAGATCTCCTTTGCAGTAACTTTGTACTTTTTACGCACCCATTGAAACCTATGGGAGCACGCGTGTGACTATTTGCTCTGCACACGCCACCCGTGGACCTCCTGGTCACTAACTGACGTTAGCTCCTTGTAGGCCCAGCGATTCTAGAGGCCCTAGGCCTTTTCCCTTTTCTGTTCGTGGTACTTATACCACTATTTTAGTATATGGTTCGAGTGGCCACCAGGGCCTATCCATATAAAGTGCAACTTCTGTGTATTCTGTGATAATCTTGTTTGACGATTTGTGCTCCTGTGCTCATAAAGAGACTAGGGGTTACTTTGAGAAATAAATACATATATATTTTGAATATATATCTGTGTGGTGTCCTTTCATTGGTATAAAAGGGGGTTACTATTGGTAAAACAGCTTGCTTAACACGCTTCACGAGTTTAGCCTCAAAGACTGCTTAGCCTACGCTACCACTAGGGCAGCTAGTCCGAAAAGGTTGACTTACAACCACACCATAAGGGTTGCTTGGCATGGTACAAGGTGATCACTTTAACTAGTGAGCATCATATACCAGGCCAACTTCTCACAATAGTGAAAAATGAAATTGTCGGTATTTCACTATAAGGACATGTTACACACACTAGTACATGTCCTACCTTTCACATACACTGCACCCTGCCCAGGGGGGTACCTTGGGCCACCATAGGGGTGTCGTATGTGTAAACAAAGGGAAGGGTAAGTCCTGGCAAGTGGGTACACTGGCCAGGTCGACATGGTAGTTAACAAACTGCTCAGAGGTACTGCAGTGGCAGGTCTGAGACAACTTTTCTGGGCTACTCATGTGGGTGGCACAATCAGTGCTGCAAGCCCACTAGTAGCATTTGAGTTACCAGCCCTGGCACATTCAGTGCACTTTACTAGGGACCTACTGGTAAAACAAATACGCCAATCATGGATAACTAATCACCATAACAATTTACACAGAGAGTATATGCACTTTAGCACTGATCAGCAGTGCTAAAGTGCCAAGAGTCCTATAGCCAACAACCACAGGTCAGGAAAAACAAAGGAGGAAGAAGCAAAAAGTTTGGGGATATCCCTGCAAAAAGGGCCTTTTCCAACACATCTATTTTAAGACTTTATGTGAACCTTTTCAGAGTTACGTAACATGAATAAAATTAAACTTGAACTTGAAACGTGAAACTCTTTCTCCATCACTTAATTGTTGCTTTCACTTGGACCTAAAGTTCAAAATGCAAAAGATTTTCATTTTGTGTCAACCACTTCAACTGT
Source organism: Triturus cristatus (assembly GCF_964204655.1). Lineage (NCBI taxonomy): Eukaryota > Metazoa > Chordata > Amphibia > Caudata > Salamandridae > Triturus > Triturus cristatus. The sequence continues at coordinate 970,249,030 of NC_140582.1, forward strand.
GGGAGAACATTGCTAAATCCCTGAGCACTTCTTCTCAATTTAACATCAACTGTTATATGTAAGTGAGGGATTGTGGCTTATTAGAACTTGTGTTGACATATTATCCCTTTGTATTTCTTTAAAGCCATTTTAATGTACCTAGTTTCATTCATAACTTAAACCTTTTTTGAGCATCTGCTTGTGTGGTTCCATTTGACTAGAAAATCTTGGAAGAAGTAATAATCACACATGCTAAAACACATACAAACTTTTACCTATTTTTTGAGGCGAGGTACTTCTCCAGTTATAACATTATCAAATTCTCCCTTAATTTAAAAGCACACTTGCCTTGCTGCAAAGGCATACCTTTTTTTATGTCTCGCCTAGCATTGCAACGCAAGTGCGCAGCAATCGCTTTGCGAGGCATGCAGTATACACTATAGTTTGGAAGTTTTGTGGAAGCTCCGCCCACTCTCCGGCCATTGGCTTAGGTTCTAAATGCTGCCTTCCGATTGGTTTTAAGCTTGTTAGTCCCTCCCCATAACAGCCATGTCAGTCATTTGTGTCCTTCCACGGCTACTGGCCCCTTCACAGCACAGACTACTTTCTTCTTTTTAGGTCTTGCCTAGCGTTGCAGCGCGAATGCGCCACCATCGCTTTGTGAGGCATGCAGTATACACTATAGTGTGGAAGCTTTGTGGAAGCTCCACCCACTCTCCGGCCCATCTTCTTCATTGGCTTAGGTTCTAAATGCTGCCTTCCGATTGGTTTTAAGCTTGTTAGTCCCTCCCCATAACAGCCATGTCAGTCATTTGTGTCCTTCCACAGCTACTGGCCCCTTCACAGCACATACTACTTTCTTCCTGTGCCCCCCTCCCGCAGTCCAATGCCTTCTCGCTGCCGCCCCCCCTCATGCCTTGTCGCCCGCACGTATTGCTATTTGCAATGCAATCGGTCTTGCGTAAATGCGAGTCATATTGCATTGCCAATGCTTGTTGGTATTACTCTAATCTGTTTTACACAGTGCTTTAGGGTCACAACATTATATAACCTAGCCTGTAGATGAGACAATATCCGCGGTTCAGCAATTAGACGAAAGAAAATGTATGCTCTCCGGCTTTCCCTTATTCGCTGCGTCAATGTCAGTGCCGACAGAGCCCACAGGAGGGCAGCAGAGCTCCAAACAAAATGACTTTGCAGCAATTTATTTTCAAGATAATCAAACTGCCCATCTCAGAACCATAATTTCAAGGTACGCTGCAGAATATGAAAATTCTCTATTTCCATACATGTGGGCTAAGTAAAATTCAGCAATCCAACACACTTAAGAATTGATTTCAGACATTTTCAATTGTGCGCCCCAATCAGTATTGTCCTCTTGTTCCGATCAGTATATTGCTTCAAGAGGAAAGGTTTATCCATTCATTAAAAAGAGTGACTTAAGTGTTTTTTACACTGGAAAATAAACATCTGGGATTTAATTTAAAAAAATCAGAGATTAAGGTACTCAAACATTTCTTGCTGAGTACAAACGTGTCCCCTACCACTCCTGGCCCGACTAGTCTCCTGTTTGTGACAATCTCTTGGGGCTCCCAGACATTTCCCAGGTCACAGCGCGGGCAAAAAGATGTACTCTGCAGGAGGAAGAGAGGCTCTGCTGCTGGGTGAACCGTGCGCAGCTTGTTCTAAAACCCACGGCATAGCAAATATGCAGTAAGTATGTTTTAAAAATGACTTAATAGGTTTCTTTTTGCTACAGAGTACATGCAGTTCTCTTAGATTATTGACTCGTTCAAGTAAGTGAATTGTGTAGCTGTGGTGGGCCAGCCCCTGGACTGCTCACTTAACTAGTGTTACATTTTGAAATAATACAGCCTGCTGTGACCGCTGTGTGTATCTCCCAGCCTCTCCTGAGGCTTGCCCAGCACCATGCTGTCATGACACTGCTAACTGCACCAGCCGGAGTCCGCGAGTCAGCTGACTCTAATTAATGTACGCTATAGGCCCGAGGCTGCTGGGCTCTGTGTTAGGGCCTCTCACACCCTGTTAGTTGGTTCTGCAGTATAAACGCAAGTCCTTGCTACTTTTAGTATTAATTCTTAGCGGACCCATGTGACCTGTTTTCTAGCTGTCCGCTTTTTTTTTTCCTAGTGGTGACATCTGAGGCTAATATTAGTAGTTACTTCACAAGTCTTACTTTCCTGCTTACAGCATTCACTTATGAATAAGGTGGCCCTTGCAGTGACAGCTTTACCGACTTAGTTCACCCCACTCCAAGTGAAAAAAAAATTCCCATCACATAAATGTTTTGCATGGCCTCGTCTTGGACAACAAACACCACCAGGTAAAAGTGATTTGTTTTATTTTCCTTGTTTTATCATGCTCCTTTTCTTTTCTTTTTGTCTAAATGGCATTGCTTCGGCCTTTTTATTCTTATTAGTCAATACATTATTCCAACCAAAATTCACAAGTTTAGTATATGATCAGCATTATACAAAAGAAGCAATAGAATAGCAATAGAATAAAACACATACTTCTCATCACTTTTATGAAATATTTAAGTTAACAAGACTCGGTGTCAAGAACAGAAGTATGGGCATGGCCTTCAATGCTATGTCATGTGAAGTGATGCTCACCCTCTTTCATATCTGCCAAGGTTTCAGATTGCTATGTATGATATTTTGGAATTATGACTCGGCCACCTCCTGAATTTGCAGCTGTTTTAAGATCTTAGAGTTTCTCGTTGCTCAAATAGGTCAGATTTCTGATATTTATGTTTCCCTCATTTTTTATTGGTTGATTTTGCAGGCAAGAAAAGTGTCACTCATAGTGGTTCTAATGGCACTCTTAATTACACAGAAATTATGAAAATGTCACACATAGCAATTTAAAACCTTGGCAGATATGCTCTTGGGTAATTTCTGCGTTTCCTACCTCATGCTTCAGCTGCTCAGTGTTTCTCCCACCGGAACACCAGAGCAGTAAACCCCGATCCCTACAGCGCATACGGAACTTCACTTCCGTTACAGTCCATTAAAGGAGCAAGTTGTTCAGAGCACGAGCCCGAAGCACTCCCACACGTGGGTTGTGGGAGCTTGCGAGTGGAATGTGAATAGGAAAGCACTGAGCCACAGTGGGATGAGTGCTGTGTGCATCGTCGAAGGAAAAGTATTATTCAGATGCGTTGGTGCTTAATTTGTCAAATAATGAGTACCGGTGCCCAGAGCTCTGCTCGAAGCCCTATTAAATCAATCAATCAATCATTCATGGCATTTATATCGCGCACTACTCACCCAGAAGGGTCTCAAGGCGCTTGGGGAGGGGGGTCTGCTACTGCTCGAACAGCCAGGTCTTGAGCTGTTTCCTGAAGGCGAGGTGGTCCTGGGTCAGCCGCAGGTGGACGGGCAGGGAGTTCCATGTCTTAGCCGCTAGGTAGGAGAAGGATCTTCCTCCAGCAGTGGCTCTCTGGATGCGAGGCACGACGGCGAGGGCGAGGTTCGCCGATCGTAGCTGGCGGGTGGGCGTGTAGAAGGTCAGGCGGTCGTTGAGGTACCTTGGGCCCAGGTCGTGGAGGGATTTGTGTGCGTGGGTGAGGAGTCTGAACGTGATCCTCTTGTTGACAGGGAGCCAGTGTAGGTCTCTCAGGTGGCTCGAGATGTGCCTGCGTTGGGGGACGTCCAGGATGATTCGGGCGGAGGCGTTCTGGATGCGCTGGAGTCTCTTCTGAAGCTTGGCTGTTGTTCCGGCGTAGAGGGTGTTTCCATAGTCCAGTCTGCTGTTGATGAGGGCCTGGGTGACCGTCTTCCTTGTCTCGGTCGGAATCCATTGGAAGATCTTGCGGAGCATACGGAGTGTGTGGAAGCAAGATGAGGAGACGGCGTTGACTTGTCTGGTCATCGATAGGGAGGAGTCCAGGATGACGCCCAAGTTGCGTGCGTGGTCTGTTGGCTTGGGTGCGGTGCCTAGGGCTGGGGGCCACCAGGAGTCGTCCCATGCGGAGGGCGATGGTCCCAGGATGAGGACTTCTGTCTTGTCCGTGTTCAACTTTAGGTGGCTGTTGTTCATCCATTCGGCGACGTCTTTCATCCCTTCGTGGAGGCTCGCTTTGGCGGTGTCGGGGTCTTTGGTGAGGGAGAGGATCAGCTGGGTGTCATCGGCGTAGGAAATGATGTTCAGGTTGTGATTGCGAGCGATGGCAGCTAGTGGTTTCATGTAGATAATGTAAATAAATGTCGGCGGGCCGAATACCAGGGCTCTCTAGAATTGAAACCACCCCAGGCTTTTTTAATCCAGTACCTGACACCCTTGGCTCGTTTATTCCTGTTGCTGGTTCCTGCTGTCTCCCTTTGTGACGGTAGTTAATTCTTTCTCATCCTCCTTCTTTCCCCTTTGTGTGTTTAGGTCGAGCATTCAAGACCTCTTGTATATACTTTAGTATATACATATTATATACTTATATGTGTATGTACTATGTGGGCTCTGGAAATCAGGCCTAGGACTTGTCTGCTTCCGCTTAAGGACTTTTTCTTTCTGTTCAACTGCCTCTATTTGTCTTGATAGAAAACGACCAGCAAAGGTCAATAAAATACCAGAATCACTTTAGCATGCTCTAGATTCCAGTCCATAGAAATTGTCTTCCACGAGCACCCGTAGACAAAAATATTTTTTTCAAATCTTGTATTTTCAGTGATATTAAAAACAGAGCTTTGGACTATACCATTTCCTGCTGAAAGGCAGTATTTCTCTCCATGTGTTCACATACCTGCTGTGTCACGCAGTTTGGTGCTTACTCTCCCTCAATTTTAAAGTACAAGTGATGTTCAGCAACCATGCTAATGTGCTGTACAGCTAAATACATATAGGTTCCCAAAGGCGAGACCGATTGCATTGCAAATGCTTGTTATTATAGTCATTATATGTTTTAATGTATTGTTACTGTTCCTGTTCATTTAAACCATGTACCAAAATATCAACTAATCTACAATCCTCCCAGGTAGAACAACAACCTAATTAATGAATTCTCAGGCCTCCTTGCCACCTCTTCCATCTGACATGCCCACACCTTCTCAGGCAACACAAGCTCAAAAAAACCAACAAACACACTCTGGTAGTCAGCATAAGATGGAAAAAAGCTGTTGCAAGTTGGTAACCTTATTCATGGAGGTAAGATTTATTCAACACAGAAGCCACCATAAAAAACGATGTGAAAGCACAACTGTTTTCTTCCAACCATCAAGAAAGAGACACAACATCTTACCTAATAACATTCCAACACCCAAACATTCCAATTATATTACCTCGCTAAAATTCTACAACTGCTTTCAGACACATATGCGTCTGAACTGTCACACACACCTTTCAACCTTCTTGATAAACTCAGCTTGGTACAGCATGTCACAAAACCAAGACACACCAAAGGATTCATGCTCTACCTTGTCTTCTCAGTGGGCCCGATTCAATCTGAGACAAAATCCTAAACTTACTACTTTTGGTATTCACAGAAGGCATTTAGTAGTAGTAAAGTTAGCATTTTGTCTTAAGTCTGTCTTAAGTCTGTCTTAAATTTGTCTTAAGTCAAACTTAAGACAAAATCCTAACTTTACTACTACTAAATGCCTTCTGTGAATACCAAAAGTAGTAAGTTTAGGATTTTGTCTCAGAATCAGTTCTGTGAATCAGGCCCCTTATCAACAACAATCCAGTACAAACCAGTCATATCCCTGGATTGACCTGACTACTTTATCATCCCCATCTCCCTCCTACCAACAAACCATGGTCAACCCAGAAGATAAAACTACATTTTCAGATCCATCAAAGACTTCTCCATAGACATCCTAATGCTGGAACTCATCTCTCATCCTATTAACTCTACGTCTGATGCCTAGTCCCTTCTGAAGAACTTCAACACTTTTTTGGGAAACTATGTGAACGTAATACTCCTTCCACTGAACTTGTTTTCACCCAAAACAAATCCTTGTAAAATAATTGATTTTTTTCTGGTATGCACTGGGTTTGGTATCCAATTTGCACAACCTATTATCTTACCATTCTTCTTTGAACTTGGTACAATAAGTAATTGAAAAAGGGAAGCCTGAATTAGCCATACAGTCTGCGTCACATATTAGCTTTTAAAATTTTTATCCTCAATAGTCAATATTGGAGTGTGTAAATTATTTTCTACATCTGAATACTTCCACACCATATTTACTTTCAACCTCCTTGTTGACCTACATAGCTTGGTAAAATGACCAATGCGCACACAGCTACTCCATTCCTTAGCCCAGGGCACGCCTTGCCATTTCTATAATTAATAAATATTGTGCTTGACATGCACTGCCCGTTCATTGGACCTTAATTTAACTCAGCCTTTCAATTTTTCACAGGAATAGCCATTTTGCCCTCTTTTGCAATAACAATTACAGTGTCACTTTTTACACAGCTGACAATGTGATTTAACACCTTTCATAACTGTAGATCATTCCATACCTTTTGCTATAGCTATAGTCTGTTGTGAAGTAGGATTTTTACATAATATCAAACATGCATGGGCTTTCTTGCTAAAACAATCACTATTAGTTGATCTCTACTGAGTTTTTCAAAGATGCATCACCTAATTGATGTTCTGCTAATGGGGTGAAAAGTGTTTGCCATGCTCCTCCTAAAGAGAGGGGAAAAATTACAAACTTAGCATAAGCTGTAAAATTGCTGCCTTAATTTAAAAGACTGTCAAAGACTACGAAGAAACATTTAGATGGACTAAACCTCTGCATCATTTTCATGTGTCTCTGCTATTGCATTTTGTGATTTGTGTATTTTTCACACCTTAGAGCTTATTGAGACTTTCTTTCAAAGACTACACATAAAATTTACAGCAAGTGCACGATGGTGCACAATGCAGCCTGAACAACCATATGATTCTGTGGCATAGCATGGGAGTGAAATGGTTGGTCCTTTTGAGGCAATATGCAAAAACATACTTTAAACACAGCTGCCATGTACAACAGCATAGAAAAATGTATAATATTACATTCAATTATAGATTTTTTTAACTAACTGTCAATGGCACACATGTTTCACAATAGTAAATTAAACTTCTTACATAAACCACAGATGTAGAAATGAATGGTATTTATTGCCATAGTGTATGTGACTTGCAGAATGAATAATAACTATTTGTGTGTCATACAGAATTTATTTTTTAATTTAAAGAAGTTTTATTTCAATCAAAACAAATAACATAGAAATATCTGTTGTTCATATCATTTTGAGTGTCATAAGACAAACAGTGACATTGTAACAGAATTCATCTACACATTTCAGGACAGTGCTAAGTCCTGTAAGACTTATGTAACATCATCTTAGGACATATAACTTATGAAAAGGAGAATAAAGAAAGAACAAGCAACAAGAAGGAAGGAAAGGAAGAGGAAGGTGATAAAGAGAGTTGCAATAAGATAGATAGCATGGTTCTACTTCTGTCAAAGGCACTTCAATGGAGATGTTAAAAATCTATCTCAAATAATCCAGAGAGCACATTTACTCAAGATGGTTTTAATAGTAAAAAACACCGATCTAACCTCAACCATAATTTAGAACAATGTATATTCTTAAACTGAGAAGTTTCTCTCCAAGTTGTATCACATTTTCTAGCATAACATACCTAAGACCACCAGGAATGATAGGCGAGGTCCTCTGCTTTCTTCCAACTACATAAGATGGATTTTAATGCTAGTGCAAAGAGAATGATCAGCATCTTACTTTTGAGGGAGTTCAGGAGCTTTTACAGAGGGACCTAGGCAGGGTCAGGCTGAGTGTATTAGTATATCCTCATTGAAGATTTTAGAAATTTCCTGTCTAACCTTCTCTCAAAAGTGGATATTCATCACATATTCATACATCCTGTCCATTAGGGTGCACAGGGATATTCCTTACAATGCTCACATTTGTCTGATTACAATAGTCCTAATATACCAATTTTATAAAGAGTCCAATGTGCCTTGTGTACTAGCAGAAATCTCAATTATGTAATTATAATAGACTTCTGACAAGTTCCTAGACCAATCAAATTTGCAGACATGACAAGACCTTTCTAGGAAAGAGGACATTTTAAATTCAAGAAGTCCAAACTGGTCAGACAAAATATCTCCAAGACCTGGCCAAGCAGCAGGGAAAGCAACTATCATATAGATCCCTCGTCAAGTGAATACCCTTATTAATCAAATAATTCCAAAATAGTGTTTTTTTTCTAAAGCAATCATCTAACACAATGGTACACACAATGATTGGAGTAATAGGGGCTCTGGGCATTTATACAGTGTTAGAAAGCATCAGCTGTATCTGTGATAATTCACAAGCATGAACAGAAGGACTTTGTTTTGCTACCAAAAGTGGTATGAATGGTAACGGAACTATTAAACCCTTATCTATTGATATCCAGACCAGGTATGAACTTAGTTCAATATTTGTGAGCTAATAATGCAGTTTTATAGTTATAAAAGCCCGCTTGTCTTATTCCCCTTATTGCATTGTCTTATCGCGGTGTCCCAATTTAGCTAGAGCTAAATAAGTTTTTTTGATGGCTCATGTAAAGGAATTAATAGTGCTATTAATATTTGTTTTATAGAATTTTAAGACTAATCAGACCTGTAGCAAAGCAGATATTTAATTGACAATGGAAATAATGATCATTTTAATGGGCTCCAAACTGCCCCACCATGTTGGTATTCAAGTTTTTGACAAGGTTTTCCCAGAATGAATCCAAAGTGATTCAGCGGATTGTTAATAAATTGCTTAAAAGTAAGTGCCCTCGATTGCCTCTTCGGGTCTCTATTATTCCCTGACTCCTACTCTCCCCAATGTATATTGAGAGCCAGTATTTCAGACCTAGCTTTGTGCAGTCGATATCCTTATTTAAGGTATAGTCTTACATTATTTGTAGGATTGTCGGGACTCAAGATTGCACCTCTTTGATGAAAAGAATAACATCATTGGCATATACTGCCATGTTGTAACAGTAATTACTAATCAGGTACCCCTTGAATTGGGTTCCATTTCTGAAGATACCCATGCGTGGTTCAATTAGCAATATTAAAAAGAAAGGAGACAGTAGGGAGACCTGCCTGGTACACTGTCCTAACAAGAAGTTGGAAAGTGACCCATTAGTCTTAATATTAGCTTTTGAGTATTAATAGAGTGCTATGAAAAAATGTCATGGTACACCCCACAGAAGATGCTAGCAAGCTGCTTCTGCTAAGATCACGGCAGTGTCCATGTATCGGTGAGGGCCAGATGGTTACCTAAGGTATGCAAAGATTTCCACAATATGGGCAGTCTCAGCCTAGAGTTCGGGCTCCTGTTTAAAAATGGGTTCACGGCAAGGCTAAAGTTTCACCCTACAAACAATATAGTATTTGCAAGGATCAATAATATTGTCTGCCCAACTCCTATTTCTAAAGCAGCCGTGTCGTTATTAGGGCCATTAATGTTCCCAAACCATATAGCTTCAGTCCCATCACCCTTCAGCATCCTGATCAAAACTGAATCAAATTAATGTTAACGTGTCTCGATTACAGTATTATTACACCATTCTTCTTGCAATATCTTCAGATACAATAATTTCACTTGGCCAGCCCCCTTTCAAGGTCTGGTTTCTCTTTGCCCTGTTCTTGTCTCTTTCAAAAACATTATTCACTCTTTTGGTTTTTGCAATATTCAAGTATCTTTCTTCTTTTGACCATTTGATTGAGTCCTGTAACAATAAGGGATAGATAGTGGAATTCAACATTTAAGTAAGGGCAGAGCTACATGCAAGTTTCTATAATAGAATGAATCTTCAACAATTGCACATGTGATAATATTATCATTGCTAGCATGCCCTCTAGCATTAAGAAAGTTTGATTATACACAAGGTAGAGAGAGAAAATTATGATAGAAACCAAAAGAGAGGATGAAGAAGAAAGAAGGAAGAGCATAGAGAGGAAAACCAAAAAAATCCTATTTAAAATTGTTATCCCTTTCATCCTTAGAGTGGTTTTCCTTCAAACGTTTAGCCTACTCCCCTCCTGTATGCAGGAATAAATTGTCGCAGACTTTATGACTCTGTGCATTTTACCACTGCTGATAAGTGCTGAAGTCCTTGTGCTCCACTATTTAAAACATGGTAAAATTGACCTACAACTGATTGGCTCTCTTAATTTACTTAAAGTTCCCTGGTAAAGTGGTACAACATGCACTCAGGGCTTGTAAATTAAATGCTACTTTTGGGTCTACAGCACCTATTGGACCACCCATTTAAGTTGCCTTTTAAAACATTTTATTCGAAAATAAGAGGAACCCCCTTACCATCCAAAGGAATAGGGTATTATACACAAGTATCACAAGAGCTTTTTCCTTTGGAGAAAATATAATCCTATGTGCCCTATATGTTTAGTCTATTTCATTCATTCCCAGTCCCTAACATACTCTGCATACATTGGAAGTGAGACCATATATCCCTTACAGAATATCGTGACAACTTCAATTGTAGAAAACAAAACTAATCAAAAGACTCCTAGAATACACAGTTTAAAAAGAAGACAGTTGGCATATTACATAGTTTTGTTGGTGTCTTGTACTCAATTGTGGAAAAAGCATTTAAACAAATCTTAGTTACACATTTAAAAACCAACACTCTAGATAAAAAAGAGAGTACATATCAAGGACAAAAAACACTATGTCATTAACAACGTACACATCCTTGGAGAAAAACTTTACGGGCTAGTGCCTGGTACTGTTCAATTCATAGAATACTCTTTGACCATAGCCACTTGAAGGATTGTGTACTTTTCAACAAGGCGTGGACGCGTTTCGATGGACTCTTCTAACACCATCTTTTTCAAGACAAAGTAACTTTTTGGACTCTCAAAAAAATACGATAAACATATGATCAGTGAAAAAACCTGTTAAATAAAACACAAATAACAATCAGAAAACTAAGGAAATGGCGTAGATTAGAATATCATGGTGTTCAAGACAACCTTAGTACATAATCTCCTTTATAGGGCATACGGTGATACAATATATACGTCTTACAATCAAAGATTCATCAAGCTTACGAAAGAGACCTAGGGACTTATTTGGATGGCGGTGCTGGCGGTGTGGAAAAATCCATTTTACCGCCCACGAGCAGCGGTCCTCACGCCCGTCATTTTGTATGGCCAAACATAGCCCATTTCCCGTACACCGCGGGGCTACGCTAACCGCCATCAAAGTGCACCCGCCACCGCGGCGGTGTGAGCCAATGGAGACTCACCGCCGTGTGGAATGACGTCCGCCCCGCTCCACAAATCAGGATGCCCTAAACAAGCAGATGCACCGCAGCGGAGAAACCGCCCAAACAGAGACAGCGGAAGCTTGACAGAGGAGCACGAAACCAGAGTCCCGGTCCACACCACCCGGACACGACCGCAATGGACCCAGCCCTACACGTTTTTCCAGTGCAGTACCCGATACAGCACCAGAAACTCATGGACCGCCGAGGACGCCGCCGCAGGTACGCAATAACACGAACACAACACACAACACATGGGCTGATACAGGGTCCAAATCCACATCAGACACCCTGGTGGGGACAGGAACACATCCACAAGTGCCCCACACATGACCCACCTGCCACCAAGTCACCCCTCCGCATCCTGGACACATATTTTCCACGATCATGCAGCAATGTCCCGGTCACGTCACCGCAGCAGTGAAGACAAGGGAATACATGCGCACAATGCAGAAGACAGGGCCAGCTCCAGGCATGGGCAGGGCACAAAGTGCACAGGGCCACACCTCACCCACCACACACTAGCACACTCCCTGAAGGCACATGCAATGTGCCCCTCTTGTGCACCCCCATGCACAACAACACGCCAAGTGAATCCACACCCTGCACCACACAACAAACAACCATGGAGACAGCCACTGCAGGAGTGACTGCAGAGGAACACACAGCACAGTAGCACAGGGCCAGGAAAACACACACACCACAACCCCACCACACTCAGGGCAATAAAAATTAGTACAAGCACCAAATGAACACACACACATACAAGGAACAAACATCCTACTGGACACACATTCTGCCAAGTCACACATACATACCCCATACTGATACACAGACACATACACACACCACATGCCAACAGCAATGGAGCACAACAAATAGGAAAGCTAAAGTGGGGTGCACACAAATGGAAGGCCATGGAGACAAACAACAAGCATGTGTACATCACATCAAGACAAGGAACATAGAACAACACCCTCAGCCCATCAAAGCACTGGTGGCTGGTACAGTTAGTGAAGTCAAACCACAGACAGCTCAGCGCAACAACACAGGGAGACAGCAAGGCAAACCATGTATAGGCACAAGGATGAAAGGAAGGCCCTTAAGTCAAACTGTAAATAGCCACACATGTATACAACTACTTCACAGGAGTACACCAGCAGCACAACACACAGGGCCATTTACACACACATCTAAATGGCCAACTCTGATACTTGTGGCGGCACTATGCACTTTAAACATGTATGTTTAATCCTGCACGTCATGACCTGATATCATTCTGCAGCTAAGACTCTGAATGGGGGGGAAATGTTACCCAACAAATTGCTGCTAATATTTCCAATAGAACTGAAGAATTAAGACTATGGGCCACCAATGCAGGGGAAGTGGATATTCCGTGCAATTCTAAAATGTGTGTGTTTTTTTTTTTAACTGTTTTATCTTTCCATTTTTTATCATGTTAATAAGAGATGGTCAATTTTTGTAATGGTTTTAATTAACTGTACAATAAACTTATTACTTACTTACTTACATTTACACACTCCACGACTGCCAAACACCAGTAGGATTCTACACACATACCCCCTCACACCAGCAGCACACAACACCAGTGTCAAACACACTGAAGGTTGGAAATACTTGCCAGTCAATACACAAACAAAAAATCACACACCCTGGGGGTAGCCACAAACATCACACACACACACACACAGGGATGCCTGAATAAATGTCTGCACAAAAGCAACAAACAAACACATAACCCAACAGAAACACACACAGAACCACAACAAGAACAGGCATGCCCTGTGCAGCTAAACTGTGGAAAGGCAATGGGAGCAAAGACACAACAGGAGTGCACAACCTCATCACTCAGGAACAATGCACAGACAACATACCACAACACAGACAAGAAGTGCACCATCACAGAACAACACAGCCACATCAAGCAAACAACAGATGCACAGGCAAAAATATCACATAGCAAACACAGCAGGACATCAGGGGATGCACACCAGGCAATGACAAGGCAACATACACACACAGCACTGTATGCACAACAAGCAGTGTGTGCACACCAAGCATACCATCCCCGCACAGACATGAGTGACATAACATTAACCCACACAACACCAATCATCACAGCACAAAGACAACAGCACATCCAGGAAGTGAAGCAGTCCCACAGCCAACACACATACATCCAACACAACACCAACAGATGCACAAGTCTGGGATAGAAAGGTGGAAACAACTTGACCGGAGGACTGGGCAGCACACACAGTTGAACTGCATATGAGCAACCACGACTGCCAAACAGCACAAGAACACCACATATAACCCATTGGGGAAATGCCCTGAGTGACAGATTGATTCTGGACAAAGAACTGCACCACAAAGCACAGTGTCACAAATGAAGTGATGGGGAGGCACACACACATGTAAAGCAAGGGGACAGCTTACATCAAAGTGAAGTGTACTAATTTCAGTAGGGGACATGGCAGGAGTGTACCATACACAAATAGAGGAAGAACTGAAGTCCATGTCACCCCTCTAAAAAATAGAGTAAGTGAGCCAAGACATTGGCTATGTTGAAGTGGCACACAGACCATGTGGCAAAGTAAACCATATACACACAGCAAAATAACTTTATTCAGTAAGGACACTGACAAAACAGACAACAGGAGCAACTGTCTTTATTCACATATTGCACAGATAGGCACCCTGAGAAGAGAAGAGCAATGCACAAAATGCAGAGTATGTCCATGAGAAGCTGCACAGGGAATACTTGAACACAGCAGAGAGCAACAAGGCCAGTGGGCAGGGCAAAGTGCAGAGCATGTCCATGAGAAGCTGCACAGGCAAGGGGCACACAGCAGTGAATGACAAGGACAGTTGGCACGGCAAAGTGCAGAGTATGTACATGAGAAGCTGCACAGGCAAGGGCAAAACAGCAAGGCCACTGGCCAGTCTAGGGTGCAGAGTATGTCCATGAGAAGCTGCACAGGCAAGGGCAAAACAGCAGTGAACAACAAGGCCAGTGGGCAGGGCAAAGTGCAGATTGTGTCCATGAGAAGCTGCACAGGCAAGGGCAAAACAGCAAGGCCAGTGGCCAGTCCAGGGTGCAGAGTATGTCCATGAGAAGCTGCACTGGGAATACTTGAACACAGCAAAGAGCAACAAGGCTAGTGGCAAAAACGAAGTGCAGAGTATGTCCAGGAGAGGCTGCACAGGGAATGTGTGCGACTGTACCTCCCCATGGTCAGCAACACAGTCAGGGGGTAACAATGTGCAGTACAGGCCCACCTGTGTGAGAGACAGGTGTGTGAGGGTGAATACCACTCAGACTTGGCTGTCAGGCGGACTGGGAGCTGACTGTGTCTCAGGGACTGTCGGGGCACCTGACCGGGGAGAGAGCGGCCCAGCTGAGGTAGAGCTTGGACCAGGTGGTGTTTGTGGCACGTGGAGGTGGAGTTATGCAGATGGGAGACATGGTGTGGCTGGGAGATTGTGGAGGGGCGTCCTTCCACTTCTTGGGGATCCTAAATGGCTTCCCTGCATTGGTATCAATTAGAAGTGGTGTGGACACAACAGGAACAGTCACCACCAAAGCTGCATCAGGTGCAGACGCTGGCACTCCCTCTGGGAATGTGCTGGATCCAGCGGAATGCTTTGCCTGGCTTCACCTTTGCCCCTCCATCCCCTGTTTACTAGGTGTTACCCCTTTAGTGCCCTCCTTCCCCTGCTTCACTGGGCTTGGAATGAGAGTCGAGGTGGTGGGTGAATATGCCTTGGAGCCCTTCCTAGGTGTACCCTTGGCATGCACCACCTTCTCGGTGGGCACAGAAACTGTATGCTTCTCTTTGAGAGATGCTTTAGGGACAGGAGAGTCCTTGGAAGGGGATGCCACTGAGGCATGTGAGCCTGAGGTCTGCTTCTTAGCATTTTTGCCCCTGGTGTCACCTGACGGGCTTTTGTCCTTGCGCTCTGGGGTGGCTTTGGTCTTCTGTGGGGTTGGTGTGCACGCCCGTGACCACTTGGGTTGTTGCTGCTGTGTGCTTCGTGTGCTGTATCGTGACTTTGAGGTATGTGGACTGTGGTCACTATCGTCAGACGTGGCCAATGCCAGGGGGGTGGACAAAGGCACCGGAGGTGGACTGTGAGTATGTGCCTGTTGAAGGGCTGACGTCACTGTGGAGGACAAAGCCTGGACAGCGCGGTGTGGTCTACCTCCGTCTGAATGTATGCCCTCCATGAAAGCAACCAATTTTTTGTCGTGGTCAGTGAAGGCATTGAGGAGAGCTGTCTGGCCTACACACAGCTGGTGCAAAAGGTCCACAGACTCAGCACTGATGGCAGCAGGCGGGACACGGGCAGGGGCAGCGTTGCCCGGGGTGAAGGACACTCTTCCCGTCTCTTACTGAGGCGAACACGGGCAGCACCAGAGGAAGTGGCTGGGAGGTTGGGCACTGGCCACTGTGTGGTGGAAGATGATGCAGAGTCCCCGTTCCCTGCGCCCGCCAACATGGATGCAGCCCTGCTCGCATCTGATGATGTGGTACTTTGCGTTTCAGGCTGGGATGCCTCCAGCAGACTCCTGTCCCCCTCCGAGGCGCTCGTGACATCTGTGTCACTGGGCTCCTGTGCAGCTGTTGTGCTTGTTTCACCCCCACTGGAGAGATGCAGGGTCAGTTTAGTGGCAGCAACAGAACAAATATATGCAAGCAATGCATAACAAAAGATGACTAAATCTACATGTTGCACACCACCCTGTGCAATCACATTGTGCTAACTCACTATATTGATTCAAACAGTGCATGGAAACTGGAAATTCAGGCATAAGTGAGCCATGTGATGACCACACAGCACAACACCCTGCTAGTGGCTCCATTCAAACAGATGCACAAATAGCTCTGAGCACACCTAGGGACATGATGGGGGCACACTACTTGTTGCCACTGACATATCTGGATGGAACAGGAGTGGACAACACAGACACAGACTACAACATGACATTCCACAATGGCCATGAGCCCATGCCACCCACCATGTTGTACTTTGGGGCCCAAAGACTGGTGCACATTGTTGTCAGATGTGTAGGCCTCCCAAAGCTGAGTGCATGCAATGGACACATTGATGAAGGCACACTCAGATCAGGCACACTGCCATTCCCTCCCATGGGATTCCCCAGACTACCCCAATGCAGACGATACCTGAAGACCACGACTCAGAATGCAATGGGAATGCACAGTACTCAAATTACCTTTGTAAGTACAGGTAGGGCAAATGCGTAACACCTGCACCCAGCCCAGCAGCCACTTACATGCCGCTGCATCACACTACAAACATCACATAGGCCAGCGCTGGCACAGGCTCTGTACACATGCAACCACTCCCAGCCAAAGTCACCCTTCCCAGAATACTCACCCCTAGCTTGCTGCTGATGCTCCTTCAAGCGTGCATCCAGCTCAGGCTGTGTCACCGCCAAGATGCGGCCCATTAGTGGTGTCATGCTGCGCCGTGCCAAACGCCCAGTGCGAGGAAGCAGCCCCAAGGTCATCTCCGCCACGTTCTTTGCCAGTCGGCTGATGTCGTCCCACCTCTTGGGGCAGTGGGTGCACTGTTGGTCTGAGACACACAGAGCCCGCACCTTGGCCGCAATGGCCCTCCACACGGCCTTACGCTGGTGTACCTTCAGTTGCAGGCATGGGAGACAAGAGGGGGAAATGATCAGTGACACAGTGTTATATACCTAGATCTCTCAGTACAGCAGCAAGATACAAACTCATCACTAATCCAAATATATGTCTAACACAGACAAGTATTCATCTCACATGGTACATATGCATGGGAAAAGCTGATGTAAATGCATGCAGGTGTGAGCGGGAACACAGTCCGTGCGCATCTCACACACATGCAGGATGCCAGCACTGAAACCCCTGTGTAGCCAGCCCACATCTCCAAGCCATTTTTAGGTTGAGCAACATATACATCACATAGCAACCTGTGTTTGGGGGTAGACTCACTGTGTCCAAGACTGCGCAGCCCTCAATGTCCCTGCCATGTGAATAGATAACAGTGTCATGGAAGTCACATTGAGGGACATGATCTCACAAATCCAAAACCCTCATCACAAGGCCGGTTGTGTGCAATCTACAGGGCTGAAATGGCTCATAGCTGGAGTGCAATGAGAAAAGACTGATGTAATACTCTGTAAGTGAAGGGATGTGTCCTTGTCTTATTGGGCAGGGACTGTGCAGGCCATCTGGGCTGGCACTGAGATGGACAACAGGGGCACACACAGCCATTCAGCCAAGCAATCACTGTCCTGACTCCTGCATGAACAACTTTCTGCATCACTGTGTGGCTGACAACACAACACAGGTCACTCAAACATATATGTGTAGGCAGGGAAACCAGTGGCATTGGGTACACACACCTTCCCCCTGGAGACAGCATGTTAGGCAGTGCATGACACAACCACACACTCTCAGGCACATACTGCACCAGTCCAACTACATGTGTGCCCCCCCTGCCCTCCCTCCCCCACTGTTGAGGACTTACCACGACATTTGGGGCACCATATAGCCTTGGGTACTGTGTGAGCACCTCATCCACCAGGACCTCCAGATCCTCGCTTGTGAAGGGACTGGCACGGATTTTCTCTGTCCTTGCCATCACTGTGGACATGAGACAACAGTGGCAGAATTGGGTGGTGAGGGGTCTCTGGCAGCAGTCCCTGGAGGCAGCAGCAGGTGGGTGGTCTCTGGCAGCAGGCTCTGGGAGCAGTGGAAATGTGAGGCTCCCACCCACACATATATAGCCCCCTGGGGTCGTTTCAAAGGTGCCAAGCTGCAGCAATTTATGGTCCACGTCTGTCTTTTTCAAATGCATCCATTGACCGCCTCCATGGTGGCGGAGCACGCCTACCGCGATTTTCAAAATTGCATCATGTTACCGCAATCAAGGTTCCCATTGGCTGTAAGGGCATGCTCCATGGCGTTGACACACCGCTGGGGCCCAGCGGTAGCTACCGCGATGGTGTATCTTTTCAAATGCATCCAATGACCGCCTCCGCGGTGGCGGAGCACGCCTACCGCGATTTTCAAAATTGCATCATGCCACCGCAATCAAGGTTCTCATTGGCTGTAAGGGCATTCTCCATGGCAGTGACACACCGCTGGGGCCCGGTGGTAGGTACCGCGATTTCGGTGCCATACATTGACATGAGGCACCGCGATGTGGGTGGCGGGGCATGCCAACCACCATTTGGGCATGTCTCCATGGCTATCACAACCGCACTTGTGTATATGGGGAGTGCTGTTGACACACCGCTGGGGACAGGCAGTAGCTACTGTGATTTGGGTGGCAGGGCATGCCAACCGCCATTTGGGCATGTCTCCATGGCTATCACTACCTCACTTGTGCATTGGGGAGTGCTGGTGACACCACTGGGGACAGGCAGTAGCTACCGCGATTTGGGTGGCAGGGCATGCCAACCGCCATTTGGGCATGTCCCCATGGCTATCACTGCCGCACTTGTCATTGGGGAGTGTTAGTGACACACCGCTGGGGACAGGCGGTAGCTACCGCGATTTGGGTGCCATACAATCACAATGGTCATCTGGCAAACATCAACAGTGCACAGTGCCCACATAGTCAATGGCACATCATTGTGCACACAATGCCAAATTTTCCATTTACTCCACTGGTGACTACACATGCCATGTTTGTGTATGTGATTTCGTAGATTGGCCTGTACTCCCTCACATATCACTTATGATATTGATGGTCGTGTACGCAGGACAGTGTTGTTATGGACTCTACAATGTGTACACATGTCAATGTGTTGAGGTGCAGGGACAATCACAGCAATGTTCGTCTCAATGAATGATGTTCTTTTTTGCATGTCCTCTTATGTCTGATCATGCACACAATCGTCATTTCTGCTCCGACTGTGGTCATTGTGTTGGGGATGTGTGGCAGGTTAAAATGACGCATGAAGGTGTGTCAGGTACAGCAGCTAGGTATGAGACAGTGGGGTTGATTTGTTACACATATGCTGGATGCTATACTCCCAGGTGTGCCCATGGTAAATGTGGCCATATCCCTATGTGCATTCACATTGACCGAGGTGGTGTTTGAGGTACTTGTTTTGTGTAAGTTGACAGGTGTGCCATTTGTGTAGCTGAAGGTGTCCCTACATGTAAGCTGGTCTGTAACTTAATTTTGATGACAGTCATTGTTGACGTTGTGTCATCCAGAACGTGAGATGCTGTGCCCATCTCATGATGTATTGCATTGACATGTGTCCACTTTCATTTCAACTAGGAGGGGACCAAATCTGCTTCGTCACTTGACAGTGCTGGAGGACATGGAGGATGATGCGATCGTCCAGAAATGCCGTCTGGATAGAGCCACCCTAAAAACCCTTTGTGATATGTTGGAGCCCCACCTGCAGCCTCGCAGAACATATCCAACAGCTTTCACCGCCACTTATAAGGTGATGGCGGTCCTGCATTTTTTTGTCACAGGATCGTTCCAGCACACGGTGGCCAGCGCAGGTGAGATGTCACAACCTATGTTCAGCATGGTGCTGCGTGATGTTCTGTCCGCCATGATGATCTACTAGGACAGATATATCCATTTCCCCAGGGGGCCAAAATTGGCAGCTGTGAAGGGAGATTTCTATCCCCTTGAACACATCCCCCATGTTGTTGGTGCCATTGATTGCACCCATGTTGGGTTTGTGCCACCACTGTGTCAAGACTGATTTGCATATGGCTGGGTCCAAACTGGAATGGCATGGTGAGCAAAAAAACGATGGATTTAGGCCCAGATCTCTGTACTGGGATGAATGTGTGACATTGTTCTGCATTCTGTCCATCAACAGTTCTTTTTACATTTGTCACCCCGAGTGGGATGGGTATGCTCAGACGTGAGTACCGTGCTCTCCATGCCACTGGAAGCAAGCTATCCTGGCTGAAGAAGGGTGAAAACCCGAAACCGGTCATAGGATGCTTGTTTCTAGTCCAGGGAGGACATGGCCTGGCAGTTCGGGCTGGACTGTTCCTATAGGGCACAGGGTCAAGACTGATTTGCATATAGCTGGGTCCAAACTGGAATGGCATGGTGAGCAAAAAAAAAGATGGATTTAGGCCCAGATCTCTGTACTGGGGTGAATGTATGACATTGTTCTGCATTCTGTCCATCAACAGTTCTTTTTGCATTTGTCACCCCGAGTGGGACGGGTATGCTCAGACGTGAGTCCCGTGCTCTCCATGCCACTGGAAGCAAGCTATCCTGGCTGAAGAGGGGTGAAACCCCGAAAATGGTCCTAGGATGCTTGTTTCCAGTCAAGGGAGGAACTGAACCTGGCAGTTCGGGCTGGACTGCTCCCCTAGGGAAAGGGTCAAGACTGATTTGCATATGGCTGGGTCCAAACTGGAATGGCATGGTGAGCATAAAAACAATGGATTTAGGCCCAGATCTCTGTACTGGGGTGAATGTATGACATTGTTCTGCATTCTGCCCATCAACAGTTCTTTTTGCATTTGTCACCACAGGCACTTGAGCACATTTACAGGAATCGTAAACATTTCCACTTCATAAATGTGCAAGTGGTGTGCCTGGCAGATATGATCATCTCACACGTGTGTGCCAAAATCCCAGGCTAAGCCCATGACTCCTACATCCTGCAGAACAGCATTGTACCCCAGCTGATGGCTAATCTGCTTCCCGAGCGTGCATAGATTGTGGGTGAGTATGCCTAGTCGTTTGGCGTGCTGGGTTTGTGACCTGCTGCCCTCTGCCTCATCGACATTGCAATGTTTATTTGTGTTTGTCATACCTAGGTGACTCTGCATATCCCAACCGTCCCTGGTTGCTGAGCCCACTGCGGAATCCCAGGACCCTGGCTGATGTCCGCTACAATGATGCCCATGGGAGGACACGTCGTGTGGTGGAGCGTACTTTTGGTCTGCTTAAGTCACGTTTCCGCTGCCTGGACAAGACCGGAGGTGCACTGGTGTACTCGCCCGGGAAGGTATCTCAGATTGTAGTGGCATGCTGCATGCTCCACAACCTAGCCATTCGCAAAGAGATTCCCCTGAACCTGGATGATGATGAGGACCCAAGGCCCCCGCCTGCAAACCAACCTGTGTCCAGTGATGAGGACAGTGGAGAGGAGGAAGGTGTTAACCTGCGTCAACAGCTCATCACCCGCTACTTCACTTGAAGCTGGGTGACAATGTACAACGTACCCATTGTCTGATGATGTTGCTGTTGTTGTGAAGGGGTATGTGAGATTTGTGACAGCAACCGGTTGTAGACTCAGTGGTGGTTGGCAATGTTTCTGGTACAGGTCATTTAGGAACATCTTTAGGATGTGTATGTTGACACTTGTAGCCCATTGTGACATGTGCATGTTGGATTATCTTGATGGTAGGTGTTGTGTGATGTCTGTGATGCCACACCCAGACCAGTGAATGTTGTTCTGTTGTGTTTTCCTAGGTGCCTTCAACTTCTCCTTGCCTACATAAAGCCCATACTCCTGGTACATTGTGATCATGTTGAAGACTGTACACCCTGGAATAAAGACGGAGCACACACAACAACATGTGTGTAAAGATTTTTTATTTACAATGGTGACATGTGAGGGGGTTGAACATTTACATTGAGGTGATTAGTGGAGCAGTGAGTTGACAGTTATGGTAAATGAGATAATCGAGTAGTCACCACATTGATGTAGTGACCCAGTCCAACAGACAGATTCCATTCACAGGGGAGTGCGGGGAAGGACAGTCCAAAAAGTCAATGCAGTGGTGAAGAGGGTTGCCATCATGGCTGGCTCCGTGACTGGCGTTTGGCAGGTGCTTTGCCTCCAGATACTCCCAGGGTTTTCTTAGGACGGCCCCTTTGTCGCTTGGCAGGGGGGAGCCTGCTGCAGGGCCAGTAGGGTCTGAGGACTCACCCCTCTCTGTGGCCGCAGGGGAGGATGGTGAACTGTCATTCTGTGGCCCACCAGAGGGAGGTGGAGGTTCTGGTTGTGGCGCAGGCCTGTCCCTTAGTACCGCCACTTGCTGGCCCATGAGGTCCACAATTTGTCCCGTGCGGGTGTCAATGGACCTCATCAGCAGGATGAGCTCGCGTAACAGCTAGTCCGACCGGCCGGTTCGTCCCTGGGCCCGTTCATATGCCCCAAGGACTCTGGTGATGTGGTCCAGGGATTGGGTCCCAGCCTCTTGTTGTCTGTGGGTTATGCTGCCCCCCCACATACCCTGCTGCCATGAACCTGTTGCCTCACCACTGTAGGCACCCACATCCTCTCCCTGCCCTCCTCAGTCAGTGGTGTGGGGTGGCCATCCTCCGGGACAGGGGGAGTGTTGCAGGCATCGCTGGTGGTGGCGATGGTGGTGGTGATGGTGGTGGTGGAGGACGCACAGGCCATGACAGCAGGGGTCTGCAGAGACGTTTGTATTGCAGCAGATGTGGTGGGGAAACGATGGGGCCCTGGGACCTTTTGCGCCCTGGCACACCAGATGGGCTGGCTTCAAGCTCATCTCCCAGAGAATCCCGGGAGTCAACATCCGAGAGTCCATGTACCGGGGGGAAGAATGGCTCTGCAGGTTGCTGGTGTAGTCCTCTGCAGTGAGTTCTTGGTCACCTGTGGGTCAAATGGGAAATGGTGATTATAGTGCACCCCGCAAGCTTTGTGTTAGCTGTGTGTCATTCACTGTTTGTACACTACACAGTTGACTGATCATCACATTGTTTTCTATGTGCACTACTGTGCCTCCTGATATGATGCAGTGGTACATGCATTACTTGTCCATGGTGTGAGGTGTCAATACATACCATGCACCAAGTGCATAATTTGTGATTACAGGGACCTGTTGACATCTAGGGACTGGCACAACATATTATTTAATTGAGGACTCTTTGTTGATTTGTCTGACCTGGCAGACGTCACATCTGGCCATGGACTGGCCATTGTCATCTCCTGCATACCTTTGTCCTGTCATGTGCATATCTTGATTTGTACCACCAAACATGCTTTCTTATTTTTCGAATGGTTCTTGTTGCTCTGGCCCCGTGGCACTGCACATGTCAATAGGTGCTGTGCATGATTGTGCCCAGACTTTCTTCTACATGTGCATTGATGTGTCACACTTTGGAAGCTTTGACAGTTTCCTTTGCTTACCTTTGTGCACACTGTGGGTGACAATGGGGTCGGTGTGCATATTTGTGCAGTGAGAGGGCTGGTGTTGTCATATGGCACCATTTCTTTTGTGACGAATGGGTGGGTGCACGTACTGCCTACTTACCTGTTATGTGCTCACATTTGGCTTTGTTATGTGACACATCTGTGTGTGCGTGATGGAGGCTTACATCCTGCTCAGTGGTGTCACAAGAGAGAATAATATGTCTACCTACCTGTTAGTTTGTTTGAGGTGAGCCATTTGATGCCACATGCATCTGGATAGTATGGAGAACTCCATCTTGCTGTACTGCGGGACAAGGGTGCATGGTGGGAGTAGTGGTACAGGCCTCCCACCCCCAGACACCCTCCCAGGGAAGATGGCTACCTACCTGTTGGGTAGAGGTGGACAATGCAATGGATGCCACATGCTTCTGGGTGGGAGTGAGTGCTCCATCCTGCTGAGGTATGGGACAGGGGGCATTGTGTGAGTTGTAGTGCCGGCCTCCCACCCCCAAACACCCTCCCAGGGAAGATGGCTACCTACCTGTAAGTTCGATGTGGGTTATGTAATGACTGACACATGCTTCTGGGTGGGGTGGGGGGAGGGCTCCATCTTTCTGAGGTGTGAGATGGGTATGATGGGAGTAGTGGTACAGACCTCCCACCCACAAACACCCTCCCAGGGAAGATGGCTACCTACCTGTAAGTTTGTTTGGTGTACTGCAATGGCTTGCAACTGCTTCTGGGTGGGGGTGTGCCCTATCCTGCTGGGGTGTGGGACAGGGGGCATGGTGGGAGTAGTGGTACAGGCCTCCCACCCACAAACACCCTCCCAGGGAAGAAGGCTACCTACATGTTGAGTGGAGGTGGACAATGCAATGGATGCCACATGCTTCTGGGTGGGAGTGAGTGCTCCATCCTGCTGAGGTGTGGGACAGGGGGCATGGTGGGAGTTGTAGTGCTGGCCTCCCACCCCCAAACACCATCCCAGGGAAGATGGCTACCCAACTGTTGGGTGGAGGTGGAAAATGCAATGGATGCCACATGCTTCTGGGTGGGAGTGAGTGCTCCATCCTGCTCAGGTGTGGGACATGGGGCATGGTGGGAGTAGTGGTACAGGCCTCCCACCCCCAAACACCCCCCAGGGAAGATGGCTACCTACATGTTAGGTGGAGGTGCACAATGCAATGGATGCCACTTGCTTCTGGGTGGGAGTGAGTTCTCCATCCTGCTCAGGTGTGGGACAGGGGGCATGGTGGGAGTAGTGGTACAGGCCTCCCACCCACAAACACCCTCCCAGGGAAGATGGCTACCTACCTGTAAGTTTGTTTTGTATACTGCAACGGCATGCAACTGTTTCTGGGTGGGGGAGTGCTCCATCCTGCTGATGTGTGGGACAGGGGGCATTGTGGGAGTAGTGGTACAGGCCTCCCACCCCCAAAACACCCTCCCAGGGAAGATGGCTACCTACCTGTAAGTTTGATGTGAGTTATGTAATGATTGACACATGCTGCTGGGTGGGGTGGGGGGGAGGGCTCCATCTTGCTGATGCTGTGGGACAAGGGGGCCTAGTGGGAGTTGTAGTGCTGGCTGCCTGTACACAAGCCCCCATGGTAATGTTGCTAGCTACCTTTGGGGTGAATGAGATGTTGGATCTGTGAGACATGTTTTTGGGAGTGTGTGGTGCAGATGAATGGAATTTGTCCTAGGTGGTGTAGCGTTGTAGTTGTGCAAGACAGTACATAGCAGTGTGGTGGTAGTCATTTGTTCGTACTTACCAGCCTCCACTCCCCCGGGTACTCCTGTGAGACTCTCTGGATGCAGTATGGCAAGCACCTTCTCCTCCCATGGTGTGAATGGTTTTGGTGGAATGGAAGGGTCACCGCCAGTCCTTTGAGCCAGCTCACGGTTCTTGCCCCTCTTCTGTTTGACAACCCTCTTCAGATCATGCCACCGCTTCATGATTTCATTTTTGGAATGCGGGGTGGTCCCTACTGCATTGACCCTTTCGACTATCCTTGCCCACATTTGTGTTCTTGTGGCTAATGGTGTCTGTTAGACCAGGCTACCATACAGGTGTGGTTCCACTCTGACTATCTCATCTACCATGACAGTCAACTCACTCTCTGTGAATTTGGGCATTTTATGTGTTGCCATGGTGTGTGGTGTGCAAAGTGGTTGTGGGTGCAGGAGTGTGAGTGGTGGGTGTGGTTGTGATGTGTATGGTGTGTGATGAGCAAGGGGGTTAGCAGTGCCGGTGTGGAAGTGGTGGTGGTGCTGTGTGTGGTGTGAGTAGTGTTGGTGGGTTGCTTTGCCTATCCTTTGTTGTCAGGGTTAGTGGCCTTCAGTCTTGGAATGTTGCAAAGGATAGTGGTTAGGGATTGGGCTGGTTTATACTCAGCTATGTGGGTGTGTCCAAATGGGGTATTGCTCTCAGGTGTGTTGTGTGTGTTGTCCTGGGAATTGTATTTCTCTTGTTGCCATGTGGTTGTATCATTGGAGTGTGTTTTGTGTTTTGGGGGGGCATGGCTAGTTTGCTGTGTGCACTTTTTGGCCTTATTGTGGGTTTTTTCATTCGTCCTCCATATTTTTCACGGATCATCCGCAGCAGTGGCTATGCTGCAGCTCTTCCGCCGGCTCTCCCATTCATCCCTGTTTGCGACCGCGGCGGTCGGAGACAGCAGAACATACCGCGGGACCATGGGAGATCTCCTAATTTCCTGTGCGGTGTCTCCGCTATACTTGCGGCGAGTTGGTGTTTTTCCGCCATGAATGCGACCGCCGCGGACGGATTTTGGTCATCTCCGCCTGCTACGGGTGTTTTTTCTTGGCCCCGTTCCGTCGAGGTCGGTGTTTTTTGGCGGTTGATCCTAATTTCCCCGCCGGTTTTTCCATGGTACCAGTGGGCAGTGGTTTTCCGCTTCCATGGCGGTTGGGGTTGTTTCCCAAACGCCATCCTAATAAACCCCCTAGTTGGGAAATTATATTATATAGGTTCCCAAACAATGCATCACATCCCGGATGTAATGTTTCCCCATAATACTGTAACATTTGTTTGCTACGCAATTAATAATACCCAATGTACATCTCCCAATACCAAATGATTATCACTAGGTATATATGTCACTCTTCCCACCATTAACAATCACACCTTCGTACATCCATATATCTCTAGGACCCACGCGCGACCTACTATTGCTAGCAGCATGTAACCAGCTATTTCAGTTTTATGAGATCATTTTTTAAAAGCAGACCTCACCTCTTTAAGGCGACTATGGCTGCTCCCTTAGCCCTAAACCTATGCTTCACGGGTAGTAGAGGTCGATGCCTCCTGCTTCTTATCTGGATTGTAATTCAATCCTGTTATAAAAATAATTTACAATCACGTCAGTATCTATATTTGGGAATATTTATTGTCTCAGGTGATAATCAATAAGGCAGTCTTCACAGGATACATTTGTCGCTAAGTTAGAGCATGAGAGTCTCACCTTTGAGTTGGTCTACAATCAGCAGGAAGATGATTATATGAATCTTGGACTATCCCACAGAATGATTACAAATCAGGGCTGGTTTTATAATTCCTGTAAAACATATGTAATATGGCTATATAATTCATATTCTCACTGGACGAAAATCCCTGGATAGTATGGAAGTAAGAGAATAGTTCTTACATTTAGCCAGTTGATGGAGGGCGAAGATTGTCTCTTCTGATTGAAGTAGGTCTATTTCGGGGCATCAATCTATCTGCCACCCGTAGCGTCCAACATTTCTGGCCCAATGGCTCACTCTACAAGACACATGATAAAGGGCTGGATAACATATGGTCTCTCTATAACTAGTCTATCTAGGATAGTAGACAGGAAACAGCAAGGTTCTAATTTAAGCTCGATGCTTAATGCTAGAAAGAGTCAACAACCAATCTCTACTTCCTTATGAAGGTACTATCATTATAAGAGTATCGGTCGTGGTGCTTGTCACCTACATAGAGCTTGTATTTAAAATGACAATATTTATACAATCCCTCTGTCAAAAGTCTCTAACTATGTCTAGACTTGTCCCCGCTGTATCTAAAAGTTCCTAAGATTAACTTTTTCTAGCATTAAGCATAGAGCTCAAATTAGGATACACGCTATGACATTGTTTTTGGGAGTGTCTAGCCGGATGAGATGCTACGGCAGTTCTGGGAGTGTCTATTACCATTAGATATCGGGGCACTATCACTTAGGGTAGTTTACTTCCCTGAGAGAGAGAGGGCTTCCGATTATATCATGTGAGAGCCCAAAGAGGAGAGTGCTAAATTAGTGTTCTACTCTTGTTTATCTTCAAGATCCTAATTTTTACAGGGGACTAGGAACCATTACACTTCAAGAAGGTGACAGTGGATATCAATAATTATACCCTATTTCTAAGAAGACAAATACGTTCGCCCACTATCAGGTGAATATTAGAACCTTGCTGTTTCCTGTCTACTATCCTAGATAGACTAGTTACAGAGAGACCATATGGTATCCAGCCCTTTATCATGTGTCTTGTAGAGTAACCCATTGGGCCAGAAATTTTGTATGCTACGGGTGGCAGATAGAGTGATGCCCCGAAATAGAACTACTTCAATCAGAAGAGACAATCTTCGCCCTCCATCAACTGGCTAAATGTAAGAATAATTCTCCTGCTTACATACTATCCAGGGATTTTCGTCCGGTGAGAATATGAATTATACAGCCATATTACATATGTTTTACAGGAATTTTAAAACCAGCCTTGATTTGTAATCATTCTGTGGGATAGTCCAAGATTCATATAATCATCTTCCTGCTGATTGTAGACCAACTCTAAGGTGACACTCTCATGCTCTAACTTAGCGACACGAGTATCCTGTGAAGACTGCCTGTTAGACTTGGGGGTCTCTAGTTGGCACAGGTATGAACTTGTGACAAATAGGGACCCTCTCCTCTAGTCAGGGAAACGGGGTACACTCCTAAAATAATCCCTGCTCACCCCCTTGGTAGCTTGGCACGAGCAGACAGGCTTATCTCAGAGGCAGTGTGTAAAGCATTTGTGAGCACATACAGTAACCAAGTGACAACACTACAAATGGACACCACACAGGTTTCATATCAAAAATAAGTATTCTTTATATAGATTTACCACAAAACCATTAAACGACCAAAATACACAATACTGTTACTTTAGATGGTAGAATTTTGCTTAGTTCTCTTAAGTTCTTAAATTCGACACTTTAAGTCAATGTACCTTTTAGATGCGACACGCTGGGCTACGAAAGTGTTGCAACGATGTTGATGCGATGACGTTTTTGGTGCAAAGAAATAAAGACGTGAAGATCTTCCAGATGCGGTATGCTTCTCCGATGTTGCGAGAAGACTCGACTCGATGCGTCAGCTGCAGCGGCGACACCCTTTACACGATGCAACGACAGCGGCCTTGGCAGCGACACTCTTCTCCGACGTTTGCGAGACGCTTCCGCTCGATGTGATGTTGCAGCGGCGACACCCCTTTACGTGATGTGACGACAGCAGCTCCGACGGCGGCACGCTTCTCCGTGGATGCGAGGCGCTTTTCTTGATGTGGTGCAATGCGACAACTATGATGGCTGCGATGGCGACATGCTTCTTCCTCGATGCGAGACTCCTCTCAGCTCCGACGGCGGCCCGCTTCTCCTTCGTGAGTCGCGCTTCCAGCTCCTTGCGACACGCAGTCCCTCAGAAGGCCCAACAACAGCAGCAGGCACTTCCAAAGAACTCTGGGGAGCTGGGGGGTGAAGTCTGTTGTTCCTGAGACTTCAGAAGGAGGCAAGCTCTTTTCCAAGCCCTTGGAGATCCTTTACAAGTTGAGCAAAAGTACACACAAAGTTCCCTTCTCCTCTCTTTGGCAGTAAGGCAACCACTGCAGGCCAATCCCCCAGGTTCATGGATAGTTTCCTCCTCAGCTTCTTCTGGTTCCTCACTCAGCAGAGGTTCTTCTTGTTTTTCCAAAGTGATCTAAATTCTTGGGATCTTGGGATCAGGGTCCCAATATTTATACTCAGAAATCCTTTGTCCTCTGCAGGCAGAGGGGCTTTTGCCCAGTGCAAACCAGTTCCTGAGCACTTTGTTTACCAGACTTCTCCTTTCCTTTCACAGTGCAGGGCAGAAACATTAGACGCCCCACAGGAGGTGGAGCCAGCATTGTGGAAGGCAAGTACAGCTCTGGAGCACTTTGTTGACAGGATTCCTTCTCTTCATTCACTGTGCAGGGCAGAGACATCAGCCGCTCCCCAGGAGGTGGAGCCAGCATTGTGGAAGGCAGGCACAGCCCTATTCAGATCCCAGGTGCAACTCCTCCCACTCATCTAGATGCAGATCTCTCTATTCACCACTGGGACAACTCACCCTGTCTCCTGGAATTCCCCAGCCCTGTCACTCAAACTCCAGACAAAGGAATACACACAGCCTAGCAGAGGCAGGTTTGAATGGTTAGACAAGAAAATGCCTACTTTCTAAAAGTGGCATTTTCAAACAAAGAATGTTAAAACCATCTTCACTAAAAGATGTATTTTATCATCCTGAGTTCGGGCATACTAAATTCGAATTTCTACCATGTTCCCTGAGTCAGTTAGGATTATAAAATGTAATAACCAAACTGCCCATTCTGGCCTATGGAGAACAGGTAGCCTTGCAATAGTGAAAAACGAAAATGGCTGTAATTCACTATTAGAACATGCCACACACACCAGGGCATGCCCTACCTTATCCTTACAATGCACCCTGCCCTTGGGCCTACCATAGGGGTGTCTGATATGAAGAAAAGGGAAAAGGGAAGGTTTAGGGACTGGCAAGTGGGTACACTTGCCCAGTCAGCATGACAGTACCAGACTGCACGCAGGCTCTGTAATGGCAGACCTTAGACACCCTTTTACAGGCTGCTTCTGTGGGTGACCCTAGTACAGTGCACTCCTGGTGCACTGTACTAGGGTCTGACAGGTAAACCACACCAACCAATCATGGAATCACAAATCATACATTAATTTACAATAGGGAGCACTTGCACTGTGGCACTGGACAGCAGTGGCACAGTGCCCTGAGCAGCTAACACCAGCAAAAACACATTAGGCACAGCGAAAAATGGAATCGAGACTCACGCCAATGTGCCAGGTCTAACACTGCCTTATTGATTATCACCTGAGCCAATAAATATTCCCAAATATAGATAATGACGTGATTTTAAATTATTTTTATAACAGGTTTGAATTACAATCCAGATAAGAAGCAGGAGGCATCGACCCCTACTACCTGTGAAGCATAGGTTTAGGGCTAAGGGAGCAGCCATCGTTTCCTTAAAGAGGTGAGGTCTGCTTTAAAAAAATGATCTTATAAAACCGAAATAGCTGGTTACATGCTGCTAGCGATAGTAGGTCGCGTGTTGGTCGTAGAGATATATATGGATGTACGAAGGTGTGATTATAAATGGTGGGAAGAGTGACATATATACCTAGTTATAATCATTTGGAACTGGGAGATGTACATTGGGTATTATTAATTACGTAGCAAACAAATGTTATAGTATTATGGGCAAACATTACGTCTGCGATGTGTTGCATTGTTTGGAAACCTATATAATATAATTTCCCAACTAGGTCTCTTTCGTAAGCTTGATGAATCTTTGATTGTAAGACGTATAAATTGTATCACCGTATGCCCTGTAAAGGAGATTATGTACTAGGGTTGTCTTGAAAATCATGATATTCTAATCTACGCCATTCCCTTAGTTTGCTGATTGCTATTTGTGTTTTATTTAACAGTTTTTTTAACTGATCATATGTTTATCGTATTTTTTTGAGAGTCCATAAAGTTTCTTTGTCTTGAAAAAGATGGTGTTATAAGAGTCCATCGAAACGCGTCGACGCCTTGTTGAAAAGTACACAATCCGTCAAGTGGCTATGGTCAAAGAGTATTCTATGAATTGAACAGTACCAGGCACTAGCCCGTAAAGTTTTTCTCCACGGATGTGTACGTTGTTAATGACATAGTGTTTTTTGTCTTTGATATGTACTCTCTTTTTTAGTGTTGGTTTTTAAATGTGTAACTAAAATTTGTTTAAATGCTTTTTCCGCAATTGAGTATAAGACACCAACAATACTGTGTATTATGCCAACTGTCTTCTTTTTAAACTGTGTATTCTAGGAGTCTTTTAACTAATAAATTGATTTGTATTTTTTTACAATTGAAGTTGTCACGATTATCTGTAAGGGATATATGGTCTCACTTCCGATGTATGCAGAGTATGTTAGTGACTGGGAATGAATGAAATAGACTAAACATATAGGGCACATAGGATTATATTTTCTCCAAAGGAAAAACCTCTTGTGATACTTGTCTTTTAAAAAATGCCTTAGTCCTGCCATTGCAGCTTGCATGCTGGTTTAAACTACCAATTCGACCTGGCAAAATTATCCCTTTGCCAGGCCTAAGGGTCCCTTTTTAATACATATAAATCACGCCTAAGGTAGGCCCTAAACAGCCCATAGGGCAAGGTGCATGTAAGAGCTGGGCATGTACTTTTAAGTTTTCTATGTGCTGGTTGTGAATAACTCCTAAAGGTGTTTTTCATTACTTGGAGGCCTACCTCTCCCATAGCATAGGAGGTTATTTTATGCATTTAATACATGATAACTTTGGTTTGGAAATAGGTAGAAATGCCATGTTTAATTTTCTAACGAATTATAATTTAAATTTCTCATTAACTGTAAAGTTGGATTTCAAGTCATAATTCTGAAAATGCCACTTTTAGAAAGTTAGCATTTTCTTGTCCTAACCATTTGGTGCCTGCAGCCTGTATCCTGAGCCACATGACTGTGATTTGCATGGTAGTTGGCCTTGGTGTATTCCTCCCAGACAGTACAAAGGGGTACTAGTTGTTTGCAGGGATGGGCCATCCTGCCAGGATTTGTGGGGTGGAGATTTTTTCAGCCCCACTTACTTTTCAAAGGAGTTGCTGCAGCATATTCACAAAGAACTTCACGCTAGCCTTTTGTCATCCTAGTCTCCATTGATACTGAGCATGTGGGTAGGATATTCCAGAACAATCTGTGTAATGTGAAAAAATTTGTAGAGCGTGAGATATTCAGCCGTGAGGGTCTCAAGGAGCTGATTAGGTGCAGAGGGCCAGGAGCATCAGACAAAGAGCCAGATCTACAGTTTCTTGCAGAATGTTGTGAGCGTGGTGTCCGTTCTGATGTCCTGGGAGAGGGTGTTCCAGGTCTTTGTTACCAGGTAGGAGAATGAGCGGCTTCTTAACCTGGTTCTGGGAATGCGGGCAATGTGTGCGATGCCGAATGGAGGTTGTGTGTTGGTTGGTTAAAGTGCATGTGGTGGTTGAGGTAGGCGGGTCTATTCTGGTGTAGCTCTTTGTAGACAAGGGTGAGTATCTTAAAGTGGCAGCATTTTTGGATGGGGAGCCAGTGGAGTTCCCTTAGGTGAGGCGTAATGTTGCCGCGGGGGTAGGTTAATAACAATTCTTGTGGCTGCGTTTTGGATGATTTGGAGCTTGTGCATGAGGTGCGTGGGTATTCCGTAGTAAGGGGTGTTGCTGTAGTCTAAACTGCTTGTGATCAGGGCCTAGGTGACAAACATTCTGGAGTGCGGGGGAGCCATTTGAGGATTTTGAAGATGAAGATGTTGAAGCAGGTGAATGTGGCGGCATTGATTTGGCGTCTCATGCAGAGTTTGGTATCCAAGATGCAGACAGGTTGCTACCACGGCCGGTGCGGGTCGGGTCCCAGTTGGGTGGCTTTCCAGGGGGGAATTGTTGGGTCAGAAAATCAGGACTTCAGTTTTCTCTGCACTGAGTTTCAGGCAGTTGGTGCACATCCAAGTGGCGACTTCTGTCATACAGCATATTAAGTTGTTTATGGTGTTGATGGGGTCTTCTGAGATGGACAGGATGAGTTGTGTGTCATCGGTATACGAGATGAGGCTGAGTCCGTGGGAGCAGATGATCGTCGCAAGGGGTTCAAGGTAATTTTTTTAAAGAGGGAGAGGCTGTGGGATGACCATTGTGGGAATCTGCATATGACGTCTTTGAATGCACAGTACCCTGGCACATTGCGTTCTTCCGGTCAGGAAGAAGTGCACCCATTGGAGGCTGGTCCTTGGATTCCTAAGTTGTGGAGTCTGGTGATGAGTGTTTGGTGGGAGACCATGCCAAAAGCTGCAGAGAGGTTGAGCAGGATTAGGGCTGCGGAGTGTCCTTGGTCCATGATGGTGCAAATGTCGTGAGGACCATCTCGGTGCTATGGTTGCTGCGAAATCCCAATTGTGAGTTGATAAGGAGTTTTTGATGTTTGATGAAGGTGGAAAGCTGGATGTTGATGGCTTTTTCTGTGGGGGGGACTCTAGAAATTTACTCCACTTCAAAGCTGGCACGAAGTATAACAAGCATTGGCATAGCCAATAGGTCTCGCCTTTGGGACCTTATAAGTGTTTAGCCATGTAACAGTTGATGTTGTTGCACGAAGGATATTGTGCTGCATAACTAAATACTTATAAGGCCCCAAAGGCGAGACCTATTGGCTATGCCAATGCTTGTTGTTAATGAGTGGTTTTCGTGCCTTTGTCCCATCCGGGCAGAAAATCAATAAGTAAACAGGCAGGCCTGTTTTCCCAGGCCCAGAGACGGCTCCCTGTGATATACAGCGGATACACTCAGCCAATCGGTCGGTGGGCCCTGCAAACCAGCTCTGTTTGTTATTGAATCCAAGGCGAAATATGGCAACACACCAATATTATTAATAAATACGACAATCGAGGTCGCGGGACAGAGGGAGGAGGGTCCGTGCTGACCAGGAGGCCTCTCTGGAGACTTGCTCTAATATGGCGGGGAATATGAGTGAGTCACACCCGGCTCCTCCTGTCACCCTGCGAGCACTGACGGCCTGAGGTGAGCAGGGGCGGCACCTCCTGCAGCTGAACACAGGCCTCATTTGTCATCTGGGGACAGTAACAAAATGAAGAGTGTATGACTGGGCCAGCAGCCAGTCTAAGCGAAGAGTCCGGCACTTGCCGGCGTGCGCACACAACCCCTAGCCAGAGATACACTCACGCGCACTCGTGCACAACTGCACACTTGAAAGCACTATCACTGACGCACACAGACGCATATGACATTATTTTGGAACAGAAGGAAGATATTGAATAAATGTAAGTTTACTCACGACCGCACCTTGCATTTTTTTAATTATTTTTTTCCGATTCAGCACCAAAAGTGAAAGGCTCGCGAGAGACTGGAGGGATGTGAGCCGGTGTTGCAAGTGGGGCACATATTTGGAAGGACTCATTTTGGGCCCCGGAATTTATTTTTCATCAACCCCAGAGTAAAAGAGCGACTGGCAGAAAAGGATGAAAGAATGAGGAAAAGAAAGACGGAAAGACAGTGACAGAGTGGAAGCAGGTCTAAAAATAACGAGCCTGAAAGTATGAAATGAAGTTGGTGTAGGGAGTGTGTGGCGGTGGATGAATTGGGCACTTTCCTTTCCCGTAAACGGCCTCTCACCACAAACAAGCGCACGTCAGTAAAATACAGACAGATATTCCCCCCGTGAACACAGTTATTGATCAGCCTCCTTGCGGTATTCTTGATATGCGACTGGTATTTGCCCTGCAGACGGTAGACTTCATTCGCACTGAAAGCTCTGGCGGTTCTGCAGCACACGCAAAGCAACATTTTCGTTGCTATGATAACGAAAGCTTCGCAAGATGGCGTCAGACTGTCCACAGTCCGACGGACACACGCATGCTGTTTGCTATGGACAAATGGCAACAGCAGCCAAGTCTGTCCATGCAAACGCGTGCATGAAAGCCCTCGGCAGAATCGATTCCAAAAGGTACTCGCAATAGCGAGAGCAGCGCATGCGCTGCTTTCGCCAGGCAAGACCTAAAAATAAGACCTTCAGATCCACTAGTCAGGTCACTCCTGGACCTGTGGAGAACACTAGGAAGGCTTGCCCTGCACTTCAGAGGACTGCTCTGCTGCTGGAGGACTGCCTGGCTGCTTGAACCCGTAATGCCAGGTTGACTCCAAGGGCTTGCTGGCTGGCCTCATGTTCTGAGCTATAGTGACACAAAAAGCGCCAACAACTTGAACCCTGCATCTAAGACCAGCCTCGAGTGAGTCCTACCCTCCAAATGGTGCCCACCCAGTCCTGGAACTTTGGAGGTTGTAACAAAGGTGCCCAAAAAGCCATAAAACGAAAATTTGTGACTCAGAACATTTTCAGCCAAAAAGTGCCCTGACCAGGACCTATAAGCTCCCATATCTGCCTGAGGTGCATTGCTGATAGGACTGACTTCAACGATAGTAATAATTCAAAGTAGCCAGCAGGTAGATTACACACAAATATTTGCCCACTATGTCCCCCTTATTCATGGTAGCCTACAGACAGTCCAAACCTTTGATAGTTGACATTTCAACACCATGGATGTGAATACATGAGGTCATTATCAGGATAAAAATAATAGAGGATAGTTTCCATGGCGACAAATAATACGGGTAAGTATCGATTAGTGTTATAGATAAGGTGCTTGTGTGCTGAAAAATAAAACAGAAAGCTAATTATCTATGTTTTCTTGTAAGCAGGCCAAACAATGACTTAGGGCAATTAACGAAATAGCTAAGCCAAAATGAAGACATTGTGGTGATTGTGCAAACATCAACCTGTTAATCTAATGTAGCAACGGCAAGTGCATTAAGGAGACAATCAAACAATAACTGTCCTAAAATCAACAGAGGCCAAGAAATTGGCAAAGTGCTATTGGCGATGTGCAATCCCGTGAAAAAAAAACATGTTGTTGTCTTAATAAGTGAGAGCTAAGTGGAAAGCACAATGGTAAGGAAGCGAACATAAAGCTGCCTACTTAATGTATTGAACGACAGGCTAGTGAAGCATTAGGTACCTTCCCGATTCGTGGTGTTGATACGATAAGAAAGAACCACTATGTTTTCTAATGTGAAGCCAATGGCTTGATACACAATTTTGAAGGCAACTTGATTGATGCTTTCCATGTTGCTATCATTCTCTGCCACTTTGGAGAGGTTTGGGAGTTCAACTCACCAGTGCTACTTGATCCATTTTTTTTTAAATTGTGCTGTAAGAAGTACACTTGGCACAGTGGTATCTTGGTGAGGAGTGTACCCTGCAACACACATTGAGATGGCCAGCCTCAGTAGACAGTCCTTAATTTTGGATTTGTTGGATTAAGTGCCCTCCAAATCTATTTCCACAGACGATGGTGTGCTCCTGAGCCATGGACACCATATATTCGGATGGCTTATCAGATATTTACTGAACCCCGGCGTTTGACCTGGAGCACTTTCACTCATACTCCGTTCAACTTCTGCAACCACCAACTTACCATTCCACTTGGCAGGAGACACAATGTTTACATGTTGCACCATTCATCAGATCAACAATATATAAACAATGGCTATTACAGAAGTACTACATGAACAAATAACCATTTTTGTTTTACATTTTCTTGATATTCAGTATACCATTTTGATAATAAAGTCTGTCAGGGCGAAACACATGTCAGGTGCCCTGATTTTTTATGTAATCTACTGTTCTTCCGCAATGTATAAATAAGTGTGACCATTTGCGATGAAGAAAAAATAAAATAAAATTAATGCACCAAACAACATGCCTATCATAGACTTCATAATTATTTTGTGACTGATTCTATGCATGCCCAATCCTTTTTTCTCATGTTTAGAGTGGAGCCTTAAGTTTTAGGGTCCCACACTCAACACCCAAGGTAGCACAGTGTTTCGGTTTGTTCAGAGCACCACTGTTTAATTAGTTCAGACCTCATTTCGGTTGCTATGGTACCAATTCCTCTATTTATTGATGGCTATGGATTGTGCATTCAGTTCTTCGTCACTGTTGCCGTTGTAATAGCAATACATTTGAGGAACTTGGGCCGCATGTGTGGCGTATTTTCCACCAGGGAGTGGACATTTCCAGCGCTGTTTAAAGAGCGTGTGCCGCAAGTGGTTTAAACACCCAGACAATTGTTACTTCACAATACCTTCCCAAGACGTACCAGCTCTTACATACTTGCAGCTAAATAGACCAAGAATAAGTTTTGCTGCAAGAAAGTGAAAGTGCATGCCCCATTCTCATTTTTACAGGGGAATAAGGAAAAATATACTCTACGTGAAGAAATAAGCAAAGCCATAATACGTTTGAAACTTTCCTATCCACTCTAACTCCCTGTCTAAAGAGTTTCTGCTCAGCTATGCTTAGTGCACGGACATACACGCCCAGGAAAAGTGTCAAAAATATTTTTTCCCTCCAGTAGACTTGACGAGCATGTAATAGTGGGATCTGAACTTTTCACCAGTCTGTCCACACTGTTGTCCAGCATTATCCCTAACAACCTGTAGGCTCACGAATGAGGATTAAGCCAGATGTTTAAAGTAAATGGAGTAAATTAAAGTAATTGGATAAACACATTAGGGGGGAAGGGTATTGATGTGCAAAGAGTGACTTTATGGAAGCCACAGGCTGGTTGTTTTTTTGGAGGGTGAATATCATTGGAAAGAAGATCACACCCAGCAAATGAGGGTCATGCAGTTATTCAGTATGGAACATATTTTGGGGGCTTTGAATTGATGATTCAGTTCCACCTCTTTAATGCCCTCTTTGGCCAGTTCACTACCAGTGCACAGGCACACTGGTCCAAATTCTAAATGTGTTTACATTTAATATTCAGGGACAGTGATGTTTGTTTTCAAAATGGTAACACAGCAGCAGCTCACTAATATTACTGGAAATAAGCAATGTTAAGCCCCTCCCATTTCTCATATGTGAGGTACTGTTTTGATCTAAAAGAAACTTTTTTTATGGATGTTACATGAAACAAACACATTTGTCTGAAAAATGTCTGTAATAGACTCTCACACATCACCCACATTAAAAATAAATTAAAGGAAAACGCTATTGACAACAATCTGTTTAAGAATTATTCAAGGTCACCAGGGCAAGATTCTCTCAGAGGGCCCCCTGAATGGCTGGGGCCCAGGGCCAGAGAGCCTACTCTGCCCATGCCTTAAAACGTCTCTGCTTAGCAGCTCACCGCCAGACAGAGTGTTTGATTCTCCTACACACCATTGACAGAGGACATAACATCATGCACCATTCGACCTCCAATAACTTCACAACTTTCATTTTTTTGTTGCATATTTATATAGCGCGAACTCGACCCCAAGGGATTGGAGCGCTTTACACGAGCACCGTATTTATATTACACATTCCGGCACGGGGAGATTAAGTGATTTGCCCAGAATCACAGGATGTGGTCTCGACCTCGAAGATCGAACTCTGGTTTCCAGCACCAAAGTCGGCAGTTTAGCCGACGGACCACATCCTCTTATCCGCAAGGTTAATCTCTTGTCTCATTCTTAGCCCACTGCTTGCTTCAGAGGTGGAAGGAAAATCACAGTTAGTAAAACAGCGCTAGCAAGGGCAGAGCCAGGAGTATAAATGGGCGCTCTGTATACATGCATGCAGGTATGAGAGTAAAACAAACTGAATGTGCGATGATCCAGTGAATTTCAGATGTAAAATGATCCTTCTTCACTGGAATGCAACCTGTCACATGATAGGAGGAGGAATGCTGCTTAAATAACCATTATGAGCATGACGTAAGAGGGTGATACTCCTCTGGGGGAAGTAGAAGCCCACTCAATGCATATTTTAAAAGAACTGGAAAAAAATACTTAGGCAGACCTAAAATATACTAATAATCAGGCTCACTCTTAATGATAGTGTGATGCAAGACCGAATGGACTTAAGCAATGCTTCATGGATGTAGCTATCAATGGTGCAGCAGATGCAGTGGCACCAGGGCATAACCTGGGAGGGGCTTTCTGAATTCAAGTTTATTTTTTACTACCACAGGGAGGATTAGGGGGAGTTTTTCTTAATTTCGTTGGAGCCCTTTGCACCCTTTCTGCATCACTCCAATGCTTATTAATTTTCGATTAGATTCCAATGTAAATCATGACTATTTTCTAACTGCAGCACCCACATCCCAGTAACAGAGCCCAGAAAACAGTTGCTTCCTTAAGCACAATCCTCAGTTTACAACCCACGAACTGTAAACAATTCAACCATCAAATTGCTTTTGATATGCAGGTACGCTAAGAAGGGCTAACCTTTGGTTCGCTGTGACATTACATAGTTATGTACTTCCATATACAGAGGGCCACTGGAATCATGCGATTGTGCGGCCACTGCAATGTTTGCATATTTATGCATTTCCACATTTGCCACAAAATCCATCATTTGCCGCATAATCTGCAGATTTTAACAAATACAATTTAGTGTATAGCTCAAACGGTTCAAATGTTACAAAAGATGCAGCGACAAGTGTTGCTGCATGGTGGAAGGCCGTTTGCAAAACTGAGCTCGTCACCTTTCTTTCACTTATTGCGATATTTGGGTAGTAATACTGGTACCAATGCCCTGACAGTATTACAAAGTTTAAAAATGACTAAATAATGAAGTAATGTCCCATAATTTGCAATTTCTTGCCGCATAGTTTACTCAACCCTACCGCATATTTTGGCATTCTCCTGCCACATTATTCCAGTGGCCCTGCATGTATGCCAGTTATGACCAACAATAATACTAAAACCATAATACACTGCGGTAAGCAACAAATTGTAACTTATACCTCTTAAATTCAGATAATATATATCTGCTCTAAGGGTTGTCCATCACCAACACTGTACAGTCAAAAGCTAGTCATCACCAAATGAGCAGGCCTGGAATAACTATAGTTATCTGCCACTCATTGCTGGACAATTTAGAGGGCTTTAATGTAGTTCACCACAGCAGGCCCCAAATTGCCATACAAGCTGACCATTTCTTTACGTCTCACAAAGACACTCTGATGTGGTATGAGAATAAAAATGCCCATCCCAAAAAATATCTCCTCCTCTCTCTCCCTCCAACCATGCCAGCTGAGGACTACAACTATGCACAAAATCTCACATTGGACAGGCAAGTGCAGTAGCCAGCTAAGCAGACTAGCGGCCTGTGTCTCACACCCACACCCAACACACCTCTGTATGCTACCTCACATAACACAATAATCGCACCTCAGCGGTCATCACGCACGACATGGACATACTACCCACATAGGATCAAAACAGAGACATCCTTCAGCCACACACCCTACACGGACGGTGTAGAGTGCTGCACATGTAGGCTAGCGCTGCAGCGCCCCACATAGGGGTAGTAAACACTAAATAAATGCTGCAATACAGCACAAAACAAACATAATTCTGCCCACAGGTGCTTTTATTCTTTGTCATCCTAGCAATAAGCAGCATGTTTCGTAGGCATACAATGAAGGCCTGTCTCTAGGCACGTCTATCAGAGCAGCTCACAGTGCTTTAACATTTTCTCTGGAGCCCTAATTCCTCTTATATTTTAGGGCATGGAGTGGGCGAGCTGTAGCAGGACCAGCTCAGCTCGCCCTCTTTCCGCATCAAATCCTATTACACCCTGGGTAGCGCGCGTAAAATCCTCCGCAACGAGTCATGTAAATAGGCCTTCTATTTCGGGAAGGAAAGCTGCGCGCTGCCATCTGCTTGCACTTCTAATGGGCCTAGTGCTAACTGTGTGTTGCGAGGCATTTTCTGAAGCTGGGTAATTGAACGGCTGCGCCTCGCTGGAGGCACGAGGGCTGCTTCCGACCTGCATTCATCAGCCCGTGACATGTGCAGGCCGCACGCTCCTCTCGACGCCCTTTGGACAGCAGTGCTCCGTTACATTTGAGAGTAGCACGGTGGGCACTGTTTCATCCATCGGGAGAGCAGCTGTGCACCCGCCTCTTCCGGAGCAAGTGTCACTGGCATCCACCTTCAGACTTCAAAGCGTCCTTTAATAAGCCGATGACGGGTACACATTCTGGTGCGGCGTTGCATCAGCAGGAAACTTCACACTGATGTAACCCTTCTTCGTGGCAAGACATGCATGCATGAACTCCAAGTCCCCATAATGCCAGGGGGCACAGGACTGGCATTGCACACCCTGTGCCCCTTTGATAACATTACATTGATTGCCTCTTGGTCCAGTCTGAGCCCTTAACCCGTTTCCTATTTGTGTATAATGGGCTAGAAAGCACGAGAGCCAGATTTCAATGGGGTATTACTTGAAAATGCAAATAGGATACGAAATAAGTTGTAGCTATAGAGTCGTAATCTCCTCCCCTTGTAGCTGAATTACCTTCCTCCACACACTGAAAGTATGTCAGGATCTCCCTGTGGTTTGACGATAAAACAAGGCATCTTTAAACTATGGTAAGGGAAGCTTGGCGGACTTTCCATATCGGACGGACAGGGAGATCCCCTGGTGCACCAAAGGATGCGGGGATACTACTCCCTAGAGTAGTACACCAAACATAAGAGTATCCATCAGCGTGAAAAGGAAATGAGGGGGTGAATGTGTGAGTGTGTGCTAGCCACGACTATACGCCACCTCAGTAAGAAGTGAGAAAAGTGATCCTACTTATATACAACCCTCACCCACTCTAGTAGTGGCATGCTTCATCAGAAGAGGTGGAAGAGGTGTGGCGCAGCGGCCGGGGTGCCTGACTCCGGACCACAGGGTTCACAGTTCGATTGCCGGTGGCAGGTTTGCCCAGAGGCAATAGCTCGCTTAATCTTCCCGACGGCCCCCAGCGCCGGGACACCTGTCTGGAGGTAGCTCTGCGCCTTACAAATGCTGGTATTTCATTTCATCATCGGGTTCGCCTTGATCCCTATAAGTCAGGGTGTGCTCAACCGTGTTCAAGGGTGATCTTTGTATATTATTGTGTCGGGGATATAACATATAAATAATTTCACATCCTCTCCTAAGCTATCCCTTTATTAGCTGGTTGGATGGGAAATGATTAAAATAAACTATGGAACAGACAATGATGCAATGGTCCTATGACCCTTATAGTGCCAACATGCTTCAGCCCTACACTAATGGCGGAATTAGGACCTGGGCGTACTTGCTGGTCCAAAGGCACCCTAATAGTGGATATTTTCAGACACCTCAGGGGGCGGAGGGAGGTTGGCCTTGTAGTCAAACCTTTGTCATGGGTCCCTACTGTCTATTTTACCTATTATGGTCAATTCGCACTCGGCTTGTGGACTGGCAAGTATTTGCTGCCCTTGCATGCCTCATATTTAGTGTGCATGCTTAAATGAGAACCTACTGAGAACAGAAACGACACCGGGGAAGTATTAGAAAAACAAACCCGTCCTGACGAATGCCCAGGACCTTATATGGCTATTAGTGTAGGGCTGAAACATTTTGGCACTATAAGGGTCATAGATTCATTGCATCCTTGTTGCCCTTGGGAGTGGATGAGGAATTTTACACAATAATATACAAAGAGCTCCCTGCAACATGGTCGAGCCCACGATGACTTATAGGGATCAGG
This sequence comes from Triturus cristatus, assembly GCF_964204655.1. Taxonomy (NCBI): domain Eukaryota; kingdom Metazoa; phylum Chordata; class Amphibia; order Caudata; family Salamandridae; genus Triturus; species Triturus cristatus. Next base: position 970,292,009 of record NC_140582.1, read on the forward strand.
GTGCACCCGATGATGAAGCATGCCACTACTACAGTGGGTGAGGGTTGTATATAAAAAAGGATCACTTCTCCTTTTTCCCACTTCTTACTGAGGTGGCCTATAGTCGTTGCACGCACGCACGCACCCCCCCTCGTTTACCTTGTGCAATGTAATATGGTGCTAATAAAAAGTATTCTCATGTCCTTGGACCAAGTTCGCTCTATATAAAACTGCAAAAATAAATACAAAAAATAAGTGATAACAAGATGCCTGGAGCTACTTAAAGCAAACAGGTTGCAAACATTACCAACAACACGATTGATGATTGCTTTGTTATTATAGCAATTATAATAATATCATTATTTTTATTGTTTCAACAGGAACTATATTTGAGTAACTAGCTGGAACTTTATTTATCGCATTCAGATTTCATCTTCAAACTTATCAGCTTTTTATTTCGGACGTAAAGCTCAATATGTGTCAAACACTATTTCCTTTATTCGTGATTTCAAGGACCCTGGACGCATCTTCACATGAGGGATGATCTTGCATGAAGGAAGCAGTAGGCCATTACACCGAACCCCTACGTCACTGCAAGAGCCTCCACCTCCTCACTCTTAAGTAGGATTGGCCATAAACTAGCTGCAGCAGAGAACAGATGGCTGCGAAGGCCAGTATTTTTCGATGACTATTTTCAGAGCAGACTTGTGGCCAAAGGTTAACACAGACCCAGAAGGACAGCAAAAGGATGCTGAGGATCCTGACACAAGGGCACGTTGGCTTGTGCTTCGTTTGGAGGTCCAGCGCGCAGCTGAGCTCCTGGTGGAACAGTATCTGGAGGTTGTGGGGACTGACTTATATCCAACAACATCGTTTTTAAGTCAGACGTGACTGCTTAGCTCTCTGCTGACATGTTACCAAATATGTATCACTCGACCTCCTATGGACTGCTTTCTACAACCCAGAAGTACACACAATAATCCCACATGAAGTTGTGTACTACATACATGCATAGTGTACAGAGAGCAATCGTTTTTGTTCTTCATTGAAGCAAACCTCACAACTACAGCACATGCAGCAGCAGTGCAGGTTCCCCTCGCCCACACATGCACACCCACACAGTACAAGCATAGTACTGGCAAAAGACGCAAAAGTCCTTACACACACATAACTCCCCACTCAGCCCCCTGCATGTCCCCATCCCGCATCCGAAGCGCCCAACACCAGAGTTCAATACTGTAAAGGCGAACTGAAACATAACAGCCAGCACCAAGACATGTGGGTCACTGTTTGTGCTGCCAGCCCTGCACCTTTGCAGCCCCACCCAACTGGACTAAGTGGTCAAGCCTACCTCCCACTGATGGACTCCGCCGAAGCCCTGGCAGGAATGCGTGATACAGCCTGCCTTCCATGGCTGAACTGCTGCCTGGACCCTAGACACAATCTAGTGGCTTTAGGGGTGGCCAGCAAGAGGTTATGGAAGCACTTGAGAAATTTCAAAGCATCAGAGTGTAACTGACTCTGCTGCTGACCTCTCTGGCTGCTTTAGACAAAATACTTTGCTGGTCACATTTTGGTATATTTTTCTTTTTCATACAAGAGCGACCAACCCCTTGAGGTCTCTTCTTACAATGGACATGGTTATACAACCCCATTGTTCTTAAAGGGGTTTCTTTTTCATTCTTATATCCTGATTCCCCTATCCAATTTGCTGCCATTTTGATCCTGTTTTTAGTTTTTTAAATAACTCACATTTCTCTGAGGAAAGCCTGCTGATTTTTGCCATTGCTACCAGGAGTTAAACCTAATAAGGCACTGACTTGCCAACCCTTGTGGGAGTCCTCCCCTGACACTCAACTGAGACATTAACCCAGAGTACTTTTCAGTGTTAGCTGCATGTAAGTTGCTGGGGTTTTTTGGCCACTTTTGAAGCTGGCAGAGCTGGTTTTAGTTTTCCCTTTGGAGTCTCTCTTCTTGGATTCTGAGGTAGGGCATAGGAAATGGACATATTGGCGAGATTCCTAGAGCGAAGAATGGAACTTTTGTTGAAAGACTGGAAAGAGGTCTAGAGTTTTGTTGGTAAATTTTTTACAGATATCAAACAGATTGCTGTGACTAAACCAATATTGCTTGTGAACATCAAATATTGTAGGATCAAGGGGTTCTTCCCATTAAATGGCAGGTAAATACACTTGTTCTGGGCCTCCTGCTTTAAGCCTCAGAGGTTCAACCAGGCCTACCAATGGCCTATATAGAGACTTGTGATTATGATGACTGCAATGGCATCGATGAGAACTAGGACCAGCAGCTTTTCTACTTGTACATTTCTTGGACATCTTGGGAAGTAGAGAGCTAGACCAGTCAAATTTATGTCAGCGGTGCAGCTCATATAATACTATGATCAAGGGTCTCTTTGTTCATGTAGGAGAATGAAACGTTTCCTTCAGGAAGATCACTGTTCCCACCTCAGAATGAACTGGAACATACCAAGAGACAAAGATATAAATGAGAAAATTTGCTATGGACTCTGAGACAGAAAGTGGTCCTAAAAGGAGTTATCAGATGTTAAAAAACAGAGTTAGGAGGAGGGCTAACCAACTGTTCCCATAATGTACTGTTGAAGATAAAACCATAAACCTCACAAATAAGGAAGGGCTATTAGGGTTCCAGCCCTCTAGGAGCTAAATCAGAGAAAACAGACTAAGAGAAAGAGAAAGAGAGGATCATTTGATTATTGTGCTGCCAGGCAATTCATCAATTTGTTAAGACTGCCTACACCCACCAATGGTGGCATGCTTCATCATTGGGCTGCTCCTAATGGAGCACACTCTTTTTAAATCAAATACGTTTTCTCAAGGGATCCCTCATACAGAAAAAGTGATTCCACCTGTCTAAGTGGGTACCTCCGTTATCTTTATTAATGGCCCCACCTGGCAGGACAAAAAACGAAAAAAGCGAGTATACCAGAGTGTCTATGTCTCTAATACCCAATTGTGTATCAACATGTTTCGGCCTATTCAATTGCCAATATAGGTCACACAGCCTTCATTAGGATACAGATGCCTTTAATTTGATTCTTACTAATTATTTATTACATGGAAGAAAACATATTGCACTACTTGCCCTTTATAGACACACTTGAAGTTGTACCTACAAGTACAAAACAAATATAATGATTATGTCTTGTCTTTATTCTAATTATCACTCCTCCTCTTAGTTTCCCAATGGCATATTATTGATTGCATTGAAATCTATAAATTCCAGTGTTACACCCAGCACGCGTGATTCACACTTCATGCTTGCGATATGTAGATTTTTTAAAAATAAATAATAAATAAAAAAGGCACGGCTTACCCGAGTTTCCATGGAAAATCTCCAAACACGGGAGAAGAGAAGGGACGTTGCCCTATTGTCAAACTGTGAAATAGCAAAAAAAGTTCAACAGGGGCCAAAACGCCCCATGCTTTTCTCCTCTGCCTGTCTGCCATCTCTATAACACCTGATGTTGTCTTAGCCCTATTTTACTGTACTGCAATCCATTTTTCTAAATCTAAAGTGATAGTGTACAGTTGCCATAAAAGTGAGGCACATTAGTCTTAGGAGCACCTAATATTAGTTGTACGATCCGATATTAGGACTGGTAGGTTAGGTATTGCAGAGTATCAAAACTGTTGCCATATCCAGTATATAGCCAACCCAAGTTTGTTTATTTTTGCACGGATCTGTTCTATTGCCAATGCATAAGAATTGCAGGATCGCACAAGGTGGCAAAATCCCTGTACGGATGGGCATATTTAAATTTGTTCAAATTTCTTTTTTTAAAACAAAACAGGGGTACGGCATATTCAACCTGGAACAGACGCCTGGTAGTTTAAAATCTTAAGATTGTAGTGCTCAACCTTTTTGACCGCCCGGCTGGGGAACCAGTGCAGCCCGGCTGGGAAACCAGTGCGGTGTTAGAGACCGGAGGTTGACAGTGGCTTTATAGGTCTTGGCCTAGCGAAAGCAGCGCATGTGCTGCCCTATCATGCAGAGGCCTTTTGGAATCGGTACGATTCCAGCGTGCACGAGAGGAGACAAACGAGTCAGAAGATGTGCACGCAGGGATTGGATGCTTTACCGGCGGCGTGATACACTGGCGACTTTTTTTTCGCCGCCAGAAAAGGCAGTCCCCACGTGCACATCTTCTATCCGTCCCATGACGGGCGTGCTTGTTATGCCATGTCGCGGCAATACAGACTGGGTGAGGACAGGCCTAACAAATATGGCTCACACATCACTATGTGAGTTATTCTCAACAGTGGGAGTTTGAGGGGGCAGTGGTGGGCCCTCTCCCCCTAGGGCACCATCCCATCCCTGTTCCCTCTGCGCCCAGGCACACCTGCGAGGGCAGAGAGCTGCTTCTGACCCCAGGCGCTGTAGATAGGCCCTGCCCGCCCATGCGCGTCACCAACCTGCTCCGGTAATGGCGACCGCCGTATTTCCTGTGAGCGCGGCTCAGCTGACATTCTGCGAGTGCTGAATACCGGTGGCAGCATTGCTCTGCCCCATTACTCTAATGTGCCCAATGCGTGGGCTTCTTCGGGAGGGTTGCCCGGGCCGGTCCGGGGAAGGTGAGGGGTGGTGTTATCCGGTGCGTGTGCTGAAAAACAATCCTTTATACCCACTTTATCTAACAAATACATATGATAGCACCTTGTATGAGATAAAGTAAGATCAGTTATTTGTGTTTTCTGTAGACTAGCAGTTCATTTACATTTCAGTGTGATAAGCGCTTTAAACCGAATTTTTACGTTAAGCCAAATTTCCCAAAGCTTTTCTACCAGCACTTTCCACTGTGAGAATATTAAAAAGACGTGCTTGGAGTTGTTAACAAGCTGCATTACTGGCGATGTTTTTACCTGAGAAGTTTTTTTAGGGGGTAATTGATTATAAGTGATGTTGTGAGACTTTCCGAAAGAGTAGGGGCTGACAATAGTCTTTTTATCATTTTTGTTTATTATTATCTTTTCGAGTCTGGACTCACAATGACGATAATGGCAATATTATTGCCTGCAGAAATCATGTTTGTAATAGGCACAACAATTATTATTACTGTAATTGTCATGATTAGTATTGCCTATGCTGTCATTAATGGAACTTATACTGCTAATAGTGCCCATAATAATGTCAGCACCAGAGGTCATAATAAACATATTAATAATACTAAATACTATGAATCATGGTAGTGCACAAATGGCCGATAATATTGGTAACATAATAACAGGGGAACTATTCTACTGAGTAACTGTTTTAAGTACACGTTTTGAACTATTACGCTTGTGGTTTTTGGTGTTCGTATAGCTCACATTTGTGCAGATATGGCCTCGTAGCAATGTATTCCTTTGCTTGTAAATAGCATTGATTTGAAAGAACAATTATCACATCCTGCTTTCAGTTTAAGACCGATGACAGGTCATTTAGTTTGTTTACCTGCACTCTGAGCAGAGAGCCTAGAAGCCATCTTTCCTTCCGCGAGAGATGGAACCAGATGTGTATTTTATCTTGTTTCTTAGCTTAAAGCCCATACATCGAATATTCGCCCATGGTGGGATTCCAGTGGTGGGGCCTCACCGGTACTGCAGTGCCCCGCAGCTGGAATAATATTTCACACTGAGGGTTGGACATTTGAGCAGTCGGTGCCCTGAATGTACAGATGCATTTAACTAATGCCGCATTTAACCTCTGGCTTGGAATGCATCGAATCCCTCCCATCGCGGTGCTGCTGTTGAGGGGTGCGGCAGCCTTGGAGTGGGGCGATTACTGCTCAGACAGTGCTGAGCAACCAGTCGTTTCACGAGGCCACCGTGAGACATCAGAGTCGTGCGTCTAGGCACGCACGTGTGAAAAAACACAGAGAAAATCACCCACACTCATAAACACACACGCAAACAAACACACACACAGGCAACCAAGCACACTCACACACACCCAGCCACACACATAAACGCATTCATTTTATTTCTGAGTGTGCACAATCACACACAGTCAGCTGACAGCTCCCTTACAAACAAGTCTGCACGTTTTCAATCACATTGAAGCGTCGGTTACATGACAGCAAGGTTCTCGACTATCGTCACACTGCATTTAATGGCATAAATGCACGATTAATGTGCTTGCATATAACCGTGTGAAAACTCAGTACCAACAGGTGCCTAATACAACCCTCATAGCACAGTATACTGCGGCACACCGTAAAATAACGCAACACAACAATGCCCGTTAAAAACTCTTGCAACATAACGTAACATGACCACATACCATGACATAACATAAAATAACATAATGCATATCGCATCAATGTCCAATACTGATGCATGAAACCTAATAGCATACTATAAAATAGCATAGCAAAACACAGAATTTTGCGATGTGTCAAAACATGAAGTTATATAACCAATAACTTAACGATAAAATTATATGAGCCAACACACCACAGCTGAATCATAACTTAACAGAATCAAATAACACAGGAGGCATAACCAGACTAAAGGGTAGTACAGCACAACGAATGGTGAGGCCTGTCGGCCACTGAGACTGAAGTGCTCCACCTAGGTGGGGTGGTTGTACCTTCTCTCGCCTGCTGTCCCTAACATACACTCCTTTAAACCATCTCACAGAAACTTTGTACAGATTCTAACTGGTGCAAACCCAATTGCACGAGTTTTGCTGCTCGTTTAACACGGAATAAGATTGTTTCTGCACGAGCATGGAGAAAACTGATAACGCGCTATATTTTCGGTTTATAGATTTAAAACGGAACAGGCGCTATATTTCAGGTAAAAATGTTGATCCGTTTTTAATATCGAGCGTTAAAAAGTATCGGGTTGCTTTATTTTAATTTATTTTTTCAGAGTTATTGGAAAGTGGGTTATTGGTAGGGGCAAATGTAGGTCTGCCACTGGCAATAAGGCCACTATCACATGATAGGACCCAGCATAGGTCTTAGAAAATTATTACTATGCTCAACCCTTGGTAACGTGGCTTCGAGTAGACAGGCTTAACTTCAAAGACAGGTATGTAAAGCATTTAAAAACACCATAAAAATAGGTAATATTTGTATCTTTTCAGTAAATAATTAAGACACAACACAAAATAAAAATCCAACACCAATTTATACAAATAGGTAACATTTTCATCTTTTAAATGACACCAAAATGAAAACAATCCACTGTAGGGAACCAGAGATATGAATTTTTAAAGATTAGTCACTTTCTAGGGCTTAGAAACCAACAGTGCCCCTTTTAGTCATTTCGTTTTCTCTGACAGGGACACACCTTTAGAAACGGTTCTGGAGAATATCTCATCACTGTGCAGCCTTCTCCAGCAGGCTGGGTCCAGTTAGAACTCCTTCCTGAAGTTCTGCTTGCGGGTCCCAAAGTATCCAATACACAGTCTAAGGTTCTGGAATCTCCAAGAGGGTCCTTGAAAGTGTGAAACTTCAATTCCGCAATTCACTTGAACAAAACCCTTTCAAATCCACTGGTACTTTTAAGTAATCATGCAGTTTATTAATAAAATTGTCAAAATTGTCACTGGTACTCCAGGCTGGGGATTCTTTGTGGGGATGTCCAGGTGAGCTCTGTTAACCTGTAGCTTGCAGGGAGTCTACTTCTTAGTCCTTTTGTAGCAAGGTAATCCACAGGGCTGCAGTTTTCAGTTGGTGCAGTTTTCAGAGGTCAGGCCTTAAAAGTCTTTGCACAGCAGAACTTCGCAGCAGGGCACTTCTTGCTTCAGTAAGTTTCAAGCAGCAGATCTGGAGGGCTCTGCCCGGCTCAGATACTTATTCAAAATTCTCTGGGTCAAGCACCAGGTCACTTCTGACCAATGAGAGCAGGGCAACTCCTCATAGTTCTGACCACATCCTGTAGAGTGTGGCAATATTTTGTCCCAGAGTGCATCATCCTTCCAAATCCATAATGGCTGATTCTCCAGCAAGGAGGTAAGAGCTGGCTAAACACACCCCTTGTGATGGCTTATTTCCATGGACTCTCCCCCTACCATCTGCACATACCTTCCTTAAGCCTAGCCCTGACTCTGGGTCAAGAGTGTCAGAGTGAAACTGAAACCCAGGCCTCCCCTCTGCCTTTGAAGAGCATAGTTAACAACTCCACCTCCTGGCCGGGAATTCCTATAGACCAGCACACTGCCCTCCCCGCAGAGTGGTTCTTTATCACCTCTTCAAATCAGCCTGGCTAATCCACTTAACTCTGACCAATCAGGGCAGACAACTGGAAGGCTGAATTTGAACTTACAAACAAGAAAGTCTTGTAACTTCTTGTATGTACACTTTAGGAGAAATTCAACAATATAATATTGTTGGATTTACTACTAAAATTCTGGGAAGTCTTTGAATGGTCCGGCTAGTCCTCTCCTATCAATATTTATTAATCAATAACTTCCTACCATGTTAACCCATGGGCCATGGGGTTTGGAATGGGGAAAATGACTTGGGCCAGTTTTCTAGCACCAGGGCTTATAAAAACATATTTTATAAGTATTTCCCTAATCTCTACAGGACCCCCACCCCCTGTGCAACTAAAGGAGACTTTAGGGGTTCTGAATCTGCAGAAATATTGCAGATCCTCCTTAACCAGTTCTTCTAGCATCAAAGTCGAATTTGAGCAGCTCTTTACTTTTTAAAAGAAGTCCTGGCAGCCAGGGCTGGTTTTAAACTGACCCCAGGCTTCAGCAGAGCACACATGCAAGTGCAGAAAAGCTGCTGGCCTCTAAACTGCCATGCCCCAGGATACTGGGGACTTCTAGGTAGTTCCAATCCCCTGCCCTATTATATACTAGGGGCTTATGGGGTAGGTCATGCCAATTACAGGGGTACTCCACCATACCTTAGTGTACCCTAGTGTATGTTGGGTGTTTTAACTGTATTCAAATTTGTTCCTTTCAGCTTGGCACTGGCCCTGGGCTGGTTAGGCAGAGCCCATGGTCAGTCAGAGTCAGTTACCACCAGTCCCAGTCAGCAAAAGTTGGGGGGTGCCCAGGGCACAGGATGACTTTGCAACATAGCCCCCTCCAAAAGAAAGGTGATGGGTTACTAACCTACACACTGGTATTCCTCATCAGCTAAGTGGAAAAACCTGGAAAGTCCATCTGCATTTGCATGGGCAACCCCAGGTCTGTAATCCACTGTAAAGTCCATTCCCTGTAGGGAAATGGACCACCTTAACAGCTTGGGATTCTCCCCTCTCATCTGAATGAGCCACCTGAGAGGTCTGTGGTCAGTTTGATTACGAAAATGAGTCCCAAACAAATAGGGTCTGAACTTTTTCAGTGACCACACCACAGCAAAAGCCTCTCTCTCAATGGCACTCCACCTCTGCTCTCTGGGAAGAAGCCTCCTACTAATAAAGGCAACTGTCTGATCAAGCCCCCCTTTATTTAGCTGTGACAACACTGCCCCAATCCCTTGCTCTGAGGCATCAGTCTGAACTACAAATTCTTTTGTGTAGTCAGGGGCCAGTAACACTGGTGCTGAACACATAGCAGCTTTCAGAGTGTCAAAAGCCTTCTGACACTCTGGGGTCCAAATCACTTTTTTGGGCCTCTTTTTAGAAGTCAGTTCTGTTAGGGGCCCCACAATGGTCCCATAATTTTGAACAAACCTTCTATAGTACCCTGTCAGTCCAAGGAATGCCCTGGCCTGAGTCTGGGTAATAGGAGCTGTTCAATCCAAAATAGTTTGGATTTTAGCTTGGAGAGGCTATACACGCCCCCCAACTACCAGGTGGCCCAGGTACACCACAGAACTCTGCCCTATTTGGCACTTTCTTGCCTTAATAGTCAGGCCTGCTTGCTGCATGGCCTGAAGCACTTCCCTTAGGTGGCTTAAGTGATCTCCCCAGGTAGAACTGTAAACAGCTCTATCATCCAGGTAAGCTGCACTGAACTGTTCCAACCCAGAAAAGACCCTGTTCACCAACCTTTGGAAGGTGGCAGGTGCATTCTTTAATCCAAAGGGCATTACCTTGAACTGATAATGTCCCTCAGGTGTGGAGAATGCTGAACCTCTCCTTTGCTCCATCAGTGAGAGCACTCTGCCAGTAGCCTGAAGTCAAATCAAAAGTACTCAGGCACTTAGCAGCCTCTAACCTATCAATGAGCTCATCAGCTCTAGATATATGGTGAGTGTCAGTCTTTGTGACTGCATTCTATCCTCTGTAGTCCACACAGAACCTTAACTCTTTGGGTCCCCCTGAGGATTAGGTTTAGGTATCAGCACCACTGGACTGGCCCATGGACTCTTTAGAGGGTTCAATTACCCCCAGTTCCAGCATCTTAGCAACCTCAGCTTTAATGCTGGCTCTGACATGGTCAGACAACCTGTACAGTTTATTTTTGACAGGTAGGCTGTCACCAGTGTCAATGTGGTGCTCACACCACTCAGTGATGCCTGGGGTCAAAGATAATAGGCCAGCAAACTTCTCATGCACTTGCTTACAGTCTCTGTGCTGCTGGTCTGTCAATTTGGGAGAGAGTACAACTGATGCAGATTGGGGTGTACAAAATCTCCCTACTTCCACGGATAGAGTAATTTCACAGTTACACGCACATTCACTCATCATACACTAGGGCCCATTTCACTAACATACACTCAAATACTCTACCAGCATTGAACCTGTGGAAAGAAACCTTCTAAAACTCCTAAACCCCACACCTACACCGAGGTCGATAAGACCTAGCTATTGCAATTGTCATAATCTAAACAATCTATACATTAATAATCAAATAGAGTACTCAATAATTGACAAGGAATAATCACCAACACCGTATTTAAAATTATGATTCTTTATCTAAAATTAGTCAAAAGAAATTAATCAGAATAAATAATTTTCTCATAATTACCTATTCTAGCTAAATGTCAGAATGGGTCATCAGGACAAGTCTCTCAGTAGAAATCTCCAAAGTCACCGTCTTCACAGCATCGATCCTCACCAACGCAGGTTTGGGAAGAAAATGGCAAAGTGGCCTCCCACCCTCTCTAGGCTAACAATATTTATAATGAAACTTGCAATATTAAAGAAACATTAATGTTGTACACGTCCGCCGAATCCGCTGAGCAGAGCGAGCAGGAAAGGATGTAGCATCGCTACATTTGGAAAAATCTCCGCTCAGAAAAAGTCACAAAAATAAAAAGACAGAACAGGAACTAAATATTAAATGTATCTTCTCAACTTCCACACATTTCTTCTGGTGAGCTCAGAGTTTAGAGTCTTTCTTTAAAGCTCCTTTGTTTTCCAAGGCTGCCAAGGCTGTCCCAATGCATCTGGAGACTTGCCCAGATCTGCTGCTGTCCTCACGGAAAGTTTTAACCAGGCAAGGACTGTGGACAGATGACTCGCATCAATATTCAGCAAGGCCTTTTCCATCACAAATTCTCACTCGAAACCTGGCTTCAAAAGTCAGCCATCTTTGATTAGGCCACAATAGGCCACAATAGACCATCTTAATTAAAAGAGACAAAACAACGTTACCACAGCATAATGATTGAACAGTGTTAACCCCACTAATACCCTTATGTGTATGTAATTATCTAGCTTTAGCAACACAAAAAAGCATTAATTCAAAAGCGTTTCGTGCTTAAAATAAACAGCACTCAGCAACGTTTATTTAATAAAACATGCACATTTATTAATAGCAATACAAAAGCGTTCCCACGTGTCGGTTTTCTTATCATTAGTATGTTGGTAAGTTTAAACACACACTTACACAAAACAAATAATTATTAATTAATGATTATTAATTTTAATCATAACAAATAGACAAACCAGAGCTTCAAAACCCTATAGATTTCATTTAGAAAATCCTGCTCCAGCAATCCCCCCTTTGGTGATTTTATCACCAAATAACCCAAAAAAAAAATTTAGTGAAATTTAGTCCCATTTTAGGAGAAATTTGAAATGTTTTTTTCCTCCTTACACAACACTACACACCAGACACTCTTTCATCATCCCTCTTTGTTTCGAAGTAGACACTCTCCCTTAATTCTTCTAATTCAATTTCTTGTGATTCTCTTTTCAACCTTTTATTTCTCTTTTCATTGTTTCTTTTAATTAATTTCTTTTTCCCTCCCCTGTTTTTACAACACAAACACACCAATCTCAATATCAATAAAGCAACAATTATACAAGTTAAAGGAAACAATATCTTACCTATAATAGTACTACCTATTTTTGCAATAAAACTCTTAACAGCTATCACCTTATTAGCTATTTTAGTCCAGATACTTTCAGCTTCAAGTGGTACTAATTCTTCATGCAAATCAGTAATATTTTTGATATAGACCTTCAGGTCTTTGCTTTCATCTGGAATGTAAGTGCAACAATGTTGAACTTTCAGCATTCCACAAACTCCACCCTCCTTAGCCAATAAAATATCAAGAGCAAGTCTATTTTGCATAGACATAGCACGCACGGCAATTAATTCCGTATTCACCAAAAGAAACCCTCCAGCGGTATTTGTCGATAAGCGATCCACCACTGTTGACAGTTTCCGAATCCCATTAGCATTTAAAGAAATTCCCACTGCTGGAATTAAAGCTCCAAAAATGTCACCCACAATTTCAGACCAAGTTTCCCTCTTGAAGCGCATTAGTAAATTAATATGTTCTACATCTTCTATTCTATCGATATGAAAAATCTTTGGAAAAACCAGGCCCACATAACACGTGCCATACCAATGGTCAGGCAACTTGTAATAAGCCTTGTTCCCACAAACATAATACACTCCTGGAAAAATTGTATCCTCTCCACCTCTGAAACCCCATCCTGTTGCAATGAAGTATGTATCATGACATTCACTAGTCCCAACAAAATATGTATCATATTGGGATTTCCCTCTTGTAATACACAGCTTACCCTTCTGTGGTGCATCTAAAGCTAAAGTTGGACTAGCTCCATTTCTCAATTCTTTTCCCATCTCAATGTCCCAAATTGTCTCACTCACTTTATATTTCCCTGCTTTTTCATGCATGCTCAATCTCCTTTCCTCCACCATGTTCAGGAAAGCTTTCTCCTCTTCTTCCAAACTACAAGTTAAATTATTCTTAAAAATGTAATCTAATGTTAATTCTTCTTTCTCAATAAAAATCTCACCAAAAATGTTAGCTTCTTTAGCTGGATTCAGCTCTTTGTTCATTGGCAAGTGCCCAAAAATACTATCTTTGTTAGACATCTTATAATCTATTTTCCCTAACAAATAAAAAACACTACTTAATACACTACAAGAAATTCCATACGTAGCTGGTAAATGGTGATAAATAACACCTTCTGAAACGGATGCAGGTAATTGCATACAAACGTAGCAATCCCTTACTTCCATTGTTTTCACATATTTGTATAACAACTTTGAAAAAACATTACTAGAAAAATCATTAATTGACCTATCTTTATGCATGTAAGTATTACTAATTCTAGTTGGAACTACTTTTTGCGAATTCTTTTCTACATTAGTCTCATTCTCAGTATGACCTATTGAAACTCTAAATGTAACTAATAAAGCTAAAATACCCCATAGTAGCATTAATAATCCAGTACAGCAGCAGCACATTCTACACCATCTTTTTAAGAAGGCACATCTACTTTGATTATTCTCTATGTTAGCCATTTTACTACTTTGACCTTGTCTTTTGACTTAGCCTCTACTACTCCACTACTGTAATTTCTCAAATTTTGGATTACTTCAGACAGCTGAATTTCAGACTTTCTCCTTTTCACTTTCTCCAAGTGATTTCTTCAGTTCACTCAATTTGGATATTCATCACTTTTCACTCCTTCTTCTTCAGCAACATCAAATTGTATCAGATCATCAACAACATCCTGTGCATCTGACTCTTCTCCAATGTCAGTCAGGATAACTTTTAAGATTCCAACAGATTCTTCCTTTTCCTCAACCACTTTTCTCAAGATCCCCTCCGGATTATCTCGAGTCACTGTTTCTTCTTCTCCTTCTTCAGACAGTGCCACATAAGACCATTCCGGTGATCTGTACTTTTGGTTGGGTCTTCTAATTCTCTTTATTTCCTCAGGTTCTCTTGACTCCTTTTGCTCCTTCCTTTTTATTTCGTTTTGACTCGATACTTCATTCACTTGTTCAGCTTTCGATGTATTTCCTCTTATCAGTCTGTATCTCAGCCTCTTTACTCTGTTGTTAGGCCAAAAATCCCCTCTTACGACCTTTTTCGGTCTTATCTCTGTATTATTTCTTTCTCCAATCCAAGTTCTCTTTCTCAGAACTCGACCCTCTGATTTTTCACTTTCACTTTCATCCGATTCTGTTTCAAATGCCTCTTGTTCTTCAGCAGTTTTCTTTCGCTCCACAGTCTTTTTCACCACTATTTGAGACTTACCTACTTCTTTCCCTCCTCGGGTCTCCAACACGCAATCTTCTTGCTGTCTACTTGTCCCTTCACCTAGCTTATTAGAAGTGTTCCCTACACCTCCTCGGGGGTCTTCCGCAATCTGTCCCTCTCTATCTTCTTCTGACCCTACTTCTTCAGATATAATCTCAAGTGGTTCTTCAATCTCCTCCTCTTCTGATTCAGGAGTAATTTCTGTGGAACTGCTCTTTTCTTTTCTTTTTCCTCCACTGCTTTTTGGAATTTCAGGCTCTCTTTCAGAATCAGATCTCCTTCCTGAGATTCTCAATGGTTCCCTTGAACTTGAAGCCTTTTCTGCTTCTTTTCCTGAACTTTGATTCTTTCTCACTGGTTCTGGGTCTTCATCATCACTGGAATCTGACTCTTCAAAATACTCTTTACCAGTCCCATCCTTTGGGTTTGGAACTCTCAGAGTATGACTCGCATGCACCCAGTTCTTCACACCAGCACACTTCACTGCAGTCGTCGTAGTTAAAATGACTTGTCTTGGTCTTCCCCACCTTGGAACCAAGCAATTTCTTCTTCTGTGAACTTTAATCCTCACCCAGTCTCCTGGACTCAGATCATGAGCTTGCTTCTTCTCAAGTGTAGTAGCTTCTTCTCCAATCTGGTGAAACACAGAATGAACTGCGTCAGCCAGGCCTTTACAGTAATCCAAAATCATGTCATCAGTTATTGTCATCAACTTATTGACAGGTGCATATGCATGTCGCATTGCACGTCCCATTATGATTTCATGCGGACTTAAACCAGTAGTTCTATCTGGAGTAGATCTAAAAGTCATTAGCACTAGAGGCAAGACATCTGGCCATTTCATGCCAGTGGCTAAGCACATCTTACCAATCCTGTTCTTGATTGTGCCATTTATCTGCTCAACCACACCAGAAGCCTCTGGTCTGTATGCACAATGTAGCTTCTGCTGTATGCTTATTGCTTCACAAATCAAACTCATGAGTTCATTATAGAAGTGTCCACCTCTATCAGACTCAATCGTTACCGGAAATCCGTACCTAGGAATCAACTCTCTTAACAGTAACTTTGCCACTGTTACTCCATCATTTCTCCTAGTCGGATAGGCCTCAACCCATCTTGAAAACAAACAGACTACCACTAGTACATATCTCAGTCTGTTCACTTGGGGCATTTCAATGAAATCAATCTGCATTCTTGTAAAAGGACCTCCTTCTCTGCCTATTGTTCCCAGACTCACCACTGTCTTTTTCCCAGTGTTAAATTGCTGGCAAATCAAACATCTTTGACAGATACTTTCTGCAATTGTCCTGAACTTTGCATTGTACCAGGTTTGTTTAAAAGACCTAATCATTGAATCCCTTCCCAAATGTCCCTGGCCATGATACATCCTTGCCATTGCTGACAGCATGGAGTTCGGCATTACTGGTCTGCCATCTCTATAGACCCAAACATGGTCTGTCTCTCTCGGGGCACAACCTGCCTTAATCCAATCTTTCTTTTCTTCCTCCTCTGCCTCATCCTGCAACTGTTTCACTTCATCCCATGTCTCTAAGACATTAGTAAACATCACGGAACAAAAAGACATTTCACCCTCTCGTTCCCGATTAATAGATTGGTTATTTTTGGCACAATATTGTGCAATGTCTTTAGCATATCTATTGCCAACTGTCACAAAATCATCTCCTTGTCCATGAGCAGCACATTTCACAACTGCTAATTCTTTAGGCAGCTGTATCGCCTCCAGCAATTTCCCAATCACTTCAGCATTCTTTATTGGAGTCCCACTCGACGTCAAGAAACCTCTTTGTAGCCAAAGTTGGCCAAAGTCATGCACAACTCCAAATCCATACTGACTATCAGTCATCACAGTCGTTCTCAAATCTTTCCCAATTTCACAAGCTTTTGTCAATGCAATTAATTCAGCAACTTGCGCAGATTTCACTCCTTTCAATGATGATGCTTCCATTACTTCTGAAACCTTACACACTGCATATGCTGCACATAGCACACCCTCATCATTCCTCAGGCATGATCCATCCACAAACAACACATGATCACTCTCATGCAAGGGAAGATCCCTTATGTCTGGTCTCGGTTTTGTACAGTAATCAAGCACATCCAAACAATTGTGATCATCTTCTGTTTCCACACCTACATTTTCAATATCCGGCAACAATGTCGCTGGATTCACATTCACACATCTCTCAAGAGTCACATTTGATGCTCCCAGAATGACTTTTTCATATTTAGTCAACCGACTATGTGACATGTACTGAGTTCTGCTTCTCGTCAAAAGAATTGCCACATTATGAGGTACGAATACCCTTACAGGATATCCCATTATGATTCCCTCACTCTGTTCTAGGCTTCTGCATGTTGCAGCCACAGATTTCAGACAACCTGGTAAACCCACAGCTACAGGGTCAAGTGTCGATGAGAAGTACGCAATAGGCCTTCTCAGTAATCCATGCTTCTGAATTAACACTGAAAGTGCACATCCATTTCTCTCACTGCAGTACAATTCAAATTCTTTTTCATAGTCTGGCATACCCAAAGCAGGGGCTTCACACATTCTGCTTTTCAGCTCTTCGAATGCTGCCATTTGTTCTCCATCTAGTTCCAATGGGCCTGTCATCTCACTTTTAGTCAGCTTAATCAGTGGCTTTGCTATCAGCGAAAAATTAATTATCCACTGACGACAATAACCCACCATTCCCAGGAACATTCTCACTTCCCTCTGGGTCTTTGGGGCTTTCATTTCCCTGATAATTTTTATCCTCTCATCAGTCACTTTTCTCAGACCTTTCTCAATATTGTGTCCAAGATAATGCACCTCTTTCTTGCAGAATTGTAATTTAGCTGGAGATACTTTTAACCCTCCATCTGCCAGATGATTCAGTAAAGCTATAGTATCTACTTCACAAGCTTCATGTGTCTTTGATGCCACAAGTAGGTCATCAATATACTGCACTAATACTGAGTTTTCAGGCATGATCAAACTCTCCAATGACTTTTTCAATAACTGATTGAATATTGAAGGACTCTCTGTATACCCCTGTGGGATACGACACCATGCTAAGATACGCTGGCCAAATCTAAATGCAAAAATCGGCTGGCTGTCATGATGCAATGGAATTGAAAAGAAAGCATGACACAAATCAATCACTGTATACCACTCAGCATCATGTGGAATCTGATACAAAATCACTGATGGATTTGGCACAATAGGACAACATGCCACCACAATTTGATTAACTTTTCTCAAATCCTGTACGATCCTGAATTTCCCATTAGGCTTCTTTAGCCCCATTATCGGTGAATTACACGGACTACTCAGTAGTTCTCTCAGAACTCCCTGCTGAATCATTTTCTCAATTATAGGAGTTATTCCCTCAATTATTTCTGGTGTCATTTTGTACTGAGGAATGTTAGGATAAGTAATTCCCTCTTTCACTGAAATTTTCACAGGATCTACATTATTCATCAATCCCACATCCTCTCCAGTAAAATCCCAAACTGTCCTTTTCACTGAGTCTCTCAGCTCTTGAGGCAAATCCTCTGGATCAAACACAGCATATGCACCAATTAACTCACTTTCTCTATTTTCTAGAGTCATTCGGTACAAAATATCCTCATCTGGTGTTTCAAAAGGTATTCCATCTGGTGTACAAAAAATTGTACAGTTCATTTTACAGAGTAGATCCCTACCTAACAGGTTCACTGGACTTGTGTCACAGACGATAAATCTGTGCATATCTGAAAATTTCCCTATTTGTACTCTTACTGGTTCAGTAAGACGTGTTCTGATTTGTGTATTGGCTACACCAACTACTTGGATTGCTTCATCCGAGAGAGGAAGATTTCTAATATCTGTTGACCTGACAGTTGATCTTGTCGCACCTGTGTCTACTAAAAAAGTAACACCTTCTTCATTTATTTTTCCATCCACAAATGGTCCTGCCTGGTCTATTTCTAGAGTTGCACCAAGTATGCACTCTTCCTCCTCTCTTCGGCACCGTCAATAATCACCCTCAGACTCACTCCCTTCATTCTTTAACAAGTACTGTTGTACCTGGTTAGAACGCCTTGGTTTGTTTACCTGCTCATCATTGTAGAATCCCGAATCCGGATTATTCTTTTGTGCTCCTCTATTCTGCGGCAAGGGCGGTTTTGGCTCTTGACTCTGCTGTCTCACAACTTTCTGCTGTTGCTGCTGTTGATTTTTCCCCTCGTTCTGCACCTGCTGATTCAAGGAGTTTCCCTCATTATTCACTAATGGTGGATTGGTACATTCTGATCTCCAATGTCCCAGTTGGCCACAGTTGTGACATGGGAACTTTTTCTTAGCTTCCTCAAGATTCCCCTTTCCTTTCCCTGCATACCTAGGTCTATTCCCTGCATTATTTCCTGGATTATTCGCCTGTTCCACCAACTGTGCTTCCTGTCTTTCCGTAACTTTCACCTGTGCCCACATTGCTTTCTCTTTCAGCTTTCTCTGTTTTGCTTCAATCTCATCACTGAAGTATTTTGCATGTCTCAGAATCTCATCTATTTTCTCACTCTGCCAATCCACAGTATGCTCACGAATTCTTTCACTAATCTCAGGTCTCAGGCCATATACAAATCTGTATACAAAATGACTCAAATCCTTGTCACCCAGGTGTTCATCTCCACTGAATTGTTTAAATGCCAGTATCAGCCTCTCGTAAAAAGCATGAACTGATTCTTTTGCTTCCTGATGTGTTCGATCTATTTTAACCCAGTCTGTTTCTTTTGGAGGTACGTTATTTTTCAGGTATACAATCACCTGCTCATACTTTCTCATTACTTCTGGATCTGGTGCTCCTGTTCTCTGATCCCTTGGATATTCCTCAGTAGGCCAACTCACAACTATTTTACACTCAGCCCACAAGTCTGCTGGAACAATTATATCAAACAGACTATTCAGGTCAATCCACAGCACTTTTGACAATTTCACAAACCTGTCTACCTGCCTGTACCACTCGACGGGCTTTTCTCTCAATCGAGGGAAATCATTCGTAAATGATAAAATATCCTGTCTGGTCCATGGAACATGTACATATCCTCCTCCAGGTATTTCTCTCATAGGATAAGTATCCACTGGTTTTTCCTTTTCTCTCACAGGAAATGCTGAATAAGTCCTATCCCCTGATTCTTCTCTCTTTTTATACCATCTATCCTTCCACTTTTCAACATCACCCCATTTTCGCAATAAAGCGATCATCTCTTTAATCTGTCCTGTTCTACCAGTACCATTCAAATTTTCTATGTCTTTGTCTGTAAAATCCATCCTGTAAGACTTCTGCAAAACTTTCACTTTATCAATGTCAACTCCATAATCATTTGCTATTGCTCTTAATCTGTCATGTGTATTTCTCGCTCTCCAGGTGATATTCTTACACATAAACAATAATTCACCATCATGATGATTTTTTAGAAATTCGGTTGGAACTGTCCCTGCAACAAGCTCTTCTAATTCTACACGTAACCTAGCAACATCAATTGCTTGTGAATCTTTATCCCTCTTTTGAAGAACTTTCATCCATTCATTCAGATCCTCAGCTGTTATTTCAGTAGATTTTCTCACTGGAACCACTTTCTTTTGCGGTTCTAAAATCGGCATCCCTGAACAACTAGCTTCACCAGCATCCAGTCCTGAATTAGACTCCTCTAATCCTTCATTACAGGTGTCATGTCTTAATTTTCCTGCCCTTTTTCCTGAATCTCCTGAAGGACCAGCCAAACTTGTCAATCTATTCCCAACATATGGAATAACCAAACCATTCTCACCCTTCCTCTGCTTATCAAAAACAGGCATAACCGGACCTATGGTTACGGGTACCATAACAGCGTCTAGATTTTTTGTCAGCTCCTTGATCTTTTCAGTCAACTCCGATGTAGTTCTGGCTAATTCTCTCGTATTTTCGCCACTGCTTCTATTCTCTCTCTCCCTGAAAGGATTACCACTTCTTAACTCAGGTGTCACATTTTCTGTCTCAATGATACGATGCGTATCTCTTATCGGAGAAACAACTGGTGTACTCTCTTCTGGTTCCGGTCTATATGGAGGTGGTCTTTTGTAAATCATGTCATTTAAAACCTCATCCTCATATTCATTAACTCCATATCTTCTCACTTCTGCCTCAGGAACTCTTTCTGCTCCCTCTTCAACTGTTCTCACAGGATATAATCCCTCTAACATACTAGCATCTCGCCATCTCGTCATTCGATCATGATGAGTTTCACGACCATGTCTCCTCCCAAACATATACCTATAGTTGCCTCCAGACCTCTGTTTCTCTCGCTCATGCACTTCCTCTTCCCATTCCACTAAAGCCTCGAACTGCGTCGGCCTTGGTCTTGGGTCAAGACATAACATCTTTTCCCGTAAATTTTTCAACACGGCCAGATTAAATGAACCATGTTCTGGAAATGCTAAAACTCCATCTTCTTTGGTATACCTAACCCAATTCTCCAACCATATACAGGTATGATACCCATATCTCGCAGCCATGAAGGATGCAGGCGTTTTCGATGGAGGTAACAATTCACCCTCTCTCGTTTTAACATCTTTATCCTTGTCGAACCAATTTTTAATCTTTCTGAACAAAGATTTTTTCTTTTTCTCCTCTTGGTAATACATTTTAACGCTTACCAAAACTTTCTAATCCCTTCCGTAATACAACTACACAATATGATTTTTCAACCAATAACAGCGCGACTCACACTAACGCACCAATCCTGGAACGTTTACGTCACTAGAATAGCTCCACCAATCCTTGCGCGGCTCACACCAACGCACCAATCTCAGCGCGAGCACTATTCTGATCTAATATCCAATCAGAGCGCGGTCTGTTTGACGTCAGCAGTCGCTGCAGTTTCTCGCTCCTGTCTCCTGTCAGTCGTCTACCCCTCCTTTACAAAATTTCTCAGTAGACTCCGTGTCAAATTTCTACAAAATCTATTAGTTACAACATATAAACATCTCCATTGTCTGCTTCGCTAACCAAAGAATAGTAAAGAAAATCTATTTCACAAGAAACCTCTCGTTGACATAGTAGCACATCCCTCTACTCTGCCCTTCTAACATACATTCATTAACTGTTTCCTCTAGGACTTGTCCAAAGAGTCTTACAATCAACTAAATATACAAACATTCACGCACATTCATACAAGAAAATATAGTACATACACACAGAATCCTGCTTTTCCCGAGAACAGCGAACAATCTGCTCCACTACAGAATTATAACACACGTTAACCAAGCAGCTTACCTCTGCCCAGTTTCTCAAACAAGCTCAGAGAATACCTATTACTTCTCCCGTGATAAGCTTTAACGGCGAACCTTACGGATCCCTGGGACTTAAGACCAGAGTTTCATAGATAACCTTCACTACCATACGCACTCCTTATATACCAGAAATATCTCTAATAGTAACATATAACAATGTCACTGATTCCGAATCCAGACAATGTGAATTTTCCTGCATGCGTACAGGACCAACAATCCCATCTTTCCCGAGAGCAGCATATACTTCCCTCTGCCCTACTACGGAACTGCTACTAGCTCCCAAGTTCCAGAAGCACTACATATAACTCAACATGACGACTCCAACATATAGTATTAGTACATATACCAACATCAATCAATAATCAATAAGCTAATGTACAAGCAATCTAATCAGATCAAGACAATCATCAATAACCATCATCACTCTGCTACCAGGAACTTGATGCAGATTGGGGTGTACAAAATCTCCCTACTTCCACGGATAGAGTAATTTCACAGTTACACGCACATACACTCATCATACACTAGGGCCCATTTCACTAACATACACTCAAATACTCTACCAGCATTGAACCTGTGGAAAGAAACCTTCTAAAACTCCTAAACCCCACACCTACACCGAGGTCGATAAGACCTAGCTATTGCAATTGTCATAATCTAAACAATCTATACATTAATAATCAAATAGAGTACTCAATAATTGACAAGGAATAATCACCAACACCGTATTTAAAATTATGATTCTTTATCTAAAATTAGTCAAAAGAAATTAATCAGAATAAATCATTTTCTCATAATTACCTATTCTAGCTAAATGTCAGAATGGGTCATCAGGACAAGTCTCTCAGTAGAAATCTCCCAAGTCACCGTCTTCACAGCATCGATCCTCACCAACGCAGGTTTGGGAAGAAAATGGCAAAGTGGCCTCCCACCCTCTCTAGGCTAACAATATTTATAATGAAACTTGCAATATTAAAGAAACATTAATGTTGTACACGTCCGCCGAATCCGCTGAGCAGAGCGAGCAGGAAAGGATGTAGCATCGCTACATTTGGAAAAATCTCCGCTCAGAAAAAGTCACAAAAATAAAAAGACAGAACAGGAACTAAATATTAAATGTATCTTCTCAACTTCCACACATTTCCTCTGGTGAGCTCAGAGTTTAGAGTCTTTCTTTAAAGCTCCTTTGTTTTCCAAGGCTGCCAAGGCTGTCCCAATGCATCTGGAGACTTGCCCAGATCTGCTGCTGTCCTCACGGAAAGTTTTAACCAGGCAAGGACTGTGGACAGATGACTCGCATCCATATTCAGCAAGGCCTTTTCCATCACAAATTCTCACTCGAAACCTGGCTTCAAAAGTCAGCCATCTTTGATTAGGCCACAATAGGCAACAATAGACCATCTTAATTAAAAGAGACAAAACAACGTTACCACAGCATAATGATTGAACAGTGTTAACCCCACTAATACCCTTATGTGTATGTAGTTATCTAGCTTTAGCAACACAAACAAGCATTAATTCAAAAGCGTTTCGTGCTTAAAATAAACAGCACTCAGCAACGTTTATTTAATAAAACATGCACATTTATTAATAGCAATACAAAAGCGTTCCCACGTGTCGGTTTTCTTATCATTAGTATGTTGGTAAGTTTAAACACACACTTACACAAAACAAATAATTATTAATTAATGATTATTAATTTTAATCATAACAAATAGACAAACCAGAGCTTCAAAACCCTATAGATTTCATTTAGAAAATCCTGCTCCAGCACAACCCCCTCCACTGAACCATCTTGCACATTATTGGAGATGAGTTCGGGCACAGGCTCAGTTTCCTCCTCCACACCCTCATCAGTGACCAGTAACATGGTCATGTCTGCCCTGTCATGGTGGGGTTTCAATCTATTCACATTCATGGCCCTATGAGGGTTCCTGGGGGTGCCAAGGTCAACCAAATAGGTAACCTCACCCTTCTTTTCTAAGATTCGATAGGGCCCACTCCACAAGTCATGGAGGGCCCTAGGAGTCACAGGCTCCAACACCCACACCAATTGTCCTGGAGTATACTCAGACACAGTAGCCTTTTGATCATACCAGTTCTTTATGA
Organism: Triturus cristatus; assembly: GCF_964204655.1. Lineage (NCBI taxonomy): Eukaryota > Metazoa > Chordata > Amphibia > Caudata > Salamandridae > Triturus > Triturus cristatus. Next base: position 970,315,813 of record NC_140582.1, read on the forward strand.
GCTCCTAGCTGGCCTCCAGTTTCCTGTTTGCCTTGGACATGTACTCTGCCATTCTAGATCTCAGGCCTAGCCTATAGTCAAGCACATTGTCCTTTGCTTCTTTAAGAGGCTTCTCTAAAGACTCTCACAGCAGGCTTAATGGCCCCCTCACGGGGTGTCCAAACACCAACTCAAAGGTAATGAAACCAACCCCTTTCTGTGGCACCCCCCTGTAGGCAAACAGTAAGCATGGGAGGAGAACATCCCATCTCCTCATGAGTTTCTCTGACAACCCATTTATCATGCCCTTCAAGGTTTTGTTGAATCTCTTAACAAGACCATTTGCTTGTGGGTGATAGGGGGTGGTGAACTTGTAGTTAACACCACACTCATCCCACATGGCAGTCAGATAGCTCAACAGGAAGTTCATGCCCCTATCTGACACCACCTCTTTTGGAAAACCTACTCTGGTGAACACACCAAGCAGTGCTCTAGCCACTGCAGGAGCATCAATGGTTCTAAGAGGTATGGCTTCAGGGTATCTAGTGGCATGGTCAACTACCACTAAGATATACTTATTCCCTGATGCAGTAGGTGGGTCCAAGTGACCAACAATGTCCATCCCCACCCTTTCAAAAAGAACCCTAACCACTGGCAGTGGTATTAGGGGAGCCTTTGTCTTGCCACCTGCCTTGCCACTGGCCTGACAGGTGACACAGGAGGTGCAAAACTCCTTTACCTTTTCAGACATATGGGGCCAGTAGAAATGGTTAACCAACGGGTTCCTTGTCTTTGTCTGTCCCAAATGTCCTGCCAAGGGGATATCATGACCCACCATCAGGATTAACTCTCTGTACTTCTGGGGCACCACCAACCTCCTGGTGGCCCCCTCCTTGAGGTTTCTGGCCTCGGTATAAAGCAGTCCATCTTCCCAGTAGAGTTTGTGAAACTCACTGTCATCCCCCTCCTCTTGGTTAGAAGCAATCTGCCTCAAGCCCTCAAGGGTGGGACAGTCACGCTGTCCCTGACTTAACTCCACTCTGGAGGGTCCACCTGCTCCTGTCAGTTCTGCCAAATCTGACATCTCTGGCAGGGATGGAGTCCTTCCCTCAGAGGCCAGAGCCCTCCCCATCAGGGTTAGACTATTCCTGCACCTCTGGAGTTCCCAGGGCTGGCTCACCAGGCCCAGTACCCTTGACCTTGGATCCTTGGCCCTTTGTTCCAGGGTCCAAGTATCCAGCCCCTCCTTTCTGGCTAGTCTTATATACCCACTCAGGGAGCTCCAATATTTTCATATGCAGTCCTCTCTCCCGCTCTGACCACACAGAGGCTTCAAGATGATTGCCCAGTAAACACTGGACTGGGAGCACTTTTGACACAGCCACCTTCATAGGGCCTGTCACACCTCCCCATTCCAAATCCACCACAGCCATAGGATGGAGTTTGGTAGTGCTGTCTGCATAAGTCACCTGGTGAAACTCACCAGGTAGCAACCTCTCTGGAGGCACCAGTTCAACCAGGACCATAGTTACACTAGCCCCAGTGTCTCTGATAGCCTCAACCTCAGTCCTATTTACTTTAGGACTCTTCCTGTACTTGTCCATGTTTGGAGGTAAGGCAGCAAGGGTTGAAATATTCACCCCACCCAGGGACACTAAGGTTGCTTCCACCACCTGACTACCCCTCTCTGGGGCACCACTCTTCACCCATACACTGACACTGGCAATACCTGTAGATGGCCCCTTAGGATGGAGCTTCTTGGCCCGGACAGAATCTCCCTGCTTATGCTCTGGCTGGTTACAGTTAAAGCACTTACCCACCTTTGAGGGATCAAAGAACCTACCAGGCTTTCCCTGAAACCCCCTCCCTTTGAATTATGGTTGGCTCTGCCCCCCCCCCTCCTTGTGCAGGATTTGTGGGTCTTTGGAGGACTCCTTAGGTTTTTGACATTCAATTTCCCTGGGCTTTTCTTTGGGAAGGGACCTGTCCTCCTTTCTACTGGTCAGACCCCTGGTGCTGAATGGAAACCCAGTTTCTCACCCACTCATCTACTGATTCCACCAACTCTCTGGGGTCTGCCAGCTTAGAGCCCACGAGATACTGGAGTAAATTCTCTTCTCCACAATGAGTCAAAATATGTTCCTTCAAAAACAAATTATACAATCCCTCATATGTGTCGACGTTGCTACCAACAATCCAGCCTTCCAGTGCCTCTACTGAAACATCCACAAAGTCTACTCGAGACTTTGAACACAATTTCTGGGTGCCTCTAAACTTCACCCTGTACTGTTCTGGAGTCAGACCAAATCTCTTGACTAAGCATGCTTTCATCTGCTGGTATGATTCTGCATCCTCCCCCTTCAGGGTCAGGAGTCTATCCCTCCCAGCTACTGGAATCAACTCCCAGAGGAGTGCACCCCAATACTTAGAGTGGACCCTACTCATTTTAGGGGCCCTCTCAGAAGCTGGTAGCCACCTGTCAATGTCATCCCCCTCTGTGCACTTGGGCACTATTCCCTTGGGAAGTTTAGGTTCAAATTTACCACCCCTGGACATCTCAACATCTTCTTCACTTTCGCTGCCACCATTCCTCTTCTCCTCCTCCCTCTCCCATTTTCTCCTAGCCAATTAAAATTTCTCCTTCTCCAAGGCAATCAAGTCTAATTGAGCCTGAAGCTGTCTCTCTGCAAGAGATGGTAGTGGTGCCTGCGTAAGGGACTCTTCCCCACTCCCACCACCACCTTGATTCACTTGGCTAACACTAGTAATAATGGAAGAGGTCTCATCCTCACCCCCCTCTTGGGTGAGGTTGGGAGGAACATCCTCCATCCCCTCCTCAATTTCCCTGGTCCAGGCCTGTAGGGACTCAAGCAAACCTGCCTTCCTCATCTTCTTGGCAGCAGGCAGCCCCCTAAGTCTACACTGTGCCCTAAGATTAGCCATCCTGAACTGGGACTGTTTAGCCAGGTCCAGCTCCATGGTTCCCTAGTTTTGGGTTACAAAAACTAGGCACTACAGACTTAGAACAATTTGGAAAAATCAAAACAATGGACTAAAAACAGTTTAGTCCAAATTCCAAAAATCAAACTCAAACGTTTTGTTCTAAGGCAATTTAAAGGATTTTCATTCTCTTAATTCACTTTACTGAAAGGTGTACTTTTTAAACACAAGTCCTCATCCACACCACTGAGCACCAAATGATAGAAAGTGGGTTATTGGTAGGGGCAAATGTAGGTCTGCCACTGGCAATAAGGCCACTAACACATAGTAGGACTCAGCATAGGTCTAAGACAATTATTCCTATGCTCAACCCTTGGTAACGTGGCTGCGAGCAGACAGGCTTAACTTCAAAGACAGGTATGTAAAGCATTTAAAAACACCATAAAAATAGGTAATAGTTGTATCTTTTAAATGACACCAAAACGAAAAAAATCCACTGTAGGGAACCAGAGATATGAATTTTTATAGATTAGTCACTTTCTAGGGCTTAGAAACCAACAGTGCCCCATTTAGTCATTTTGTTTTCTCTGACAGGGACACACCTTTAGAAACTGTTCTGGAGAATATCTCACCACTGTGCAGCCTTCTCCAGCAGGCTAGGTCCAGTTAGAAGTCCTTCCTGAAGTTCTGCTTGCGGGTCCCAAAGTATCCAACACAAAGTCCAAGGTTCTGGAATCTCCAAGAGGGTCCTTGAAAGTGTGAAACTTCAATTCCGCAATCCACTTGAACAAAACCCTTTCAAATCCACTGGTACTCCAGGCTGGGGATTCTTTGTGGGGATGTCCAGGTGAGCTCTGTTAACCTGTAGCTTGCAGGGAGACTACTTCTTAGTCCTTTTGTAGCAAGGTAATCCACAGGGCTGCAGTTTTCAGATGGTGCAGTTTTCAGAGGTCAGGCCTTAGAAGTCTTTGCACAGCAGAACTTCGCAGCAGGGCACTTCTTGCTTCAGTAAGTTTCAAGCAGCAGATCTGGAGGGCTCTGCCCCTCTCAGATACTTATTCAAAATTCCCTGGGTCAAGCACCAGGTCACTTCTGACCAATGAGAGCAGAGCAACTCCTCATAGTTATGACCACATCCTGTAGAGTGTGGCATTATTTTTCCCCAGAGTGCATCATTCTTCCAAATCCATAATGGCTGATTCTCCTGCAAGGAGGTAAGAGCTGGCTAAACACACCCCCTGGGATGGCTTATTTCCATGGACTCTCCCCCTACCATCTGCACATACCTTCCTTAAGCCTAGCCCTGACTCTGGGTCAAGAGTGTCAGAGTGAAACTGAAACCCAGGCCTCCCCTCTGCCTTTGAAGAGCACAGTTTACGACTCCACCTCCTGGCCTGGCATTCCTATAGACCTGCACACTGCCCACCAGCAGAGTGGTTCTTTATCACCTCTTCAAAGCAGCCTGGCTAAACCACTTAACTCTGACCAATCAGGGCAGACCACTGGAAGGCTGAATTTGGACTTACAAACAAGAAAGTCTTATAACTTCTTGCATGTACACTTTAGGAGAAATTCAACAATATAATATTGTTGGATTTACTACTACCATTCTGGGAAGTCTTTGAATGGTCTGGCTAGTCCTCTCCTATCAATATTTATTAATCAATAACTTCCTACCATGTTAACCTATGGGCCATGAGGTTTGCAATGGGGACAATGACTTGGGCCAGTTTTCTAGCATCAGGGCTTATAAAAAACATATTTTATAAGTATTTCCCTAATCTCTACCGGACCCCCACCCCCTGTGCAACTAAGGGGAACTTTAGGGATTCTGAATCAGCAGAAATATTGCAGATCTTCCTTATCCAGTTCTTCTAGCATCAAAGTCGAATTTGAGCAGCTCTTTACTTTTTAAAAGCAGTCCTGGCAGCCAGGGCTGGTTTTAAACTGACTTCAGCAGAGCACACATGCAAGTGCAGAAAAGCTGCTGGCCTCTAAACTGCCATGCCCCAGGATACTGGGGACTTCTAGGTAGTTTCAATCCCCTGCTCTATTATATACTAGCGGTTTATGGGGTAGGTCATGCCAATTACAGGGGTACTCCACCATACCACAGTGTACTCTAGTGTATGTTGGGTGTTTTAACTGTATTCTAATGTGTTCCTTTCAGCTTGACATTGGCCCTGGGCCTGGTTAGGCAGAGCCCAGGGTCAGTCAGAGTCAGTTACCACCAGTTCCAGTCAGAAAAAAGTTGGGGGGTGCCCAGGGCACAGGGTGACTTTGCAACAAGAGTTATTTGTGGACTAGGATATATTTTCGAACATAGCTACTCATAGAAAAGGTGTATAAGCAATATATGTTGACACATGTTTTCACCAAGGGTTGACTAGAAATTTGTCATGGAGCAAAAAAAATTCTGTAATATGGACTGACAATAAAGTCTGTCTGTTCTAGTCCGTATTTCACAAGCAGCACAGTCGTGCACCTTGGTGTGTCCTGTTATTTGCACAAGTACACAATTTCCATGCTTCACTAGTCCTGTCATTACCAAGTGCAGGTGTGTCCGCCTTTTGGACAGATTTTGGCGCTGCTCTGTTCGGATGACTGTATTCCGAGGCCTGGCGGTGTCTATGTGTGAGAAGAGAGGGGGGCGAGGGGAGAGGGAGTCAGTTGGGCGTTAATTAGCCTCATTATCAATCACTAACGCAGGCCTAACGCCTCCAAAGAATAAGCAAGTTAGAGAGGCTGGGGTGAGGGCAGCATCTGCCTTCCCGGGGCCTAGGGGATGAGTCCCTGCTACACCTCGGCCCGGGTGGAGGGACAGGCCCCAGGCATAGCTGGGTATGATTGTCGGCGCCACAAGGCGGGTTGGGGGATCCAAGGTAGTCCTGTGTCCTGTTATGGACGCTAGCAAAAGAAAAGTAACCGGACCATTTGACTGTTGTTGGGTAGTACAATACAGCTATTGTCAGGGTTCAAACGGCCTCGGTGCCACTGCACCTGCTGCACTAATAGCAGCTACTCCCCTGATTACAATCTGTATAACCAGTTGTGTGCCTTCTTCCGCCCAGGTGCAGTGTCCACTGGCACCTCGCACACTCTGGTCTGCCCACTCCACAGCGCCATTGCTAGGGTTCACGTTGGTAAGATATCTGCAAAGTCCAAAAACACCATGAGAGGAGAACCAGACACTAGAACTTCCGTAACAGCGGAACTTGTAAAATTCACGTTTATTTCACCAATGAACAAGGAAAGGGCATTAACCTGGGCCATTGGAATTATGCCATTGTGCTGCCGCAGCGGTTTTTGCATAATTATAGGTTAGCCTCATTTGTTGCATAATCCATTATCTGCTGCATAATCAGCAGATTTATTTTGTTTAAAGTGTTTGTAGCTCAAACTTTTGCCACAAAATGGAAGGCCTTTTGCAAAGGTTGACTGGTCACCTTTCTGTTGCTTATTGCTTAATTTGGGGTTTAAACTGGTGCAAATGAGGGGTATCCAATGCCTAGACAGTGTTAACAAGTGTAAAAAGTGCAAAGTAATGAAGTAATACTTTAAAAAAAAATTGATATTACGCAGCAGACTTTGACATTTCTTGCTGCATAATTCGATGAAGCTTGTCACGTAAGTGAGCCCTCTCCTGCCGCTTAATTCCAGTGTAACTGGCATTAACCCAGGAGTCTCACTTGTACACTTCTAAAACTCACCGCTCCTCATCCCTGCAGCAAAGATATTACACCGTCCTCCTTGTGCGCACTACGCATACGCAACAGAGTACCTAAACTAAGATTCTGTTGTTCAGCTGCATTAAAACACATTGGCATATCCACCAGAGCAATTTGGAGTACTAACGTCAGTGCTTTAGATGGTCAGGTGCTCAGTGCACTGAGTACCTGTTCTTTCATTTGCAAAGGAGAGTGCCTGCACTCTTCAGCAGGGGTGCAATGCTTTTAATAGGAGAGGAACCGCAGACAAGTACTCCGCCTTACCGAGTGCCTACACTTCTATCTTGGAATTTCATGCAGTGTACAGTAGCGCACATGTAGTACTCTTTTGTGGGCTCAAAAGAGTCTTTGTGAATGGGCCCAAACATCTACACTGTTAAAACTCAGGAAATATTTCTAAACAATCAGCAGAGATAGAAAGGGCTGTGTTCTTGATGGGCACCACCCCACCTTGGGGGCGTGGTGCCTTTAGTGGCAACAAGGGGCAGAACCGGTCAGGAACTCTTCCGGGTCAAGTTACCCGAAAGAGTTTGGGCTGCGGGGACCCCCGGAAACACGTCACATGGAGGGAGCCACCGGAAACAGGAAATTGGCGGGGGTTTTAAAAGCTCAAGAGGAAGGTAGAACCCCCTCTTTGTCCTCTTGCCGTGTGGATGGTGACATCGGAGCGTCGCGAAGTTAGCCTCAGGGATAAGCGGCCGAGTAAGCGGTGCCGGTGTTCTAAGGAGGAGTGCTCCCCCATCGGGATTTGCTCCCCCTACGTCAGAGGGGAGCTTACAAATATAGCATAAAGCTATAGAGCTCTGCTCCCCCATCGGTATGTGCTCCCCCTACGTCTTTTGCTTGTTGGTGCCTGGCCATAAGTCTATGCCTCCCCTAAAGCGCTGCAGCTATTTTACCTACCTGACTGAAAACCTTTCCTTTTTTAGGCAATACTTTTGAATATATTTTCATATGTAGCATATGCATCAGGCATTTGAACATCTTTATTTTTCCGAAATTTTTGTTATTTAAAGTATTTTTAGATTTTGAAAAAAGGAGTTTATTCGTGAATGAGTAATGCCATAATTTTTTCTACAAATATGTATATATTTATACATAAATATAATAGTGCCTTTCCCCACCACCCTGTGCTCATCCTTCTTTTTTTTATTTTTGTGTTATTTCGCACTTAGGCCCTTGTAACTTTTTGTCCACATAAGGTATCAATGTTAATTTTTTCCACTTTTTCCCAACAACCGCAGTATTGGAAAGGTACGCAGGGTTTTTTAATTCCCCTGGAAGGTACCCATACATTTTCTAAATATTTTAATTTTTTGCCTTTTTAAATGAAAAATATCTACATTCGAAAGGGTCTGCTGTGTTTCCTGTAAATGGCATCAACAATGTGCTTGTGGTGATAAAATCTTCATCATCTCTGATTTCAGGGGCAAGTAAACTTTTGACAGTAATTTAAATTTTCTTTGAAGTTTTTAAATCTTTCTGTGGTAGGAATGGGTTTTCAAAACAAAAATGGAGCCCCGAAAACTAGACATTTCTGAAAAGTAGACAAAATTATGAATTAAGTAATGGGGACATTTGTCTAAATATTTGAATCCGCCTAACCCTTCTTTTTTTGGGATATGTAGGACTTATAGGTTCACCAAGAACCCGCGGAACACAGATCCAAAAACTGAGCTGCATCTTCTACTTGTTTCATTGTGTACTGTGTTTATCGCAATTCATTTGGTAAATATAAACAGATAAATATAGGTACAAAAGAAAGCCAAATATTTCTTAAACAAAATATAGCTTTTACAAGCAGTGTGTTTTGCACATCTCCTGTAAGCAGCACCCGCTGCAAAGCCAAAGTGGCATGTCTTGCATTGCCATGCACAACGTAGCATGCACCTCTTTGTGCCTGCCACCTTGTAGTTGACAATGAGGGTGGTACCATAGGTAGCCCCCAAGTGCAGCCCCCCACCCCTCTAACCCCTAGACCCCCAAAGCAATTCCCGCCAGCCTTTTCATGGTGGTGAAGCCGCCATGGATAGGTCTTCTAATTACACCATCCTAATATGGATGGTGGTGCCTGCTAGGCACCTCCAACATATTAGGGGCCAATTATGCCCAGTTGGCATTTGGAATGATTGCCTGACGGCGCAAAAGCGGCAGACGCACTTTGCATCCGCTGGGAACCCCCGCCATTGTAATATGACGGTTGGTTTAAGTTGTTACGATGTGGTGGTGGTCGCCACTGCAGGCTCGGCGGTGTCGAACGTTACGACATACTAATGAGCCTCCAAGTGAAATCCAGTATGGGGTCACTTCTGTGTCTCTCTTCATGTTCTATGTCCCAGAATCCCTTGCAAACCTTAAACTTTAAAAAAAATTAAACACATTTTCCTCTTACTACTGGGATGTAAAGTTATTGAATCTGCCTTGGCCCACAAAATTCTACCCACCCTGTATTCCATAATTCTCCTGATAAAAATGGTAGCTGACTTGCGTGTGTAGGCCTAGTGCCTGCAGCAGGAAATGTCCCAAAATGCAATGTAGACACACCACATTTTTAAAGTGAAAACTGACCCTTATTTTTCCAAGTGCCAAGCTTTGGATTTTGCACCTAGCGAAACCTAGCAAATTTATACATTGTTTAAAACTAAACATGTCTCAAAACTAGACATCTGGGCGAATACAGGGATTTATGGCTTGCGTGTATCCTCCAAAAAATATTCCTGACCTGAATTCCGTGCAAACCTCAATTTTAGTTTTAAAAATCACATTTTCCACATATTTTGGTGCCGATTCCGATCCTGTAAAACCCGGGTACAAATGGTCGTAAGGAGCGTTTTCTCCGTCCGACTCGTACCCGGGAAAAACACCTTACAAACACGCAAGTACGATTCGCACAGAAATACCATTTCCGTACGAGTCGTACAAAAGACCGACTGGCAAAAAAATACATACAAATCTGAATCTGGACGGCGCATACGCGACGTCCGGACGGAGTCAGGCAGCGTTTTACGGACCAGCAAGTACGATTCGTGCCTACGTCACTCCGCACGTAGCATTTTTTACGGGAGACAAAAACTGTCGGGAAATTGAGGACGACGCGAACAAGGAGCACCGGTACGCGACGGACAGCGATGGACCCCAACCTACGCATCATCCCGGCCCTCATAGCCTACGACCTCGTGTTCAGAAACCGACGCAGACGCCGCAGAATGTCAGAGCAACCCCCATTGGCAAAGGGGGGGGGGGTGCAAGGGGCATGAAACATAACCCACACCCCAACAAAAACAAATATATCCTGCGCATTAATTACCTCCATGGTCTGGTCACTTAGGGTGGCGTGTCCACCAATCCCACGTCCCGCCACAATGGAAGTGGACGCGTACCCGTCACCACCACAATGGTGGTACGGGACGCACCCACGCCCCCCAGAGCGTACCACCATTGCAGTGGTGATGTAGGTGTACGCCCCCAGAGCGTAGGTACGGTCCGTACACGCGTACCCCTACATCACCACTGCAATGGTGATACGTCCCGTACCCACGCCCCCCAGAGCGTGGGTACGGGCCGTACCACGCGTACCCCTACGTCACCGCCACAATGGTGTTACGGCCCGTACCCACGCCCCCCAGAGCGTGGATACGGGCCGTACCACGCGTACCAGTATGTCACCGCCACAATGGTGGTACGGCCCATACCCACGCCCCCCAGAGCGTGGGTACGGGCCGTACCACCATTGCAGTGGTGATGTAGGTGTACGCGTGTACGGACCGTACCCACGCCCCCAGAGCGTGGGTTCGGTCCGTACACGCATATCCCTACATCACCACTGCAAGGGTGGTACGGCCCGTACCCACGCTCTGGGGGGTGTGGGTACGGGCCATACCACCATTGTGGCGGTGACATTGGGGTACGCGTGGTACGGCCCGTACCCACGTCCCATCAGAGCGTTGGTACGGGCCGTACCACGTGTACCCCTACATCACCACTGCAATGGTGGTACGGCCCATACCCACGCCCCATCAGAGCGTTGGTACGGGCCGTACCACGCGTACCCCTACATCACCACTGCAATGGTGGTACGGCCCGTACCCACGCCCCCCAGAGCGTGGGTACGGGCCGTACCACGCATACCCCTACGTCACCGCCACAATGGTGGTACGGCCCGTACCCACGCCCCCCAGAGCGTGGGTACGGGCCATACCACACGTACCCCTACAGTCCCATTACATGATGGATACAAGGCGTACACCCGCCACGGATGTAGGTGTACGGCTTGGTGTAGCACACCAGCTATAAATTGGGGGTAGAGTATGCCCAGGACAGCAGTGTACCACAGCAAGGGCGCACGTGGGTGGGTGGGTGGGTGCAGAGGACTCCCAGCAGTGGACAGAGACATGGGGTGGGTGCAGAGGAATACCAGCAGTGGACAGGGACATGGGGGTGGGTGCAGAGGAATACCAGCAGTGGACAGAGACATGGGGGTGGGTGCAGAGGAATACCAGCAGTGGACAGGGACATGGGGGGGTGTACATAATTATCAGATGACCACAACTCCATGGGTGTATGTACGCATACCCTAACTTTGGACAATGATGATAGTGCCATAACAACACATCACTGACAGCAGTGTCCCACTCCCAGGATGATGGATGTCTTTCCCCCACTGCATGACACACCACATGTGGGTGTGAAGACAAATAACACATGCACACCCACCCCTGGCAGATGCAGCACAATACACACACTGAGATCATGCCACAAGACTGTATACTCATGTCACTGCCCACTAAACTAAGAGAGCCAAAGCGAACACACACTGTCACGCACATCCCAGGACTGATAGGAATGTTCAGGTGCCGGGACCAGCCACCAAGATGTTGTCTCTCATGGAAGGAATAGGGTGGAGTTCCTACACATACAATGCCCACAATTGTCAGGCAGGTGTTCAAATACCCAGCAGAACAAGTCCCATATGTGTGCTAGCCTGGGATTACACACATGCATTGTGCGGAAAAAGGACAAATTCACCATGAAGGCATGGCAAAATACTCAATACACAAGTACAGTGAGTACCAAGGATGGCACAGATGATGCAGCTGGAGACATTGCAGAGCAGGCATGGCCAGAGTAGAAGGGATCCATCACCAACAAAGGAAATGTAGACACAGGGCGACACAAATATTGTGCAACTCTCTGCAGGGAAGATGACATGTGCCACAGAGGAAGGAACACTCCTTCGGACAATGTCTCCAAACACAAAGAGCATAAACGACAAAGAATCTTTGCAGAGACCTTGTGATGGCACGCAGATACCAGGTTCCACCCCATGAGCAGCAGACTACAACATTTCCCTGAAACATAACACATGCCCACAACCCCCACTCCTGTAGCATCAGCATCAACATCAATACCTGATTTACAAGACATTTCGAACGAAAATAGAAAATGCTTTATTCAGCATGAAAATAATAATGTGGAAACGAGACTATTCACAAAGGCCAATGGCCAGTCCATATCATCAGTCCTTCGGGGGGGGACACATGGCCATGCGTCTCCCCTAGCTTGTCTGCACAACAGAAGACTCTGTGTCGTCGACTGGGGGGGGGGGCATCATGTGGGGAAGGACCAGGCACCGCAGGGACAGGAGGGAGAAGGGTAGGTGTGGTGGGTGCAGGGACGGACGACTCCACCACAGGGGGAGGGGCAGCGCCAAAGGTGGAGGTGAGCTCGGCGCTGCACACTTCTGCCAGTTCTTCAAGCGTCTCCCCTGCACCCGGAGAAACAACAGGCCCCAAGTAGGGGGGGGTGGGTCGGAGGGATGTGTTGCAGCGCTACTGGGGGAGGTGGTGGGCAGGCTGGGGGACTTAACTCCCCTACCCGTGGAGTGCCTTGACCGTTTCCGGCCAGGTGAAGTAGTGTGCCGGAGGCCCAGCCCAGCAAAGTAGGCCTCCTTCTCCAAATCTGGGGCAGGGGAGCCAAGGGGAGTGACATCGGAGGGACTGGGGAGTGAGTCATGTGGACGAGGACTATGGCTGCGTGCCTGCCTGTGTGCCCCAGACCAAATGGGTGTGCCTGCTTACCCCTGAGTGTGCGTGTCAGGAGGTGTGCGTTTGCCCATACGTGGTGGTGTGCTGCTTGTGTCTGGTGGGGTGCGTGTGTGTGGATGTCTTGCTGTGCTTGGGACAGGCATTGGTGTGGGACTTGTGGATGGGGCAGGGGTAGGGGGGGGAGGCAGCGCTGCAGGTGACTCGCTACTGCCGTCAGTGACGAGTCCAGGGACCTCAGCAACATCCGTTGGTCAGACATCGCTGATGACATGCCCTCCATGTACGACACCATCTGGGTCAGCAGTCTGGTGTGGCCATGGAGGACAGTCAGGATCGATGTTTGCCCAACTTGCAACTGCCGCTGAATGTCCACAGACTCTGCAGTGAGGGCAGCAGGGGGGACAGGGGCAGGGGGTGCGGTGCCTGGCACGAAGGAGACACGTTGTGGCCTAGCACGGACAGAAGGGACCCGAGCAAGTGGGAGGGCGCTGATGGGAATAGAGGGGGCAGCCATAGATGTACTGCTGCTTTCAGCTGTGGGAGCAGCCTCCGCCCCCCCTGGGAGCTCAGCCTCGGACCCGTCTGCCTCGTAGTCAGTGTTGGTACTGGGCAGGTCCTCCGCCTCACTCCCCTCGCCCTCCGTGCCACTTGATTCCGCCGACTCCACAGCACTGGTGGCACCAGTGCTCGATCCCTCCTCCATGTCCGTGCCGGTGTCTCCCTCGGTGTCCTCCGATGATTCTGTGGGCAAGGTGAAGAGACAGGAAGAAATCAGTCACCTGCATACATCTGACACATGAGTCCAAACAAAATAGGCAACAGTGCATAACAGGAAAGGCATCATGAGTAACATCTAGAATACTCCCCACATATGTAAGCCCTGCACTCCCCAGTTGTATGACCCACCATGCCACTTGGGAACAATGAAAATTGGGGCACAACAGCAAAAAACTAGAAATACCAAGATCATGAGAAGCTAGTGTCTGGGATCATTTGAGCACAGCAAGACTATGAAGGCATGCCACCTCTTGTGCACTGTGAACCAAACAGTATTGTCGCACCCAAGGCAAAATACCACATGCCAATGCAGAAGGTGTTCCCACACTCAGAGACCTGTGAGTACTTTTGACACCCCAACGAAATACATTGTGACTCCTGGAGAATCACAACCCTTCACACAATGGACATGTCTATCATGTGTGAATGTGGCACTCTGTGAACATAACACACATGTGTCTGTATAGCATAAGTCACACAAGGATGAGCACACCAAGCTACATGTACACAGTCATTGTTGGAGCTGCCAGACTCATTCAAATCAGCCACTGGTAGGCAGAAATGGCGTATCAGTAAGTACATATACATGTACAAAAGCTGGCGACACACAACAAACACACATGTACCTACCCCCTTCCTGCTGCTGTAACTCCTGTATCCGCCTATCCAGGTCAGGGAAGACCACCGCCAGGACACGCTTCATCTGGTGGGTCAGGCGCCGGTGCCCGCCATGCTTGCGAGGAGACTCATCCTTCAACATGACCCGGGCGATCCTCCGGGTCCAGCACCGGATGTCCTGCCATCTCTTGCTCACTTGTGCCAGGCGCCGACTGCGACCCTCCACCGATTGCACGGCCTTGACGGCGTCCTTCCAGATCTTCCCCTTGTGGTAGGCGGTTACCTGTGTGGATGACAAAGTGGGACAACATCACTACACCTGCACCATGTCACAGAGACACACATTTGAACATCTTTTATTTGTTGAACAGGGCATAGTATGCTGGCAAGTAATAGCACCTAAGTCATAGGGACTAATTCCACTGGAGACGCTACAATGCACTACATGGCATAGTAAGTACACAAGTGGCATGAGGGGTGCCAAACAATCCCTGATCATGGCACACACTGTGCATCCCAAGCAACACAAGGCTGATGGACAGCACCTCCAAGCAGTCACATGCCCCAGGCCACTGACTTAACCTCAGCAGAGTACACAGACACACACAGGCACACATCAATCACCAGCCATTGGCAACAGCGGATGCAAACATCACTCTGCACATGTGCCACTTGCCAGGGGGTGGGGGGGGTCACAGGTGTGGGGCTAGCTCAGCAAGTCAGACACACAGCACGGCTTACTTCACACATCAGATGGATTTAGCAGTTGCATCCACTATGCAGCTGTGGTGCAACACTCCACATAGACACTCACCCACATGACAAGAAACATTCACACACATCAATGTTCAGGGGGCGTACACATCATTTTGACACTCACCACTCTCACCACAGCTCCACTCAACTCTCACACACATTTGTGGGTGCAGTCACCTGTCACACCGGGGTGACCACTGCATCACCGCAGGACAATAGAACAAGAATGCCCAAGAGGATTAGGCTGGCTGAATGTGCCATGCACTAAGCAGTGAATGTCACAGTAAGCACAATGCAAGTGATGAGTGCACACATTAACTACATCAAGCCCTGCATGAGAGACATAAGCCACCCCTTCCCCCTGGGACCCAGTCCAACCAACATAGCATGTCTGTCACACCTGGACACAATGCCAGAAGTGACAGACACAATAAAGGTGCACAGGCAAAGGTAGTGGAGTCAGCACTCACTTGCTCCCCTGGTCGACCATACAGCATGGGGTACTGTGGGAGGATCACATCCAGCAGGGCCTGGTTCTCCTCCTGTGTGAAAGGCTGAGCCCTCTCCACAGTTCTTGACATGGTGCCAGAGGTAGACAATACAGCAGCAGTGGTATCGACTGACATGTTGTGCAGGCAAGTGCCCTCTCATGGGTTCTGCCTGCCTTATATCTGCCTTGCTGGCCTATTTCATTTACAGGAGTACAGAGTGATTGGTCAGACTCATTTGCATCCTACGTTTCCTCCAATCCCTTTAAACCTACACCAGTGACAGCCTTTGCATCTTTCGATTTTGCAGCATCATGTCAAGTCAACAACCACTTTTCAACAATGTATAATGTGGCCAACTGATTTTTCCAGACCACATGATGTAAAAATTTGAACTTGAAACTCGGTATCCATGACAACCAGCATGCATTTAGACCCTAATACTTGTCCCTCATGTGTCTCCATTGTAATTCTTACATCCCCACACAGGTACGGCGCGTTACACACGTACCCCTAGGGCACCGTCACTACAGTGATATGGACCGTACACGCGTGAATACGTGCCTATCACTATAGTTGTGTTACTGTAGGTCAGAGTGATCAGCACATACTCACGTGTTTACGGGCAGTACACGCGTGAGTGCGTGCCGATCACTCTGCCCTACAGTAACACAACTATAGTGATCAGTGATCGGCACGTACTCACGCGTGTACGGGCCGTACACGCGTGAGTACGTGCCTATCACTATAGTTGTGTTACCGTCGGCCCTAGTGATCGGCACGTACTCACGCGTGTACGGGCCGTACACGCGTGAGTACGTGCCGATCACTGATCACTATAGTTGTGTTACTGTAGGTCAGAGTGATTGGCACGTTCTCACGCGTGTACGGCCCATACACACGTGAGTACGTGCCGATCACTGAGCACTATAGTTGTGTTACTGTAGGTCAGAGTGATCGGCACGTACTCACGAGTGTACGGCCCGTACACGCGTGAGTACGTGCCGAACACTGATCACTATAGTTGTGTTACTGTAGGGCAGAGTGATCAGCACGTACTCAAGCGTGTACGGCAGGTACTCACGCGTGAGTACGGGCCGTACACACGCCCTCAGAGCGTGTGTAATGCGTTTCACAGCTTACACTGGTGATAGGAGGCGCACACGAAAGGAATGGAGGTGTCAGACTCGCACAAGGCTGGACATCAAGTCATTGTCAGTGCAGTCCTTCATGTGCAGGGCCTAGGTGTGTCAGGCAGTGATGCGGCACATGTGTCCTCATGTAGTGGCACAATAGATGTGTGATTAGCTGTTTACACATGTCATGTGTGATGGGGCACTACGTGGCACACTTCCCCTTCACACTTTGCACATGTGTGCATGTGGGACACACGTGTCAAGCACTGCATCACTGGTATGGCACAGTCAGCAATACCCGCAACTGTCCCCTGATGCAAGGTACATGGATAATTACACCTGACATGTGACTACCAGCGTGCCACGATGTGACTGTCATGTGTGTGTCATGTCTTCCCATGAGCTTGGCGTTGGTGTTCCGTCAACTCCATCTGCTGTTGCAGCATCCAACATGTGTCTGTGTGCATATGTGCATGACACACATATACGCACACCATGCCGCATGTGGACTCACACTTTGCATGTGTCATGATGGTTCGAAGATGACTTCCTGACATGAGGCAAGATCTGCGTTCTCTCAATGTCTGTGTCATCATTTTTTGACATGTACCCCTTCATGGAAATGTGTGTTATCTGTCCTTATACAGATGACATGTGACCTGCGCGTCTAGACTCCCGGCAGCTGTCTGTATGATATGACATCCTTCAAATGCTGATATGTGGATGTCTGTAACTCATGTAATGTGTCTGGCTTGTCACTTACACTGGCACACAGCTATTTTAATGGCATGTCACGTCAACATTGTCATGCAACTATTTTGGCTGGCACTTCGTAGGAGTATCACCTGGCTGGCCTACGTGTCCTGGATGTATTGCACAGGCCAGACTCTGTATTAAGCAGATGTGTATTAGCTGTTGAACATGTGCTCACCTCAGTGACATTGGTGTGGTAATGTACTCACTCTTTGTTATTCCTTCCAAATCTCTGCAGGGCACCGCCTCTCCCCAGACGAATGCCAGACCTGGATGCCATGCGTGAACATGACTGCATACGCAGATACCGCTTCTCGCAAGAGTTGATAGAGGACTTGACCCGCCGGCTTGCACCACACCTCCAACCACAACACAGGTATCCTACGGCTCTGACCCCCAAAATGAAGGTGATGGCAGCCCTACATTTTTTTGCCACCGGCACGTTTCAATTGACCATAGCTGATGTTTGTGGCATGTCCCAGACAATGTTCAGCCGTGTCCTGCATGATGTTTTAGAAGCCATGTTGGTGCACCTGGATGACTTCATCCATTTCCCCACTCGTGAGCAGTTGACACGTGTCAAGGGTGAGTTCTATGCCCTGGGAGGGATGCCTCATGTAATTGGGGCCATTGATGGGACACATGTGGCTTTGGTACCACCACAGGCACAGGAGGTAGCCTATAGGAACAGAAAACATTATCACTCCATTAATGCCCTTGTGGTGTGTCTTGCTAACATGCTGATATCCCATGTCTGTTCACGTTTTCCAGGGTCCGCACACGATGCATACATCATGAGGCGTAGCAGGGTGCCAGAAATGATGCTGCAGCTGCACGCGGAACGAGCATGTCTTGTTGGTGGGTATACTCTGTTAGTCCTGTGTTTAGCGCTATCTTTGTATCGTACGGCATCTCCTGACCCACTTCTTCACATGATGTTTCCATGTAGGGGACTCTGGCTATCCCAACATGCCATGGCTGATGACGCCTCTCCGCAACCTCAGAACAGGCGCAGAACACCGGTACAACGACACCCATGGGCAGACGAGGCGCGTGATTGAGAGGACGTTTGGATTCCTGAGGAGCAGATTCCGGTGCCTCCACAGGACCGGCGGCGCCCTCCCATATGCCCCGGTGAAGGTCTGCAAAATCTTCATTGTGTGCTGCAT
This sequence comes from Triturus cristatus, assembly GCF_964204655.1. Lineage (NCBI taxonomy): Eukaryota > Metazoa > Chordata > Amphibia > Caudata > Salamandridae > Triturus > Triturus cristatus. The sequence continues at coordinate 970,334,201 of NC_140582.1, forward strand.
GCTGCACAACATGGCAGTGGAGAAGGCCGTGCCACTCATCCTGGATCCCGATGAGCAGGATCATCCACCCGTGGAGGATGAAGGGCTTGGGCAAGTGAAGATGAGGATGAGGATGAGGATGAGGACATCCGGAGTCAGCTTATCTGCAACTTCTTCTCATTATGGTGAGTCCCTGTGTCTGAGTGTGCACGCTTTGAGCCTTGTGTGGCATGTGTTGCAATGTGTGTGTCCAGCTGACTGTGTGCTAAGTGACTTGGAGTTGTGTTCTGATGTCATTAAAGTGATGATGTCATTCCACACCTTTTTGCTGGGACAATAAATTATTAAGAGCATGGTGACAACATCATTCCTTGTGGATTACTAGCTCTTTGCTGACTTGTTGTGTGTCTGTCCTCCACAGGTTATTGCGCCGGTCGTCTGCTCATGTCATCATTGCCCTCCTGCTATTCCTCATGAGTATTGCTACGTGTGCTGGATCAGAGTAACATGAACAGACATGGTGAAATGTCATTTGGGGGAAGGAGTGTGGCATGGCATTTTGTGGGTGGTACGTGTTTGTGATATGTGGGGACTGCTCCTGTGCATGTTGTGTTACCATGCATACATGTCGACTAACCATGGGCCACATGACGTGTTACATGGCTCCCATGAATTGATAGTCACTCTTCCTGACAGTCATCTGTAATGGTTTGTGGATTCTGACAAAGGCATCAATGTGTGTAAAACGTCCCTCAGGCACATATGGGATGCTAATGGTGGACATAGTGTGGGACATCCCTATATGAGGCTCATTGGGGAATTGCAGACTCTCCGTGTGCAGCAACGGGTGTTAGGCTCAACCCCTTCACTTGTGTGCCAGCTCTGTAGGACTTGCCACATCTTTGTGTTGAAGGTGGTGTCCAGTGTAGGTCACACATGGTCAGCCAAATGACCTGTGAGTCTGTTCCAATTGATGCATTTCCCTTAGTGTGAGGCTGAGTAATAAAGGTGTACGTCACACTCCAAGGTGCCTCATCTCTGTCAATGCAGGTCTCTTGACACTTTGCACGCGGCATATCTGGCATAGTTGTGGAAGATTATGCAGAGGAGTCCATGTGTAGTTTAGCAACATGCATGCAGTTGCTCATGGATTATGCTCCATATTGGGCATGAAGTACACGGTCGTGTATGTTATTTTGCATGTTGGTCCACACAATGGGCCATCAACAGCTGCTGAGGGTGTGTCTCCTGTGCGCAGGTCGGCCTTCAGTTTCCTGATCCGGCGTCATGCCTCTTTGGTGATTGTGCATGCATTGTCTCTGGGTGTGCCATGTGGCACTGGACACTCCTTACTTTACACATGCGCCTGTTGCAGTTATCCTTCTGACATCCTATTCTTTGTGTGCAAATTCGGGCATTTTGCAAGGAGATGCTGCCTGCTGCTGCGGGCCTTGCAGCAAGGGCCCACAGAGTATCCTGATTTGGCAACACACACGCCTCCAAGATGCTCCTCACTTCCTCCCTCCACCCATTCATTTGGCTGTCCTCAGCTTGTTTATGCCACTGTTGCCGCCACGCGGTGCCAAAGGCTGGACCATCAGCAAATGCAAGGTGAACATTGCACCACCCTCCTGTCCTTGCATGACCCACATCACACTGCAGTCTGATGTAGCAGCCACACTCCGAGCTATGCCCATCCGCACATCTGACGCCTGCTGTCAGACATACCCTGGGCACACACACGACACCTTTGCATGCTGAGTGTGCAACTCCAACTGCCTACACTGCGCTGCCCTGCCTTCCAGGCCCTGTCACACCAACCAGGTCACGTCCCTAATACTCCCCACCGGCTCAGTAGCACAGCAAGGGCATGGGAGTGGGACTCAAGGCTTCAGCATCTAGTATGGTGTCATTGTCTGGGACATGGCACAGGTATCATCTCTCAGCATGTCAATCTACAGAGTGTCCAGGACCCCCCTCTCCACCATCACATGCGCACAGCACCTCATCATCAGCTCGTATGCCATTGACAGCCAGGTGCTCCACACCCTCAACAAAGACACAGACATTGGCAGTTCCATTATTCAAGTATGCATGAGATCCATTGATGAATGGCTGAACACGAGCCACCTGAGGCTGGACTTGTACAGGACTGAGGTGATCATCTGAGGATTGTCCCCTTCCAGCTGGGTCAAGTGCTTGTGTCCCACACGCAGAAGCCCTGCACAAGCACCCAGTGGCCACACACACAAGATGGCGTTCATCATGTTTGGCTCGCTCACATTTCCCATGGTAGTCCACAGCATCTGTACCTCATGCTGCAACGCCCTCTGCATTATGCACATGATCCACAGATAGATCCACTCCAAGAAAGACAGACCATCCCCCAGGTCCATTACAACATCCGTGTCAAATACTGGCCTGCCCTCTACGGAGCAAGTACATCCAAACTCCCAGGAAAGTTGTCCACATCCAGGGTGCATCTGCACACCTCAGCTTCAACACCCTGCACCCCAGCCACCTTACCGTCCACCATAGATAGCTGCAATGGATCACTGTCTGTCATCCTAGATCCCGTTGGGCCATCTCCGTGCATACAACCTTGCCCTGGCCACCGTTCTTCACATCCACCGTACTCCAGCATACAGGACATTGTCCTCCCACCTGGCCACACATACCTGGGACTCCCTCCCCGGGAACCTCCACATGAGCCATGACCTCTACGCCTTGATGATACTCTCCCAAATGGGTCTGTCCGCACAGTTTAGCAAGCCCCCACTCAGCAGCCAGAGGCCATCACAGGTGAGTGTTGTGCTCCATGCCTACATTGAATGATACCTTGTGACCCATGTGTGTCCTGTAGCAGACTCTGATCCCAGGGTATGGATGGCTGAAGTTAGTTCAACACTCAGGCATAGTTTGACTTTTCCACACACATATGTGGTTGAATAATGCAATATGACAGGAACGTCTCATGACCAAAGTAATATATTTATTTGCGGTGGGGTACGTGTATTGGTAGATGAAAATAGGGGCTCTACCGGGTGAATAGAATCCAAAGTTCACAGGGGGAGATGGTATCCTTGTCATTGGAAGTCATCAGAGTCCAGACCACAGTGTTGGTCATCATTGGTCAGACTGTGACCAGCAAGTCCATGTGTTAGAGAATGTCATTGGATGAGGTGCTGCTGTTGCGCCAGGTGCCAGGCCAGGTGACCTGGGAGATGTGGATGTTCCGCTGACTCTCGCGGTCTTTTCCGTGGACGACCCACCTTCCTCCGGGGACCCTCAGATGCAGGCCTTGGCGATGCTTGGGACGCTCCGTCAGACTCATCCTCCTCCTCCTCCTCCCTCACTGTGTCTGGTGCTGGTCTACGCCTGGTGGCACAGGGAGGGTTGCCCATGCTTTGGGCGATCTGACGGAGTGATTGGCTCATGTGCCTGTGCACCGCCAGGAGCTCAGACAGTCTTGCCTCCATCCGTCCTTGCTGTTGTTGATGACTGGCATGATGCTCGACCTGCAGGTTCTTTATCTCATCGAGGGTCCCCTGCATCTCTGAGAGTCTGGACACGACCTGGTTGATGCCTCTGGTGTCACGCCGGTATGAGTCCAGGATGTTGCGTATGTGTGACATACCGGTGTCCTGAGCTGGCTGGTCAGGTTCGGGCCTCCGCCTGCCTCCACTCCCACCACCCCTGCCCACTTAAGCCTGGCCTGCCGTTGTGGGCACATCGGGTCTACAGGACCCCTGAGGGATGGCATTTGCAGGGTTGGCTGCCTCCTCCTGGGTGCCCGGAGAACCTTGTCCCTCCTGGTCAGACTGGCTCTGTTGTTCTGTGCGAGCAGGGCTCCTGTGTGTGTCCTGGGATGTGGCAGGAATGGGGGTGGTGGTTGGCACAGATGTACCTGACACAGGTACTGCAGGGGCTTGTGCACCAGAGGGTACAGGTTGGTCGGGGTCAACCATGGAGTGGTGAGAGTCGTCGCTGCCGGTGGGATCATCGTCACGCGGAGCCTGGGCCTGTGATTCTTCCCCCCCAGTGTTGGGGGGAGATCGACGACGTTGCCCTGTGTGTGAGAGAGAGACAATGTTAATGGTGTTTCATGCGACATCTATCTTTCATACATATTCAAGTTGACACAGTTACTCCAGGTAGTTGGATGTGCCTAGCATTCCTCTCAATGTCCACTTGGGGATGGGTATGTTGCGGGGGACAGATTGGGATGTTCTCCTGAGTGTTTGACCTGTAGATTGTTGGCTATGATGCTTATTTGGCTGTGGATTGGTCTTGTTGTGTCACATGTCCATTGTGGGAGTGTGTAAATCCGTTGCCTGCCGAGGGGGTGTGTGCTTGTGTTAGGGGGGGTTTGTGACCGGGCCTGCTGTTGTGTGTGGTGTGAGGTGTAATTGGGTCTCCCAGGTGATGTGTCTGTCCCCTCATGGTGCATGCAGGCATGACATTGAGTGTGAGTGCCTGTGCTAGATACCTGTGCTTGTGGAGTTGGTGTTTGAGTGTACAGTGGTCCCAGGAGGGCCTTGTGCTGCATACAGCAGGGCCAAGTGTCAGCTACATTGTCAGTACTTTGCCAGTCCCTGTGCATTGTGCATGGCTATGTACCTATGCCATGTGGGCTGACGGCATTGGTGTCTGCGTCTCATTTTCACAATGTGTTGTGTGGAGCCCACCCTCCCAGCCTCCCGGACATCCAGTCTTGTGTTTGTGGTTGCTGTAGCCTTGGACATGGCTTTGCCTTGATTTGTGAAGGGTGCATGGTGACGTTAGTGGCATGAGCTTGGTTTTTGAGTGTGGTTGTGTGCGGTAAGGTCTTTTGGGGAAGTTGCGTGCATTTGGTGTACATGTGGTGTGGACCCCATTGCCCCCATGTTACGTAAGTTGTTTGTGTATTTACCAGGCTCTGCGACTCCTTCGACTCCGTGTACTCCCACCGGCGGTAGCAGGTGCATCACCTTCTCCTCCCAGGGATGGTAGTGTACGGGTCTGCGGGGCGGCCCACCTCCAGTGATGTTACTGTTGGCATATTCTTCGTTCATTTTCCTCTTGAGCGCCCTGCGCAGATCGTACCACCTGGCTTGTCATTCATGCCTGGTCCTTCTGATGGGCGCAACAGCATTCACCTTATCTACAATCCTCTGCCACATGGCAGATTTTTCTGCTATGCTGGTCTGTCTGACCAATGTTCCAAAGAGCTGTGGCTCGACTCTGATGACTTCGTTGACAAGGAGGTCCAGCTCCGCCGTTGTGAACTTTGGATTCTTGTCTGTGGGCATGGTTTGGGGTGTGCGTGTGGGTGTGGATGGTTGTGGGTGTGTGGGTGTGAATGTGACGGTGTGTGTGTGAATGTGAAGAGGGGGATGTTTGTGAAGGAGGTTGTGTGAAGGTGTGTGAGTGGAGGTGTAGTGCAGGTATGAGTAATGTAGATTTGTTTCTCTGTGGGGTCTGGCAGCAGTGGGTCTGTTGCAAAGGCTCATGGGTTATGTGTGTGGGCCCTTTTTATTGGTCCATTTTCGGGTGTGGCTCTGTTTGAATTTTGGTGGGTGTGTTATAAGAGGTGGTTGTGATTTAGGGCCTCTGTTTGCCTGTTTGGATGTGCCAGGTCAGTCATTGAGATGTATTTAGTCATGTAGACGTGTTTTGTGGTGTTGTGCGAGTCGAATTGACCCTCCTTGTGCTGTTTTACAGTGTCCTGGTTCTGTAAGACTAGTTTTCGCGTAGGTACGATCCGTACATACGCGATGCTGGGTGAAGGTGCTGGGGTACGGTGTTGGAGTGTGGCGCGTACATGCGGTGGGGGTACGGTGTGTACACGTGCGGCCCTGGGGTACAGCGCGTACATTTGGGGGTACAGCGCGTACATGGGGGGGTGAGGTGCGTACATGTGGTGGGGGTACGGTGCGTACACGTGCGTCCCTGGGCTACGGCACGTTCATGGGGGGGTTAAGCACATACATGGGGGGGTAAGGCACGTACATGGGGGGTGGTGGTATGGCGCGTACAGGTGCGGTGCTGGTATACAGTGCGGACAGGGGGGGTTAGGCGCGTACATGGGGGGTACGGCATGTACAGTTGCGGGGCTGGGGTACAGTGCGGACAGGGTGGTGTATGGTGCTGACATATTTGGGGGTGGGGGGGCTGTACGGCTCATACACGGGCATTAGTTTACCGTGTACATGTGTGCTACTGCGTTGGCTCCGTACGGGCCATTTTACGTGCAAATGTGTATTCGGACGGACGTCGGGATCGTACTTGCGCGCTCGGACTTGTATTTTACGATTTGCACTTAAAAATGTCCGCCTCACTCTCGTACACTTTTCCCGACTATATTCGGACGTAAAAACTATCCGACGCACTGTCGTACCCTTTTCCCGACGCTATTCGTAGTTATTTTTCACTACCGATTCGTACTTGCCTGTTTGTACGGTACTTGTACGACTCGTAGGTAAATAATACGGATACGGGTCATACGCTAATTATTTTTACCGGATCGGAATCAGCACCTTTGTGTGTGATCACCATGCTGGCACAAATGTCTTACCACACAGAGTCCTCTCAGTCTTCCGAGTAAAATGATACCTCACTTGGTCGGGTGTCCAATACAGAATTGGCATAATTTTTTTTTTACGCCTCTAAGTTAGCCTGAATGACCGTTTGAATTCCATTACGACTGCTATCATGAAAATGAGGCACTCGTAAAGTAATCTTACAGGCATATTACGATGCATCTTTAAAGGCTCTGATGAAGGGTCGGAGGCTTTTACAGCTGAATGCTAATCATCCCTTAAATTATGTTATAATTTTAAATAATATTTTTTTTAATTTATCACTTGAACCTGAAATACAGGTTTATACATAAAAAAAATTTTATCCATAAATTATTTTTCTATATTTAATTTTTTTTTTATTACTTTTTCAACATTTTTGTATAATTTTTGGTACAAATAATCATCAACCAATTATTCAAACCATTTTGTGCTGAATCAGCGTTACATGCAAGGACATGGTGAAAAGTCTCCTTTGGGTATAGGATGCAGCACGGCTTTTTGGGTGTGGTATTTGTTTACAATGTGTGTGCACTGCTCCTGTGCTTGTTTTCTTACTATGCATACATGTCCACTCAGCATGGGGCACATGACATGTGGCAGTATTCACATGAATTGATAGTCACACTTGGTGACAGTCATCTGTAATGGGACTGTGGATTGTGATGAAGGCATCAATGTGTGTCACACTGCCCTCGGAAACATACGGGATGCACCGGCTTGACATAGTGTGGGACATCCCCATTAGAGGCTCAATGGTGAATAGCAGCCTCTCTGTGACCAGCAGGGGGTGTTTGGCTCAACCCTGTCACTTGTGTGCCAGTTCAATGGATTTCCAGCATCTGTGGTGCAAAGGGGGGTGCCAGTGTAGGCCCCACATGTTCATCCACCTGACCTGTGCGTCTGTTCATATTGATGCATTTGCCTTCATGCGAGCATGAATAATAAAGGTGTCCCTCATGCTCCAAGGTGCCGCATCTCTGTCAATGCAGGTCTCTTGCCACTGTGCATGCGGCATCTCTTGTTTTGTTATCAGAGATTGTGCATATGAGTCTATGTGCAGAGTAGCAAGATGCAGGCTGTTTGTCAGGGATTAGAATCTGTATTGTGCATGAAGTCCATGGCTGTGTAGGTATTTTTGCATCTCTGTCCCCACAACGGGCACTCAACACCTGCTGAGTGTTTGTTTCCTCTGCGCATCTCGCCCTTCAGTTTCCTGATCCATTGTCAGTCATCTTTGCTGATTGTGCATCCATTGTCTCTGTGTGTGCCATGTTGAACCAGACACTTCTTCCTTAACATACACCTTTTGCAGTAGTCCTTTCTGACATCCTTGTCTTTGTGTGAAACTTGTGGCATGGTTTTCAGGACATGCCGCCTGCTGGTGCAGGCCCTGCAGCAAGGGCACACAGTTTCTATATTTGGCCTCACACACACGCCTCTAAGATGCTCCTCCCTTCCTCCCTCCACCCATTCATTTGGGTGTAATCAGCTTGTGTGTGACACAGTTGCGACCACGCGGTGCCAAAGGCTGGACCGTCTGCACATGCTACGTGCACATTGCACGAGCCTCATGTCCTTGCATGAGCCACATCATGCTACAGTATGATGTTGCAGCCACCCTCCAAGCAATGTCCATCCAAAACATCTGTCCCCTGCACTCAGGCATGCAGTAAGCGCCCACACGACACCTTTGCATAATGAGTGTGCAACTCCAACTGCCTACACAGCGCTGGCACGCCTTCCAGGCCCTGTCACACCAACCAGGTCATGTCCCTCCTACTCCGCACCGGCTATGTACCCCAACAAGCCCATGGGAGTGGTACTCAAGGCCTCTGCATGTAGTATGGTGTCGTTGTCGGACACATGGCAGAGGTATCATGTCTCAGAGTGTCAGTCTACAATGTGTCCTGGATCCCCCTCTACACCATCACATGCGCACAGCACCTCATCATCATCTCGTGTGCCATTGACAGCCAGGTGCTCCTCACCCTCCCCAAAGACGCTGACCTTGCCAGTTCTCATATTCAATAATGCATGAGATCCATTGGCAGATGGCTGAACATCAGCCACCTGAGGCTGGACTTGTACAGGACTGAGGTGATCATCTGCGGATTGTCCCCTTACAGCTGGGTCAACTGCTTGTGTCCCACCCGCAAGAGCCCTGCACAAGCACCCAGTGGCCACGCACACAAGCTGGTGTGCATCATGTATTGCTTGATCACATGTGCTATGCTGATCACCAGCATCTGTACCTCATGCTGCAGCGCACTCTGCATTATGCACATGATCCCCAGTTCGATCCACCTCAAGGCAAGACAGACCATCCTCCAGGTCCACTACAACATCCGTGCCAAATCCTACCCTGCCCTCTACGGAGCAAGTAAATTACCACTCCCATTATACTTGTCCACATCCAGGGTGCATCTGCACAGCTGTGCTTCAACATCTGGCGACCCTGCCACATCACCGTCCAGCAGAGATAGCTGCAATGGATCACTGTCTGCTGCAGGATGACCTTCACAATCCACACCCACACTCAGGATGCAGTCCACGACCACGAGCCCAAAACAACCTTGTGGCACTGTCATCCAAGACCCCATTGTGCCATCTCCATGCTTCCAACCTTGGCCTGGCCACCATTCTCCACATCCACCTTACTCCAGCATGCAGGGCACAGTTCTCGCACCTGACTACATATACCTGGGACTCCCACCCCAGGACACTCCACATGAGCCCTGACCTCTGCGCATGAATGATGCTCTTCAAAATAGGTCTGTCCGCACAGTTGTGCAAGCCCCCCCTCAGCAGGTTGAGCCCATCACGGGTGAGTATAGTGCTCCATGTCTGTATTGAATGATACATTGTAACCCATGTGTGTCCTGTGCCAGACTCAGATCCCAGGGTATGGATGGTTGGAGTTACTTCAACATTCAGGCATTGTTTGACATTACAACACACATGTAATGGAATAATGCAAAATGACGGCATCATCTCATGATTGTGAGGATTTTTATTTGTGTTGGGGTACGTGTTTGGGTGGATGAAAAGAGGTGCTCGCCGGGTGTCTAGAATCCAAAGTTCACAGGGGGAGTTGGTATCCTTGGCATTGGAAGTCAGCAAAGTCCATGGCACAGTCTTGGTCATCATTGGTCAGACTGTGACCAGCAAGTCCATGTGGCAGAGAATGTCATTGGATGAGGTGCTGCTGTTGCGCCAGAGGGCCAGGTGCCAGGCCAGGTGACGTGGGAGATGTTGATGGTCCGCTGACTCTCACGGTCTTTTCCGTGGACGACCCACCTTCCTCTGGGGACCCTCAGATGCAGGCCGCGACGATGTTTGTGATGCTCTGTCGGACGAATCCTCCTCCTCCTCATCCCTCCCTGTGGCTGGTGGTGATCTTCACCTGGTGGCACAGGGAGGGTTGCCCATGTTGTCGGCAATCCGACGGAGTGAACGGCTCATGTCCGTTTGCACCGCCACGAGCTCAGACACTCTTGCCTCCATCCGTCCTTGGTGTTGTCGTTGACTGGCATGTTGCTCGGCCTGCAGGGTCTTCATCTCCTCGAGGGTCCCCTTGATGTCTGTGAGGGTCGACACAACCTGGCTGATGGCCCTGGTGTCACGTTGGTATGTGTCGAGGATGTGGCGTACGTGTGCCATACCGGTTCCCTCAGCTGGCTGGTCAGGTGCTCGCCTCCGCCGTCCTCCACTCCCACCACCCCTGCCCACACGAGCCTGGCCTGCCGTTGTGGGCACATCAGGTCTACGGGACCCCTGAGGGATGGCATTTGCGGGGTCGCCTGCCTCCTCCTGGGTGCCCGGAGAACCTTGTCCCTCCTGGTCAGACTGGCTGTGTTGTCCAGTGCGAGCAGGGCTCCTGGGTGTATCCTGGGATGTGGCAGGAATGGGGGTGGTGGTTGGCACAGTTGTACCTGATGCAGGTGCTGAAGGGGCTTGGGCACCAGAGGGTACAGGTTGGTCGGGGTCAACAACGGAGTGGTGAGAGTCGTCGCTGCCGGTGGGATCATCGTCACGCGGAGCCTGGACCTGTGATTCTTCCCCCCCCAGAGTTGGGGGAAGATCGACGACGTTGCCCTGTGTGTGAGAGAGAGACAATGTTAATGGTGTTTCATGCGACATCCATGATTGATACATATTCATGTTGGCACAGTTCCTCTAGGTAGTTGGATATGGCTAGCATTCCTCTCAAAGTACACTTGTGGATGGGTATGTTGCGGGGGACAGATTGATATGTACTCCTGAGTCTTTGGCCTGTCTAATGAGTGGTAGGATGCTTATTTGGCTATGGATTGGTCTTGTTGTGTCACATGTCCATTGTGTCAGTGTCAAAATCCGTTGCCTGCCATGGGGGTGTGTGCTTGTGTAAGGGGGGGGGGGTTTGACCGGGCATGCTGTTGGGTGTGGTGTGATTTGTCATTGGGTCTACCAGGTGATGTCTCTATCCCCTCATGGTGCATGCTGGCATGACAGTGAATGTGAGTTCCTGTGGTAGGTAGAGGCATGTGGAGTTGGTGTTTGAGTGTACAGTGGTCACAGGAGGTCCTTGTGCTGTCTACAGCAGGGCCAAGTGTCATCTACCTTGTCTGTACTTGGCAAGTCCCTGTGCATTGAGCATGGTGCATGGGTATGTCCCTAGGCCACTGCTTTCCTGTTGGTGACACACTTTTTGTAGATGCTTCATTTTGGGACTCAGTAAGTCTGTTTAGCGAGCGAGCTTAGCGAGCGAGGCAGTACCGCCTGACGGTTTGCACTTTAAGTGGGCAAATGGTGCATTTTCAAAACAATTAGAGTAAGCAGGAAGGTTACTTATGTATTTGTGAATCAGTTTTAACAAACACAGTGAGTGGCAAAACTGTGTGTAAGGTTAGGTTTGTTCTGAAGCAAGAATCTACTCATGCACAGATTGACACATGCCCCAGTGATTTACAACACAAGAAGGGCTGGTTCACGCACTGCCAAACCTTGTAACCATGCACATAGTCCACCTGCTGACGAGCGAGCAAGCCCAAACCACCCAAGGGGGATTTGGTCTCCCTCTGTCTCCCTCTCTCCATCCCTCTGTCTGTCTCCCTCCCTCTCCCTCCGTCTGTCTGTCACCCTCTGTCACCTCAGCCCAGCTTCCTGGGCACACACACTTTGCAGGTCTTTCACAGGCCATTTGCTTGTTCATGAGGCTTAGTTTTGAATCTCCCGGCCCCCATAGAGCAGAGTGTCTCTGAGTCTGCGCTGCTGCGGCGGTGTGTGCTGACACTCTTTCAAAGGGATGCCTCTTCATTAGCTGCTGTTATGTGCAAAATGGCTGTTCATACCGATGTCATCCTGCGACGCGCCCACCATTTGCAGGCGACACAGTACTGTGTCGGGACACACTGTTTGGAAAACTCTGCCCTAGGCCATATGGGCTGAGGGCATTGGTGTCTGCTTCTGAGTTGCACAATGTGTTTTGAGAGGCCCACCCTCCCGGCATTGCGGACATCCAGTCTTGTGTTGGTATTTTGTGTGGCCTGTGACTTGGCATGGCCTTGCTTGATGAATGGGGCATGGACCCGTTAGTGGCATGTGCGTTTTTTTTTTAGTGTGGTTGTGTCCGGTGTGGGCTTTGAGGTAGTTGCGTGTATTATTTGGAGTTGGCTTGCGGATGCGGTTCCCCCATGTAACGTGAGTTGTTTGTGTACTCACCAAGCTATGCGACTCCTTCAAGCCCATGTACTCCCACCGGCGGAAGCGTGCCCATCACCTTCTCCTCCCAGGTATGGTAATGTACTGGTCTGCGGGGGGCACCGCCTCCAGTGATGTTTGTCTGGGCGTGCTATTCATTCATTTTTCTCTTTACCGCCCTCCGCAGATCGTACCACCTGGCTTGGCATTCATGCCTGGTCCTTCTGATGGCCGCAACAGCATTCACCCAATCGACGATCCTCTGCCACATGGCTGATTTCTCCGCTATGCTGGTCTGTCTGACCAATGTTCCAAAGAGCTGTGGCTCGACTCTGATGACTTCGTTGACAAGGATGTCCAGCTCCTCCCTTGTGAACTTTGGATCCTTGTCTGTGGGCATGGTGTGGGGTGTGGGTGTGGATGGTTGTGGGTGTGTGGTTGTGACGGTGTGTGTGTGAATGTGATTAGGGGGTGTTTGTGAAGGTGGTTGTGTGAAGGTGTGCAAGTGTAAGGTGTAGTCAGGATTCAGGTATGGTGCAGTGGTTTGTATGTTGGGTCTGTCAGCAGTGGGTCTGTTGCAAAGGCTCATGGTTTGTGTGTGTGGGCCCTTTTTATTGGTCCATTTGTGGGTGTGGCTGTGTTTGAAATTTGGGTGGGTGTGTTATAAGATGTGGTTGTGGTTTGGGCCTCTGTTTACCTGTTTGGATGTTGCAGGTCAGTGTATTCCATGTATTTGGGCTTGTTGGACGTGTTTTGTGGTGTTGTGCGATTCGAATTGACCCTCCTTGTGGTGTTTTGCAGTGTCCTGGTTCAGTACGAGTGTTTTTTGCGTCTGTAAGGTGCGTACATCGGCCATGTTGTTGTACAGTGCTCACATTTGCAATGGTTTGGTACGATTCGTAAATGCACGATGCTAGGTGAGGGTGCTGGTGTAGGGGCCTGGGGTACAGGTCGTACTTACGGGGGGCTGGGGGTACGGCGCGTACATTCGGGGGACCGGGGGTACGGCGCGTACATACGGGGGGGCTGGGGGTACGTCGCGTACATAGGTGGGGCTGGGGGTACGGCACGTACATACAGGGGACCGGGGGTATGGCGCGTACATACGGGGGCTGGGGGTACGGCGCGTACATACGGGGGGGTGTTCAGCGCATATGCGGGCACATGTTTAGACATCTGCATGGTTGCTATTGGAGTTCGCTCCGTATGGTGTTTTTTTCATACGGTTGTATATTTGGACGGATGGGACGGATCGTACTTGCACGCTTGGGCATCAATTTTACGAATTGTACGTAAAAATGTACGGGGACGTGTTGGGGACTTTTTTCAATCCGACGACATGTCGAGAAATTTTCCCAATGCGATTCATATGTAGTTTTTCACATACGAATCGTACTTGCCAGTTTGTGCGGGACTTGTACGAATCGTACGTAAAAAAATACGGATCCGATTCGTACGGGGAATATTTTTAACGGGTCGGAATCGGCACCTAAGTGTATTAGGTAAGTACTATTTTTTTTTAAATTTAGAGGTGGCTTTTCAAATTTTATAGTCTTATAGGGGAGATAATAAAAATAAGTACGTTTAAGTAAAAATTAATATTTTTCTTTCTTTTTGGGTCAAGCCAATTTCTTAAGTTTTTTTAATTCAATATAATATTTAGTCATGTGATATATGCATTTATCCTTAGTATATGTTTTGCTCAATATGTAATATTAAATATATTTTCAATTGAATTTTTATCAGATTTATATATATATATTTTTTGTGAATAAGTTTGCTGTTTTTAATATTTTTATTCTTTTTAATTTGTTACTGACTGTAGTGATAATATTAATTCTATTTATTGATTGCAGTGTGAATTTTAACATTTAGCTTGCTACTATCCAACACTATCCTTACTGTTGCACTCAATGGAGTATGAATAATAATTTTTGCTCCTCTGCTATCCAACACTTTCTCAACTCTTTCACTCATTGGAGTTCGAATATTATTTTTTACCAGTCCACTATCTAACACTTTCCCTACTGTTGCACTCATTGCATTTCTAATTGTAAATTTCTACCCCTCCGCTATCCAACACTTTCACTACTGTTACACTCATTTTATTGTGAAGCTTAATTTATACCCCTCTGCTTTCCAACACTTTCACTACTGTTTCAATTATTGTAGTGGGAATAGTAAATGTTATCCCTCGCAAATTCAATTTTTTCCCTACTGTTGCACTCATTTTGTTGGCAACAGTACATTTTACCCCGCCACTATCCAACACTTTCACCACTGATGCGGTTAGGAATTCCTCCTAATGGCATTTGCTCCTTCCAAATTGGATCAGGAACGTGTTTTCCTGACCAAGGGTCCAATTATGATGCGGTTAGGAACATATGCTCCCATTTAAGTCCAGGGGAGTCCAACCATATGGTATCTGGAAGCATCCGGATGCATCGTACTCTGCCGGCTGGACTCTCCCGATCCGAGTGGGTCGGAAACGTTTTCCCAAAAGATTTGTTTGGGAAGCTTTTCCAACCCGCACCAGAATCGGGCCTTTACTGGAGTGTGAACAGTAATTTTTACCCCTCCCCTATGTAACACTTTCACCTGCTGATACACGTACTCGATTGTGAAAAGTTTTTTTAACACCTCCGCTATCCAACACTTTTACTATTGTTGCAGTCCATAGATTGGGAATAGTACTTTGAACTCCATTGTTATTCAACATTTTCCTTACTGTTGCACTGACTGTATTACTATATTATAGTTAAAAGACTTTTAGATTTATTTTTTACTATTTTTATGTTATTGAAATGTGTATATATATATATATATATATATATATTCCATCAATCAATCCTTTGCTCATAAAGATTGCGCCGAGCCCCAATTTGTTTGTAACAGCGTGCTCTATTCCATCAAGTTTGTGGCAAACAACTTCCTACGCGTTTGGAAACCCTCCGGTTTCTTTGTGACCAAGAAACCGTAGGGTTTCGAAACGCGTCGGGAGTTGTTTGCCACAAACTTGATGGAATAAAGCACGCTGTTACAAACAAATTGGGGCTCGGCGCAATCTTTATGAGCAAAGGATTGATTGATGGAATACTAAGGGTCGCGTCCTTGCTGGCAGCCCGCCACCCTTTTGAGGCAGAGGATATCGCGAAACAAGGTTTGAAGAGATATATATATATATATATATATATATACATATATATATATATATGTGTATGTGTGTGTGTGTTTATATTTCGAAATAAATTTAAAACTAAAAAAACAAAAATGTATTTTTTTTTAAAGTTAATATCTATACAATTGTTGATTATGTATGTTTGTTTTACCTTCATTTTTATGAGGTATATGTTGTTAAAAGTTTATTACTTTTATTTTTTAATAAAAAAAGAATTTTTTAATTATATATATATATATATATATATATATTTATTTCCCACACAGATATATATATAGAAAATATCTATATAAAATATTAGATATATATATATATATATATACACATACATATATAATTTTCAGAACAATATTTTTAAATTCAATTAGTTTTTTTCCAACATTTATCGAATTTACCTGTTAAGGTATAGGTAATTAATATGTTGGCTTTTTTTTTAACCTTTTTTAAATGATCTATATTTTTTACATCAATTTTTTGATAGGCATGCAAATAAGGAAATAAGCCCCCTACTTAATAATGCACGATTATCTGGGATGCTGGATATACACAGTATCATTTTGATGTTAAAAATGCATTATAATGTTTTAAGTCTGTTCGTTGAATGCAATTGGAAAAATTTATTTTTTCCCGTGTCCTTCACAGTTGCGTTCTTGGAAATTTAATTGTGAATTTTATTGAAACACTAGTTTTGTTAAAGAAGGTTATTGCCTAGTTAAGTAGGTAAGTGCCTTGCTAATAATTGCATATTTACGCAATTTTTCTTGCTTGCCAGTTACTGGCATATCACGTTTATTTTATTGTTTTTATCATTGCACACGACTGAGCATGGTAAAACTCTGCAGCAAATCAACATCCAGCCTTTATCCTTTTATTAAAATTCGCAGCTTGAAGAAAAAATTTATTTTCTCTTTTAACTCCTTACAATAAGTGATTCTATTGATCTTGGTTTTTTTAATTTCAATATGTACTGAGTGGGTTGGTAAACTGTTATGTGCCATACTCAGGCAAATGATCATGTCAGTCAACCACTTGCATTGTTTCAACCAACTTGGCTTGCAGGCAGTTGAGTTTCTCAACAAATTTCCTCTCACGGATTAATATCCGTCTGTACAGAGTACCTGTGTAGAGCAAATTAATACAGCATTCTAATACCAAAAAGAATCTCAGTTAGTGGCCCAACCAATGCTTGTCCTCTGGTGCCTTGTACTGTATATTGGTCCTAATCAAGGGCTCCTGGTCGGGTTACAGGAGACACAGTTCAAGTTACAGCAACACACATTCTTTCTCAGATGTATGCTTCACTACAATCTAGGTATTCAATATATTTTGTTTTTTGAATAAAATATGTTACATAAAATACTGCCATGCATAAACATCGAGTATTAAATATTGGCACATAGAAATAATTTGTGCTAGAATATAAGAATCACAATTATTGCTTTTGATTAAATTAATACAGTTGTTAGTATTATTGAAATTATTTCTATATTTTACATAAATTTGAAATTTAAGAATATTAAAGATTTTTTTTTAATATGTTTTCTGACTTTATCTGTTATAAAATGTTTTTTCTTATTTTTATCTCTATTAGTGTTTTTAAAATGTAATTAATTTTTTTAATTACATTTTATTATTTTTGTGATGTTAAAATACACAATGGTTGTGTGGTTCATAACCATTTAGGGTGGATAGTAAATAAATTATAATTCATCAGCAAACTATTAATATATAAAATTTATTAAATATAAATAAACATTAATTGTCGCTTATATAATTAAATGTTATTTATGAATAAAGATTATTTAGCGGCATGTGTTTTTTAGGTGTATAGATAGTGAAGGTATGTAATGAATTGAAGTTAATTATTATGTTTTGGATAGTATTACTTATTTATTTGAGAAATATGTATGTCAATTGAATACTACAATTTTTCACAATGGGGGTCATTAGGATGCAGGTCGCAAAATCACCCCGACCTTCATGGTAGCGGAAAAAGACCGCCCACAAGGACCGCGGCATTACCAACGGTCCAATTAGTATGCTCCGCAGTCCAAATCCGACCTCCGCGGTACAATCCTGGCCTTTAACATTGCTCTGGTTGCTGCTGCCAGCAGCACCGCGGCAATATCAAAAGGGGTATGTCCTGATTTCCATGCACTGTGTGGCAGGCACTGCACAGTGCCTGCCACCTGGTACAGGTACATATTAGCCCCCCAGCGCACCCACACCCCCCCAAAACATTTGGGGCAGCCAATTGGCCCACCGGAACATGTCTCCGCCATCCTTTCAATGGAGGTTCCAATGCTGGGAAAGGCTGGCTTCCGCTGTCATCATAATAGTGCCGGAAGAGCCTCCCCCTGCATATGCACCATTTTAGCGGTCCATCTCTGCCCACCATGCAAGCGTGAGGACTGCTAACTGCGGAAAAGTGGCCTGTGGAATTTATCACCGCAATGCTAATGTGACCATCCATTTTTCGGGTTTCGCTCGCAGACGGATGGCCGCCGCTGGCTTGGTGGTTGCTACCGCCGGCCTTGAGGCAACCATTTTTCTGCTATCCTATTAGACCCCTATTTTTTTGCTCAGTCTTTTGTGTTGTGCAGTTGCATATGATGTTTATTCAAAGATTTTGAATGTAATTATTATTATTAGTTGATTTTCAAGGTTAGCTTGAAAATGTATTGATTTTATTCTGTAATACGTACCACAAGCAAACCCCAAGGATCGTCCCTTAGCCAGACACTCTTTAACATCTACATGGCACCTCTCACCAACATCACCCTATCGCACCACCTCAACACCGTCTCATACGCTGACGACACCCATCTGATCCTCTCCTTCACCAAGGCCCCCACCACCGCCAAATCGACCAACACGAAGGAATGAAGGCCAACTCCAAACCGATGACAAACAGCCGCCTTAAACTGAAATCGGACAATATGGAGTTCCTCATCATCGGATCCACCCCCTCTGCCTGGGATGACTCATAGTGGCCGTCCGCACCAGGAGTTGCACTGAAGCCCTTTAACCACGCACGCAACCAGGGAATCATCCTAGACTTCTCATTGTCAATGACCCATCAAGTGTACGCCGTCTCCTCCTCATGTTTCAAGACCATCCGCATGCTCCGCAAGATTTACAGTTGGATCCCCCCCCGGTACCAGAAGGACAGTTACCCATGCCCTCGTCAATTACAGACTGGACTACGGCAATGCTCTCTACGCAGTAACGTCACCTAAACTCCAGAAATTACTACAACGCATACAGAACGCCTCTGCACGCCTCATCCTCAACAACCCACTCAACAGCCACATCACAGCCCACCTGAAATACCTGCACTGGCTCTTAGTCAACAAGAGGATCACCTTCAGTCTCCTCACCCACCCTCACAAATTAATCCACAACTCTGGACTAAATGAACGACTCACCTTCTATACCCCGAACCGCCAGGCTTCGCTATGCTGACCTCGCACTCGCCACAGTCCCTTGCATCTGTTGATCGACCTTCGGCGGCAGATTGTTCTCCCACCTCGACGCAAAAACCTTGAACACCTTCCACACAAGCCTACGACAGACCCTGGACCTGCTGGCCTTCAGCAGACTGCTTAAGACCTGGCTGTTTGAGCATTAGCAGCATCCACGCCCTCCCTCCCCCCAGCGTCGAGACACCCTCACAGGTAAGTTGTGGGCTCTACAAATGTACTGATTGAGCGACTCTAATACAATATGTTATTCCAGTATGTTTAAACCCTCTGAAGTAATGTAATTTTAATCATTAAATACCATGTTGATCCCTATTAACTAATGAAATGTTAAATATTTATTCTTATTCTGTACTTGTGATAATGTTTATTTGATATAATCGGTGTGACGTTTGGCATTTGTCGGAACATTATTGAAATTAAGTTAATGTAATATAATTCATTCGCTTTAGTTAATAACTAATAATAATTAAACTGGTAATCATCTAAACAGCACTGAATATTATCTTAATTTGTATATTATGTTTTGGTTGATTTTTTATTCTATCCTCTTAACTGTATGTATGTTTATAATTAGAAATAGTGTGTTATATTATTAGTTGCTATTAATAGATTCACATATTACAATTTTAATAACGTGTATATTACATCATTTGAATACTTTGTTTACGATTCTTTTTGTGTACTTTGTATATGTAAAGTGTATACATTTTTAAAAAAAATAATAAAGGTTTTTAGAATTACTTGTTTTTTTACAATATTTGGTTATTGTATATTTTTATTGTCGTGTGATTTGGCTTGTGAATAACATTATTTCTTATTATGATTGCATTTGGAAGACTGTCCTGCCGCCATTGTTGCAAGAATGTGACGGACCAACAGGTACTCATTAGTCCCACCATACCAAATTTATCATCAGACTGCCTTTCAGTCATTCCTAAACATGTCTATTTTATAAAGGCTTGTACTGAAGCATTGCAAAGTACCGCATCACCAGCTTCAATCCAAGGAGGCCTGTTTTTAAACATCCCTGTACCACATGGCCGGCACGGCATGCAAGTATGTTTAGGTGTTGCACCATGGAAGGATTTGAACATTGCGGAGGCCCATAGGTGGCACAGCCCCCGATACGTACCCCCAAAACAATGTTCCACCAGCCTTTTTAAGTCAGCACAAGCTAAGCAAAGTGGTTGGCAGAATGTTGCATCATAATCCATTGCGGTGGAATCCAATCGTACCGTCCGCTGTTTTACTTGAGGCAATTGGAAGATTTGGCTTGGTTGATCCTTCGGCAATTATTTCGGACTGCATCCTAATGTGGCTCTCGCCCGTGTGTAGAGATCAAAGTACTACAGATACTGACGGTCCTACCGATATTATAATCATGCACATTGTTTTTAGAGTTATAACACATATATATTATATAGTTTTTGAAATATTTATATTTTGATATGTATTTTCACATGTAATTTTTGTGTGTATTTAGTATTATTTCAAACATGTTATACATTGTTTGAATAAGTTACTCTGTTTATAATATTCCACTTACTGGAGTAGTAATTAATAATAGTTACCCCTAGGCAATACAACTATTTCCCTATTATTGCGCATACTAGAGTCTCAATATTAAATTTTAGCCCTTTGTCAAATAACTCTTTTCCTACTTGTGTGCTTATTGAAATCGAAATACTTTTTTTTACCCCTCGACAAATCCTATTTTGTTACTAATGTGTGATTTTCTTTTGTGGTTTGCGTACATTTTACACATTATAATATTTAAATTTTTACTATTTTTTAATACCTTTTAGTGTGAATATTATATCTTTCAATTGACAGATTGTATAGTATAATCTACATTTATAAAAAGTTTATTATTACGTTTAGGTTTAGAAAGAATTTTCAATTCTTAAATTATTCATTTATTATGTAATTTTGTTTTCTTTAAAGTTTTTTTGTGATTTAATATACAATTCAATATCAAACAAAATTGCCAAAACGTTTTACTGTATAATAGTTTTAACTTTGAATCTACATCTTTAATTAAATTATTACTTTATTTTTTTTTGGTTGAAAAAAAAATATATATATAGATATTCCCACATATATATATATTTTCACATTTATATATATACACATAAATATATATGCTTATATATATTTATAGTTTTATAGATATATATATTTTTAAATATGTGTGTTTTTCTGCGAATTTCTATAATTAATTATATTTAATAGATATTTTTCTAAACCATAATATAATTTGCATGGTATTTAAATTTGTGTTCTTATTTGCCTTATTTTATGCTTACAATTGAGATTTTCATATAAACTAAAATATATATTTGCTCAAATGCTATTAGTAGCAACGAACAATTAACTTCAATGATTCTGTGATTTTCTGTGCTAATATATATTATGAATAGATTTTACATATTTAAATATTTTTGCTGAGATCTTAAGGTGAGGATTTATTGGTTTTTTTTTTTCCAGTAAAATCTACCTTAACAAGCAGCGCGCTAGGGAGTAAAAATTAGTCGATATGGAAACCTGTGCTTTGGAGGCATAAGGTCAAAGGGTGGTCTTTGCCTCTCTGGTGTGTCTTTCAACAGGGATCTGTCATGGCATTAACATCTCTAATGTCAGATAACAGGAATCTGTTCCGCTGGGGTAGCACCATCAAATTACCATCTGTGTCAAGGTCCCTCCCACACAGAAACACACAACCATGAGCACTCTAGACATTGCAAATCTCGGTTGCCAAAAAAAAGAGGTAGTTTGTGAATTTTGGCAAGGAAGCCCACTTTTTCACATCCGAAAGCAGAAAACTTACCATTTTTTCAGGACCTTATTTGTTGTCCATATTTTTACTTAGACATATCTACCCATTGGTTCTATCTGTGTCCACAATGATCTGAGCACCAGGGATTCAATAACAGGATGGTCACACCTTTTTTTTTCTGTGTCAAGTGGCTACTTGGGTTGTGGGATTTGTCTTAATTGCAAGTATCACAGCACCCACACAATCCTGTCTGACGGGCATATTCCGATGCCTGACAGACCGGAGACCATCACACATTGGTTATGAACAGTAACTGAATGACCATCTGGAGTTGGTTACAGCTCCGCAAGTGCAATGCCATTCAACCTTGTTCGGTCGCAATCCTTTGCATTACAATTAAAGCTTGCATTAATTAAGCAATGCATGCTCTCATTGTAAAGATCATGGGTGCATTTCAGTTCTGCACCCGGGCGCAGGTACCTTAATTTAACGCCTATTGTATCCATTGATCTAAAGTAGTGAGTCACAGGTATCCCCTAGGTTGCCAATCTGCATCCTTTCACTCATATTGTACATCCTGGGGGGCCACAAACATAGATTCCCAATGCTTTTCAGTGTCAGAAAGGCCTGCACAGAATGGCAGTGGTAATCCGCCATTGTAATTTCTCGACAGTAATATAGCAGGGGGTGTGATTACTGCAGGACTTCTGAATGGCTGACGGGCTATCAATGCCCGTTGTACTATATTTTCAAAAACAAATTGGACTCACTTTCAAACTAATTTATTGAAAAGGGTCTGTCTGTACAGAATCAAAAACGAGAATACGATCTGGGCTGTAGTTCTTCGCTCGATGTTCGCAGCCCTGACAGGCCGCATCTTAATTGGTCCCTGGGTTAGTCATGCTCTGTGTGGGGAAAGGTAACTGCTACCAAGGCCACATCAAGGAGGTGCATCCGCTTAACAGAGAGTATTATCGACAAAGTGCAGGTTAGACCATGTTTTGAGGATAACGTATGCAATGATTCTGTGGAAGGGAAGGAAAAGGTTGCTAATACAAGTGAAAAAGGTACCTGAATTCAGTTACCTGTGGATAACTACTGACTATACAAAATTCCTTCTCCAATTCCCCTGGCAGGGTGTATTATAACTAAACTAGAACACAGTCAAGTCTATGCCTACCAACGTAAAGACCTCTAGTGGTATCAATAAAGCTATAGACGAGATACATGCTAAAAATGCTGGTCAGCGGGTTTTTTTAAGCCCTAGCAGCTCAACCATTTGCCATCTCCATCTGCTGCAATCCTGCTATTGTGGGCATCTCCTTTGGTGGCTGAGATCATAAGGTTAACTTGTTTGCAAATCATCCCTTGCTTACTTCTGTTGGACCACTACCTCTCTACTGCCTATAGTTGACAGACGTGCCACATTTGCGGCGGTATCGGTCTTCAAAATCAACATTACTAAATCTTGCATGCTCAATCGAACTATAGCCGGGCAAGACCTCCCTACTCTGCAAGCCATAACGCAGTTACAATGGGCACCCAACGCAATTAGATATTTGGGTGATAATCTAGCCCTACGCGGTCCTCTTAGACACAGACCAAATGGCAGTAACTCCGAAGGTCCATCCTAGCAGATCTAAGACATTGGAAACCCTTCATTGTTTCTTAAGTGGTTCACATTAATGCCATAAAAATCAATGTCATCCCATAGGCCATATATCTTTTTCCAGTCCCTGCCTACTCATATCACCCAAGATTATAACACTCACATACAACAGGGCATTCACTCTTTTATCCAGAATGGGAAGCAGCCAAAAGATCTGCAACTCTTCCCTAGAGAAAGCGGTAGACTGGTCTGCCCTAATATTCTCTAGCACTATTTGGCCGCCCACTTACATGTCTTGGGTGGTCCGCTAGAGTGTGAAAAATGGGATCCACATGGATCTGGCAGTGGCCTGCCGGACAATCCGGGTTCTAGCATGGCTATGCCAGCACGCTCGACTGTGCAGCACCTATAGGTATGTGTGTGTGTGTATATATATGTCTATGTTGGTAGCACAAAAACAGTCTGAACAGCTATGCCCACTAGAACAGTGCTCAACATATAGGACAGATTGGGAATAATGGAGGGGCTTAGTATCTTCTCCTCCCCCTCAGTCTGATTGCATGCAAATTTGATCTTTGTGGGAGCCTCCATAACGTTTTTTGACCAATGTAAGGCTGATTACCATCACCCTGAAACGACCAGGCTGGAGTATCGCCAGCTGTATCATTGAGTGTTGCACCCCTCTAATTATTATAGGGCTACCATATTGTATATTCCATCTGAAAAATGACTGCAAACATGACGGTTCTAAGGGACTAATTTCCAACATATACCGGACCATTCAACACTCCACACCCCCTCAAACCCACAGATTTCAAACTTTCTTGCAGACTTCCAATATAGAGGGCATTTCGTCTAAGCAATAGGAAACCCTTTGGTGAGACTCCTAAAACTTACCGCAGTTTATCCCACAGGTAAATGGCTTACAAGATCATGGTTCAATGGTATTATACACCAGCTTACTTGTCCAGCATATACCCATCAACATCTTCCCTCTGCCATCAGTGTGTGCTAGTAGTGGGATATACTTACCACCTCCGATGCTCCTGCAGCCTCATTACCACATATTGGAAAGTGATTCTGGAACAAGGTCACCATAGGGGAACCATTCCCTGCCTCTTACCACCACAGTTACACTAGGTGTGCAATACCTTGCCTTGAAAGCAATAACCCACGCTGACTGGAAGCTTATTAGCCACATACTGAATGCTGCACAGCTGGTATTAATATAGTTGAAAAATACAACCGCCCTCCCAATAATGTAATGTTTCACCGCCCATGGGAGGGGATGGTGATGCAACAACTTTTCCACAACTTACCTCACATAGAAGTTACATTTCATTAGATTTGGCAACCGCTGATCTGCTATCTCACCCACTTGGAGTTCACCTGTTTCAACCCAGCAGAGCTTGGAGCATTTCAGCTTTTTAATAACTTTTAATCCATGCTTAGCTTCAATCGAAAGGCCATGTCCCCCCATCTACCATGAGCGTCAATCCTGCGTTCTCTATTTCAAGACTTTGCTTATATTGTGAAGCTGTATGTTAACAACATTGACCTGCAAACCTATGACGATCCCCCACCCCTCAAATGGGACTGGAGACACTGGTAGATGTTTCGCATGGGTGCCAGAAAATTAGGACTTTGTGTAATGTGTTTGTTAGGACCTGCTCTGCAGTCAACAGCTAACACTTGACAGTTTTCATGCTGGCTTCGGTGTCTCACAGAGCCTCCACCTCTTAATGGTGTCCCACTGCCCATATCTGGAAGCATTTGAAGGCATGTTGGATTATGGTTCTATTCCTCTATCATCCATGGAAACTAGGGTCACCTCTGCCTGTCACCCCCAAAAGTAACTGTGACTACCTCCATCACGATCACTACACTAGACAACCCAGGTGTCTGCCCACAGGTAGAGGGGTGTGCCCTTATGGGACATTTGCGTTTACCCTTGTTGTGCCCATATTTGTAGCACACTGTACATTGGGGTGCAACCATCCTTTTACTATGGTTAAGGAAGCCATTTCAGAGAGTAAGCCTTTATTTTAGGTTTTTCTCCTCCGTCTTTATTTTGTTGGAAACCCTGAGCACCTGTGGATGTCACCACAATATACCTTATTTAATCTTTAAACTTAAATATATTTTGGAACTGATGAACATTCACCTTTAGGAAAGAGAATTCATTTTAATACCTGTGTACTAATTAATAGGCTTTTAACTGAAAAAATTATTAAACATACATTTTTTTAAACCCAAATTTAACACTTTTAGGGACAAAGTGCAAATAATATTATGGTAACGGGAGATGAAATTGTATTAATACCCAGGCATACATTTTAATTCCAGAGTACTAATTACTAGGGACACGATTACGATGTCAGACACCGCTATTACGATGAGACCGCACCATGCACGGTCACATTCTCCGGTTTCTCTATGGGAGCTTGTGTTACACCCGTAAACCGAGCATAACACAAACTCCCAATCAGAGATTGTGTTAATCCCTGCACTCCTTGGCAGGAACCTCAAGGTGGAGAAGCAAGGGCAACGGGGCCCCCAAACTCGCTTTCCATCAGGCTTCCCACGTCAGAAAGACTGTGGGAAAACAAGAATCCTAATACTGAAGGTGGAAACGCCTTCCTATGGGACTACAGGCCGGTCTCCGAATGGCCAATGGGTTCCTAGAGCCTGTCTCAATTCAGCTGTAATGACCAGCCAGTTTCAATTCTGACCGGCTGCATTGTAATCAGCTGGTCAGAAATAAAACAGGCGATATCGTCGTAAAGCCTCTGACCTAAGGTTGGAGGGTATATGATAGAGTTCGTCATATGCCCCTTGGTCTTTAAATACATTTAATTTTAGCATTACACTTCAATAATTTAATTGCACTACTATATTCACCTTTAGTGACAGGATATAAGGGATATAGGGGTAATGGGCGGGGTAGTACATTAATACCCAGGTAATACTTAATTTTTACATACTAACTGAAATTTATTTTAAGGGCAAAAATGAATACAACAGTGAGATTTTAACAGACATTTAAATATTAAACCACAATCATTATGAATAAATAATAATTACAGCGAAACACCTTATTTTAGAGTGAGCAACAGGAAACAAATAAACACCACTTTTCTTTATTTCTTTGAAATTAGATGATGAATTGAAAATTTGCAAAAAAATAATATATGTACACCTTAAGTAAAAAACCAAGCCTTTATTGCAATAAAAAAAAATCTTTAAAAAATGGCAGTAGTTTCCAATGCATTTACATTATTTTAAATGTTGAAAATGGACCTTTTTCCGTTGTTACGCAAAGCCAGACTCTCTTTGTCAGTGATGACGAGGAAAAATCACCTTGTAGTTGCATATTCAAAAATGATTGACACACCCAAGACAGTATAAAGGAAAACCACATTTCACTTTTCAAATGTTTACAGTAATCTTTTCACTTTTGTACAAAAAGGGTGCTACAATTGGTAGATAAATATGAAATTAAACTTTTACTTTTAAAACCAGAACAATGAGCACAACAAATATTTATATTATTTTAAACACATTAAGATTCTACCTCCTACGTATCATGATATTTCTATTCGATCCACTAAGAGCATAATGGGGTTATACTTCTGCATTTAATACTCCAAAGATCATTAATAACTACATTGAAAGCCTTATTGCTTTAGTAAGGTTGCCTCTTCTGTTTGAAAGCATTGTAAATGTATCCATCTGAAGAATTAAATACATAGTACCTGCTGGGAAAAGGGAACAAATAAAACAAAAATATGTTAGACAGTTTGCTTATTAGGCATAACAAAAGTTTTAGCTTTGCTAACTAAGGGCCTGATTACAAGTCTGGCCGTCTTGCGGTGGCACGGGAGGAGGGTGAGGGATGGGGACGGTTCACTGTACTGCAGATTACAACTTACAAAGTCGTAATGGCGCCGGTGGAACACAAGCTGCGCCAGGGAACAGTGGCGGTGGTGCTGCAGCGCCACAACGCAATATACTGAGCAGGGACTGGCGCAGTCCGAGGCAGCATATTTTTTAGTTCTTGCACCACCAGCATTTTCATGGCACAGGCCCACCATGAAAAAGCTGGTGCTGCTAGTACTACAGGGTGTACATTTGGGGGGCAAAACATGTCCCCCCCCCTGTATTTCCCACAGTTCCAGCACAGCATGGAAGTCAACGCCCATGCATTGCTGGAACTTTTTGGCAGTTCCTATTGGGGTGCATCACCATGGAAAAGGCCAAAGAACTGCCGACCATATTACGAGCTGCACATTTGCAACTCGTAATACGGTCGGCGGTGCTTGTGCACCAGAGGCTGCATTATGCCGTTGCTGCTGCGCTAAAGTTGTAATCAGGCCCCTAGTCATGTTGAGGATTTTTTTTTGGAAAGGCCTGTATTAAAGTGCCCCTTTTGGACATGACTAGCCCCATGATTTGCATGATATCTGATGCATCTTTGACTGAAGAGCACTGGGTTCCTGCTAACCAGGTGCCACAGTGCCGGTATTATTTCCCAAAAATGTATGTAAATGCTTAATTGTGCCACAATTGGCAAGGTCCTTTGCACCTCTGTAAGGGCTATCTTTTGGTATGTAGGGCATGGGTCCTGAGGAAGGCCCCTTATAGCTGCAGCATGTATTGTGCCGCTCTAAGGTAACTGGGTCTCTGAATTTACACAATAAATTACTTGCTAAACTCACGCATGTGCACAACACAGCAGTCCACTGTATAGAACGGCTCTCCATAGCTGCTGCTGGTGAATCCGCGTACTAATTTACATGCCTAGACGCACTAGCGTACCAGATTGCAGTTAGCATTCTAGTCACCGGCCGCTTTCCAGGGTTTTTTAACTATACTGTCAATACAAACCACTGCCAGGTTACCTGACCAGCACGTCACACTCGAACTAAAGAGACCCACTCTGGTGGGAACTTAAGCCCGACTGAGTTTTGCATGAAGTACGTTTTTCCTCCCTTCTCCGCCCCTGTCCCCGCTAAGTCCAGGCATCTATTGCATGGATACCTTTTTTTTTCCCAAACATTTTTATTGGCATTTATTTTAATATACATCCATAATTGTATAGTTCAGCAATTAGTGATATATCACTATACAGCACTTATTTGGCATATAGAATATATAAAATCGTCCTGTACTAACTTTATTTACATTTCGAAGAAGCAACAGAGCAGGTTATCCATTAAAGTTCTTACACATGAATCATAGTCTCATATGTTAGTCTTATTTTGCCTGAAACTTTACGGTTATTGTATACTATCACATATTATATGCCAGTCTGTAAATATCTCACAGATTTAATAAAAAAACTATACAACTCGTGAATCATACTATGTAATTAACTAACTGTGCAGTGGGGCCAAGGGTTGTGTATTTGCTAATAAGTTAAGCAGGGTGTGTGGGGCATGGGAGGCGGGGGCCGGGTGAGCGCTAGACCACCAGTGGGTCATTATCCACATGTCGGGCCGTAAGTTCACAGTGTCCCCAAGTTTTATGTGTGAGCTGGGCAGTGTGTGCAGTCCCTATCTGGCCATTGTCGTGTGGTATATCAGGGTCTGTTTGCAGTAGTGTTTTTATGAAGGTCAACTCAGTGTTTTCATTTAGGCGTCATACCTTTGGTCATCCTCCTCGCCGCTCGTATGTGTTCCCTCTTCGCTCCCCCCCTATGTCGCACCTGTCTCGGTCTGTGTTTTCCCATGCCTCCAGTATCTTTCCGGAGGTCGGCAAGGGTGAGTTGCCACAATCCAAGCACCTTTTACCTCGTCAGTACTATGATTTCTGCCCCCGCCCAATGGGTTACATCGTGTTTCCAGGCTTCCATTGCTGGTCCATGTACGAATTCCCAGGCCAGTGCTATTCTTCTCCAGGCTAAGACCAGGGTTAAATCTAGGAATCGGTTTCCCAATTTCCTTTTAGGAGAACAGGGAAAGAGCCCCAACAGGAACACTCCCATTGAAGGTTAAAGTATGCGCCCCACAGCTGCACACATGAGTTGTATTGTTTCCTCCCAGAACTAGCGTAGTGGGCCACAATCCCAAGTCATGTATAAAAAGTCTGCGTCTGCACAGTCGCATATTTGCCATTTGTATCCAGTGTCTCCAAAGGCAAGCTGAAGTTTGTGAGGTGTCATGTTTATGTAATTGAACTGTGTGTACTTCAATCTAGTATTGCGTAACAATTTCTTAGGGTATGGCAACATTTTGGACCATTCTGGGTCTGTGATGTGTCTATCCAGAGCAGTCTCTCAACAGGTGCGCAGTTTCGTTAGGGTTGTGCAGACCATCTCCAGTTGCGATGTATAGAACCATTTTACCTGGTGTCTTGCAGTGCCTAATGTAAGGACAGAGTGTAATATCGAGTGTGATTTAAGCTTCTGTTGGCTCCCTCCCATAGTCCTCAAAAGGTGCGCAGTATTATCTCATAGGTTAAGATTTGGCCTGTTAGTAGGTCGTAGCTCTCAAGTAGGTCTTCAAATGGAGCCAGGGTTGCTTGCTGGTAGCAATGCCCCACCAGTTATGGTCTGGCATTATTACAGGGCTTCAACATTGCTGGGGTTAGTATCTGCTTGGTGTTCCCGTGGGTGAGGCCCACCAGGGGCAGGGCCGGGGTATATAGGGGAGATTTTCATTCTTTAAAGAGGCAGCGTTTCCAGCAGCGTAGAGCCGTGGTCTGCAGCAGGGATAGATGAGATGGTGTTGTCCGCGTCTAGCATCTTTGCCAGCATCAGATACGTACGGATCCCTTGGTCAGTGCCTACTGTGCCCATATCTGCCAACCACTGCACCAGCCACTGGAGTGGAGAATCTAAAAAGTAGAGCTCGAATTTAAGCACTCAGAGTCCTCCCTCCGCGGGTGGGCGTTGTAGGATCGACAGGGCTACCGCCTCCTCCCTTTTTACCATATCATATCTCGCAGTAGAGCATCTAGTTGTCCAAACGACGAAGCAGGAACGGTTATGGGGAGATTGCTGAAAAAGTACAGCAGGCGAGACAGCATGACCATTTCTGCAAGGGAAACCCAGGCCATGATCGGCAGTTGTAGAGTGCACCAGAAGGAAACATTTGATCTCGGAGACCGGAGGGCCATGCCAAGATTACCTTCACGTAAGTAGTCCATCGAGTGGAAGACCGGAATCCCCAGATGACTGAAGGTTGTGGGGGCCCAGTAATGCCCACCATAAAATCGAATGGGTGAATCACATTGGCAGAGATGGGGAAGAGTTAAGTTTTGCCACGGTTAACTTTGAGGCCAGACAGCAATCCAAACTGCTCTATCAGGCGCAGTGCAGTATTGGTACACACCATTGCGTCACTGAGGTATATCAATAAGTCATCTACGTACAGGGAGATATTATGAGTGTTACCCCCTAATGGGATGCCTAGTCCCTCCCCGCCTTGGTGGAAAGATGCTGCCAATGGTTCCATTGACAGTGCAAACAACAGAGGTGACAATGGGTATCCCTTTTGTGTTCCTCGGAAGATCTCATACTGTGGGACAGTTTTCCCTGTCTGTATCCTAGCTGTGGGACGTTCATAAAGCACCCTCACCCAGTTTACCCAGCTTTCCCCCAGACCCATGTGTCTAATAGTTTCAAGCAAGTAGTCCCATTGCATGAGGTTGAAGGCCTTCTCGAGATCTATCAACAAGAAGGCTGCATGCTGTAAATAACAAGTATCTGCATGGAACAGCATCAAGTACATCCTTCGCAGGCTGTATGATGTGTTCCTGGCCAGAATAAATCCATTCTTGTCAGCGAGAACCAGGGTCGGCACGTGGGGTAGGAGGAAGAGCGCCAGGGTTTTACCAACGATCTTGAAATCCATGTTTAACATAGAAAGTGCCCAGAAGTCTTCGACTTATGCCACCTGTTTAGGCTTTTTGGGGAGGGGGGATGACCAGCACATCGCCTGTGGTCTCTGGCAGGCATCAAAGTTTCAGGGATTCTGCGTAGAGCTTCTCCAATTGCGGCAGAAGCTGTGCAGTGTAAGTTGAGTCGAATTCGTCCGGGAGACAGTCAGGTCCAGGGGTCTTTCCTCACAGCCCGGATCTCGGGGACTGTCAGAAGCCCTACCAGCATGTCAATTATGTGGTCATCAAGGATTTGGGGGCACAGCAACTTCAGGAATTCCTTCTGTATATGAGGGGAGGTGCCTTAGTGATGAATAGTAGTCACAAAATAAGGCATGAAGGGCCTACGGACCATAAAATGGGTCGCCCTCAGGAGGTATAATTTGCGTTTGGGGATCCCCGCGTCTCCGGCTAAAATAGCCAAGCCACAACCTACCCAACCCCCAAACTACTTCTTGCACCTAGGTGAGGTAACTCCTAAAGTCGTGACACAGCTGTCGGTCAAGAGCTTGATATGACGTGCATGTTTGAGGGAGTTGGATGTGTCTACTCTAGTTCCTTGTTAGTTTTCCTGTCTATGTAGGTCACCTTCTTAGGTGTCCACTTTCCAGGTGAAGTTCCCTCTGGGCTCCCACTGTTTCCCCCACACATTTCACCCTCTGTCCTAACTTGAAAGCCTCCCACTCTATCAGTGTATTGGAGGCAGTCTGTCTGTTGCTGTCGAAGTAGAAGTCTATAGCTGTGCCTATGGTCGCTCTGAAACAAGTATATTAAAGACCCAGAGTGTTCAACCGCCACATTGGAATTGGCGGGCGGTGTTCCTCCGGCTGGACTGCTAGCAAAAGGGGACTATGGTCAGAAAGCGTCCGCCCCAAATATTCTGTGTGTTACTAAGCGACTCAGGCCCAGTGTACCCAAGAAGAAGTTCAGTTTTGTTTGCAAGTGATGTAAGGGCGAGTAATGAGTAGTCTCGGTCTCTGGCATGTCCTCCAGTGTCCTCTCCAATCTTGGAACACCGCCGCAGTTTTATGTATTTGGGCACTCGGCAGTGGGGGGTGAGAGCAATCTAGAACCATGTCAGCAACACAATTGAAGCCCCCTCCCAGTAGTACGCTTGGGGTTAGCACCGCAGTCAAGGAGCATGAAAGCCTACGGAGGAACTGCACTTGATCTTGATTAAGGGCATGTATACTACCCAATGTGAGTTCCTGTCCATAAATTCTGCACTTCAGCACTACATATCTACCCTCTCTACCAAACAGTACGTGCAAGGGTTCGAATGGTATGCCAGTTCTGATCAAAATCAATGGCCCTCTCGCGTATGCAGAATAAGAGGTTGCAAATACCTGCCCTCTCCATCGTCTGCGCAGCTTCTCACCCTACCCACAGGTAGTGTGTGTTTCCTGGAGGAGTTCAATCTGCACCCCCTCATGCGCAGATATCTATGTATATTGTGATGCTTGACGGTAGAGCCCATTCGACTAATGTTCTATGTTACACATTATAGTGTAAGCCTTTCCTTGGGCATTGTAAGAATAGAGGCATCCAGGTCTGCCTCCCCTCCCTCCACACACAGAGGCGATGGGCCAGGGCCCCACTTGCACATAAAAACCCAAAACATGGATATGAAAACTAAAATTCCCACAAACCAAAACTCCCTTCTCCCCGGAGCAGCCTGGCAACGGCCAGCCGCCCAACCTACAGGCCAATTGTCCAAGACTTCGGCAGGCTCCATCCATGGGTGGGTGGAGCTTTCCACAGGGGCAGGCTATTGATGGACAAACCACTGTTTATTTCACGAAGTCCTGTGTCCGACGTAGCCAATGCCAGTCCATGCATTCAACGTTTCCAGCAGTAGTGTCCTTTGTCATGGTGATACGATTCATGATGTCTTCTCCTTTTGGACCCCTAATGTGGAGGTTCTTCTTGGCTATAGGTCATCACCTGTTCTAGCGGTAACATCTGGCATTATGGCACTATTTGCTTCGTAATTGTCCGAATCTGAGCTATCATTTCATTTGAGGGATCTAGTTCCGGGCTCTGAGACAGTCAGTTGGTTTCATGAGGTCAGCCACCGCTTGTAGGGCTGCAGCTCTCCTTCACAGTTTGGGGTGGGCTCGGTCTTTTTGGTGGTTTCCGTCTTGAATGGGTCTGTGTTCTTTCCTGGTTACGCTATAGTTAGTGGGCGCTCAAAGACTGTACCTGGGTCTTTATCACCTTTGTAGGATTCAAACCATTCCCAGGCTGAAAAAGTAATTTTTCCCATCTAGTATTATACGAAGACGAGCTGGGAACTTCAGAGTATTGTAAGCCTTCATCTCAAAGTGGTTTTTTTTGCCAAATATGAGGCTGATCTTCTCTGTAGTTCAGTGGCGTAGTCGGAGAAACTTGAGACCCAGGAGTTGTCCACGGTGAATGGGCCATCCGTACGTGTCTTCTGCAGTAGGATGTCGATCTTTATAGTGCAGGGGTTTCGCTACCACTGCGTGTGCTGGGCGCCCCGAAGCCGGGGGGTGGTGGGGGAGCGAGGGGGGGTGTGGGGGGCGAGGAGGGACCCTGTGCAAGGTAGGTTTGGTGTCCACTATCGCTTCCAGGATTTTAGTTAGTCACCCTTGTACTGGGTCGGCCATTGATGGCGTTGCCTCCGAGACCTGTGGAGGGTCTGCACCTTTATACGCCTTCGTACTGGGTTTACCCATGTTAGGGTCTTATCGTGTACTTAAGAGTGTCATCAGCGGGGCTAATCTCCAGGCACCAAGGGGGTGGTTGTCGACCACGGGGGGGAAGGGGCAATAACTCCAAACAAACAAAATGTATAGTTGTCCCCAAGGGCTTATGCGAGTGGACGTGCCCCTAACAATTCAAGCTGACCCTCCTCCGCGGTGTATCCGAGGCAGGGCTAGATCTCTGTCCTCTGAGCCCACCCCCCAGTTCCACAGGTTGTGGGGGTCATGATGGAGATCGAGGTTTAGCAGTATGGGAGGCGCAGGCCTGCCCCTCCAGGCCACGCATGGGGTTGGATGAGTACTCTCACATTCCAGTTACTAGGTCCAATGAGGAACACCGCTGCATTTCCCCACTAGTGGCGTCCAGTGATTTTTCCAGCTTGCAGGCCCCAGTATCTTGCATCTCCCTGATTTTGTGGAGGGCTGTCAGGTCTTGCCTCCCTCCACCTGGGCAAAATTGTCAACTGGGCGGTGAGGTTTGAAGTCTCTAGTGCAGACCACCTCACCCGCCCCAAGTCCTACTTTCGTTACGAGGTGTTTGGGGCAGGGCTCAACTTCTCACTCAGTTGAGGGTTGCAGACAAGTACAGGACTCTCCCCTCAGGCAGATCGGACTGATGCAGTTTTGGGCAGTTGTGCGGCTCCCCAAGGTGCATCACCTTTTTCCGGTGCAGGCGGTGTCGCAGGAGCTAATCAAGTGGCTAATCTCTCCTCCCTCCCGTCGCAGATCCGGTGGTACGCACCAGCAGCAGGCCTCAGCCCTCCGCTCCCAAACTGGTTCTGGGACGGTGACCAATTCAGGCTCCCAACACTCACGGCCTGATCTTCGGCAAAGCGTGTGGTTCACGGGATCCAGGCAGTCAGCTCAGCAGTCCTTCAGGCCCTCAACAAGACACGACCTTATGTTACCAGCAGGGAGGGAGGGCCACATCTCTACATCCACACATCACTGCCACTATATTGCGATCAGTGGCGACGGGGCAGATGAAGCCTCGTAATAATGCGTCTCTTCCTCTCGCCTTGAATCAAAGCGTCTCAATTGATGCAGCAGACTTTCCCCTTCCTGCGCCACCGTTTCAATCTCGGGCGTTGCGGGCTAGGGCTTGATTACGGCATTAAAGTTGTTGGGCCGGCGCGGAGCTACTGGCTCACACGTCACCATTCGTGGCTCCCAAAACACGCCTCCAACCATCTATTGCATGGATACTTAAACTGAAAGTTTCGATCCGTAATTCAACTAGTTGCGGCAGAATTAGCTTCAGAAATAGGTGTGTTAAACCTTATCCGTGAGGATTAGCACAATGGCACTCTAATTGGTAACGCGACGGGTAGATGACTACTCAACGCTCATGCCGGTTTTGATAACCTTTAAGTGTTCAATTACAATTAACAGCCTCATTACGATGTCAGGCGTAAAGCCGCCTCCCAACAGTTGGATTCCCCTATACAGTGTCAGAAACCTTCCGACCACTTACAATGTTCACGGTGGGATTTCAAACCAAATGGTCTTTCCGAATCGGTTATGATCAGCTCTCGGAGCATTCATGTCGGTCAGACCCGCATCATACAACCCTACAGACTGCATTTCCAGATGAGCAATAACGATGTTGGCTTCAAACAGCATGTCTGAGTCGGGCCGACACGAAAAGGCTGTGGTAAAGTGACTAGTCAGGCCACCCTCATCCTGAGTCCTCCGGTTTGGAGTCAAGGGGGTAGACAAGGAACCCCCCTGTAAAATAATGCAGTGTGGTCACCGCCACAGGGTGCAAGGTTTTCTGCAAACACCCATTTTCCCCATAAAGGCACCTGTGCTGTTGGTAGGAACACAGGCTGCCATTTAAGTCAATGTGAGTCCTTCCAAACGGTGTTCGGAAGCATAATAATCAGTCAGGCGTAACAGCTAACCACGAGTCGGTTGGAACCGTATCCGACAAGAAGTCAGGTGGTTTACTTTCCGACCGAGATCGTAATGTGGCCCCAAGTAATAAATCAAATAAATTATTTTAAATTTAGCTGCTAAATAAACTTCCCACCTTGTTCTCCTACAACCACAAAAACACCAAACATACAATGTAAAAAGTGCAAATAGAATTTTGCAAATTATCACTAAATTGAACATTTTAATAAAGATTAATTACCAAATAGTTATTTAACTACCTGCCAAGCCATTTTGACCTACAAACTAAACCTGCCGCTAAAATGTACCTTTAAAAATATGATAGTTACACAATTTACATTTTATTCAATTAAATAATCAAGAATAACTTAACTTCGCACCCAAAATCTCCAACACAACCCACATCTAATATAATTTAAAAAATATATTCAAAAATGAAGACATACTCGAATTAACACAATAACACGGCTAAACTACAAAGTAGCCAACTAGCACTGGAAAAAAAACGTTGCGCGTCGAAGGCGCGGAAAAAAAGGAACTGACGTCATCACGCTGACATGGGCTTCTTATGGCTCCGGTGACGTCGATCGGAGTCGCGAGCGGAGCCGATGCATTGTGACGTCGCCCACGTCGACGTGGAGTGCTGGGAAAGAAAAGTTCCGTGGAATGCTGGCGCAGGGGATATTCACAAGGTGAGGAATCCACTGGCAGATGTATCCATCAGAATCACTATTACAATACAGGCACAATTACGAATCCTGGTGGATCAACGCTCACCAGGCACCACACCTAATCACTAGGCGAGGTGAGGGGGCAGCGACAGCGACACTAGCGGAGCTGCTTGGGCAGAGGGCAGAGTCCCTGAACAGGAGTTCAGAGGTCTTGCCTGGTTCCTTCATGGCCCCTCTTGTTGCCACTGCTTCTTTCGGGTTCGTGGGGCATCGGTGACAGCCTCCTCTGCTGTCCTGGCCTGCTGGTTCCATGTTTGGTGTCCGGTTGTTTGGTTTACCAGGTTGCCAGGCTTGGTTGCCCTCCTGGTCCGGTTGGTCTTCTCTCGGCTCTTTTTCTAGCTTGGCTGCCTGCATCCCATGGGTTTTTCCTGCATGCAGTACCCCATTTCTTTTCCTTCTGTGGGGTGGTTTCTGCCTGGATGAGATTGGCGTCTGTTTTTCTGCTGTCCTGCAAGGTCCCTCTGGCTGTGTGCCTAGTCTGGGGTGGCCAGTGTGCACCTGTCCTGTGGCTGGTTGGTTGCCGTGGGTAATCCTGCTGGGGGCTTGCCTTTCCTTCTAGTGGGTGTGTTGGATTGTTCGGGTCTCCCGTCTTTTCCTCCAAACTAGTTTGTAGTGCCTCCCTGCTCCCGTACCCTGGCAGGCCCCCTTGGTTCTGCCGGCTTTGGGTCAGGGGAGGGACATTTGCCGTTGGCACTTGGGTCTTCGTTCCTGCTTCTTTTTGCTGGTTAAGTTCCTGCACGTCCCCGTTGGTCCATGTCTTCTGCGTTGTTTGGGGGGTCCGCTGTGATCTCTGAGCCTTTCTGGTTCCTGGCGACCGGGCTATATCCTGTGATCACCTGGGTGTGGGTTGCCCTAGGGGCTGTTCAGGCGCCTCTTTTACATAGTTTACCGCTTTGGTTTGTGGATGTGGGGGGGTTGCTCTGCGGTTTACTTGACCTCCGGGCCTCTTGGTGGCTTCTCTCTCTAGGACTTGTTCCAGGGTTCGGTTTCAGTGGGATGTGAGTCTGGTTTTCTGGTGCCTCCGGCCTGTCCTGTTCCTTTAGTCCCTCTGTTATTGGAGTTGGTGGTGGGTCTGGAATCTCCGAGTCCGTTGGTGACTGTGGCCTTGTGGTTTCTTTTTTCCTGGTGCCCTCTCGGGTGTTTCCCAAGTGGGCGTCTTGCAGATGGAGCATGGTGGACGATGGTGCCTTGGTCTCTCGGCTTTGGTCGCCTCTTCTGTGAGAGTGCCTTTTGGGGGTCTGTCTGGTCTTACGGTGCTCTGCGTCGACTGTTGGCTGGGACGTGGTGTGCTCGTGGTTCCTTTCTGTTTCTCTGGCACTCCGGCTGGACTTTAGGGGCTTAGCGGTCCTAATGCTGGGGTCTGTTGATCAGTCTGGGTCTGTTGTACCGGTCCTTTTGTTGCGTTTATCTGTGGGTGTTGCACCTTCTGGTTCTGCTGGCTTTCTTCCTTTTGTTTTCGGGTTGCCTTTTGTGTCGGCTTGCAGGCTCGGGGGTCCTCGGCTCGTTATCTGTGGGTCATCTTCTTTCCTGTGTTTGAGGCCGGGCGTACCTCCGTGATTCGGTCCACAGTGTTGGGACTGGCCTATCTTTTCTGTTTGTTTGCCCTTCATTTGGGCATCTTTTGTGGTGCTCTGGGATGATGCTTGGACCGTTGGCCTGTTTTTTTCCTTAGCTTGGTATGGCTCATTGCGTAATGGAGATAAGCAAGAGGGACGTGGAGGTAATATTACTTACCGGTAATTACATTACTCCTAGTCCTGCTCTCGCTTATCTCCACTGCGGCTCACCCTTCCTCCTGGTGGCCCGGCCAACTGGCTATGTTGGCTTGGTACATACAGGTATTGTGTACTGGCCGATGTCTTTTTATATTGGTAGGGGAGTGTGTCTACGAGGCACACGGGCCTGATTGCATAATAGAGATAAATGGGAGTAGGACTAGGTGTAACGTGGTTACCGGCAGGAAATATAAGCATTTTCACTATTATCGTATTTATTGGAGGGAGATTTAAAAAAAAAAATAATAATAAATGCGTTGCGTAAAGTGGGAATTGTACGTTTAACTATTTTTATTATAATAGTTTGCATAGTTTTAAATACATTTTAGTGTGAATAGTATATGTATTAAATGTTATATTTTATGACATATTTTTTCAATTGGTTTTTTTTATTCAAAATTATGATAAATTTATTGTTTTTTCATGAGTGAAATATCTTTTACCAAATTTTTAAAAAGTTGTTTTGTTTTTTAATTAGAATGGTGTTTTAGTAAAGATTTTATTAGTATATGTATTTTTTTAGAATATATAATTTTTGAAATTGATATAAATTAAAATTATTAGTTTAAAAAATTATATATTTATTAATGTGTTTCACTTTGTTGAATGTTATTATTTAACTTATTTTTTAAAAGTACATAAAATAAATAATATTAAGTATAATGCTAGTAATTACATAAATTTTTTTTGTTGATATTTCTGTACTTCAGATTATGAACATAGGATGAGAATATTTTTGTAATCGATATGTTGGTTGCAATATTTATGTATCGCAATATTTTGCGGTCGATATTCTGTCAGCGAACCCTCACCAGGGCAGATATGACCAACCGGCTGATGAAACTTTGGTCCTGATCCCTCAAACGTGTCACGTACGAAATGGGTCCCACGGAAATGCATTACAAGTATCTGTATGCAGTAAATGTTATTCGACTCATAGGAAAGCATTACACGTAAAGACGCAATACATTTTATGTTTGACTTACCTGCTAAAATCAATAACACAGAAAGTACATACCTATATACGAAGTTTGTGGTATCTAAATTGATATAAATGCTTAGCAATAACCTCTGATAAGCCTAAACTTCCCACCCACACTGCCACAAAATAGAGCATGTAGTGGTCGTCATTTGAGCCCTGTAAAGCAAGAAGGGTCATCTTAACTCTACATAGTATACCTTACTTGGGTGCACTATATAGAGATCCAGGTTCCTACAATGCCAAATCAAAATAGGTTTAATATTTTCCTAATATTGACTTGTAGATTAATTAAGGCTCTTCACAAGGAGGAGAGAGCATGTCCGACTTCAAAAGCACCATAGGTAACACATCCAGAACCTTACGACGCCTGTGCGACACACCTGACTCAGCCAGAATAATGGCCCCTTCTTCAATAGTGATTTTCCATGTAATTTCCAAAGCACAATTCCTTGATTTAATGATGGCTAGACCATGAGTAGACATTGTGTCCAAGACCTAATAGTAGTACAGAAATACTAGGTCTATTTGATTTTTTTTTTTTTTTTACATAGTCTAAGGAACAGCCCTGGACACTGATCATGTTGTCCTGTGGAGTGTGTTATTAACCCCCTATGTAGTTATCCAGATGTCCTGGAACCCATCCTTGTTTGGCTGTACTTACACTGAAACCCTTTAAAACGTTTTGAACATCTGAATCCTTGGATGAACACGAAAAACATGCAAAGTATATTTGTAACATTATTATTACTATACCACTAATCTACTTCAAGATGAAGTCCTTGAATGTGCTCCTTAATGCAAAAGAGAAAAACTTTTACAAAATGTAGAAAAAAATAATGCGTTAACACTGTACATTGGGTAATGAGTTTTACAATTAAGGGGCCGATTCCGATCCGGGTCGGACAGCAATCCGACCGAGACAGATCCGGAGTGTTTTCCAAAAGAGCCGGGGTCCTGCAGTCCGACCGAGCAAGTACGATGCGGCCGTATGCTGTCGGACTAGGTTCAGTCGAACTCCCATAGAAGTCAAAGGGAGCCGGTCGTACATGGGCTCCCATTGACTGAATGGGTACGTCGCGGACAAGTGCGCCCCCTAAAGTGGGTACGCGTCGGTGCCATCCGAACCGTACATGCCTGTGTTAGGGAGACCCATAGGTCTCCCCCTGTGTCGGAGTTGTAAGTCTGCGGGTGACGGGGGGGTCCGTCGCGGACCCCCGAAGTCCATCTCCGGGAGCTATTGCAAGCCGGACGCTCATACTCGATCTGGCTTTCCGAATCGAGCATCATACTAGCTCAGTCGTGAAACGTCTCCATTGCACGCCACGGTTTGCTTGTGACCATGTTGTACCGAGCGGTTCGGAACCGGAAAAGATTCGGACGGAGATTTCGCGCTTGTTCGCATCGTACTTCGACCCGTGTACGACTCGGACTGAAAATCAGCCTCCGAATCGGATCGGTTAATGCCGTAACCCGATTCGGTGCCCTTCCGACCGAGATCGGAATCGGCCCCTAAGTGGTATACCATATACAGAGCAAGCATCTGCCAACATCCAACTTTTTAAATAGGACCACACTCTGCTCTGGAGATTTTTCTAAATATACACTAGCGAAAAGCAAAAATACTGCTGTTCAGTTTCATATTGTCATGGGAACCCTAGGTCGTTTGGGCAGGTCATATGGTGCCGAGCCAGAACATCGTGCTAAAAATATTGTTGGTCAAGAATATCGAAAGAAAAATATTGTGATGCAGAATATCAATTTTGTGTATTTAATATAAATGTAAAACATATCGAAGTGTTTAATATAGTTTGCAGAAATATAGATGTTAAAAATGTCAATTTTTGTATTAATGTTATGTATTTTAGTAAATATGTTATGTTTGTGATGCATGTATTTTTTGTATAAGAATTGTTTGTATTTTTATTATTTGTGTTATGGTGAGAAGAGTGGGAAGTAGTTTATTTTTAATTGATAAATTAGTTAACTATTTTGAATTAATTAGTAATTAATTATGGTAATTGTGCAATTAATGTTAGGGGTGTTGTGGTGTTTATAGGTGTAAATGATGAGAAGAGTGAGAAGTAATTTATTTTTAAATTTCGGAATCAATAATTAGTTTAAAAAAAATTAATAAGTAATTTTGGTAATTGTTTAATTTATTTTCGGTGTGTTGTGCATATTATAGTGTTAAAGAATGTGAATTCAACAAATGTGTATTAATCTTTTTTTATACTAATTTGTAAAATCATAATTAATTACGTTCAAATTTGAAAACCAAAAAAACATTTAAAACAAATTTATTTATTTTGTTCCCTACCATATAACACCACCACCACTTTCCCTATTGTTGCACTCACTGGAGTGAGAATAGTAATTTTTACCCCTCTGCTATCCAACACTTTCCCTACTGTTGCACTCGCTGGAGTGGGAATAATAATGTTTACCCCTCCGCTATCCAACATTTTCCCTACTGTTGCACTCTTTGGAGTTGGAATAGTAATTTTTTCCCTTCCACTATCCAACACTTTCCCTACTGTTGCACTCACTGTAATGGGAATAGTAAGTTTTACCCCTGTGTTTTCAAACACTTTTCCTACTGTTGCAGTCACTGGAGTGGGAA
This sequence comes from Triturus cristatus, assembly GCF_964204655.1. Taxonomy (NCBI): domain Eukaryota; kingdom Metazoa; phylum Chordata; class Amphibia; order Caudata; family Salamandridae; genus Triturus; species Triturus cristatus. The sequence continues at coordinate 970,376,081 of NC_140582.1, forward strand.
TAGTAATTTTTACCCCTCCGCTATCCAACATTTTCCCTACTGTTGTATTTATTTTACTGTGAAATGTATGTTGTAATTATTTTTATAATAGTTAAATGTTAGAATTACTTATAAAATGGTATGTTTAAATTTTAAATTGATATAATTAATTTTATGTTTATGTAATTTAAAAGTTTACAAATTCAATAAAGATAATTGTTAAATTATTTTTAAGTAAATATATGTATAAATTATTGTTTGTGTGTTTATATTTTTTAAATTAATTTTATTTGTAATATTTAGTTAAAATGTCAATTAAATTTAATTAGTTTGGTTAAAAATAACATTCGTATTTAATACATTATATTTTTGGTTATATATATTTAAAAAAAATCTATATTATTTACATCTATATTTTTGTACTTACCTGTTCAAGTTTTGGGTAGTCGATATTTTGGTATTCAATATTTTTACTGCGATATGTTACATCGATATTTTAACAGTGAACCGGTCATATTCTTCCTCCTTGGACCTTTCTGTAGTTTTCAGCTCCCTATGCAACAGCTTAAACATTCCGACATATAATCCCTGCCAGATCTTTTCTGTGGTGGACAACAGATTGTGTGCCCCCATCTGTTTTGTCACCATGTATGAAAACTTTTTTCAAATCCTTTCTTTCTTTGAACTCCGCTATTTTGACCGTACCTTTCTACCTCTCATCACAATCTGTTCCACAGCATCAGTTCCCGTGTTTGACCTTGCCCCCTCGTTGTTCTCTTGCTGACTTACCTGTCCGTGCACAAGATCCTCCATCTCTTTGTACAGCCTCCTTTTTTTGCGTACCTTCTTCCTTTGTATCAGAGCTTCGCTCCTCCGTGCCTAACCCAGTGTCCTTAACATACCAGTACATCTGTAGACATGTTGTTTACTACTTTCCATTCTCAGCCTCCACCACAATTGAAAACATAACAGTGGCAGAGAAAGTGGCACTTACATCCTCACCTGGCATTAAAGTCAGTACCCGCTCCGTAGTCTGCTGCCTTGCTTCTGTTGCCTTGCCAGTAGAAGTCACCTGCCCGCCAACCTTGTGTCAGTGGATCTGGACAATACTGTGTCTTAAACCTGTTAAACACTAGGTGGACACTGATTAACAAATCCAGCCCCCAGCACCCACTGACCTTCCTGCCCCTTGCTGCCACCACGTCTGTGACGCCTTATCAATTACATGACTGCCCAAGACCTCGTCCTCCTCCAGGCTATCCTTCTCATAGTCAAAGTCCATACAACCCACCAATTCATTTTCCTGGTCTCAAGATGGCCGCTTTCTAGGTGAGCTCCGTATGCAATCGTAACTATCCGGCAGGAATCCGGCAACATCCAAGCAACAAATTACATGCTCGCTGCCGCTCTGTAAAGCACTTGAGGTGCATTGCCCATCGGCGTGCTCATCGTGTCTGTCCGAGTTGCTGGTGGACGGGGCTGCGCTGCGGCCTCCAAGGGCCTAGTGAAGACGAGTGCTGCAGTCTATTACCGGCTGAGACGTGGCAGCACGGACACCAGTAGTCTCAGGGCCTGTGGCCCGTACTGACCTCCGCTGGTGAGCGGAGCACATACCTTGCTCGGATGGCATCCTTGGGGCTGGCGGCATCTGGCTCGTTGCTGACCGGTCTGGGCACGGACAAGCTGCTTGTGCGGCGAGGTGTGGTACGCTTCTGCATGGCTGCCCTGTAGCCCAAAACCGCAACCGTGTGCCCACATTGGACGTGAGCGATCTTTGTGCCCAACCGGTGGACGGCGGGTGGTGCTGGGTCCTGGTTGTCAGCGGCTGGGCAATATCCACGACGTTGCCCGGATCGAGCACGCTCCTGCTGGCAGACAGGGAGTGCACTGCAAACACCGGTGGACGGCCCCCAGCCGCCTCTCTGACAGCAATTGCAGCGATAGCAATTTGGACCCTGTTATACTGGTTCCAGATTGCTGGGGGAGGCCTGGTGAGACTGCTAGGGATCGGTGAGGGGAGACTTAAATTGCTGGCCGGCTGATGAGGGACATGTTTAGACGTTATCGCTGCACACAGAGGGCCTTGTTACTCTGTCCTGTCTGGCACCAGAAGATAGATTAGGGAGTTCCCATGCCCACTATCAACTGCTACGATCTACTAACGACTCAGGGATTGGGCTTTCCCCCTATGGTTTTCTCCTGTTTGTATCCCTGCTGTGCTACCCGTGTAGGCTTTTACTAAGCAGAGGACTCTTGCCTGGACCTGAATATTGAGCAGATTGATTTGTGGACCCTTGCTGACGTGGGCAGAGTACTACGAGACTGTGAGCCTTGTGGCAGCTGTGGTGGGGCTTGGACATTTAAAGACTATGGGCAAGATGGACAAATCACAGTCTAAGCTGCAGTTTGAGCAGCGCAAGTCGAAACAGAGGGATATAGGCGCTGACAAGTCTCCCGATGTGCAGAGTGATAACACCGAGGAGTCTGAAGGTGATATCCATCAAATTTTGAGGGCAAGACAGAAAAGCTGGTCTACGATAAATGGCAAAAGTGACTCTCTGGCCTACCGGATGGACCGCATGTCTGAGCATAGTGAGCGCCTAAATATGGCGGAGAGACTGGTGTTCGAAACTGAAGACGCTGAGATGGAAACAATTAATGCCCAGAAACAGATGGGGAAGCTCATTACCGTCCTGCAGGACAAGGGAGAGGATTTGGAGGCTAGATCAAGGAGATGTAATATCCGCATCACAGGCCTTCCTGAATCTCCAGCAATGGGCAATATGGAGGCATTAGTTGAGCAGCTCTTGGTGACACTCCTGGGTCGCGACACATTTTCAGCCATATTTGTCGTGCCCAAGGCTCCCTGGGTCCTAGGAAACCGCCTGGTGCTCCCCCACATCCTGTTATTGCTAAATTATTGAACTAAAGGGACAGGGATGCTGCGTTGAGGCAAGCTAGAGAGAGACTCGATATACAATTTGAGGGTTCCTCGATCTTGCTTTTCCCAGACTTCACCATGAGGGTGCATGAGGAAAGACAACAGTTTGCTCCCTTGATGAGTTGCCTATGGGAGCATAATTGAGGGTCATCGTGGATGGCGGATCAAAGATTTTCACTGACCCAAAGTCACTGCAGAAGGCCAACAAGGAGTACATCAAGACTGATGGACGGAGAAGAGACACTGAGGAGCTGGCCGGGGCGTTTGGGTTGATATGGAGGGGCAAGTATAACACGGTTGTCCTCTGGTTTTCTTACATTTCTCTGAACAGGTATGTAACATATGGACTGTTTGAAGTGCACTAGAGGTGATTCATGGATGCCTGCTGCCCAGAGTTTGAGGGGATAACTTCAGATGCTTGTTTGGGGATGCGGTCAGCTTTGATGGAGATCGACATTGAGACTTTAGATCTGCCGCAGCTTGCGAATGGTCCTCTCTGGCCTGGCAGGAAGGCCTCGAGTTGGTGACAGTGAGACTACCTCAACTTTTAGGGGATCCAGTTAACTGTTGCTCGATGGGTGTATAAACAGTGTTCAAATGGCCACGTCTTATTTCTGACTTTGTGGATTTCCAAGCGGTGAGCTGGTAACAGTATGCATACAGTACTTACATAATTCTATAACAATGCACTGTTATATGAGAGAGGGTTGGAGACGCATGGATCCTATAGATAGTGCAGATCTAGTTAATGTAACTTGAAATGACGCAGAGCCAGGGCAATAGAGCTCGCTTCCTCACATGGAACATTTGGGGCCTTAATGATTTTAGAAAGACGCGAAAGGTGATATCTTATCTTACTAGGCACGAGATTGATATCGCCTTATTACAGGAGACCCATTTGCCCATAGATAGTAAAATGCTTACACTTAGGCGTTTACATGGTACCTTTCATGCGGCGGGGTTCACTACGCATGCCATGGGGGTGCTCACCTGGGTCAACCCCAGATCAGGTATACATTTGGAGGTGCTTGAGGCAGACCCAAGGGGGCAGGTTTGTGATCTCTAGCTGTCTAGGGCAGGGAGCTGACATACTTATAGTTAAGATCAATGGACCTAACTACGATAATCACCAATTCTATCACAACTTGTTTGGGGGTCTGGAAGGGGAGTCCTCTCTAACGCAAATATGGTGTGGGGATCTCAACTGCGTGCTGGGCCAGGCATTGGACCGATCCTGGGGCCCTGCTCGTTGCCCTTCAGCTGCGGATAGTGATTACTGATGTGGCAACTCAGTTGAATATGCTGGATGTCTGGCAGACATTCTCACCGGCTGCCGGGGGCTTTATCCACTACTCAGCCCTGCATGACCTCCATACCAGAATGGATTATTGGTTGGTCGCTAGAACTTTGTATCCTCAGATTTGCGCCTGGTTGACTCACCCCCACTCCTTTTCAGATCACTCACCAATAATGCTGGACATAGAGAGACCTGAGAAGAGGCCTGCTCCCTTCACATGGCAGTTTCCGCCATACTCGTTGTTAGACAGGGTCTTCAAATCCGAGATGGCTGCGGACATAGAGAGCTTCTTTGAAACAAATATTGGCTCTGTTCGCCAGTTTTATACAGTATGGGAGACTTTAAAAGTCTATATACAGGGGATAGCCATGTCCAAGCGTTTTGGGGTCCTCTGTTCTCTTAGAGGGAGACTGGCTGCGAGTAAGTGCCCTCTTTCTGCATGGTTGTCCCCACTTTTTCTGAATAGATGATGTGCTTTGACTGAGTGTGCCCTGGGCTCCTGCTAATCAGGTACCCAGGGACTATGTTCTTTCCCTAAAACTGCATTGAAGCCTAAACCCAATTGGCATCTCTGGCCAAAGGTCAGCCCCTGGTAAATGGTACCACAGGTACCCAGGGCACTGTGACCAGAGAAGGCCTCTAAAGGCTGCAGCACTTATTGTGCCACCCTTAGAGGTCCTGTACCATTTCACTCACACACTGCCTTTGCAGGCTGTGTGTTTTGGTGCAGAACAAAGTGAAGAGTCAACATGACACACTTCTCTTTGTGCCATGCCTGCAACCCACTGCTCTGGCATAGGTCATGCTCCCCTCTAGCTGGGTGGACTATACCAGTGGTGAGGATACAGGTGCATGAGCCATGTTCCCCTACAGTGTCTAAGTCCATTCTTAGATGTTGTAAGTGCAGTGCTGCCATTAAGAGTATATGGTGCTGGGAGTTTGTCATTATGAACTCCAAAACGCCATAATGGCCACACTGTAAACTGAAAAGTTTGGTATCAAACTTCTCAGCACATTAAGCACACGCGGATGCCAGTGTGGGACTGAATGAAAAATGCACACAGAGGGCATCTTAGAGATGCCCACTGAAAACTAACCTACCACTAGTGTTTCAGCTGCCACCACCAAACATGTTTCTGGACCCCTGTGGCAAGAGCTTACTGCTCTCTGGGGCCTGAAACAATGTACATCCTGGGACGAGGTACAAAGCTTCCTCCCCCAGGATTGGCAGGGTTCACGAAGAGGAAGCGTCAAAGGCTTACCGCCTTTGTAAGCTTCCCTAGGCCACTTGCTGCTATCAGCAACTGGCCCCCAGTGGTTTAGAACCCCACTTTGGGCGGGAAAACCGGCAGGAACAACAAGTGAGGAGAGAGGTGTGCCCACCTCTGCCAACTTCACCCCTCAGGTGGGGGAAGCGAGGTGAAGCACAAATCTCAGTCCATGCCATCCTGCAGATGGGGGGACCCAGCTAACCAGGGATAGGCCTATGCCCCCTCCCACTGTAGGGTAGCATAATAGGGGCAGTACCCACCACAGGGAAGGGAGCCATTGGTCGCAACCTTTTTAACAAACTGTAACGCCCCTGAATCTAGTATTTAGGGGCACTCCTGAACCTTGCTTCCTCAAACAAGATGAAACTACAAGAAGAAGAAGAAGAAGGACTGAACATCCGTGCAGAACCTCACAAGTGGAAGACGCCCACTGACTTGGCCCCAGCCCTACCGGCCTGTCTCCCCCTCGAACCTGCTCCTGCAAAATCCTGTTGTGTCCTGCAGCCAGCAACCTTGAAAACCCCGGAGGACCTACCTGCCTTCAACCACAAAGACTTTGTCTCCCCTGAACACCGGATTTGTTAACCTGCAATCTCTGGCATCGGCCGGAAATTGAGAATTCGCACAAGTTTGCACCCGCCGTACACGGCCGGAGCTCGAGTGGGCAAACAGCACGAGGTGGTCCCCCTGGTGATCCTGACCCGAGATCCAGTGATGCCCGACTTGCCTCAAGCCTCCAGCCGACGCCTGCAACCTAAATCCAAAAGGACCCCTCAACCGCGACCAGGAGCTGGTACGAAGATCCTACCCCAAAAGGGACCCCAAAAGGCAACCCAGCAACCGACGCCGCGTGGCCTTGGGTGGCCCAACCAACGGTGCTTAGCCAAACCCCAATTTACCTTTTGAAGTGGTGGTCGCACCCAGAAGACCTTCTTCCCTGCAGTGCCTTTCCAAACCGGAGGTTCCCCATAGCAAACAACAGGGTGCCTGACGTCGAAACAGCACCCTGCACCCGGCCACCCTAGTGCCGCTGAGGGTGCACCTTTATTTCCCCATTTGCCCTGAGCTAAAGTTCAGGAGCTTTGCTCACACAGCCAACTGGCCTGCTAGCCAGCAGCCACCAACCGGAGAACCCCCATCCCCCATTGGATAATATTGTGCCTCAGCACTCTTAACCCGGCCGCCCTAGTGCCGCTGAGGGTGTAACGAGAGTGAATCCTTGACCCTGGGGGAACCCTTGTTCTAACCCAGAAGCTCAACTCCAAAGACCGATTACTTACCTGGTAACCATTAACTTAATTTCTCTCCATAGGAACCTATTTACTGTTTTTCTCTGAAAAATGTTCCAAGTGTGGAGTTGAATTGTATGGAAACCTGAAAAATAACAATTGTGCAAAACTGACTTAACTTACTTTTTCTCTTGGAAATGTCCCAGTGTGATAGCTAGGCATATCACAGGGAGTAGAAAACAATCTAAAAAGAAATCTGAAAGTAACGTAAAAATAACTTGCCTGTAATTTTAACTGCAAGATCAATACAAAGTATATGTGCAGCAGTTCACAGTATTGCATAACCATTAATTCAAACTGTAACCATTCCAAAGTACATTTGCAACGGCATTTCAAACTGTATATTTACTGCAAAGTAATTATCAACTTACCTGTGCCAGGCTTACTTGGTTCTAGGAAATAAAATAACAAAGAGTAATTTTATACAAAACCAATTGGTCTGAAGTTCAGTCTTTGAATTAATTTGCTTACTGGGTGTGTGCAACAAATGCTTAACATGGTGCTCTGATAATGCCTTCCTGCTTGACCACACTACCACAAATAGAGAGTGAGGTGCTATCTAACTTTACCTCTGCCTACCTTTGAGGTTCAACTGGACTCTGTGCACACTATAACTCACTTTGGTATAGTATATACAGAGCCAGTTTCCTACACTGGCTAGCCTTGAGAATCGTTTGGTTGATCGAGATAGAGCAGGAGGCCTTGGTGAGTTGGGATGCTCGGGTAGCGGAATAATTAAATTCATTGGAGGAGTACCACGAAATCGCTGACAGCAAGGTTAAACACATGGGGAAATACGCAGTTGCCAAAACATATGGGGAGGGGAAAGGCCGGGCTCAGTGTAAGAAGCTGCGCTGAGAGATTGGTGTGAGTCGGGCTGTGTGTCTGAGTTGCGTGCAGAGTGGCGAGCTACTGAGAGACCCAACAGCAATAGCAGATAAGTGTGATCAGTACTGTTCCTATCTGTACCACTCTAGAGTGACTGCTGATGATGCAGCGATCAAAGAATACTTAGAACATATTTGGATGCCCTGGTTGACTGATGAGCATAAGGAGCACCTAATGAGGCCGTTAGATGCCGGTGAAGTGCTTGCTGCGCTAAATGCAATGTGTGCTGGAAGCACCCCAGGGCAAGATGGCCTTACTGTTGCTTTCTTTAAGGAGTTGCTTACTCCACACCGGATTACTCTTTTTGAGGAGATAGGGGGTGGGGGGAATGCCCCCTCAACGAGGGAAGCCTTAACAGTTACATTATTAAAGCCAGACAAACTCCCTAATGAATGTTCATCCTTTAGGCCCCGGTCACTTTTTAATGTGGATACCAAGCTCTTCGCTAAAATCTTAGCTAACCAGCTGGCCCGCTGGTTGCTTTCTTTGTTGGTCCGGAACAATCAGGGTTTGTCCCAGGGCATACCTCGACATACAATCTACCGACTGAGTTAGGAACAATACAGCATATTAAGCCGGAAACCAAAGCTGCTGCATATTAAGCCAGAAACCAAAGCTGCTGAGGTCTCTCGACGCAGTGAAATCCTTTCATGCAGGTAGTGTTGAGGCGGGCCCCGGAATTGGAATTAAATTATTTTGTGGAACAAGGTTCACATGCGTACCACTGGGTACACCAGTGGCCTCCCACATGTACAGATTGAAATGGTTGCGGCTGGGCCCCCTCCTCTCTCATTGTTGTTGTTTCAGGCGAGCTGGTATTTTGGACTCCGTTAATTCGGGTACTCATGCATGTCAAAATTTGTTAAAAAGGCAGGCGGCCACTATCTTGTATTTCCCTTCAACCCCGCTGGAGTGATGCCATTGGCTGCCAGCATACCGTGAAAGAGAGGTGGTCCAAGCACTGGTATCAATTAACATTGTTAAAATTGGGGAGCTACTTTCTGAAGGCACGGCTAGAGGATGAGCTGATAATGAGGCGGAAGTGCATGTTCACACACCGCTTGTGAAGTTTCACTTTCACAGGGTGAGGCATGCCATTCGCAGAACACTTGGGGAGGACATGACGGAACTGCCCAAGATAGCCTCCTTTTCTTTCCTTCTGTGTACGGAATCTCCTAGTAAGATAGACTCCAGTATTTAGAACATATCACTGGACTATCGTAGGAATCACTTCAGCAAGGCTAGCTGGAATGGCAAAATGATCTTGGGGAGGGTCTCCATGACATCACCTGGCCATATTGCTGTGAGGTCACGCAGAATGTCTCCTTGAAAGGGATACACTGAGTCATACATTTTAAGTTCCTTAATAGAGGTTATTATACGCCTGACAGGCTGCACAGATATGCCCTCCGTGACTCTGCAGAATGTGAGCGGTGTATAGTCACGCCAGCTGTGTTCTTGCATACCGCTGGTCGTGCCCAGTGATTGCGAACCACTGGAGATTAATTTGTCGCATGGTGAGCAAAATCACAGGGTTGCCACTGCCATTGGACCCACTATTGGCTTTGCCGGGTTGTACAAGGCGACTGCTGAAAGACACGCCGATTAATAGACATGGGTCTACTGCTTGCAAAACGCAGGGTTGCGATGCGCTGGGCTCGAGGACCAGCTCCTACTGTCAAAGACTGGTCAAAAGATATGGTTTAATGTACTACACAATCTGAATTGTATAGTGAATTACTATCGTCCTAGAATCGCCCTAAACGTTTTTGGGGTCTGTATCAGCACTATATAGCGGGAAAAGAGATGGATGTGACTGAAGGGGATGGTCCTGACTGATGGTGCAGACTGAGACAAGGGTTTCACCCTGTGGGATGATTGGACAACAACCCTGTTATTCACTGCATGTGTTGTAGCCCTGTGAGTACTAGATTCTGCTCGTCGTTGATCAAACATCGTGTCTATTTATGCACCTAATTGCATTGATGTATCTCCATGTAACATACTGAGTAGATGCTTTGCATTCTTTATATTACTGCGTTGTCTGCTCAACACTGATGTACTTCTGGGATTGCTTTCTGTTATCGTATTCACGAAAATGTAAAAAAGGTATGATCACGAGACTCTCTGATGAACTCAGAAGGTTACGGATGTCCTTTTGCCATGTCTGGTTTTTACCTACAGAGAAGTGCCACAGAAAGCAGTGGTATTTAGTCCCTATGAGCTTCTGTTTGGTCATCCTGTGAGGGGACCACCATGTCTAGCAAAGGCTGGGAGTGAACTCTCAAAGAGGCCCACCTAGCTATTTTGGACTATGTGCTTGGCCTACGTCAGGCAGATCCCACGTCACCCTTTTTGAAGCTATCTTGGTACATCATTACCCGTGACTGCTCCATTGTTTTTACTTTGTCAAGGGGACCACTTTAGTAAAAGTAACCTCGACACTCCTTAGGCTATTTTCGGTCACCGAGACACCACCCTTATCTTACACCCACTCACTTGAATTCATCAATACGGCTAAGATCAAAGCTAAAGAACCCCACTGAGGAGCCGGTCAGGCACTGCATCATCAGCCCAATGTGGAGCTGCTCAATGATGAAGCTGGACACCCTTCAGGGTGTTTGATGGCATTCAGATCTGATCACTTAGACCCCCCCCCGCTGCAACCGAATCCCAGTACACCCACCCTTCTATCAGCCATATCACCCCCTCACCCTATGTGAGGAACTGTAACCTTATTTTGTGCAACATTGCCTGTGAATTGCTTTAGCCTGCTTTCTTCTGTGGCCGCACCACAATGCATCAGTCTTTGTTTACTACCCTGGGCAAGACACCTCTGTGCCCGGACTCGCTTGCCATGACTTTTGCCCAACCCCCACATGCGCTTCATTATGCTAGCTATCTCTGTTTCTCTGCATGCCATGAGTCCAAGCGGGAAGCATCTTGCACTGTAAGTGCATTGAGTTATGCCACTTGTCTGCGATCCTGCCACCCTCACTTCACTCAGACATCTCCCTGCTTTCAGAGGCCCTCCCTGAACCCACAAGCGGCCCATCCAACTACCTAGGCTTCATAATGTCCCCTGGCTCTGACTTAGAGTGCATGCCAATACTGCGGCGGCTAGCCGGACGAACTGACATAGAGATCGCTCCCATGTCCAACAGGGAATCAAGGCACCTTGCTTCTCGCAATAAGCGTAGCAACTCCTGCACTCTGTCTTCTGCCATGAAGTCTGAAGAGGTCATGTGACAGACTGTAGTCAAAAAAGTCTAATAATAATCAACAGTAAACAACACTAAGTTCAGATGTCAATCAATAAATCTTAAAAATAGAAATGTGGATTGCATTTTCTCACACAGGAAGGGAAAACACAGGGTGAAGGGAGAGCAAGGGTCTGCCCTGCATTTCAAAAGGTAACTCTTTCATTCGTAAGGAATCACTGGTCAAAGGAGGCCTGAGCACACCTGTCGAAGACTATAGGACTGATAAGGGAATCACAACGAGTGGGAACAATGTCACGGGTAACCTTTAAAACCACATATCACTGATGAAAAAATCAAGGTGGCCTGTGTTGGGAGTTCCCAAATTTGAAGACTGTTCTTTAGTGATAGATGACTTACAGTGTCATAAGATGTGGGCATTTGCAAATAGGCGACCCGTTACACGAACATAAAAAGCAGAGAGACAAAATCTAACAGTGTAAATGGAAAATATTTAAATAGGAGGCTTGAGACGAAGACTTGGTCAAAGTTCAGCTTATTGCAACCAGGATTGTGACCCAGAGGGTCGTCCAATCTCCCATGCTTGCTGAGGAAACATCACCCAAGAGAATCAAGAATTCTCACCTAGTGCACAACCTTCTACCTAACCCAAGACCAGTGAACTCTGAGGTTCAGGACAGAGCTAGTCAGTAGCAAGATCTAGAAGTCATGGTGCAAGAATCTGAGAGGCAGAATGAAAGGTTAGGGTGCATCCGGACCACTGCACCGATCGGACTACCTGTCTGCATGCGAGACATGACCCCTGAATTAGAAAAGGGGGGACTGAAACTTTAGGGCCATCGCGTTTTAACAATACATCAGAGACTATAGGGCTGCCATAAATGTGAGAGACAACCACTGCACAAGAGTGAGCAACAGGAACTTAGGGACAGTTGTCCTGGTTCAGCGATGTTGAAATAATAGGGCTATAGCTGTGACCCCAAGAAGCTTGCCTCCTTAGGCGAGTAACACAACCTCTGTATACCAGGAAAGGCTCATGGGGATTCAAGGGCCATCGCCATTGGTACACTGCTGCTGGAGAAGACCAGGATGTCACCCTAGGCAGTGATGTGACCAGAATTGGGACGTCGTCTTGAGTGTGTGAAAGACACCTGAGATTTGCAAGAGGAGATCTTGAACACCAGCGTGGGTCGAGATTCACACAATAAGTGCATCTGCTCAATAAACTTTGTAAACACTGACGCACTCAAAATCTTTGTCAGAAACCAAAGGAACTTACTGTCAACTCTGAAGAGCAGCGTGAAGATACAAGTCCAGAGATGGTTGCAAATAGGCGGCTATTCTTTTCCAGCACCAGCCGCTGTAGAATTATAAGCCAGACTACCAAATGTTTCTGGGCCTGCAGCTAGGTCTCCTGTGGTGCGGGCAAGATAAAACTTTGTGGTGCACAGCCCATGGGTGGCAGCTACTTTAACTTTAGCACTGCCGGCACTAGGACAAATTGTCCTTATCCAGGAAACTGTGGGAATTTAAAGCATCATTCTTTTTTTTATACCCAAGTTCTCAGATTTCGTCATTTTCCACAAAATTCTACAAGACTAAAAAAAAATGCATTGGAGATATAGACATAGTAAATACATTATCATCAACATCATTACCCATTCAGGCCATGATTTATCCAACACCCGCTCCACATCTTATAATTTCGTTGGCAAAACAGGGCCTTGTAAATCGGCTTCTCATGGCTGGCACACCAGTCCACCCCCCTCTACCCCTCGAATGAGGCATGGTTCCAGCGACTTCCAGTTACGGGCGATATTTTTTTTGCCCAACAATCAATCAATCAATCATAGCATTTGTATAGCGCGCTACTCACCCGGAGGGTCTCAAGGCGCTGGGGGAGAGGGGTCCGTTACTGCTCGAAAAGCCAGGTCTCGAATTGCTTCCTGAAGGAGAGATGGTCCTTGGTCAGCCGAAGTTGGATGGGGAGTGAGTTCCAGGTCTTGGCTGCCAGGTAGGAGAAGGATCTTCCTCCGGTGGTGGCTCTGCGGATGCGTGGTACGGCAGAAAGGGCAAGGCTGGTCGACCGAAGCTGGCGTGTGGGTGTGTAGAAGGTCAGGCGGTTGTTGAGATACTTGGGGCCCAGGTCGTGGAGAGCCTTGTGTGCGTGGGTGAGGAGTCTGAACGTGATCCTCTTGCTGACGGGGAGCCAGTGCAGGTCTCTCTGTTGGCCGGAGATGTGGCTGTGTCGGGGGATGTCCAGGATGAGTCGTGCGGAGGCGTTCTGGATGCGTTGGAGTCTTTTCTGAAGCTTAGCTGTGGTACCGGCGTAGAGGGTGTTCTCGTAGTCCAGTCGGCTGGTGACGAGTGCCTGGGTGACCGTCTTCCTGGTTTCGTTGGGGATCCATCGGAAGATCTTAGGGATCATGCGTAGGTTGTTGAAGCATGATGAGACGGCGTTGACTTGTCTGGTCATCGAGAGGGAGGAGTCCAGGATGAAGCCCAGGTTGCGTGCGTGGTCCGTAGGCTTGGGAGTGGCGCTCAGGGCGGGGGGCCACCAGGAGTAGTCCCAGGCGGAGGGTGATGATCCCAGGATGAGGACTTCCGTCTTGTCTGAGTTCAGTTTCAGGCGGCTGTTCTTCATCCATTCGGTGACGTCTTTCATTCCCTCCTGGAGGCTGGTTCTGGCAGTGGCGGGGTCGTTGGTGAGGGAGAGGATCAGCTGGGTGTCGTCGGCATAGGAGATGATGTTGAGGTTGTGTTGGCGTGTGATGGCTGCGAGGGGGCTCATGTAGACGTTGAAGAGGGTTGGGCTGAGGGATGATCCTTGTGGTACGCCGCAGATGACTTCGGTGGCCTCGGATCTGAATGGGGGGGGAGGCGGACTCTGAGTTCTTCCGGCGAGGAACAAGATGATCCAATCCAGTGCCTTCTCTTGGATCCCGATGTTGCTGAGGCGCTGTACTAGGGTGCGGTGGCAGACAGTGTCGAATGCTGCAGAGAGGTCCAGGAGGATGAGGGCCGCTGTGTCCCTGTTGTCGAGCAGGGATCTAATGTCATCGGTGGCTGCGATCAGTGCGGTCTCGGTGCTGTGGTTAGCTCGAAAACCGGACTGCGAGGGGTCGAGGGATCCGTTAGTCTCCAGGAAGGCGGCGAGCTGTCTGTTGAGGGTCTTCTCGATGACTTTGACTTTGGCCGGAAAAGGGAGGAGCGAGATGGGGCGAAAGTTCTTGAGGTCGGTGGGTCCGCTGTTGGTTTCTTCAGGAGGGCGCTGAGCTCGGCATGCTTCCAGCTCTCCGGGAAGGTGGCGGTGTGGAAGGAGGTGTTGATGATGTCCCGTAGTTGGGGTGCGATGATGGAGTCGGCCTTGTTGAAGATGTGGTGGGGGCAGGGGTCGGCAGGTGATCCGGAGTGGATGGTGTTCATCGCGCGGGTGGGGTCTTCGGTGCTGACCGGTGTCCAGGTACAGAGGGGGGGGGGGGGGGGGTGGTGGTGGGGGGCGTTGGTTGGGTGCGTGTTTGGTGTGCCGAAGCTGTTGTGTATGTTGGCGATCTTGCGGTGGAAGAACGAGGCGAGTGAGTTGCAGAGGTCTTGTGAGGGAGTGATGTCGTTGTTTCCGGCGCTGGGGTTGGAGAGCTCTTTGATGATGCTGAATAGTTCCTTGCTGTTGTGGGCGTTGTTGACCAGTCTTTCCTTGTAAGCTGTCTTCTTGGTGGTGCGGATCAGCTGGTGGTGCCTGCGGGTGGCGTGCTTGAGGGCGGTCATGTTGTCTGGTCTGGTCGTGGCGCCAGGCTTTCTCGAGTGTGCGGCAGTTCTTCTTCGAGTCCTTGAGTTCGTCGGTGAACCAGGGGGCTTTCTTGCTGCCGGGTCAGCTGGGAGGGTTCTTCAGTGGTGCGAGGTCGTCGGCGCAGGCGGTCAGCCACTGTGTGAGGTTGCTGGCTGCTTCGTTAGGGTCCGTTGTGCTGGCGGGAGGGTTCCGGCTGAGGGAGGTGGTCAGCTGCTCGGCGGCGATCTTGCTCCAGCTTCGGCGAGGAACCCGTTGCAGGTGGTGGTGGGTCGTGGTTTTTATGAAGCAGCTGTGGTCAGTCCAATGAAGTCCGGTAGAGTGGCTGAAGGAGATGTGTTTGCTGGATGAGAAGACTGGGTCAAGCGTGTGGCCGGCGTAGTGGGTGGGGCTGTTCACCAGTTGCTTGAGTCCGAGAGGCGAGGTTGTCCAGCAGGGTGGTGGTGTTGCAGTCCTTGTTGTTCTCCAGGTGGAAGTTGAGGTCCCCTAGGAGGATGTAGTCACCGGAGGGGAGGGTGTGCGGGCTGATGAAGTCTGCGATGTCTTCGCTGAATTATGCGCGTGGTCCCGGGGGTCTGTAGATGAGGGTGCCTCTGAGGGTCGTCTTGAGGTCGGAGTGTATCTGGAAGTGGAGGTGTTCGGCGGCGGTGAAGGTGTCGTCGGAGGTGGTCGTGATGCAGATGGTGTTCTTGTGTACGATGGCGATGCCTCCTCCAATCTGGTGGACGCAATCTCTCCGGGAGATCTTGTATCCGTCCGGGATGGCTGTGACAATGTCTGTGACAATGTCGGGCGCTGAGGAGGCGTTCATCCGGCCGGTACAGTTCTAGTCGAGGCAGCATAAGCTGCCAGCCAAAATAAGAGCTTGCTAGATTTGTATCTATGCTCGTAGACCAGCTAGGCCAACCCTCTCTATGGCCATGCCGATAAAGGTTCTCTCCAGTCTCAGTCAACCAACTTCCTCCAAAAGGCACAACAGGGCTGTCCTCGAAGGATTGTGTGATGGAAGTTCACAATGACATACAAAAAGCGGGAAGCACATCTGCTTAAATAAAGCTACCCGCCCCATAGCGCTTAAAGGCAGGATGCCCCATTTCTACAGGTCCCTAGTCAAGGTTTTAGTAAAGGGGCTGAAAATTAAGAGTCCAAGCCAGGGCTGGGAGGTGTAGAATATACATACATCAAACTATTTGAAGGAGTAAGCATATCGGGATCGCAGGGCACCAGGAATGTCCTCCTGTGTCTTCAACTGGTACCAACAGTGACTTGTTCATGTTTATCTGCAGACCAGAGGCTTCACCATATAGGTGGAGGTGTCTGGGGCCGAAAGACTGCATGTAAACCAGAAGTAATGGGATGTTATCCACATACAGAGCTGTGCGCTCTTCAGGATCCTCCTCTTAAAGCCATCCAGAATTTGGGAGTCGCATCTGATAAGACGTGCCAAGAGTTCAATTACTAAGCCAAGAAATGGAGACAGAGAACAGACCTGTTTGGAGCCTCTGACTACTGGGAAGGGCGGGTATAGGACTCAGTTTACCTGGACTTGGATGCAGGGACATTGTATGGCAGGCTGATGAGCCCAAAGTAGTAAGTTAAAAAAACTGCGTGCTTCAGCACAGCTTCCAAGAAGGTCCACAAAACAGTGTCAAAGGCCGTTTCAAATTCAATTCGGTAGGGGGGGCTGCTCAATCGGCACGCCTGGGGCAGGGTGAGTTGTACCCTCCGTATGCAACAGCGGGTGCTCCTGCCAGGCATGAACCAACATTTGGTCTGGGTAGACTAGGTAACTCAGTGTCTGACAATGTAGTCACTAGGACATTCGAAAAAATGTGATGTCTGCGTTTTTGAGAGAGATAGGCATATACGAGGAGCAATCTTCTGCGGCTTGGTTGTCCTTAGAAATCACCACAATAATGGCAGTGCCAGGTCTTGGGGTGAATGATCAATGCTCTGCCCCCTCAGTTTAGAGGGCCAGTAGGTGATGGAGCGAACGGGTCGGGTAACTTTTAAGGAATGCCATGCTGAACTAGTCTGTGCCAGGGGTCTTTCCCAAATTGAGAGCTGAAATTGCCATGTTTATCTCCTCAGTTGTGATCTTTTGGTCAAGTTTTTTGGCTATAAAAGGCAGGGAATCGAGTGCATGGGAAATCTCCTTTAGCAGTGGGAATGCAGACTCCTGTGGGGGTACAGGGGTTGCACCCTACAAGTCTTTTTTACACTGCGATTACATGAGCAACCTCGGGCATACTTTCATGAAGGGTTCCATGAAAATTGCAAATGGCCGGTACAGTTCTAGTCGAGGCAGCATAAGCTGCCAGCCAAAATAAGAGCTTGCTAGATTTGTATCTATGCTCGTAGACCAGCTGGGCCAACCCTCTCCCACACTCCCTCTAGGAAGATCTGTTTCAGGGTGGGCAGTCCAGATCCTCTATCTAGAGTGGTGGACTTGCAGCTGTCGCTCAATGTCGCCGAGGTGCAGCCACAGGTCCACCACTCCAAGGAGAGGATATGGGCTCCTAAATCCATTACCTGTACCAGTTGGCGTGTCTTCTTTCCCCCTACATATCCCTTGGTCAGACCCCCTCAGGGTGGGTTTACTGGACGCCCATAGGGGTTCCAGCAGAGGCCACAGTATTACAGCTGAGCTTAAAGAAGATCTTTAGTGCTCTATAAAGTCAATACAGTCTTGGTCTACTAGATGCCAGGCGTTGATGCGCTACATAGGTCATAAGGTGCACAAAAGGGTTTCCATTTTAAAGAGGGGTGTGTGTTCCGAGATGACTCAGGTCAGGATCTTTTTGCATTGTAATACAAGGGAGGTCACTGGCTGGGAGCCAAGTCAGACGGATTAAATCAATCATGATTTGTAGAACACAGATGCTTCAACAATGAGGGTCTCAAGGTCTTTGACCCAGTTTATGCGCTGCTGACACGCAAGTGTACAGCCCTTGTGAGGGGTTACATAATCTCCAAGCATCGCATAGGCCAATTGAGTTGGCCTACAATGTAAGTTGTGATGAGCGCGCAATTCAGCCTGGGCAAAGGGCCTCGAAAATATCAAGACTGGGGTCTGGGACGGCATTAAAAATAACCCACACCCCCAATCAGATAGGCCAGGGGGTTGGGAGGCACCACAAGGTCCTGGAGAGCCTGTAGTGTCCAGTGCAACCTCTGTTGGAGAACGTAGGCCGATATGAAGTACTGGTGTCTAGTCTCTAGAGGGCCCTCCATCCCTATGTACCTCCCCTGTGGGTCAATGTATGAGGAGGACACCGCAACTAGGAAGGACATATGCAGCAGGATCACGACCCCTCGTGAACCTCTTAAGAACTCAGTTAAAAAACTCAGTCATAGCCAAACATGATGCGAAGGGACAGTGGGAACCTAAAAGATGCGTTTCTTAAAGCAGGACCACATTGTTGCTAAACCGCTTTATATAGCAAAGTACTGCCAATCTCTTATAAACTGAGGACATGGTTTACATTCCAGGAAATTACCGTAGCCATTTGGGGGCTGTACTGGAAAGTGGTGAACTGGCCCCTCTCCTCATGAGAGGCCTCCTGGTCCAAAGGGGGATAGACTTAGTGGAGCCGTAGAGCATTTTGTATGAGAGTGCCCGCAGTGGACGAAATTTGATTTAAATGCCTGCAAAAGAAAACAAGAATAAAAGGAACACAGAACACTTACCCATCCCACCCAACAGCCCCACCTCCAGCACATACTTACAACTATAAAGTATCTGTCGCCCAATATTTCAACATAAAGAAACTAGTAGGGTGGGTCAGGATCCATCGGAGGCTCCCTGTTGCTCAATTGAAGGATCACACTGGCCGACAACAATTTCTAATTCATACAATAAAACAAAAGAACACAGGAAAACACTCCCTCCACCCCACATCCAAAACATTTTTAAGCAATATAGCAATAGAATAGTTCACAGCGTCTGCAGCAATGGTTGGCTATCCATGACTGGGGCATTCTGCACCTCTCCACCTGCCAGGGTTCAATTGATTGGCTCATGATCGCTATCTTAGTCTGAAAGAGAGTGGGGGTGCCTGAGAGCGACGCCTTTGGGTCCAGAGCTCCTGGTGGACTCCCAGCAGGAGATGGGTTCAATAACCATAGTCACCTGTGCTGGTTCGGTCTGTCTCTCCTTGAGTGGGTTCTCATTCCCCAGGGGTACCTGAGAGAGCTCACGGGGGACCCAGCTGTCCTAGAGTTTGCTGCCTCCCCAACTCTGGTGGGCCAGAGTACCCATCGCTCACTTCCATGCTTGTTGGTGAATTTCAAAGAAATAGGTGGACGGGTTGAAAATAGCTTTCAGATGGACCGAGAATGGGAGCATATATTGGATCTGAAGGGCCACAAGTTTGTTTAACGACCTAAAGAAAGCATCTGCATTGCTGGGCTGCCCAGGTGTAGTCTGGGAAGAACATGGGCTTGGTGGTGAAGCGCAGATATTGGTGATTTGAGCATCCTGGAAGATGACATACCGACAGTGGTGGTTGAAGATGTGGCCCATCATGGGATGAGAAAATCCTTGGGGGAAGACATTTAGCCATGACCCGCTGCGCCCTCTCCTCCACGAAACTAAGAGACAGCTTATCCAATGGGACACAAGAATGGAACCATTGCTCCAGAAAGCAGTCTGTCACTGAGGTCTCAACTCCTTCTGGGAACCCAACGAGCCACAGGCTCTTTCTCAGGCATTGGTTTTCAGCACCCTGTGCTCGTTCTTCCAGTATATCCATTGTGGAGAGCAACTTGGAGGCCTGGAGTTTAAGGATCGTCACTTCATCCTCAACCGTTGAGACCCCGGCTTCAGCCTCAGTCAACCGGTCTGCTATTTTGTGAGTATATTGGCACAGGAGGGTGACATCCACCTAGACCTCATTCACTTTTGTCTCTACTGATACCAGGCGCCTTGAATTGCTTTGAGAATGATGGGCATGTCTGTTTATTGTTATTAATGGGGAGGTGCTCTGCGGTCCACCGGGTATCTACAGTAGGTTCAATGTACTGGTGCATTTGTCTTTGGGCCAGCTGTGGGAGCTAGTCACGCCCCTCTCCAACAGCATAGCCATATTCACGTTGGGAGGGTATAGGCACACCCCAACCGGCCCGCATGACTCGAGCAGCCTGAAAAGGCATCCAAGAGGTGGACCACAGAGAGTCATTGCTGCTGTGCAAGGCTCTGAGTAGGTACAGAGCAGGATTCAGGCTTCTGCAGTTCCCTACACTTATCCAGGTGCCACAGAGCAATTGAGGGGACAGTCTAGGACCTCTTAATCAATCAAGGATTTATAAAGCAAGGCATCTCACCTGTGAGGGTCTCAACGCACTGGAGTTGCTGAACTGCTTTGTGGTGCTCTTTTCATTTTAACAGCCAGGACTTGAGCCATTTTCTGAATTGCCGGAACGGCCAGAAGGTGCAGGGGAAGGTCATTCCAAGCTTTTGCCACCAGGTGTGAGGAGCGTCCTCGACTATTAACCACGGGGCATCAGAGGGCTTGTCTGCGAGGAAGAGGGAAGCCGATCGCAGGTGTCTGGTCTGTTAGTGGAAGGTTATGCTTTTGTTGATGTATACTGGTCCTTCGTTGTGCAGGACTTTGTACGAGTAGATCAGCATCTAGAACCGGAATCTCTTCCGAAACAGGAGCCAGTGTAGTTTCTTGATGTTGAGTGTAATGCTGGTCTGTCTGCGAGATGAGGAAGAGTCTTGCCGCTGAGTTTTGTATTGTCTATAGTCTCTTCAGAAGATGTGCGGTGACTCCTTTGTAGAGTGTGTTCCCGACTACTGGTGACAAGGGCCTGCATGACGGTCCTTCTGGTGTTAAATGTGAGCCAATTGAAGATCTTGCCAAGCTGGGTAGGGTGTGGAAGCAGGTGGATGAGCCTGCGTTTACCTGTTTCTTCATAGATGGATGGCTGTTCAAGATGACGCAGAGGTTGCGGGCATGGTCTGTCGGGGCGGGGCATGGGCCAAGTTAAGCACGCCACCATGCATTGTTTCATGGTGAGGTGTTGTCCACAAAGATGAAGACTTCAGTCTTATGTGTGCTGAGCTTGGGAGAGCTGCCATTAATCCAATCAGCTGCGTTTCTCATACATCTGTGGAAGTTGTCTGTGGGGGGAGGGGTCTTCGGACAGTGTGAAGATGATCTGGGTGTCAATGGCACAGGAGATGATGTGGAGTCTGGGCGATCTGACTGTGTGTTTGCCGGGGGGGGGGGGGGGGGGGGAGAACGGGCGGAGGGTCATGTGCATGTTGAAGAGAGTGGGGCTGATGACCGATCCAAGTGGGATGCTGCATATCTTCTCCGGCTCAGAGGTGACTGGTGCGAGAAGGATTCTCTGAGTTCTTCTGTGAGAGGTGATTCATTTAAGAGCGTCTCACTGGATTCTGATGTGGTGAAGTCTGTTGATCAAGATGTGAAGGGTGACTGGGTTGAAGACAGCTGATACGCCCAAGAGAATGAAGGCCCCGATGTCGTTGGTGGCTTCAATGAGGGCTGTCTCTGCTGTGTTTGATTCGGCATCCAGATTCAGAGAAGTCCAGGAGACTGTTGTGTTCTAGGTGTTTGGCGAGTAGCTGGTTGAATGTCTTTGAGATCCTTTGCTTGAAACGGGTGCAGGGAGATGGGCCGGTAGACCTTCAGTTCTCCTGGATCAACAGATGGTTTATTCTGGAGGGGCTGCACTTAAGCGTGTCTCCAGTCTTCAGGGAAGAATGCTGAGGGAACGAAGGTGTTCAGGACTTTGAGCTTGTCGCCAATAGTCTTGCTCCTGAGGGTGAAGGCGGGGTGGTGACAGTGGTCTGTGGGTAAACCTTTTTACATAGAGTTCATAAGGGAGATTGTGGCTTGAATTGTGAAGGTCCCAATTGGTGAGCAGGTGTTGGGGGTTTCTGTTTGTGGGTGTGAGCAGGCTGATTATGTTGGCAGCTGGGGGTTAGGCTTTTGAAGTTTTCGTTGTTGACTGATCTGGTCATGGAAGTAGTTAGTCAGGGTGTCACATGTCTATGGAGTGGGTGGTGTAGTTCTTGGTGGCTGGGGAGTTAGAGAACTCATTCACGATGTCGAAGAGCTCCTTGCTTCGTTTTGTACTGGGCTCTATGCGGTCAGCTAGAGCGTTCTTTTTTTCTATCAGGAGGGGGTGGTACTGGTTTAGAGCTGTCTTGAAGGTGGTGCGACTCCCCATCTCATTGCTGATGCGCCACTTCTTTCTACTTGCCAACAGTTGCATGTGGTGGATTTCAGCTCAGCGATTAACCAGCTAGCTCTTCTGACAAGTTATCTGGATCTGGCTTGCTTGGCAGTGGTAATTATGTCGATGGATTCTATGAAGTTTTTCACAGCTTATTGTGGGAGGTGAGAGTTGAGAGTATTGTTCCACTGTTCTGCTATATTTTTCAAGTTTCTGCGCATGGAATTGGGGAGCATGGTGCCAGTGTTGGTAAGTCTTGAGATGGTGGAGTGGATGCTGTAGTGGTTGGCCCAGGTGAGCTGCGAGATGTGGTTGAACCTGACCAGGTCTCTGGACGTGAAAATGGGGTCAGGCGTGTGTCCGGCTATGTGGATAGTTTGAGAAGTTGGCCTGGTATATGCTGTCCACTAGTTCTAGTGGGCACCTTGCACCAGTCCAAACAACCCTTATTGATGATAGGTTAAAGACAACCTTTATTGAAAGCTATCCTAGTGGTAGCTATGGTGAGCAGCCTTCAAGATAAGTTTTGAAGGAATGTAAAGCAGCTTGTTTTACCAGTCTATAATCTCTTAAATAACCAAATAAAAGGAGATCTACACCAGGTGTGTGTGATATATATATATATATATATATATTTTCCAACTCTCCCCCAGCAGAGGAGCAAAGGAGGCACACTCGCACAGTTGGCTTTTCACTTTTTAATAATTTTGGCAATCCGGACGCGTTTCGGTCTTACAAAGACCTTTCTCAAAGGTAGACCAAGCACACACGGCACTGCTCAAATGCACAATGATTGCCTAAATTTATTTTTATAGCCCTCTAGGGGGCGCGATCACAGTTCGAAAGGCATCCTGGAACTTGTGGTTCTTTGAACAGTTTTTAGTCCATACCCTCCAGTGGGCGGTTCCTCGTTGTTGGAAAATTATTAACATTTGTTAATTTCAGCTCATACTTGTGCTCCGTGTTCAACCCATTTTCAAGGATGTTTGGATCTATACCGGAGACAGTCTTCGGTAGCGCCAGTCCACCCTTACACTCTCGCGGGCAACAAAAATGGTTAAAGGTCGGGCAAATTTGGCACACTTGCTGGTGGTGCGTACCTCCACGCCGGAACCAAGCCGTTCAAACCTTTTCCAAATCTTCCCCCGACAGAGGAGCAAATATATATATATATATATATATATATATATATATATATATATATATATATATATATATATTTATTTCTGAACACTCCCTACTAATCTCTTTATGAGATTATAGGTCAAAGCACATATGTTGCAATCAATACAACACAGTAAATAAGCACAATATACTACAGAGCCCCGTACAATGCTATGACAAAGTTGCGGTTGAGAAATTAGAGTTTAAGGACACTTAGAGGAGGACTAGGAACAAACCCTTTTGGACATAGAAGGTTCTAATGTCAACACCCACGGGAGCACCGGAGTACTCGTGTTAACTAACCCAGGGAAGCCGGGTGCATGGGTGTGAAAGGGTGTCGGAAGTCGTCCTTGTTTTCAATGGCGAGATGATGTAAAGTGCTGCTGCCGTGAAGAGGAGAAGTGTCCGAGGAGATCCAAGCTTGGATCCGAGATGGGAAGAACCTGAAAGCAGAGGGGACAGAGTCTGGGTCAATAGCCAGTGACCAGGGGCAAGATAGGCGAATGCCCACCGATGTCGTGTGCTTCAGTTGAAGACAGGTGAAGTGGGACTCTGCTGCCACGAGGACCAGGAGAAGTCGACGACGACAAGGATCCACAGGCGAGCTGTCCCACAAAGTGTGTCCAGTGAGGGGGTCTCAGTTACCGGATTGGAACCAACAAGCCTTGGCAGTGGCAACCCACGTGGTGAGAGAACAAAGGCTTCGGTGGGGACAAGCGAGGTCCAGGGGACTCCCCAAGCAATGGAGAGTCAGGGAACTTGTGGAGCAATCAGGAAAGCCTGCTAAAAGTAAAGTTGCCCTTCTCAATGACCCACAAGTCAACGGACAAGAGATCTAGAAAGGGGTGTTGAGAGAAAACACTTGGAACCAGCCCACGGAACACAGCCCACGGAACACTCGGAGAGTGTAGGCCAGTGATCTTCAGTGCAATCGCTGCTCGGGGTCTGGACTACAAGTAGCCCAAAGCACAGCCTCGGGGAATGCCGGGAAGAGTGTGCAGCTGGAAATGGTCACAGTGTCCAGGGGTTCGGGTTGCACGGTCCCCACAAGGGCTACGGGTCTCATGTTTGCTGAGGAATCATGTAAGCCTCATGGACGCTTGGAAACCCACCTCCTGTGTGGCAACAGTCTTCTGTTGGCATCTCCGAAGCTCCTGAGGACTCCGAACAGATGCGTCTTTTTGGTGCCTGACAAGCAGGGGAGTAACTCCTTTACTTCAAGGGAGATTCTTCAGTTATCTAGTCTTGTAGATCGTCGAAGATCCAGGATTCAGTGTCAGAGTTTCTTCCAGGAATATCTAAAGTCCTGTAGCCAGGAGTTCCTACTTTATACCCAAGGAAGGGATTGTACACTCTGTGGACCCACCTATGGGAGGGTCAGGAAAGAGGGGTGGCTACACCCATTTCATTTGTCCAGTTTTGCGCTAGAGCAGGGGCTGGTAGCCCCTGGGACCGGTTTGAACTGGACTATGCACAGGGGCACCAAACGTGCCCCAGTGCAGACATCAAAGCACTCTTGGAGTGCCCCCACCCAGGCCCAATACAATAAAGCCTGCCTGGGAGGTGGTCACACCTCCCTGTGACAGGAAACCGATCGTCAGGCCTTCCCCTGCCAGAGTTTCGTCCAGCAGCAGGAGGGCAGACTTGTGTCTGCAGCATCCATTTTGTGGTGCACCGGGGTCTGTTAAGCTGGTACCAGTGTAGTCATGTTTCTCCCTCTAGTAGGGTGGAATCATACCTCCCACGCCAGTTACTGGCAGGGAGGTATGATTCCAAAGTGTTTGGCACCAAACACAACATGTTTCTGTGCAGCCATTCCAAAGTTAGCATTTACCGCGAGGTTATAATGCATTTAATAGTATATGATCTGGCTGCATCACATACAACCCTGGGGATTAGATTCCGAAGGCTGCAGAGGGGATCTGCTCATGCATGGGCACCCTCTCACATGAAAACAAAGCACCCTGCCTTCAGGATTGTTAAGACTTATAGGTTTATATGTGTGTGATCAAAATTTATATAGGTAACCTATACCACAGTAAGGGGTGAATGCACCACCTTACTGAGGCTGCAGTAGCAGACCTGTGGTGTCATTTTGGAAGGCTGCTCAGAGGTGGCATAATATATGCTGCAGACCCTGGTAGACCTCTGGGGTACCTATGCCCTTGGTACATAGTGTACCGTATACTAGGGACTCATAAGGGTACCCCAGTATCCAATCTGGAGTGTACCTAAAGTACATGGAATCAATTTAGAGGGAAATCAGATAGTCTGACTGGGATCCTGCCAATCAGGACCACAGCATAAGTCAAAAAACAGTGAAACATCAGCAAAAAGTGGGGGTAACTATAAGAAGCAGATCCTACTCTCCTACAGGTAGAGTTGGTGACGAGGGAGGGAGGGGGAAGAGAGAGAGAGGGGTGAGAGAGAGAAATAATGAGGGGAGACAATGTACCAGATTTTTAACAAACACAGTCTAACAATAAGGAGTGGAGAGGCCAAAGCACAATGAAGGGGTAAACAGTATTACCGGCAGGTCAGTAGGGAGAGCACGGAACACTAGGATATCTAATAATCAGGCACGAGAGAACGCGGCACACTTGGGAGGTAACAGCAGTATAGCAAACAGGCAGAGGAAAGAGCGAGGCATAATGAGGATATGCGGTATGAGGCAGCAGGAGCAGAACCGTGAGAAGGTGGCTGCTCTTAGAGCTCAGAATAACTCCTAGAGGGGAGAAGAGACCTGGAGAAGAACAGGGATGGACGCACCACAGCCCTAGCAAGATGACAAGAAAAGTGTCCCAGGTCTTACAGGGCCCTCTCTGGACCCGAGGCAGAGGTCGCTCCGCGTAGCCTCAGTGGTGAATCGAAATCGGCAGCAACGGCCTACGCGTCCGTGCTGGCCTGTGTCTGTGGGCGAAGATGTGCAGATACAAAGCAGCAACCCAATATAAAACAGGCAAGAGAAAAATCTAAAAAACTCTTCATGTGGAATGGGCAAGCGAAAATCTAATGTAAAAAGTTGAAAATACCCATGTTTAAAAAATAAAGTTGGAGGAATTTTGAAGATCAATCATCTGCTGCATGTGGATTCTGAACCGTCATGCTCAAACACATAAGGTGCAACAGTTAATGTACAACGTGTAGGAGAAAATCTAAGAATAAGGTGAAGATCTTCCGCATTTTAAAGAAATGCAGAGAGGAATACCAACAAACACGAAATTATTTTCCATGGAAAACAAAGCAACAAGAAGTGTGGTTATGTGAATTTTGAAGAGACTTCACTTGCTCCACATGGCTTATGCTTGCCACACTCAAACCTCACAAAGCAGAATCCCTCAATGTTTAACAGGAGGATGGAAAGCCTGATGTACAAAGCTAAAAATAATATACAGGTTTAGGCCGCATGTTTTAGTACTCATATTTACATACATGTTTGAACATCAAAGTAGCATCCTTCAATGTAACACTGTGGTACTGGACTAAGGCCAACTCTAAGGCTGGGGAACTGATAGCCTCCAGCACATCAAGTGGCAAATGTGGGCTCTGGAGCGGGATCGGAAGTCTCAGTGGGCTTAATATCAAGGGGACATCTCAGACTAAATTGATATTTTGGAAGACACTGCAAAAGATCTTCAGTGATTCTTACTGAACTGTGATTGAGTCAGCAGTAGAGCCTTCCCTACCCAGAGCGGACAGTGACCAATGCGTTGCTTCTGGTTTGAGAGTGGCGATCTGTGAAAGATGGGGGGGGGGGGGGGTGAATCAGTGGCCTCTGTCGAAGTCCCAGCCCCACATCAACCTTCTGGAGTAGAGGGCCATCAATCAATCAAGGATGGTAAAGCGCAACTACTCACCCGAAGGGTCTCAAGGCGCTCGGAGGGGCAGGGGGCACGTGCAGGTCCCGGATGTTCACTGAGTCGAAGAGACAGGTCTTGAGGTCCTGCGTGAATTTGGAGAGTGTTGGCGTCTGTTGGAGGTGAGGTGGGAGGATGTTTCATACCCTGGCCACATGGAAGGAGAAGGAACTGCCTCCTGTTCTAGTCTTCTTGATGAGCGGCACCATAGCAAGGGAGAGCTGGGCTGACCGGAGGGATCTTTGGGGTGCGTAAAACAAGATAGGTAGGTCTGGTGTTTTGGAGGGCTTTGTGGGCGAAGCTTTAAGGGGATTCTATACTCAATGGGGAGCCAATGTAGTGTCCGCAGGTGTTGGGTGATGTGGCGAAGTAGGTTGAGTAGTAGTCTAGTGCAGGCGTTCTGGACGTTTTGTTTGGGGTAAGATTCTTGTTGATCTCAGCGTAGAGTGCATTGCCGTAGGCCAGACAGCTGCTGAGGAGGGCGTGGATGACAGTTTTCCTGTGCTCAAAAGGAATCGAGTTGAAGGTCTTTCGTAGGGAACGGTGGGTGTGGAAACAGGAGGACAAGGCGTTTATTTGGCAGTTTTAAGTCCAGGATGATTCAGAGGTTCCGTGTGTGGTGGTGGGGGAGGGAGGGTTCCAGAAGGTGGGGGCCACAAGGAGTCATTACAGGCATCTGGGTGTGGGCTTATGAGGAGTACTTCACTTTTGTCCGCGTTGAGTTGTAGGCAGCTTTTCTTCATCCACCTGGCGACAGCTTCCATTACTTCTTGGAAGTTGTGTTTGGAGATATTGGGTTTATTGGATAGTGAGTCCGTGGGATCCGACGATGGGTGCGAGCGGGGCCATGTAGATCTTGAACAGGGTGGGGCTGATGGAGGATACTTGGATAACTCCGCAGATGGTCGGTGTGGGATACGAGAGGAAGGGTGGGAGTCTGACCTGCTTCATACTGACAGATGGGAATGAGAGGATCCAGTATAGGTACTTGTTCTGGATTTCTGCATCATGTAGTGTTTGGGCTAGGGAGTGATGAGATACAGTGTGGAAGGCTGCGGAGAGGTCCAAGAGGATGAGGGCCACAATCTCTTCTCTGTCGAGGAGGGAGAAGATGTCGTCTGTCACAGCGAGAAGGGCGGTTTCGGTGCTGTGATTTTACGTGAAGCCAAATTGGGACGAGTCGAGGATGCTGTTTTCTTCTAGGAAGGAGGCAAACTGGCTGTTGAAGACTTTTTCAATGACTTTTGCCGGGTAAGGGAGTAAGGAGATTGGTCTGAAGTTTTTGGAGGTTGGTGGGGTCCGCTGAGGGTTTTTTTTAAAAAGGAGAGAGTTGATATTGGCGTGTTTCTAGTCACCGGGGAAGGAGGTCTCGAAGGAGCGGTTGATGATTCGTAGAAGCTCAGTGGGTCAATGATGTTGGCAGCTCTGTGGGAGATGTGGTGGGGGCAAGGGTCAGTGGGGCCCCAGAGTGGACTGACTTCATAGTCTTCAGGGTGTCATTGATGGAGAGGGCGGTCCAGCTGTCGATTGTAGGCCGCATGGTGTAGGGAATGGTGGGTGTAGGTTCCGCGTGTAGGTTGTCCTGGAGGTTGTTCTAATTTTGTGGTGGAAGAAGGCGTGGTTGGGTCGTCGTCCACGGTGGTGGGAGCAGAGCAGATGAGGGATGCGGGAGCTGTTCATCGGGGATGTGGTTTCCAATTCCTGCATTGGAGCTGGTGTGGACATTTGCGAGTGATGTTGGCTTTGTAGGTGAAGTGGACGCAATGATGGTCCATCCATGGGAGTTGAGTGGTGGGGCTGAAGGTGATGGAGTTTCCTGCTGTAAAAATGGGGTCGAGGGTGTGTCCTGATGAATGTGTGGGTTCTGGTACGATCTGTTTAAATCCGATGTTGATGAGGTTGTCCAGGAGGGAGGAGGAGTTGGGGTCTTGGAGGTTGTCAACGTGGAAGTTGAGGTGTCCCTGCAAGGTGTAGGTCGGTGGAGGCGAGGTCATGCGGGGTGATGTTGGTGATGGAGTCGGAGAAAGGTGTGCGGGTCCTTAGAGGAGGGTGCCTCGGAAGATGGCGGTCGGGTTGGGCTGTATCTTTAAGTGAAGGTGTTCCATCATGTCTGTGGGCCCGTCAGTGTAGGTGCTCAGTCGGAAGTTGGATTTGTGAGCAATGGCGATGCCTCCTCCGTGGCGGTCCTTCCGGGTGATGTTGGAGCCTTCAGGGATTGCGATCACGATGTCCGGTCCCAAGACGGCGCTCGTCCAGTTTTCTATGAGGAAGGCGAGGTCAGTGGAAGTGCTGTCAAGGAGGTCAACGATATGTTTGTGGAGGGAGTCCACGTTGAGGAAGATTCATTGCATGGTTTGGGGTGCAGTGGAGTTGTGGCGGGTGGGTTGAGGTGGGTCCTGGGTCTCAGTGAAGGCGAAGAAGTGCCGACAGTGGCAGCAGGTAAAAGGTCTGTGTGTGTCGATAAGTGAAGAATGATTGTAGTTGTCTTGGCTGGCATTGAGTGCGTAGAGGATCGGGGAGCTGTAGTGCTGGTGGGTCGAAGGACCAGGGTCCCTGGCACTGGTCGGGACGCAGACCGGCTTGCCTTTGGTGCACCCACTGCTGACATTAAATATTGGGACGGTGGGACAGCTGAGAGGCGGGAGCGCCAACACGTGGGGGCAGCAGTGACGAAAAACGCAGGAAAAAAAAAAGAAGGGGGAATTGGGAAGAATAAATAAAGGAACAAGAAAAAGGCAAAAAAGAACATGAAAAGGAAAAGGAAAAGAAAAATTAAAAGACAAGAATAAGGAGGAAAGAATCAGGCACAGAAGCAGAGACGAGCGGGAGGAGGCACAGAAGCCTCGAGCACCAACCTTGCAGCGCTGGGGGCAGGCACTCAACGGGGGTGCTGCATGAGGGGAAAAGCAGTATTCTGACCAGGAGGCCAGAGGTCTTGGCGGATTGGCTCAGCAGACAGCGCCTAGTGGATCACGAGCGGCAATTACACCTGGAGGCAACGGCAGGTTCTCTTCCACGAATGGGCAGAAACTTGGCTTGATCTATTTGCCACCATCAAGAACGAGCAATGTCAGCACTTCTGCAGAACAATATTTCCAAGGCATCTCTCACTCAGATGTGCGTTCCGCCTTATGTAATGTAATGTAATGTAATGTAAAAAGAATTTATAAAGCGCGGCTAACACCAGACGGTTTCTTGGCGCTGGAAGCAAAGAGAAAAGAAAACAAACAGTCCAAGGGGTTAAGGAGAGTAGTTATAGGCTATGCGAAACAGGTGGGTTTTTAGGAGAGACCTGAAGTGGGTTAGGGGGGAGGCCAGTCTTAAACTTAGTGGAAGGGCATTCCAAAAGGAAGGGGCAAGAAATGAGAACCTTCGTCCTCCCTGTTTTTTACGTTTGAAGGTTGGGATCTGGAGTAGAGCCAGGTGGGCGGAACGAAGGTTGCGAGAAGGAACATATGGGTGCAAAAGTGAAGAGATGAACAAGGGTCCTGTACCAACAAAGGACTTTGGTGTTTGGGTTGGTGATGAATGAGCCGTGCTGCCTGGTTCTGGACCAGTTGAAGCTTCTTTGATTGGTATACTGGTATGCCAACATAGAGGGAGTTGGCATAGTCTATCCTGGAGATGACTAGCGCCAGTAATGCCAGGGTGAGGGCTTCGGTGGTCAGGAAGCGGGCAATCTTATGGATTTTTCTCAACTGGAAAAAGCTGGAAGACACCACCGCACCAATCTGGGATTTCATCGAGAGATCATTACTAATGATGATCCCAAGGCTCTTCACTGAGCTGACGGGATTAGGGGGGGTGCCCAACCTTGTGGGCCAAAAGGTGGAGTTCCAGGGGTTGATTGTACCCCCGACAAGCAGGAGTTCTGTCTTGTCAGGGTTAAGTTTCAAATGATTCGCCCCCATGCAGTCACTGATGTAACAAAGAGTAGTTTGAAAATTGTCGATAGACTGGGCCGTGGAGTTAATATCGAAGACCAGCTGGATGTCATCCGCATAATTAAACGCGGTGACACAGCTGCCTCGTAAAGAGCGAATAAGGGGGGTAAGGTATAAATTAAAAAGAAGGGGGGATAAGGAGGAGCCCTGCGGGACGCCACAGGTTACCTCAACCTCGTCAGCAGAGAACTGAGAGAGCCGAACCGCCTGATGGCGGTTGCTCAAGAAGGAGCGGACCCAGGCCAAGGCAGAGCCCTGGATGCCGGCCTCCTAGACGCGGCCGACCAGACTCCTGTTTGCCTTCCTGTCGATACCACTCCTGTCTCACACTCAAGAATATTAGGACCAACTTGGATAACTTGGACTCAGAGGACCCCAATTGGGCACGGAGGGTATGATAATCAGAATTCCTGGGTTTGAGTATCTGTCCACTGATGTGGCTGTGTCCACGGGAGAACCTGCTATTGCTTTAGAAGGGCTGGGTTCCCAGCCTAGGCATTTGAAAAATCCATGTTCGTGCATGGAGATTGAGCGGCGACAGCGGAACATGTTTGATCTTACTCCAGAGGTGGTTGATATCCTCTTGGCAGCCAGGCATCCCTTAAGTAAAATTAATAAAGCCAGTTGTTAGGACAAATGTGTCGCCTGGTGCAGTACTTGGAGCACGAGAGTGCGGACTTTCTATACAGATTGTACCAAAAACCATCAGGTGAGTCATCAGCTCTTTGTGGAGTTCACTGGAGTGAACAAGCATCAGCATAGCCAATAGGTTGCACTTTTGGGACCTTATAAGTGTTCAGTTGTGCAGCACATTATCCGGGGTGCTGTGCCGCCAGGGATTGAAGAGCTATACAATTATTACACACTGGGTCATACAGTCTGATTCAGGAACTCATGCTTGCCTCAGGAAACAATTATGGACACATTGGAAGCCTTTTTAATGCACTGACAGAAAGGCAAGTGCATTGATGCAAGTCAACCACTCAATAGAATTCTGTGTGCGACTGAATCACAAGAGTATTGAAGAGTTAATGAAAGACTTTCCAATGAGGGAAACGTCACATCCCTCCTCCCCCAGGCCCCTATTTATCAGTCGCCCTTCTCAAGAGGTTTCCATTTAAAAGAATGCACGCACCATCCGTTTACCGACAGGCCACGCTCCCGCCCTGTGTCACAACCCCCTCGGTACGGGAGCACTAAACATGGCAACAACATCAAAATGCTCCCATTTGTCAGATACAGGACAAATAATAAATAAACAGGGGTGGCAATGGCTGGGAGTCGTAAACAATCCAAAGGAAAAGTGGGAAATAAACAACAATGAGAAAGATGGCTTAAAATACCGGACAATCTACAAACATTGCAAAGACCAAGAATTTTGGGAAGTAAGGAATCATATCAGCAGACCACATAACTAAAGGGCGGTCTATGTGATCCGTCCCACAGTGGCAGGACCAGTATTTGTAGTTTCACTGCACCCAGTACACACCAGGCTGTTCTAGGTGAGTGTTCCCTATAAAATCTGATTTCCTGGCCTACTTTTCCCCTCACAAACAGGGAAGATAATTAACACTTTGGCAGTATCCACATTCCCACCGAGTGCAGGTGGTGTGAGATTAAACTAAAATGTGTGCGAGCCACTGAGAGCTTTGAGCCAGAGCTCAAATAATCCGAGCTTCGTTGTGGCTTTTGGATGTCACACGCTGTAAACTAAAGCGCCACAAATTAAAGAAAAACACATTATTAAAATTAACCTTTAATGTAAAGTGTAAGAGGGCAAGACATGATAATCTGGTAGCTGAATGAGGAATGTAAAAATCGGAAAACTTATTATTTTTTCCTGGCTTCCCTGCTAGAACAATTAGTTAAAAGTGCTTGTGCCTGAAGCGTGCAAACTTAGATTGGTGTGCGTGCAAATCCTGCATTGACAATCCCTGGTGAGTTGCACTGCTGAAACAATGCCAATAGAGGTACCAAAGGGTGAGGCGGACTGGCATCAATGGTCCTGTGACCTCAGTGACAGTCACTGTTGCTCTAGGATGTGCTGCTTCGTAGGATTGACCGGAAGACTGCAGGTCAACTGCAGTACGGATTTTAGTGGACAGGCATTCAAGGTTAACCCACAAATGCCACTGCTAGGGTCCACCTGTTGGTGCTATGAGACAGCAGCGCTCCTAAGGTGTAGTGGGGCCTTCTAAGGTCTAGCATAGGAATGCGCTCCCTCTGGGGAGTGGACTGGTCATGAAGGCTGAACCATAATTCCTCAGTTCCAAAATCAACAACTCTGGCCATAGTGCTACATCCTCTCCCCACTGAACACCATACTGACCCACTGAGAGAAACTTGCAGTACTTTTAGCTACAACCCTATTGTGCCCCGCTATAAACAACTAGATGAGACCCTATTCAAATTACGCACTAGACAAAAGTAATATGCTGCCTGGAAAAAAAAAAAAAGCCTTCGAAAAGTAAACACTTAAAATGAATGCAAGTTTAAGTAACGCGAGTGAAACGTAAGCAGGAACAACGTGGTGAACATTTTTTTACATTATTCAGAAATCAATGAGTATTTTTGCCTCAAGAGTTAACATGACAGCAGTACGATTTAAAAAGACCACATCCCTGAACAGAGCAGCGGTACACATTTTATAAACTAAAGTGAGAAAAACAGCTGACACAGATCACATTAAACAATTTCCACTCCACATGCCAACTAAGTATTGCAGTACCTCCAGGAATGGTGCGCTTCCCCATACGGGGAAAACAATATTGTTCAAACTAACATACCAAAAAAAAAAAAATAGCGCTTCACTGGCAAACTCTGTAAAAGTGGCACTAATGTGTTTGGGTGTGAATAATAACCAATCTGGCCAGTTTGCGACCACTCGATCTTGCTTTATTTAATTATGTTGAACCTTTTTTCCTATCCGTCGCTAGGCTGCACTTTGGAATTCAAAACTGTCATATAAAGACAACATTTCCAACAAGTGGGTGGTTTTCACAGTGGTCGAAGTGGGGAAAAAAAAGTAGGGGAACTGTGGGCGGAGAATCAGAGGGCGGGAATAACCTGTGGAATGGGTCAGTGGGTGGAGTCAGAGGTGTGGCCAGAAAGAGCCAAACATCCCAATTTTTCGTATTTGTTTGGCATTTCACTGGCCAATTACAACTTATTGCATTATTTAATTCAACCAATGGATACACTGGTTTATTAAAGATTTAATGAGCTATTGACATTAAAATATATTCAAAAAGTGGGATATGTTTCCAATCACAGAATGCCCTAAATATGCAACAAAGTGGAATCACAACCCAGTTGTGTCCGAGCCATGCAGTTTCTATCATCATCATCACTTCTCCCTTTTTCCATAAGAGCAATTCAAACATGAACGGCAATATATCCTAGTTTTTAAATATTTTCAACATAATTATGGCTTTGCCATATTTGCCACATAATACATCCTCTGCTGCATAATCTGATGATTTTAACTAATAAATTGTTTGTAGCTTAAACGGATCAAAAGTAACTAAACAATTTGACTTATGTCGCTGAAAAGTGGTTGGCCCTTTCAAAAGGTTGACTGGTCACCTTTCTCACTGCTGCATTTGTATGTTACACTGGAACTAATGAGACAAAATATGTGCAGAGACTGTTAGTACATATAAAAATAATAAAGTATCAGAAAATATACTGTATTACGCTGCAGCCTTAATTTAGTCAAGACTGCGGCATCATTTTATTCTCCATTGCTGCATAATGTTGTTGGCCCCAAAGCAGGCAGCCCATATTAAAAGTGCTTGTGCATGAAGCAGAGACCGTGAAGTTTGTGAACTTAGTTTGCTGTGCTTGCAAATCCTGCACTGCCGATCCATGGTGAGTGGCAGCTACTACTGCTGAAACAAGGCCTATGGAGATACCAATGGGTGAGGGGGACTGGCTTCAAGGGTCCTGTGACAGAGTCACTGTCACTCTGGGGTGCGCTGCTTTGTAGGCCTGCCCGCAAGACTGGAGGTGAACTTCAGCACGGATTGTGATGGACAGGCTTTCGAGGTTAACCCACACTTGCTATCGCTAGGGTCCACCTGCTGGTGCGAAGACAACAGGACTTGTACAGTCTGACGGGGGCTTCTGTGGTCTAGCATGGGAATGTGCTCCCTAAGTAGAGTGATCTGGTGGGCTGGTTGTGAAGGCTGAACCTGGTTCCCCAGTTCTAAATTTGATACCTCTAGCCATAGCGCCACATCCTCTCCCCCACTGAGCAACATACTGCCCCACTGAGAGAAACTCGCACTGCACTGACCCGCTATAAACACCTGGATGAGATTCAATTCAAATTATGCACTAGACAAGAGTAATATGCTGCCTGAAAAAAGTAATAACATCTTACAAAAAGCAATTACTCATATGGAATGCAAGATTAAGTAAAGCATGATAAATGTAAGCAGGAACAACGTGGTCTTAACAGGGCGCAACGAGTAGAAATGCTTTATTTCTCCTCGATTTTGCTGTTTTTTAATGTGTGCTGCATTGTGCAGCTCACATAAAAACAGCATAAGACCATTAATGATTGTTTATGTACAGGAAGGTGTCCCTTCCTGCACATAATCAATAATGTAAAAATTGACGCGTTGCAACTTCTATATGTGCTGCACATAGCAGCCACATAGAAGTTATAAATCACCATTTAAGAATGTTTATGTGCAGGAAGGGGCACCTTCCTGAACATGAACAATCATTCCCTCCAGCACAGGCGCCCTTGCACTATGGTGCAAGAGTGACTGTTGGCGCTAGGCAGCTGAAATTAGCGACAAACGCAGGGGGAAACTCAGGACTGCACCATATTGTTGTAAATAGGGTGCAGCCCTGCGTTTCAAAAGTGGCGTAGCGCGGCGTTAGCCAAGAAGGCTAACGCCTCTGCTCTGTCACTTCTTTGTAAATAGGCCCCGTTGTTCAAAAAAAGATGAGAAAATGAAAGAAGCGTTTTACTGGCAAACTCTGTAAAGTAGCCCCAATATGTTTGGGTGTGGATACAACCAATCTGGCCACTTTGCGACCACTCTGGCTTGCTTTATTTAGTTATTTTTCGTATTTCTGACGTTTTTTTCTCTCTGCCCGAGGCTGCACTTTACAATAGTAAAATGTCAGAAAAAGACATTTACAGTAAAAGAGTTTCTTTCTTTTTTGGATCCATTTCATAGGGGAACAATTAAAGGAAAGATAGGGTAAGAGCTTGAAGTTACGGTTTTCAGCAACTGAGAAGGAGCGAGACAGACAGAAAGAGGGGGAAGAGGAAGAAAGAGAGAGAGATGGGGGCAGCTGCCAGCAGCAGAGCGGAAGCTGACACTGTACTCGTCTTCTCGTAAGAAGGAAAAGTCTTTTCTGCCCACCCGCCCGTCCCGAACGGCCACAAAGGGGCGAACCTTATCTATATATAGGCGTGAAAAGGAAGAGACAGACCTTTTTCTTCCTCGAACGGCCACCACGCACCAACATCCACAATCACTGGTAACGGTTAGGTAACCACAATAGGTAACGTTGCCACCGGAGCTTTGAATACATGACAAAGACGCATGCGCAGGGCAATGCTTCCGCGCATGCGCGTTGACTTGTGCGCTGGGGAGCAGATCCTGATAGCCTGATATACAGCCTGAATGTTTTGTTGATGCATGCGCGTGCGCGAAGAAATACGCATGCGCTCATGCTTAGGGGGAGCACATTGCCGAGGGGAGCAATCCATTATGGAACACCGGAGCTGTCTGCAAGGTGAGAGGGCCTCATTAGCGTAGTGCATTCTATTGTGTTAAAAATAAATTTAAATAATCAGCGATTAAACATGTAGCGAGTAATGCGATAGGCGTTACCGGGGCGCATCATGTTGGATCCTGGCCTCCCCTCGCGGTAGCTGGTGTAGCAGGGTAGCTGGGAGACACGCTGCATACGTGTAAAGGGAGGCGCGCCGCATACTTTTAAAGGGCCGGCGCTTGATGAATTTTCAGTTACATTATTGCGGTGTGTGCTTCACAAAGGGAAAGCAGAGAATTAATGCTTTCGCGCCGCTTTCTGCGAAGGACCGGCGTTACATAAATGTCTGGCTGGGTTAATTGGGATCTCGGCGGCATTGCGAGCATCGGTCGCAATGTCTACGGCGCGCAGCACGCATGGAGGCCCTGATCTCTGCAGTTAAGCAGGGTCGGGCACGGTTAGTAATCGGATGGGAGACTGCCCTAGAATGTGTGTAAGCAACACGTCTATTAAGCATGCGCTGGGTAAATTACGAATGGGACATAATTATACCGGCTTTATAGTGTGATTAAAGCCCAAGAGAATGAATGGGGAATATACCGTTTAACAGACCACCCAGGATGCATGCTTGATGGGGATGCTAGGGATGGCACCCCCTTTAACGGAATGAAGGGTGCGTGGAGCTGGCAGAGCTGCAGAGGCGTTAACGGCACCAGGTGGGGGTTTTTTAGAGCGCGGTCGCGACACTGTGACAGAATTGAGGTTACTTCAGCACGGGAGCATGAGGTAGACTAGGCCTAATGGCACGGGGTACAGGGGTGAGTATTCCATCGCCGGCTGATGGGGTACTGCGGTATGGCGCGGCATGCTGGCACAAAGGTTAGAGTGTTTGCGCAGCACTACAACAAGCACGCATGGGGGTGTGATTTGGGGGGCGCTGTCGTAAGAAATATCATAAGGCATGCGTAGACGTAAGAGCATGCTAATAAGAGTTGGTGGATTAACAGGGGACACCGTGGCAGGGAGTATCCCAGGGGGCCTTGGGTCAAAAGAGGCGGGGGTAAAGGGGCAACGACTAACTGTGATTTGTTTCTTTAAGTGCAGAATGCCTCCAAAACGGCCCCAGACGTGCAAAGGCGCCCCGGCCACCAAGGATGATTTCCGCTTTCTGGCAGAGCTATGGGAGGTCGCAAAAAAAGGGGGCATCGACTGGACGCTATGCACGTTGTCCGAAAAGGGTGAGATGAGCGGGCAACAGGACGCCAGACGGGCCAAGCGGGCAAGGATGAACAGCCAGACAAACGCAACAAAGTTATGGACTCTCAGACTGGTACCCCAGGTGAGGCAGGGGTGAGGGGGCAACCGGCCTTGGCCACGGACATGATACAGCCTACAATCTCGGCTCTCTCGGCGCAATTAAACGGGGCAACCATACAGGCAGCAGTAAACTCAACGTTAACCAATGTAACACAGGCAGTGGGGCTCCCAGTGGTGGCGGGGCAAGGTGAGAGGGCAGGGGTAACACCACCCAGCGCAATGGCACAGCAGGGGGGAGTAGGGGCCTCAACACCTCAAGCAGCTCCCCCGGTGGTAGCGCACCAGTGCAGCGGGATAGCCCAAGTGTGGGTCCAGTCGGGAGGCGTGGCACAATCTCCAGTGGTGGTGGCGGCAACATCCCAGGGACCAGCCATTAATAACGGGACACCAGGGCC
The DNA here is from genome assembly GCF_964204655.1 of Triturus cristatus. NCBI lineage: Eukaryota > Metazoa > Chordata > Amphibia > Caudata > Salamandridae > Triturus > Triturus cristatus. The sequence goes on from NC_140582.1 coordinate 970,414,376, forward strand.
AGTGGTCCCCATAGCAGCAGCACCCCTTGCCATGGGGGCAGTACTAGCAGGGCAGCCCCTCCTCGCACATAGTCTGCTGATTTATGGGTCGGCATCTCCGGCGGTGGCCCCATCAGCGGGGATCACTTGACATGTACCAGTAGAGACCAGAGAAAAAATATTCAGAGGGGAGTTTGTAGACGTCTTTGACCTAATTAATGCTGGGGTAGTTCCGGGCAAAAGCAGGACAGGGAAGGAGGGGGAGCTGAAACAGAAGAGGGTGTGGGTGGACTGGACAATTAAGAATTGGGTCACGGGTTCGCTATCTATGCGGCTATCATGGTCGAAAGGTATCCCCAAATGGCAGCCCAGTTAATCAGTTACATTTCCATGATTCATGGGGCCGCTTCGGAATTCCCAGGAATGGGTTGGCTGCAGTACGACAACAAGTTTCGGCAAATGAAAGCAGTCCACCCGGCGGTAGCTTGGGATCAGCGGGAGATAAACATTTGGCATGCGGTTTTTTATTCAACTGGGCCAGTTAATAAGACGAGTCAGCCCTTTCGGGGGGACAGAGGGAAGGGGGACAAAAAACAGGCTTGTTGGCAGTTCAACAAGAACGAGTGCAACCGGGGCACAGCATGCAAGTTTAAGCATTTATGTTGCTTCTGTGGGAAGCTGGGACACCCAGAGAGTAAGTGCTACAAAAAGGTGGGAAGGCCACAAGAGCAGCCTACACAGAACCAACCCCAGATCAGGGGATGAGGTGCAAAAGCATCCTAAGACCCTACTAACTCCCATACAGCTCCATGTACTGACGCACCTCCTTAGTAAATACGACAAGATAGAAGAGGCGCAGTTCCTACACCGGGGTTTTAAATTTGGTTTTCGCATCCCATCCGGCACTACCCCATCAGCCACTCCACCACGCAATCAACGCTCAGTCCTATGGAACCCAGAGGTGGCTAGACAAAAGATCAAGAAAGAAGTGTCCTTGGGGAGGGTGGCAGGCCCCTTCCAGCAGCTGCCTAGGCACGACTTAGTATGTTCACCCCTGGGTTTAGTACCTAAGAAAGAGGAGGGAAAATTCCAACTGATCCACAATTTGTCAAGTCCTCCAGGGTTTTCGGTAAATGACAAACTGGACCCGGACCTATGCATGGTGCGTTACACTACCTTTGATGTGGCAATACAGAAGTTACAGGGGCTGGGAGAGGGAGCGCTGATGGCAAAATAAGACATTGAGGCGGCCTTTCGCCTCTTGCCAGTCCACCCAGAGGACACCAGGCTTCTGGGTTTCACCTTCGATGGAGAGTTTTACATTGACCTGTGCATGCCAATGGGTTGCTCTATCGCCTGTGCGGTGTTCGAAACGTTCAGCAGGTTTCTGGAATGGGCAGTGCAGGAACTATTACCATCAGCTGAGGTGGTGCGCTATTTGGATGCTTTTCTATTTCTTGGACCGCCGGGCTCGTCAGCTTGCAGGAAGTCCCTGATGGGCTTCCAGCACCTGGCAGAAGCACTGGGGGGTTCCCTTGGCTGAAGAAAAAACAGAAGGGCCGGCGACACGGTTAACTTTTCTAGGGATAGAAATTGACACAGAGGAGGGAGTGTGCAGACTCCTCCAGGAGAAAGTAGCGTCCTTTGGGGCCGCAATAGAGGCCTGTTTGACTGCACGCAAGGTGACACTTCATCAATTGCAAATCCTGGTGGGGCAGCTTAATTTTGCACTCAGGGTGATACCTATTGGCCGTGTTTTTTCTAGAAGCATAGCACAGGCAATGTCCGGCCTGAGGGCTAAACACCACCACACCAGGCTTTCTGCCGAAGTCAGAACCGATTTGGGGATAAGGAAGGAATTCTTGGTAGGCTTCAATGGAGCTGTAATTTGGCAACAACCCAGTCAGGCAAATGTTGAGTTAGAATTGTTCACGGATGCGGCAGGCAGTGTAGGATTCGGAGCGGTATTAGGCACCAGGTGGTGCATGCAGCATTGGCCGAGGGAGTGGGCAGTGTCTGGGCTCACCCACAACATCACCTTTCTTGAGCTATTCCCAATCATTTTGGCATTGCATTTGTGGGGTGACATGTTGGAAAACAGGCACATAGTATTTTGGTCCGACAGCATGTCGGCGGTAATGGCTATAAATAATCAGAGAGCTACTTACCCCTGGGTTCTGCGCCTGCTGAAAGAATTAGTGCTAGGATGTTTGCAGCGCAATGTATACTTTACAGCAAAACACGTGCCAGGGGTGGATAACACAGTTGCTGACGCCCTGTCCCGTTTTAAGTTGACAGAGTTCCGCGCCAGATGGCCGCAAGCAGACAAACAGATGACGAACTTCCCGGAGGGGTTATGGAAGCTCGGTGCCCCACAGCTCCTGAGTTGATAACCGCGTCATTGGCCCCCAAGACTAAGAGTATGTATGAGAAGTCGTGGCAGGCATACTTGTCTATCATTGGGGGGTCAGGGGCGGTAGAGAGGTTGTCACCGCAAAGTGTCCTGGTATTCATAGTAAGACCGAAAGAGAGCGGCAAATCGCTGCCCATGGTGAGGAGGCAGCTATCAGCAATAGCCTTTTATGCTGGTCTGGGGGGCGTGGCAGACCCCACAAAGGACCCAAGAGTCAAAAGGGCGATGAGAGGGTGGGAACGCCTGGCGCCAGGGGTAAAAGACAATAGGAGGCCGATTGATGCTAGCATACTGGCAAACATCCAAGAAGTGTTGCCGCGCATCTGCTTCTCATCTTATGAAACACAATTGCTGAGACTAGTGTACTCATTAGCCTTCTTTGGGGTCTTTCGGAATTACTAACCTCGTCAAAGTCAGATAAGGAGGGGGGCTTACGCCTGGAGGATGTGATCCTAACCAGGGAAGCAATGCAGGTCAGAGTTCGGAGGTCCAAGACAGACCCGTTGGGCAAGGGGACGTGGGTCCAGTTGGGATCCGTGGCAGGGGCCACCTTTTGTCCGGTAACCCTGGCCCACAGTTTTTTCCAGATTAGACCAAGTGGAGGGGACCAGAGGGCGCTGGTGCATGCTGATGGCATCCCCCTTACTAGATTTCAATTAACCAGGATATGCAAGAGAGCACTGGAATATCTGGGGTTGGAGACGACACATTTCACATCCCACTCATTCCACATTGGGCAGCCGCAGCTTTGGGCCTCCCCGGTGACACGATTAAGAGGGTGGGGCGATGGAAGTCATCATGTTTCGAACGTTACGTACGCCTTCACCTTTCATGATTCCCCAGACTGTCCTGCCCTCCCCCCTCCCCCACAGCTGCTGATTCTGTCTCCTTTGCAAATTTGATCCAAGTGTCTCGAGTCAGAGAACGCAGGTATGCTGGTATGGCCACTCATTTATACGCAGAGCAGGGCTCTTCTTCAACAAAACACGCGAAGACAGAGGGCAGAATGCGAAGGGTGTCGACCACCATTGGGTGGGGGTCGGCGGACAGCGGCTAGCAGATGTGCCAAATGATGACTTGCGGGGTGCCCTGACCAGGGGCATGCCGGTCCCAGATGTGCTGGTGATTCATTCAGGTGGCAATGATATGATCATTGCGGGAAGGAGGGGAGTTAAGGAAGCGCTGTTCTCTACCCTTTCAGTGGTTAGGAACATGCTACCAGACGCAAAAATATTCTGGTCGGAAGTGATCCCACGCCAAGTATGGGAAAATGGGGCGCCGGCTAAGGCAATCAATAAATCAGTGAAGAGGTTGAATCAGTCAGTGGCTGAAATCATAAAGAAGTCTCGCATCAGTACCATTAGGCACAAACTAATACAGGTGACAAGTCCTGGACTGTACGCACCCAATGGAGTGCACCTGTCCCATGCAGGGATGGAGTTGTTTGTACATACCATCTTGGGTGCTCTCGCGGTGGAATTAGAAGGAACAAGGGGGGGAGGGCGAGTCCGCCAGGGAGCGCCTCGCCCTGTGGCGGGATCCTGGACAAGAGAAATGACAGGGACTCCAGTTGGCGGCGGCTGATTGGCCCCAGAACAGGGCACGCAGTCTATTGTGGGCTCCGGGCTGGCGGGAGAGGGGGCTGACTTGCTGGTGGCCCTGGACTCTCTGGCCCTACCCAGGAAGCCGGCGCTAGTTATCAGCAGTGATGAAACTACCTGCGGCTCTGTTGGCCGGTGGGCGGTCATCACAAAAGAGAGCAGGGTATCTTGGTTGTGGCCTGCTGGCACAACCCACGGCAAAGGGCCTGTGGAGAGTCAAATGTAAATACAAATGTAGAGATGTAAAGTATATGACCTTGATATCTTCTTGCCGTGCTGTGGTGTATTAAATAAAGCAATAATAAAGTTGGTCAAGAGATTAACAGTGAGTGAGCCAATATTGAAATTGGCGGTATCATGTTAAAATTAATTAAGACTATGCTGTGAAGACCAACTACAGTCTGACGTGTTTTACTGGGTTGTAACCCACACGGCAGGGGTGGGGAGAAGTGTGATGGTGTGGTGAATTGCACATTGTATGTCAACTAAGATGGGCACCACCCCACCTAGGGGGTGTGGTGCCTTTAGTGGCAACAAGGGGCAGAACCAGTCAGGAACTCTTCCGGGTCAAGTTACCCGGAAGAGTTTGAGCTGCGGGGACCCCCGGAAAAGCATCACACAGAGGGAGCCACCGGAAACAGGAAATTGGCAGGGGGTTTAAAAGCTCAGGGGGAAGGTAGAACCCCCTCTTTGTCCTCTCGCCGCGTGGATGGCGACAACGGAGCGTTGCGAAGTTACCCACCCACCCATCCCTAAGCTGAGAGTTTTTGTTAGGCGGGGTCCTGGACAAGAGAAATGACAGGGACTCCGGTTGGCGGCGGCTGCTTGGCCCCAGGCGCGCAGTCTATTGTGGGCTCCGGGCTGGCGGGAGAGGGGGCTGACCTGCTGGTGGCCCTGGACTCTCTGGCCGTGCTGTGGTGTATTAAATAAATCAATAATAAAGTTGGTCAAGAGATTAACAGTGAGTGAGCCAATATTGAAATTGGCGGTATCATGTTAAAATTAATTAAGACTATGCTGTGAAGACCAACTACAGTCTGACATGTTTTACTGGGTTGTAACCCACACGGCAGGGGTGGGGAGGAGTGTGATGGTGTGGTGAATTGCACATTGTATGCCAACTACTGCACTCTTACTAAAAGGGGGTTGGAAGGTGTGGGTGAATCATATTGGCACCAGAGAGTACATAAGGCAGTAATAATTCATGAAACAAAAAGTCAAGAAACTACAAAAAGATATTAACAACTTTGACAAAGAAAAAGTTTATCCCTATTTGAAAGAAGACTTCATACCCCCCAACTCCAATAACTCCAGAGACTCCGGGTCTAACTCCTCTAGAAGAGGATCTTCTAGCAACAGTAACTCCAGCACTGATTCAGCAAATTATGGCACATCCCGCAGAGGGAACCGCCAGGCCTACCCTGATTTTCAGATGGCCGCTTTTCAACATCCAGCATTCTGGCAATACCCTATGCACCCACAGGGTCCACCACAATACCCCATGCCATCACAAGGCCATCCCCAATTTTACCCCCTGGTGTACAACCAACCTTTTTTAGGCAGAGGTTGGGGCAGAGGGCGCGGGCAAAGAAGAAAAAACAATCAGCCACAAGGAACAAGGATCCAGTGGGAAGACACTCCGAGAACTATGGAAACTCGGAGCCACACGACCAACAAAAAGAAGACTTAGTAGTCAATCTTTCCCAGAGGAACCTTAGTGAAATGGAGCAGAGAGTCTTACAGAGGGGTTTGGGTTTTGTACCTACCCCTAAAATTGACCCTTTTAAACAACAATGCGAGATCCAACAATTCTTTCGGAGAATCAGACTAAAAGCTTTTTTCAACAACACTGAGATGCCTCAACAGACAGATAGTGGATTGCATAATGCATCCACTTTTACCCCTAACCTAAGTATGATTCCACCTGAAGTCATTACCTTTGAACAGGCTGTTCTTAAAGATCTAGCCAACATGACTAATCCTAGACATTACAACATGTCCAAAGCTGAAACTGAGACAGTCACCAACTTGTCTAATGATGCTTCCATTACTATAAAACAAGCAGATAAAGGAGGAGCCACAGTAATAATGGATACTGTTGACTACGAATTGGAATGTAGGCGACAACTGAGTGACCGAGCTTACTACACCCCAGTCCCTACTGACCCAACACCACGTCTCCTAACCACTATCACAGCCCTAGTCTTCTCGGCTGAGAGTCAAGGTTGGATAAGTAAAAAGGAAGCCAGTTTCTTGGTAAAAAAGAACCCACGTACTCCTTATTTTTATACACTCCCCAAAATTCACAAAGGGACATTCCCTATTCCAAGAAGACCTATCGTATCAGGCATCGGTTCAGTGCTTGAACCATTGTCACAATTTTGCGACTATTTTCTTCAACCCCTTGTAAAAAAGACAACATCTTACATACAAGATACCTCAGATCTACTAAGACTCCTAATTGACCTACCTCCTACAGATGAGATCACATTCCTGGTGACCCTAGATGTGCAGGCCCTATACACAAACATACCCCAGAGGGCGACCCTCGAAGTGGTGGAAAACATTCTCCAGCATGAACCATGGGTACACAACACTCCCATAAGTTTTGTTATGGACTGTGCAACTTTAGCTCTCACAGAATTTTTTTTTGAATTTAAAGGTCAGATCTACCAACAGACACAGGGCACTTGTATGGGCAGTACATTTGCGCCCAGTCTGGCTTGTCTGTACATGTCCGATTTTGAGACTCGTCATATCTTTCATCATGCGAACCCCTTCGATGCTGACATATACCTCTGGAAGAGGTTCATAGATGATATTTTGATACTATGGAAAGGAGAAATGTCAGCATGCTTGGAATTCTGCAATTGGATCAATACTTTGGATCCACATCTCAAATTCACTCATACAGTGTCAAAAAACAGTATCCCATTTCTAGACCTGAACATCAATCTTCATGGAGGTACACTTTCAACTACACTGTATAAAAAACCAACTGACCGCAATAGCCTGTTACTATACTCCAGCCACCATCCGCGGAGCTTGAGAGACAACTTACCCATAGGACAATTCCTGAGGATAAGACGCAATTGCAGCAACCTAACTGACTATAAGACTGAAGCAGAAAAATTGGCAAGGAATCTCAAATCACGTGAATATCCAGCCAAACAGATTGCCCTAGCCAACAAAAGAGCTCGTAATAATCATCGAGAGGCCCTGTTGGAACCAAAATCTAAAACACATACGGAGACCCTCACGTGTGTTACCTCGTTCACCCCGGTATCTAATCAGATCACCAAGGTGATTAAAAAACATTGGAAGATCCTGACTACAGGTTCTATGACTTTAGAAACCCCAAGGTTTTTGTTTAAACGCACAAGAAATCTGAGGGATTCTGTGATCCACACCCGCCCACGCCCACAGAGACCTACAACACAGAGATCACTATGGGATTTGCCCCCTGTGACTGGACACCACCCTTGTGGCTCGTGCTCTGTGTGCCACCTCACTGACATACACAAGACAGTCGAATTCAGTGACAATCTCAAGTGGGAAATACGCCGCCACACTAACTGTAACACGACCAATTGTGTATACATGATCACATGTCCTTGCAAGCTACAGTACATAGGCATGACAACCCGTCCAGCCAAGACGCGCATCATTGAACACCGCAGTAGCTTTCGCTGCAAAAGAATAAACACCAAAATGTGCGCACATTTCTTAGAAAAAGGACACCCCCCTGATTCTTTCAGATGGCTAATTCTGGAAACATTCCCGAATATTACGAAAGAAGCCTTATTAATTAAAGAACAACGGTGGGTGTACAAAAGCGGCACACACACCACAGGACTCAATGACGCCATTCCGTGGTCCTCTTTAAAACCACCTTAAGAAGTGTCCTACATTGTGAACACTAAGCTCCCTAGTTACCATACTCCTGTATGATATCTTCCCTATACACTAGGCTAACTCGACCTGTATAGACCTCCCACTAATATTTATGTCACCATCTCAACCCCTTGAATATTCAGGGGTTATAACCGATTCAACTGACCCCCATTAATTTAACAAATTGAATACTATGGCCGACTACGCATGGTTTTTCACACATGTTTACAATGTCAAGCCGCAAATATGGTAATAACAGCGTACATACCACTACCACATGAATTTATCTCTGTCACTCTTAATACTTCCCCATTATTGCGGCTTCGTGAAATATTCCTGCGCCTCACAAGTAGCAAACTACACCAGCGCTTCCTTCCCCCTCCACCTTTTTAGTGAAGCAAGCATTGCAAACACCCATTTGGAGATGGCATTAACAACATATGCGCACCCGCTATATGGTTCTAACGCTAGCATATCGCTTCTCAAGCCTCTCCCAATATGGCGGCTACATTGAACCAATCTTGTACTTCACAACATCAAGTAACACCAGTGCATCCACTTCCGCCCATGTGGTGACGTGATTTCCCTTTTAATACCAACGCAAGACCACCTAGCCCCACCTCCCAGTCCTGGTAGTGCGGGGTAGGTCTACGGGCGACACGGACTCGGCGTGTCTGTAAGTATGACTATATGGTCGTAATTCTTTTTTAAATGATAGCGTGTTTAGTACCGCCAGCTTAACTATTTGGATGGTTTTCACATCTACATTCCATCACCATTGTCTAGGATTAAGACTATCTACACATAGGAATCACTCACGTAACAGGGTTGCAAATCAACGCCTTTACTCGACTTAGATAAACGTGATTACACAGATCCATATAGGACAGAGCAACGAGGGTACCACCAGAATGCGGAGACTCGATGCTTATTTCCTCCGCTAGTTCCTTTGTTTCCCTTTTACTTTTATGAACACATCCCCTTTAACGACTGACTGTTACACAAAATAAAGGGCATTCTGAGCTTTCTCTGACTAACCCCACATCCATCAGTGACCCTCTTTAGAGCTTCAATAAATGCAACAATATTATTTGTGAATATTCAACGCAAGAGAAGGGGTGTCAATGACCCTGGAGTACTGTGTTTATTCATCAAACATGTTTTTCCAATGCGCTCCTCCCATATGCTGTTACAGAACGCAAGGAACTCCTTGCGTAGCCTACCAGGGACTGCAGTGTCTTATCCTATGGAGTATATAGGGTAAGTCCACTAATTGCTGTTTTAAACACTCTTGGAGTGATCACTTCACGTGGCTTTTGTGTGGTTCTTAAAAATATTTTTCCTCCCTAACACAGTATGTGCACCATCACCTTAAATGCACGTACTATCCGCACCATGTAAGGTAACTAAGATTGTAATTAAGCGTTCTATAATGATTTTGGTCTCCCTTATTCCATACAGGTAGACCGAGCCGCAGGTAAAATACCAGCTGTATATGAGAATGCTTATTGTTAATCATACAACCCAGTCTGTATATATTTGTAGATAGATTTTTTTAGGTCCTGAAGAATCGCTTGAGTACACCTCAGTTGTAGCGAGAAACATGTTGACCACGATGAGGCAGTGTAGATAACCCAGAACATTGACCTGAGTTACTAACACTTTACCTCACAATTTTAATTAGGTGAGGAGGCATCATAATAAAACTGTTGAGATAGCACTCCCTCCCCTATTTTAATATTCATCTACATTATCAAAGAGCTCCATACTCCCACTTCGACTATCGGCTATCTTGGATATAAAGATCTCCACAAGAGTGCTCTCTAAACAAGACCCCGTCGGGTATTGCACCAGCCGACTCGACGTAGGAGCAGCCCGATGATGTTACATTACATCCTGAAGGGTACGTGATTCACGATATCCTGATGGCTGTGTGAGGGTTCCAATATCCATAATAAATCCTCCTTTACATGGTACGCCGTCCCCCCTTCCTTTAGGAACAACTTTGTCACTTTCATGTTGTATACTTCGGGCAAACTTAGCTGGACCTTCCTTTCTCAAAAGCCCATTTGCCCCCCCCCTTCTTTGTTGATTCAGTAATGCTTTAGTGCCACTTGCGTACTCATAAATGCGTCGCTGAGTCACCCGAACACATTACATCTAGATTGGGACTCCCATTACCAGTGTTTCGTAAATGTAAGCGAGGTCTGTGTGAGCAGATGCCTCTGTTTCCTCACAGGAACCAGTGATTTTTAAAATTCTGTTTTGTTTTGCTCTTTATAGTTCTTGGGTATAAGGAGAAATTCATGTTTTGTCCTCGGGAAACTGCGTTTTTCACTGAATACCTGGCATGGACCCTAATGCAAGCAAATAAAAACACCTGCCCCAGTCCCACTCCCGACTGGGGAGTGAAGGACAGCTTGAATTCCTGTGCCCTGTCCCTGGGCCCCGGTGCAATTGCAGCTGCTGCACTTATGATAACTCTGCCCCTGATGCATGGCTCAGGTCATTCCTGGCAAGCTCAACTGTCCCCAAAAGCCCCCAAACCCCTTCTAAAAGCTTCGGTGAGTGATTCTAACAATGGCTGCTTCTCTGTGCAGTACCGCGCGTTCACCAGCAGGACGCTCGGGGAGCCAGCTCGGAGCAGGTGATTGGACCTCAGGGAGACCACGCAGTTCTAGGCAGTGATCCCATTGGTCGTCCTCTGGGGCTCATCTTTGTCACCTAAACAACGTGAAGCCCCTTGTGTGTCTGGATAGTACACACTCTGTGCTAGTGCTCCCTGTATAATTTGCAGATCTGAAATTCTTTTATTTTGCAGGGACAATGGTTGCCTATTGTCTATCGTTAGTTAATGGGTGTGTTGACTTCGCTCAGTTTGTTTTCCATGATGATACGACATATGTTAGTTCACATTACAGCCGGCAAGATGTGTCAATAAATTATGTGCTCGCCGCCGACATCTGCTGATGTCTGGGATTCACGATTTCAGATCCCTATGCAGACAACTCAGCGTTCTGTCCTTCAGAGATCGGTAAATGAGGGGCCATTAATTTCGAAAAAAAGTTATTTATTTACAGTGCCTAGAAACGGCTGAAGCATGCCGAAAAACAAGTTCTTATATTCGTTGCTTAAACTTTTTTTGCTATTTATATTGTGTAAAGCAGTCTGTAGTATTTGATGGCGATGCAGGTTTATTGTACATGTGGAGAATGTTGTTCTCGATTATATTTGCATGCGTTTTTTTTACTCTGGCGACAAAGAAGACTGAACTTCAAAACGTTTTTGCTGATGTTTGTGTAGCTTCTGTTCTGAGGTGGTTTTGTATGTTTTTGTTATTCTGTTGACAGTGGGCCGCACAGTTTATTAGCTCTGAAAAGTGTGCGCGCACATATAAGCACTTCTGCGAGGCGTTGTGCAAAGTTTTTATATTTTGTGGTGATAATATGTGTGCACGTCCTACTCTTTATCTAGTTTTTGGGCTTGTTTTGATGGTGACGGTTATCGGTAGTTTTGGGTATTTGATGATGCGTGTACACCACATATTTCGAGACGAAGATGTGCGAGTCTTTTTTAGGTGTCGGCCTTGCGAAAGCAGTGCATGCGCTGCTCTGCCATGCAGAGGTCTTTTGGAAACGATACGATTCCAGCGTGCATGCGGGGCGATAAACGAGACAGAAGATGTGCACGCAGGGATTGGATGCTTTACTGGCGGCGTGATACACTGGGGACTTTTTTTTTTGCCGCCAGTAAAGGCAGTGCACATCTTCTATCCGTCCCATTGAAGAACCGGGTTTTTAGAACCCAGCGGCGCCAGGGGCACGCCCAAAGTCTTCGGGTTCACCTGTCTTAGAATACAGAGACACAGGATACTTCTTGGTGGCGTCAGAGATTGAATTTATTGGCTGCAGCCAGTAACAGAAGTCCTAGAAGTCATCACGGTATGAGTTCTCAGGAGACTGCTCAAATTTACAAAGCAAGTCATCCCTTTTTATGCCAGAAACATCACATTCCAGACAAACACCCATTATTTTACAAATTGTCCAATCGCATGTAACCACACCAAAAGTATCGCATGACGGTAAAACCCACTTTTCAGTTGTCCGGCCCATGATCAATCATCGAACAATCCCAACATTCTTCTTTAGACAAGCCGGACAGACCCATAATAAAGAGACCACAACCCATATCGTAAATGGACCATAAAAGAAGAAACAGAAACAGATAGAAGTAGGATGGGGCATGTTTGTGTGAAATAAAACTTTACGAGATCCCGTGCTCTGACCCTTATCAAGATCAGCTAGCGGGCGGGAACGGGTTTGGCAGGGTCGGCCTCAGGCAACGAGGTCAGTTCACTCAAGTCATGTAGGAGTCAGCACAAACTCGAGCTAAGGTGCGCCTGACCAAAAAGCTCGTTTAACCACAGTCATCGGCCTATGTGAGGGCAACCACAAAATGGCTACCATGCGCAAAATGGAACCCAGGGTTCGGAACGAAAACCCTAAATACGCAGTGAATCCATTGGTGTAATGTGACGAAAACACACGTACTAGCCAAACTCACTAGTTACGGTTCGCTGTTACCAAAATCGTAACGGAACCATGATATTTATAACGCAGATTCAGATTTCACGGAACCTCACCATGACGGGCCGCGCTTGTTATGCCATGTCGCGGCAATACAGACTGGGTGAGGACAGGCCTAACAAATATGGCTCACACATCACTACTTGAGTTACTCTCAACACTTTGATCATGAAACTAAAATCTCAAAAGTAACCAGAAGAGGAGGGCCCAGGATGTTGCTATATAAGCATCCCAGTCCGCTGTGCCTCCTTTTAAGCCTGATTCGAGCAATGTGGGTGGAGTGATTTTGGACCCTCCTACCGCGGCGCTGCTGTGATGTCCTGTGCATCTGGCCTTACCTTTAATGCTGGATGTGGTGGTGTTCGAAACCAGACCGGAACCATCCCCTGGACAGACACCTCATCAGAATACAGTGATTGACGAATGGTACTTGGCAGGGACGGGCCTAATTTATGTAATGCTTTAACAGCTGTGCATTTCCCCTTTTTGTCGTGCCTTTTCATCCTCCTGTCTCACATTGCCTGATGTTACAGATCACACATGTGGTTGTAGTTTGTTTAGCCTTAAGGTTGATGTGGAGCTGTGTATGTTAACCTCGCCAAATTTAGCCACAAGAAAACAAGGGATTCGGGAAGTTTCAATCTGTGTGACATGAAATAGAGACATGTTTGTGGGCATTTATTGCCGGCGTGTCATGTTTGTTTGCTTCCTAGCACAGCAATTGCTCAAACAGTGCAAATAAGCTTTGAGTGTTTAAATGTGTCTCCACACAGCACAATTGCACATTATGTAAATATAGGCATTTACGTCTCATAGCTGGGTTAGCTTCTCTGGGACCACCCCCCCCCCCGTCCCCCCCCCACCTTGCTTTCTGCGTGCATGTCTTCGCATCCTCCAGGGACGATGTGTACTCGGTTTCTGCTGTGGTCAAGATCTGAACATAAACATAAACCGTGCAACACATCATCATGTTTGAATATGATAAGCTGTCTTCAAAATTAAAAAAGTGTACTTCTTTAACACCAAATAATGTTTTACCTTAGTGCATCGCATAATATTAAGGAATTGGCTGGCATATATTAAAGGTGAATATTTTTAAACACGCACTGAGAAATAGTCCAGTTCCCACCCTAACGCCAATGAAATTAGTGAAAAAAAAGGCAAGTCAGTGTACCGTATATTTTGCCTCCGTTATTATAGATGGAGCAACATTATGGGATTTTAAGACAAACACGAGATATGTTTGCACAGCGCGTATCCTGAACTCGCCTATTTGAAGGTGCTCACGTAGATAATAATGCACAAAAAGGAGGCTCGGTGAAGTAGAGTATTTGCTTAGGCCCTTTTTTAGCCTAAACCTAACATTAGCCCTCTTTATTTACATCAAAAGATAATGCTTTGTCCTTAATTTTTGATGGACGAGATTAGAGGATGAGTAGGGTCAGACTAGGAAAGAAAATAGGCTGGGTTCCAAAAAAAAAGTGGTCTCCATGAAAGAAGCAGACAGCTAAAAAAGGGGCACCAATGAAAAAAAAGCATTAAAAATGCAATAGGTCTCGCCTTTCATTAAGTTAAAGCCATTTGCTTTGCTATTCAACACCATCAGCAAAGCAAATGGCTTTAACTTAATCAAAGGCGGGACCTATTGCATTTTCAATGCTTGTTTGGACTATGTGATCATAGGGGTTCTAGTTTCATTACAAAGCATCCAAACAGATGGCTCACTGGGAACCGTAATCCTTTTGGAAAAAAAGGGGGGGTTCCCCTCCCTTGCATATTCTCACTTACTTCGTCAAGGTGCGATGCTGCCACAATCGGCCTCTCTGCATCCTCCAAAGGTGAGAAACTAGTGTCGGAATTACTTATTCATACTCTTCGACTACCCCGGAAGTATCCAATGTCTTCATGCTGGGGGTTTTACAAAGGCTAGACAGACCACTCAACGTGCTCAATAGAGTATCTATCCTGGCCAATTTAGAATTCTGGGTGAATTGGGGCTTACTCGTTTGCACCCATTTCGCCGACAAAGCTAATCCGATTAAAATTTAAATGTGTACAAAACAAATTATAAAATCTTTTAATTGCTAATTTAATTATAATTCCGGACAGGGCTCACATATCATTCCCCTTGTTACACATGCATGAACGGTTGTTTAGTCTCATCAGGTGTATTGTGCTGGTTATTTTAATCCAGCCTAAGGATGTGTAGTAGTTCATGCGGGATCTTTTTGTATTATATAAAGTTTTAGAAGGGCATTACCATTGAATAGGAGAACTGGTAATAGAGTTACCCCTTCCTTAGTTGTCATTTTTACCTAGCACTATTTTAATTAGTGGATACTATTAAGGAATATCCAGGGTATAGAACCATTCAGACCTTGGTCACTACTTTGGAGTCAATGTACCCATCTCTGTTCCCTTTTGAACAGAACGCTGGTGATATCCATTGTCTATATTGGAATATAGGACTTATCGATAACTGTTGTCCACAGTAGGTCCTGTTCAGAATGTTTCATTTCCAGATAGTAAAAATTACACCTAAGGAAGGGGTAACTCTTTTTTTTTTTGTATCTTTTTTTTGGTATTTTTTTTTTTTTTTGTCCTCATGCGCCACCAAGGTTCTATATACGTGATCGATAGGTTAGCAAACAAAGTGCTAGCTCATTCGGCGACTGGAGGGGACCAAACGGTGAGCGAGAGCCTCGTCCCGTAGCAGTGTAGCTTGACATACCCACGATCGACATAGCATAACCTTGCAGAGGATTTTAAGGATCCACCAAAATACTGAACAAAAGTGTCCAGTCATTACTCATACCCAGACAGAGTATAGATGGCTTAATCATTGGACCTGGGGAAAAAAAAAAAAAAAAAAAAAAAAAACCCCAGACTCTCAATGATCCCATCTCAGGAGGTGCCAAAAAGACCTTTTCTCAGGATTCCCTATTCTGACCAAGTCAAGCTTGGAGACTTGCAGGGCGGAAGCAAACCATTCTATAACTGAGGGAGGTGAACAGTCCTTCCACTTCTTGCATATCTCCCTTCTAGCAAGTAATATTGCATAAAAGACTAGCTTTTTCGCCGTATTGGAAACCCCCTCTAGAATTCCAAAGATCACTAACTGAGAATCCAATACTATGTTGAAATCGACAGACGTTGACAGAATCTTACAAATAGCATCCCAGAACTGCAACAAAGATGGACACTCGTAAAACATGTGGATGTCCGAGGCAGCCAGAAGGCCACATCTAGCACACTTCACCGTGTTCCCTTGAGTAAATTTGGACAGGCGAAGGGGAGAGTAGTATGCTCTGTGGATAGTATAAAGGTGGTTCCTGCGCAACCATGCCGGCTTCACGACATCCCACAACATTCTACATGATTTCACCCATACCTCTTGCAGACTGGTATTGCTTATATCTGACCCCCAAAGCTCCTCGGGTAGCTGAAATTCCCCGTCTAACTCCTCCAAAATCAAATTGTACCATAAAGAGATCTCTTTCCTGGCCGGGGGTTTGTCGATCAACATATTTATGAAAGTACTATAACCGCCTAATGGGGGCTTGCTTCTCTGAGAGGGCTGTGTTATATAAGATCTATACCAACTGGCCATTTGTAAATATTTTAGCCTAGATAGGCCAGAACCAATCTTCTCACTCAAGCAGTCCCAAGAAAGCAATTCACCCTCAACAAATAGGTCTCCCCAACACTCCAACCCTGCCTCTCTAATGGGTAGTGCAAGCTGATCACACAACCAGGCCGGGGGATCGGGGAGACCCCATAAGGGAGTCCTACCGCTATAATACCCTATTTTGGTGGCTTTTAAAACCTGGGCCCAAGTCCTTGCCATCCCCAGTAGGATCTTCAGCTTAATCTTTTTGAAGTATTTCGGATCTCCAAATTTCAAGAGGAATCCAGACTGACTAACCCCCTCTCCGTCTAGCAGGGTCGCTTATAATATTCCTACACCGGACTCTAATGGCTTTTTTAACAGCATTCTGGCATGGGAAAGCTGGAACGCCCATGCATACAACTGGATGTCCGGAGCAGCAAAGCCCCCCTTTTCCCTACGCCTCCTTATCTTTTTCCACGAGATCCTTGGAAGGTGTTTATTCCAAATAAATGTATTGATCTCGGCCTGGAATGTTTTAATAGGGATTGGATCAAAGTAGAGGGGAATAGTACTAAATAGAAAGGAAAGCTTTGGCAGAACCGTCATCTTGACCAGATTAGACCGCCCGAGTAACGACAGAGGGAGACAGGACCAGGACTGAAGTAACTTACGACAATCCTTGACTATCTTTAAAAAATTGGTCTTAACAATCTGGTCTAAATCCTCATCAATGTCAAGGCCCAGGTATCTTAACTTCTTTCCTGACTGAATACCGGCAATGCTCGGGTACTGATCCATACTCCAAGTCATCATCTCAGTTTTTGTGGTATTGATCTCATACCCAGATACTTCTCCGAAAGCAGAGGCTAGCTTGAATATTTCTGGAAGAGCCATATGGGGATCGGAGGTATAGATAATGATGTCATCCGCATAGAGGGCCACTTTTCTCTCCCAGCCCCTACATGCAAACTCCTTGATGTTAACATTATCCCTCAGAGTTTGTGCAAACGGTTCGACATACAGGTCAAATAGGAGCGGAGAGAGAGGGCAACCCTGCCTTGTGCCTCTCGAGATGTTAAAGGGATCGGACAAACCTCCGTTCACCAATACACGAGCACTTGGGTTCCGATATAAAAGGGCAATTGTCCGTCGAAACACTGGTCCCACTTCAAACTTCGCCAGGGCCTCCGGCAGATACGACCAATTCACTCTGTCGAAGGCCTTGGCAGCGTCCAGGGTAAGGACCGCCAAGGGGGACGGCTCCAGAACTGCAAGATCTATTGCCCCAATTAGGTCATATGTCAGTTCATGTAACTGGCGCCCCTTGACAAACCCTTTCTGATCGGGATGTAGTATTTTGGGTGCAACAAGAGCTAGTCTATTTGCCAAAATTGAAGCAAATAGTTTATAATCTGCATTCAAAATGGAAATAGGCCTATATGAGCTACATGCCGTTGGTGGTTTCCCTGGTTTTAAAATTACATTGATAGACGCACTGTCCCAGGATTTAGGGGGGGACCCGCCAGCCAATAGGATGTTATTAAACAGTAGAACCAGGAAAGAGGCAAGTTCCTGCTCAAGCAGCTTATATAATTCGGCCGGGAGGCCATCTGTACCAGACGCCTTCCCCTTTTTGGCATCATGTAAGGCCTTGATGACTTCCTCCTCCACTTTCACCTTCTAATGTTTCGCTCTGCTCAGCAGAAAGTGCTGGAAGGGCAATATTGCTAAGCCAGTCATTGATGGTATTTAAACTAATATTCTTGTCTTCACAGTAGATATTTTGAAAAAAGTCTCTAAAGGCAGCTCTAATGTCATCATCGCGGGAGAGCGGGGAACCATTGACTCTAATCACCTCGATGTTATTTCGTACTTGGTCAGTTTTGGTTTTCCAGGCCAATAGTTTCCCCGCTCCTTCTCCATATTGAAAGTGTGCAAGCTTGCTGGCCTCCCACCTTTCTTGAACCCGCTGATTTAAAATCGAGGCTAAGTGGCCCTTTGAAGAGAGTAAACTCTCAGACAGAGAAGAGCGGACCGCCGCTGTATAATTATCCTCTTCATCTAATTGGGTCTGAATCTTAACAATATTTGCTTCGGCTGACATAACGGCCTCCCTATATTCCTTCCTCCTGAAAGCTGCTTTATTTGTGATAAGCCCTCTCAGAAATGCTTTCAGAGAGTCCCATACTATTCCAATGTCTGCCGAGTCAATATTTGCCCTTAAAAAGAGGCTCACCTCAGACTTAAGATAGAGAACGTCTTCTGAGTGGGAGAGTAAGGAGCGATCGAAGGACCAACTCCTCGCCGGGGCCCTCAATAGCGATATAAGATCCAAAGCTATAGCCGAATGGTCTGACAGGTGGATCGGAAGGTATTTAATATCTTTAACAAGATCTACTAAAGAATGACTAATTAATATGAAATCAATTCTAGATTGATGGTTGTATTTGTGATTTCTGTAGGAGACACCCTGTTTTTCCCCTACCCTTAACCTCCAAATATCTACATATCCAAACTGCTTCATAGCGTTTAACAAAACAGACCTTGATTTAGATGAAATTAGCGATCGACTATTGCAAGATTTATCCAGGGAGGGGTTCAGGACAATATTAAAATCACCCGCAAAAACCACAGGTTCTGGAAAAGACAAGAGGTGAGATAAAATTATCTCCAATGAAGACGGGTCGTCTTGATTGGGACCGTAATACCCCACCAAAGTTATCTGGGTACCCAAGATGGAAAGTGCTGCGATTACCCACCTGCCTGCAGGATCGACTTTGAAATCCAATACCCTAGCTCTGAGATATTTTTTAAAAATGATCGATACTCCTCTACAAGTCAAGGATTGCGATGTAGAAATTGCAAAGTCGATCCACTTATTACTTTTGACTACTGCGTCCATTTCATCCTGAGTCAAGTGCGTCTCCTGCAACAAAATGACCTGTGCCTCTGAGTCTCTAAGATATTGCAGTATTTTCCTAGCCCTGGGTTTAGTTCGCAGACCATTCACATTCCACGATAATATCTTTAAATTAGCCGAAGCCATGATGTTAAATAGCTGACCCTAAGAATACAAAGCCTCACGTAGGTGCCCACTTTTATCTGAGCTAACTTTATGGCAGACAACCACATATCCAAAGCAAGAAATAATAGAACGCTAAGATGGCGCAAGAGGAAATTTTTAATCGTTTTACCCCGTGACCCTCCCAACCCCCAACCCCACACCCCCTCCACCCCCCCTGGAGAACCCGTGGTGTATCTAACCGGATCAAATCCAGCAGATGGCACCCCCAACACAAGCTCCCATGTTTCACACCCACCCCCGAACTGTGTTACAGTAAAAAAAAAAACAAATTTGGAGTAACCGTTTATGTAAGCGGAAGGTGGTTAGGAAAGTAGTTGGGAGAATACACAAAGAAATTTCTTCTCCACCCTTTTTTTTTTTTTCCCTCTCTTGTTATTTGTTGATTGTTATTTATTATTTTTCTTTTTCTCCCTTTTTTTTTTTTTTTAGTTATTGCTGTATATTTTTTTTTTTTTTTTTTTACTTTCCCTTCCTTCCTTCTTTCCTTCCTTCCTTTATCATTCAACTCCCCTTCTCGAATAACGACATTCAAATGAGTGAACCTTAGCCTTCAAAAATCAAATCCTTCCTCAATACTAACTTAACCCGTTGTCTTATTGCCGAGCTCTAAGAGGAGCTCGTCAGCTGCTTGCACTGTACTTATGTTAAACATTTTGTTGTTAAACATCACCCTCAAGACAGCAGGGAAAACCAACTGGGCGGTGGCTCCCAACTTTCTGAAAGCCTCAAGGCGCCTTCCAAACTCCCACTGTTTTTCTAACGTAGCCCTGGATAAATCTGACCTAATAAGGAAAGTAAATCCCTTTCCAGGCAGTGATTTTTGCTTCAGGGCTAAATTAAGAATCTGCTCTTTAAAGGCATAGGTATGGAAGTTGACGAGGATTTTGCGAGGCTTAGCTCTTTGCAGGTTACGCCTAAATGGGTCCCTATGGACCCTTTGAATGTCAACGGCGAGTTCTTCTGCTGTCTGATCTAGAGCGAGCGACTCCTTCAATAGCTGCACCACATAGGTTTTAACATCCGAGCCCTCAGAGCCCTCTGGTACATTGAGTATACGAATATTAGATCTTCTGGCATTGTTCTCTAAAACTTCCATCCTGTCTAATAGGGTCTGGTCGACCTTCCGCAGCTTGACAATTTCCTCCTCAGCCTTATCAAGGTGCGTGGACAACACAGTGACTGTGTCTTCTAACTCTCCAGTCCTGGAAGTTAAACCATCGATCTTTTTGTCTAGGGACTCACAATAGGTGCGAATATCCATCTGGTTAGCGGAGGATTCTTCGAAGCCCTTTTTGATATCTTGGGAGAGGGAAGAAAACATTGCTAGTAAGGAGGCAGCGGAAACTGGACCCTCAATCTCATGATGACAAGCGGAGGCTTGTTGTTGTGCAAAATGTGGAGGAACAGCCAACCCTGCTCCAATTATGTCAACAGACTCCAGTTCTGCACTGCCCCCCTGGCCTTCATATGCTAACGGTACAGTCAAGCCTCCAGGCAAGGGATCGCCCCTAGATATAACTAACTCCCCCATAGGTGAGAGGTTCACAGAAGCAGGCAGTGCCACTGAGTCGCCTCCTGTGGGGGGACAAGGGGCAGAACAGTGGACAGGAGAGGGAGGGAAGGTGGGGGCAGAAGTACAATCCAAAGCTGAGAGATGCGGATCTATGACATCCGGAATAATAGGAACGATGGAAACAGGCATTCTCCCCTCCCCTGAGTCCGTAATCGACAGAGAGGCAGACATATCTTGAGCGTCTTGTAAACAAAGTACCTGGGGTATTGCTTGAAAGTAAGAACGCAGGGACGGTGTTATTTTATTACCCAACTCTGTGCTCAAATCCCTTTTAATTCTCACCTTACGTCTGGCTCCGTCTGTGCTAATGCCCTTTGCTTTCACTTCTGTAGACAAGTAAGAAGAAGCTTTCTTACCTTTAAGAAGGCCTCCCACCAGCCTGACCTGGGTTACCTCGGGTGGAGTATGGCAAGTGGACTCCTTCTCCGAACCTCTGCCTTTTCTACGACCCCCTCTGCCTTTGTTTTTGGGGTTGAGGGGCCTTAAATGCGGCTACAAACCCTCCTCCTCAGACTTCCCTGAAGGCTCCTCCAAGCCGATTTCCGCTTGCCTTGTGCCCATAGGACACTGATCTGCCTCTTGACCTTCCACTGCCTTCCGTAGATCAAGCCCAAATTTAACTGCTTGGGGGTTGACTAGCACATTGCATATAGTAAGCGCTCAACAGCGTGCTTTCCTCCCGCGTCGCAGCTCCAGGGCGGCAATAGACCAAAGCCAGAGACCGGCCGATACTCCGTGATGTAATCCTTCGTCCTGCAGACTTGTTTCAGGGCCAATAGGGCGTATAACTTCCCAGCCGCCTCCACCTCCACTGCTGAAACCGCCTGATTTGCTGCCCAACGCTCCCGTCATTGAGGACGGACAAACTAGCAAAACAGCCGCGTATGTCTGAGAGAAAAAAAAAAAAAAAAAAATCGCCGCTTTCCCTTTCCCTTCGGTTTTGTTCGTTTCGTTTCTTTCCTCAAAACTCCAAAAACCTGGGCTAAAGGGATCCTTTTCGAGAAGCAGGGAGAGTTTCAGGTCGCTAAGTTACTCATTCCCTTGGATTGCAGGGGTCAGGTGCCGAACAACGGGAGCTTGGTCACGGAGCTCCGCAGCGAGTCAGCCGACTGCCGGCATGTTCTCCCGATCGGAAGGGGTAACTCTTATGGTGTTGTCTACGTGGACCAACATGACAATGAATAGCAGCACCAATAGGAAAGCCTATAACACCAACAAGAATGCTTTCAGCTCCAACCATTTTATATATAGGGAACACTTTGAAACAGTCTTCCCCTTGGTGGAGTTTTATGCTGTAGATCCCAACAAAGGTAACTTTGAAACATACAGAGCTGCTGCAATTCCGGCAAATTATGAACCATAGTCCCTATCATAACTTGGTGGTCAACTACTCCATGTAAGACAGAATGTTAGATTGGGTCCCTTGAACAACAAAGGGATTTCCTGGCCTGTACTGGCTGGGTGTACACCATACCCTCACATTGTACGTTTGGAAGCTGCAGTAGTAAGACACTTACTAAACCAGATAGAGGCCATTTATAGCCGAATTCAACAGTATGTTTTACCATCGACTGCTATGAAAGCATTTGTTCCTAGACCTGCACAACAAGTGCATTCCATGGTGCAGGCAACAGCAGACTATAATGGGCAAAGCGCCCACAAAGCGAGATGAGATTCCATTTTGTGTCGCTCGCACAATTAACGAGTTAGAGGTGTTTTATCTTCATACAGCACTCCAGGTTAGATAAAGAATGTTCACCATGTGTGTTTCACTTGGTATGGCACCAACTGTAGAGGGCTCATTACTTGGAGAACAATATTTGTAAGTGTTAACATTACTACGCATGGCACACCCTCATTAGCTGTGTTACCAAAGTTGTTAAAACAAATACAAAATGAGCATGGAGCTTTACCTTCTCTTCATTTAGGAAAGGTGTGGGCAAGTTTGAGAGTATCCTAAATATTTCATTTAAGAAGTAGCCACAGTTCTGGCAGTGTGCCATCAGTTGGCAGCAGCTCCCATTCAAAATGTGAACTGGAACTTCCTAAGATTATTTGCTACTTCAGCTAGTTCAGACACCTCTGTGAGCTGTGATATCCAAGGTTCTTGAGTAGCAAAATTGCAACTCAAAGCAAAAAAAGAGGATGAAGGCTACAGTAAGGAGAAAGCCGCACCAGAAAATAAGAAAGCAAAAGGGAAAAGAAAGCGAAACAGTTTTTTACAGAACTCTGGGGGCGGGAAAAGGTCAGAAAGTAGATGGACAGAGTATTGCAGGATGATTACATCAAATAGAAAAGCGAGCCAGGGCATGATGTTATAATTAGTATAACAAAGGAAGAGAAAGGTTCGGACTCAAAGACTCATTTGCAGAAAACAAGCAGTCGGTTTAGTGAGAAGGAATGCCCCAAAAACAGATACTTCTGCGGAATGGTATTTGGGCAGTAGCACTTCTGGAGAGGACAGCAGAAGTGATAACAGTTGCCCAGACACTCAAGGAACATCTGTTGGTGAATCCCAACTCAAGAATATATGATTGTACTACTGAATATCATGGTAGCTACAAATATCACGTTAGAAGAATATTGTGGACAAAATATCGAAAGGTAGGTGCATACAGAGGAATTATAGATTTACTATTCCTAACCACATTTACGTACCTTGAAGCTATATGTAGATATCTTCAATGAACGTATAAGTGGATTTAGGTATAGAAAATCGATATTTAATTTTAGGATTCAATATTTTGACCTTGACTTTTGCTTCCCTCAGTATTCTGGCTTTGTTATTCAGGGAGCACACTGAATATATATATATATATATATATTTATATTCACTGAAAAAACCATGGGTTTCACACACGTTATAGTTAGGAATTAGCATTTAAAAAACCTTAGAAATTCAGTGAAAAAACCATAGGTTTCACACACGTTATAGTTAGGAATTAGCATTTAAAAAACCTTAGAAATTCAGTGAAAAAACCATAGGTTTCACACATGTTATAGTTAGCTGGACATTTTACTCGTAAAAAACCAATGAAATTCCCCCATTATAGTTAGTTCAGCTAACTATAACTCGCGCGCCCGCAATGCACTGCTGATGACGTCACATATTACATCACTCATGACATGGTCAGTGACATCACTCATGACATCACTGATGACATCTCAAATGACATCACTGATGACATCATCCAGTGAATGTGGGTTTTTCTGAAAATTAAATATGTTTTATATATGTATATCTCAAGGTCGATGGAAGAATAAATGGGTATATAAGTGTCTAAATGGATGATTTGTTTTTGAAAAATTGATTGTGTAACTGACTGATTAAGTGTATCATAGTGAATACATGGCTTAGTGAGTAATGTTTTAATATGTAAATATCTGTATCAGTCTCTCACTTTGTGTATAAGTGGCTGCATGGGTTGGTGAGTAGCTACATGAGTGTCTATATAGGTTATTAGTTGGTTTTTTGAGTATCAGTCTGAGTGTCTGCATGGTTCGGTGGGGGGTATTACGTAGTGCATAGGTGCATGAATGAGTGACTCACTGTTTGTATGTGTTGAACAGAGCATGTGTGCAGGACTGCATGGGTGGATGAGTGTGTGTATGGGTGTGTTAGTGAGTGAATGACTGTCTCAATAGTGTCTTTATGAGTAACTACATATGTTTAAAACTAGTATATGTGACTATTGGTGTATATATGTGAGTATATGTGAGAGTGAGAGATTGAAAGAGTTCCTGTATGAATAAGTATGTGTTTCTATAAGTGATTGTTTAAAAGACTAAGTATGTGTAAGTTTCCGTAGAAGTAAGTGTGGTGGTGTGTGTATAACTGTATATGCAAGTAAATGTATGTTTGATTCTTTATTAGCATGAGTGACTATGTGTGTGAGTTGCTCTATGGATGAGTGGCATTGTGTAACAGGATGTATAGGTGTATGAGTACATATGATAAGTGAGTACATGTATGAGTGACTGTATTGGACTGTTGGTGAATGAGTGGATGTGTATGTGGATCTTAGAATTACTGAAGAGGTTGTTGTAACTGTTATTGGTATGTCCATTGTTTTGTAAATTTTAGTCTCTATTTTTGAATGTGTGTGTCAAAGGTTATATTAGGGGAAGAGGAGGTCTGCCACTCTATCACAAGGATGATGTCATCAGTGATGTCATCAGTGATGTCATTTGAGATGTCATCAGTGATGTCATGAGTGATGTCACTGACCATGTCATGAGTGATGTAATATGTGACGTCATCAGCAGTGCATTGCGGGCGCGCGAGTTATAGTTAGCTGAACTAACTATAATGGGGGAATTTCATTGGTTTTTTACGAGTAAAATGTCCAGCTAACTATAACATGTGTGAAACCTATGGTTTTTTCACTGAATTTCTAAGGTTTTTTAAATGCTAATTCCTAACTATAACGTGTGTGAAACCTATAGTTTTTTCACTGAATTTCTAAGGTTTTTTAAATGCTAATTCCTAACTATAACGTGTGTGAAACCCATGGTTTTTTCAGTGAATTTGCAAGGTTTTTTAAATGCTAATTTGTTTTTTTTCTTCTATTTTTTCTAACATATTTTTATTTTAATTTTCTTACCTTTTATAAAGACTATGATTTAATTTTTTAAATTCTTTAATATGTTTTTTTTTTATATATTTTTTAAAATAAACATGTAAAAATTATTTGCAGTACTTTTTTTCTATTTTTTTTAAAAAATTTTTAGTACGCGTACCGTAAGCTCACGGTAAGCGTACGGTTTACGCAACGTCCGTAATTTTCCTACGCTGCTTGCGTATAGTTACGCAATTTGCGTAGCCGCGCGTACTCCGCGTGGGACGCGTACGCGTGTACGCTACACGCGCACGTTACGCGGAAGTGTCGGGTAGTGACTGTTATGCGCATGCGCGCAAGCGCGTGTCTTTTTTACGCGCATGCGCACTTTTGCCGTAAGCGTACCGTAAGCGTACGGTAGGTCATGTGATCATGAAACACAACTTTTGATTGGTTGAAACTACTTTCAGTTCTAGAACTCTCCTACACCACACCCATTCCCCTCATTTCTGCTTGTGATCCCTTGGGAGAAGGAGCTGGTTTGTCTTTGGGATACGATGGCAGAACAGCAGAGCTCTTCTGAGAGTGAGGCTTGCACTAGCAGCACTGTCTTGCGGCAGAGATCGAGGAAACAAAAGCCCTCTTATGTATGGGATTATTTTACTTTTCCTGAAGGCCAGCAAAAGGTAAATGCACCCTTAGTGACTTGTAAGCTGTGTAAGCGTGTACTTTCTAGAGGTAATCCTAACAGGAAGTATTCCTTTGGGAATCACACCATGAAGAGACACCTCCAGGATGTACACAGAAGGACACATGGTCATCTTTTTGGAGGTAACTCTTCAGAAAGACAAGCCAGTACATCCACAGCAGCTCAGCCTGGACCATCATCTGCAGGGCTGACTCCTTCTTCTGCAGGTCAGGTGAGCCCTTCATCTGTGGGGGGAGAATCTCCTTTTGCTGGCCCTCTGGAAATCAACCCTCGATTTCGGAAGGTTGATATTCGATGCACATTTTGTCAAGATCTAATTTGCTATAGGGAGACCAGTGTTTCCCTAGTGAACAACAAAATAGATCAGCACATTTGTCGCTTTGAATAATTTTCCCATGCTTCCTTTCCTCTGTCCCTGCATGAACACAACGGTTCTTTTAAGAGCCAACCTTATCTTTCATCTTTTTTTTACATATGTTTTTAAAAACTTTTTTTTTTTTTTTTTCCTGTACGCGTACGGTGCGCGTACTTTTTTTTTATTTTTTAAAAAAAACACTAAAAATCAATTATCACATTACAAGGTCCTTGAGAGACTACAATTATTATTATTGACTTACCATACTCACTCAAAAAAATATTTATTCATTTGTTTTTAAAAAAAAAAGTTTTAAAAATGGTTCTAGTTTTCGAAATTTTTCTATATCTATCTGGAAAAAAAGAAAAAAGTATTAATATTTTTAAAACATTTTATAATACAGTACACATATTTACATTTTTTTCCCAAAAATATTTTTGCCTTATTTTTGCTGTTTTCAGAATATATTGCATTTCACTATAAATTGTGAAAGCAATTGCATTCATCATTTTACAGCGGGCAAAAAAAAATAACAATCACAAAGATTGTATTAAAAAAGCCCTGATTCTTTTTTTACTTAAACTTAACATTATAGAAATGCATAATATTCTAAAAAAATATCATCTAATACCAATACTTATTTCTTTAAAATACCACACTCCAGCAAGGGCAACCAGCCTTAGTGATGCTGAATGTATTTGCATTACAGACTGAAACCTGAAAACCCCACTCGCTTGTAAATACTGTGCATGATTATACATGGCAAGCACATGGGTGTGTGCTAAGAGTCTGCTTCTTCCCCAAAAAATTCGCTCCCCCTTTCCATCTAATGCAACTGTGAAATCACCAGAGCAATACGCAATAAATCTCTGCCTATAATTCCTCTCTGCACACAGAGTCATGTTTTCACATTAGTCCCAAAACGAAATTTCTTTGCCAATTTGAAAGCACACTTACTGCTCTTTTTTTTTCGGGGCAAGTGAAAATCACTTTTACAGACTGACACATTATGAAACCACTTTTTTTGATTTATTTAAATGCACATGTCCAAACTGTTTTTTCAGACCACCACCATGTGTATTCTCGGTGACTGCCTACACTCCAGCAAGGGCAACCAGCCTTAGTGATGCTGAATGTATTTGCATTACAGACTGAAACCTGAAAACCCCACTCGCTTGTAAATACTGTGCATGATTATACATGGCAAGCACATGGGTGTGTGCTAAGAGTCTGCCTCTTCCCCCAAAAATTCGCTCCCCCTTTCCATCTAATGCAACTGTGAAATCACCAGAGCAATACGCAATAAATCTCTGCCTTTAATTCCTCTCTGCACACAGAGTCATGTTTTCACATTAGTCCCAAAACGAAATTTCTTTGCCAATTTGAAAGCACACTTACTGCTCTTTTTTTTTTCGGGGCAAGTGAAAATCACTTTTACAGACTGACACATTATGAAACCACTTTTTTTGATTTATTTAAATGCACATGTCCAAACTGTTTTTTCAGACCACCACCATGTGTATTCTCGGTGACTGCCTACACTCCAGCAAGGGCAACCAGCCTTAGTGATGCTGAATGTATTTGCATTACAGACTGAAACCTGAAAACCCCACTCGCTTGTAAATACTGTGCATGATTATACATGGCAAGCACATGGGTGTGTGATAAGAGTCTGCCTCTTCCCCCAAAAATTCGTTCCCCCTTTCCATCTAATGCAACTGTGAAATCACCAGAGCAATACGCAATAAATCTCTGCCTATAATTCCTCTCTGCACACAGAGTCATGTTTTCACATTAGTCCCAAAACGAAATTTCTTTGCCAATTTGAAAGCACACTTACTGCTCTTTTTTTTTTCGGGGCAAGTGAAAATCACTTTTACAGACTGACACATTATGAAACCACTTTTTTTGATTTATTTAAATGCACATGTCCAAACTGTTTTTTCAGACCACCACCATGTGTATTCTCGGTGACTGCCTACACTCCAGCAAGGGCAACCAGCCTTAGTGATGCTGAATGTATTTGCATTACAGACTGAAACCTGAAAACCCCACTCGCTTGTAAATACTGTGCATGATTATACATGGCAAGCACATGGGTGTGTGCTAAGAGTCTGCTTCTGCACCAAAAAATGGCTCCCCCTTTCCATCTAATGCAACTGTGAAATCACCAGAGCAATACGCAATAAATCTCTGCCTATAAATCCTCTCTGCACACAGAGTCATGTTTTCACATTAGTCACAAAACGAAATTTCTTTGCCAATTTGAAAGCACACTTACTGCTCTTTTTTTTTTCGGGGCAAGTGAAAATCACTTTTACAGACTGACACATTATGAAACCACTTTTTTTGATTTATTTAAATGCACATGTCCAAACTGTTTTTTCAGACCACCACCATGTGTATTCTCGGTGACTGCCTACACTCCAGCAAGGGCAACCAGCCTTAGTGATGCTGAATGTATTTGCATTACAGACTGAAACCTGAAAACCCCACTCGCTTGTAAATACTGTGCATGATTATACATGGCAAGCACATGGGTGTGTGCTAAGAGTCTGCTTCTTCCCCCCAAAATTCGCTCCCCCTTTCCATCTAATGCAACTGTGAAATCACCAGAGCAATACGCAATAAATCTCTGCCTATAATTCCTCTCTGCACACAGAGTCATGTTTTCACATTAGTCCCAAAACGAAATTTCTTTGCCAATTTGAAAGCACACTTACTGCTCTTTTTTTTTCGGGGCAAGTGAAAATCACTTTTACAGACTGACACATTATGAAACCACTTTTTTTGATTTTTTTAAATGCACATGTCCAAACTGTTTTTTCAGACCACCACCATGTGTATTCTCGGTGACTGCCTACACTCCAGCAAGGGCAACCAGCCTTAGTGATGCTGAATGTATTTGCATTACTGAGTCCAACCTCAAACCCTTAAACTATTCTTTTTTTTTCCAGTACACCTTAATTTATTGTGAAAACATACTCCATATTATTTTACATGTTCCTCACATTTAAATTTCTCCCAAAACAGAAAATGATAAACGCAACTACAACAAAAACAATTTCCATTTCTATTATTCATTTCTTAAGTTACCACATACATCCCCTCTCAAACTGTAAACTCACCTTTAAAATTAGTTAGTTGTGAAAGAAATGTGACACTCAAACAGCAGATTATCAGAGCCAGGATCTCTGTTGTGTTCACCTCTCTCCTCTCAGCAGAACCAGATAATGGCAAACTTTCCCTCTATTTTTCCACACATATACATGTAAGTTTCAAATCTCAGTGCTTCCCCCTTTTTTTCAAATGTAATCACACATTTCTATTGGTTGAAAACCAACCCTTTTCCAAAAGTACCCTTCCCCCAACTTGACTTCTAGCTAGTACCCTTCCCCCAACTTGACTTCTGCCTGCTACCATAGCAACAGCTCATGGAACACTGCTGTGTTGAGTTAGGTCAGAAGTTCGCCAAACAATGTTTCAATTCCACAAAGCAAGAGTGCTTGACTTTTCAAACCTAACAGCAAATCCATAGTACTGTTCTTTGGTTACACATTTTTTTGTACCAATACAAAACATGCTTCTATTAATTTACACATACAGCCTAGTTTTTATTCTAGAATGGTATGAAACAGCCAATCAGTTCTTTTTGTTTTGAAAAAAATATGTATGCCTCCATTTCCAAACTGTCTTTCTTTTCATATTGCCATTCTACTGAAAGACACCTCCTGAGTGCATCCAGATCTCCTTTGAAGATGTTCACAGTGTGGATTGTAGGGCACAGCTATGTCTTCTGGAGTGAAAAGTTTGCAGAGAAAACAGATATGGTGAGAGACCTTGCTTTGCCAAATGTAGACATTAAATGGATTGGTCAGAGAGGGTTAAAGTGGCACCAATTGATGCCATTGGTGAAATCCTTCATGCAAATCCAACACCCTGACCTCATAATAGTGCACTGTGGTGGCAATGACCTAGGCACTTTGACTGGGGTAGGTCTGGAAATGCTTATGAAGGACACCTTTGCACAACTGTTTTCACTTTTCCCTAAAACTGCCTTTGTGTTTTCCAACATATGCCAAAGGCAAAAATGGAACTGGTCCAATCATTTCTGTCCACAGATTGACAAAGCAAGAAAGCACGTCAACAAATCTGTTTCTGCTTTCCTCCGTGACTATGGTATGGGTGCCATTTACCACAACAACTTGCGTTATGACATGCAAGACATTTATAGAGGAGATGGTGTGCACTTCAATGATGAAGGGAACAGAGTCTTCCTTTTGAACCTTAGACTCTGCATCGGTACTTACTTGTAGGTACCACTAAAAAAATGACTTCATAAACACAACAGCTCTTTTTAGAGCTCCCTAATATCTAAACTCTTAAATCTGCTTTTCATTTATTTATTTTTATTTTTTTTACCGTACGCTTACCGTAAGCTTACCGTACGCGTACCCCGTGATTTTTGAAAAAATCAATAAATGTTTTTTTTGTACTTTTCTGTCCTTCTTTGACCCCCTTACAAATGTTAGGGGGTCTGTAACTCTCCTCATTGCCCCCTTTTCTTGTTTTCACTCTTTTTTTTCAGAGTGAAATACACAAAATGGCGGCCGCCGCTTGCTGGTTTTGGCCGATTCGAATGTTTACTAAGATCTAAGAGCCAATCAGAATCGCGCTCGCGCACGCCACCGTACGCTTACGGTAAGCGGGCTCAGATATATATATTGATTTAAAGGCTATTTTCTCAGAATCTACTGAACAGATTTACACCAAACCTACAAAAGGCACTTCCTTGACCTAGGGACTACCTCTCTGCCAAATTTCGAGTAATTCTGTTCAGCCGTTCGGGCTGTAGCTCGTTCTAAAGGTCCTATGGAAAAATGCATGGGAAAAACGCGTTTTGGGACCCCCCTTTTATCTCAGCCCCCGCTTGACGGATCCCCCCGAGACTTTCAGGGTAGGAGCGGAGCGTAGCGCCCCACCTATTTTGAGAAATTCGCGAGGATTCATCGACCGGCGCCAAAGTTATTCAAAATAGAATGTTGCGGATTTCCTATGGAAAAGGGGTCCTAACTATAACTACCTACTGGCGACCGCCAGTAGGTAATATATATATATATATATATATATATATATATATATATATTACCTGTATGTTCTCTTCTAAATATTCATTCTTTGTCACTCCATATCAATGGTTCACTTATAGATGTTTTTAACCTGTTTCATAATGTGTCCTAAATTTTGATATAATGAGAGGGTTTGTTTAACCCTGTCTGACTTTTAATAAGTATATTTATTTATTTATTTATTAGTCATATTAATAATTGCCTGAACATAAGTTTGGTATTTAGACCAAAAATTTGCGATATTTTGCAAATATCAAATTTAGAATTTGCATTTGAGGAATTTAAAGCACTATATGTAGCACTATGGTAAGATTTCTTCAGTTTCCATGATGAAGAAACGGAAGTGTTTGTTTGTCTTTCCTGAGCACTGTCACTTTAAATAGTGTGAAATGAGCCATGTGATGTATCATGTGACCAAGGCCCCTAGAGGGCTGAAACGCGTAATGGTGGCGGTGCAGGGCACGGAATAAACTTCAAAAGCACTTAACTTGGGTTCGCTTCGTCCTTGCCAACATTCGGGATTGCAGGACGAGTACTGAATATATTTTACCGAGTGGCTTCCTCGGTATTAGCAAAACCCCTCCTTCAAGCTTTGGGTCGTGCGGCAAGAAGCTATCATTCCGGCTTTCTAGTCGGGATTGACACAGTCTTCGGGAAGGAGAAACCGCGGTACCCCCGGGCTGCGGAACAAGCACCTACAGCGACGAGGGAAGGAGCTGGTATCGGACGAGATCAGCCCCGGAAGCAGAGCGGAGGTAGGAGCTCACGCAGTTTACGGTGAAGGAGTGTGCAGTGATTAAGGCGAGTGACATTCAACCAAGCACCTGTAATCACCATTTACATTGGCCCGAATTATTTGCACCATGTCCGCAGATATGTTGCGTAGCAGAGAGGCTGCAGCATGTGATATGTTTGATAACTCACCAAGCGGACAACTGGCACCCAGTCTAAAGGTGCACTGCACATTGGATGTTAACTCAGATATATGAGAACTTTTTAAAAAAAGGGAAAAACTTATGAAATCGGAACAAGCTAAATGGTGGGAGCACAAGTCTCTCAGTAGATATCTTGAAGTTGGACGCATACCTAGGGGGCTTCGCATTATGCTTGCCCCCAGCTATGATAACCCTGACCCTAAGATGCTCTCAGAGTGGGCTGAGTGTAATTTAGAATCCTCACGTAGGTTGGTTATTCTCCTTGTGAAATATGCTGAGAGTGATCGTGAAGCAATTCAGAGGGAGATTGATGCACTTAACATTGAAATCAACAAAGTTGAGGTAACAGCCCTTATTACTAAATACAGAGAGGACATGATGGGCCGCCTTGCACGAGAGGAGGAAATAATAAAGAAAAGGAAGTCATACAAGTTCCAACGGGACAAACTTGATTATGAACATGGTCAAGTGTTCACCTTTTCTAAGAAATATGACAGTGTAAAAGCTAATAGCAAAAAGCTGACTTTACCAGTGATCGTTCCTAGTGGTGCTTCAAAAGAACCGATGCCTTCCACTTCAATCTATGATTTAAGTTCGGCTATTGATAGCGAATCCGATAACGAACTTACAAGGGTTCAGAGGTCGGGGTTTCAGAAGTTTTCCTTGGCGCAGGAAGTGGACTGCCTGCGCCAGGACAGAAGACAAACTCTGCGTCCACGTGTCCAAGATGTCAAAGACAACTCAGAGGCAACAACAAAAGAAGGGAAAGACGACAGAAATGCAAACAACGCAGGCAAAAAGTATTACAACAGAAAATCAAAGAAACAGTGGGTCCGCAAATAGGGAATTCAACCCAGAATTGTAAAGACCAGACCATTATCAATCTCTCTGATATCTCTTTAACCAAAAATGAGACATCCACACTGTCCTTAGGCCTGTCATTCAGTCCCAGAAGTGACTTTAATTACGCAGAATGCCGCATCGATGTGTATAAATTTGTACGCAAATTAAAACTACGCAAGTTTCATCTAATGCAAAGTCCCGCCAGAAACAAGCAGGTTGAAGTCACTGGCAAAACCTCTTCAGCACTAACGGTGGGCGATGTGGATCTGATGCGTGATATGTATGACCTGCAACAAGAGGCTGGTAATTCCTTGTCATCATTCAGCCAAGAAATAGCAAGGCAAGACGTTGGTGCTTTAACATCTTTTAAACCCAAATCGACATTTTGCCCTTTCATGCTTAGGGATAATATTGATTTATTCCATGACAAGGTTGCACAAGAACTGAAAACTCTATACAAAAGACAAGGGGCCATCAAAAGAAGGTATACTGCCCAGGATAATTTGTATTACCATCTGATGAAAAAACTACAGGATAATAAGGATATCATTATCAGACAATCCGATAAGGGTGGCAACATTGTTCTCTGGCCACGCAGCATGTACATGGCAGAAGCCTTGGATCAATTGAATATGACTGAGTGTTACAGAAGGAGCGATATGGTACTGGTTAAATCCTTTTGGAATAATTTCTATTCAAATTTACTGGCATGGAAAAGTAAGGGATTCCTAACATCGGACGAATTCTATTTTCTCAAAAACGACCATCCGGTCATGCCAGTACTCTACTTCATACCTAAGGTTCACAAGAATGCCCTAATGCCACCAGGGAGGCCAATCATATCAGCCCGCAATAGTATCTTAGAGAATGCGAGTAAATATGTTGATTTTTTTCTCCAAGAATTTGTGAGATCTTTACCCTCTTTCATTCTTGATACAGGGGACCTTCTACGTAAATTGGATGATGTAGTGTGGCATGATGACTATTTACTCATTTCTCTTGATGTCTCGTCACTTTATACAAGTATCCATCACAGAGACGGACTTAAGGCTGTTGGTCACTATTTGAGCAAACGCCCTATTTGTTTCTTTGAACATAACAAAATGCTAATGTCAATTATTTCTATGTGCCTAGAGAATAATTTCTTTTTATTTCAAAGACAAGTCTATCAGCAGATCAGGGGCGTGGCTATGGGGGCCTGTTTCTCCCCAAGTTACGCCTGTCTGCATATGGGACTTTGGGAGGAACAGGTCCTCAGGCCATCATTTGAAGAAATCATGCTTAACCATATAGTACGCTGGTATAGGTACATTGATGACCTTCTGATTATTTGGAAGGGCCCGGAGATTGGGGCTCTCCAATTTATTGATAACATCAATGAGAACAATTTAAACTTGAAATTCTCAGGTCAAGTTAGCCATGATAGCATCTGCTTTTTGGATGTTGAACTCTTTATCCTTAACAACCATTTACACTCGAGACTCCATAGGAAGGCAACTGCTGGTAACTCACTACTACATGCTTCTAGTCACCACCCTGCACACTTGATCCACAGTATTCCCTTTGGGGAGATGCTGCGCATCAGAAGAGTGTGTACCATTGATTCCGACTGTTTTAGGGCACAGTCTGAATGCCGGGCTAGATTCCTTAGACGGGGATACACCGCCAGAATGATAGATTCAGCCATGTCTAAGGCTAACAAGCGGGGTAGAACACAGGCATTGGCCATTAAACCGTCTATTGTTCCTACCATTGAACCAGGGACCTCACAACCACCCAGATTAATTCTAACCTATAGTAATCAACAACACACTATAAGAAAGATTATTAATAGAAACTGGGCGTTGGTTAAAAGTGACCTGGTATTGGGCGACACACTTTCTCGGTCACCTAATTTGACTTTTAGAAAGGCACGCTCAATGAGTGATTCCCTTGTCAAGAGTAGCCCAGAGTTGGTTGAGAATACAACGTGGTTATCGACTAGCAAAGGTTTTATCAAATGTGCTAGTTGTAAAGCATGTAAACATGGAGTGAATAAAACAGAATATACTACTCCATTGAACAACAGGATCACCAAAATTGATAAAAAACTCACCTGTAAAACTGAGTTTGTTATTTATGTGCTTGAGTGTCCATGTGGGTTACGCTACGTGGGCAGTACAAGACTCCAGGCCCATAAAAGAATACTACAGCACATTCGAGCTATTAATCATGGTGATCCTACTTATCCAGTAGCTCGCCACTTTGATGAAGTACATGCAAGGAGATCTAGTGAGTTGCGATATTTCTTGATAGACTCAGTTCCTCCCCTGAGAAGAGGTGGGAACCGTGATTCTCTGCTAAGGAAATTGGAAACCATATTTATATTGGAGTTAGATAGCGAAATTCCAAATGGATTGAATTCTAGTAAGGACTTTTTTACTCATCTATGATTTATTAGTTTCTCGACATTCAATCCTGCTATCCCCAAACATATGAGCTGCTAGTTTTTTAACCTATGAAAGAATTCTTATATATATATATTTTTTAAAATATCCTATTTAATCACAATTTTGCACAGTAGATTAGAGACACAATTTTTGGTGACATCAGGCAGACAACAAACTTTAGGTGCTTCAAGTATTCGCTAGTGCAATAGCCCACTGGGGCAGTTTTGGTCAGTTGTCTATTATGTTTCTAGCACTTCTAACAGGGTGACAATATGGTACAAGTATAATCTGTACAACATGAGATTGACTATATTGGGTTTTGATATTGTCACAATTTGATGATATCAAGATGTGAATTAGGTATTTTACCTGTATGTTCTCTTCTAAATATTCATTCTTTGTCACTCCATATCAATGGTTCACTTATAGATGTTTTTAACCTGTTTTATAATGTGTCCTAAATTTTGATATAATGAGAGGGTTCGTTTAACCCTGTCTGACTTTTAATAAGTATATTTATTTATTTATTTATTTATTAGTCATATTAATAATTGCCTGAACATAAGTTTGGTATTTAGACCAAAAATTTGCGATATTTTGCACATATCAAATTTAGAATTTGCATTTGAGGAATTTAAAGCACTATATGTAGCACTATGCTAAGATTTCTTCAGTTTCCATGATAAAGAAACGGAAGTGTTTATTTGTCTTTCCTGAGCACTGTCACTTTAAATAGTGTGAAATGAGCCATGTGATGTATCATGTGACCAAGGCCCCTAGAGGGCTGAAACGCGTAATGGCGGCGGTGCAGGGCACGGAATAAACTTCAAAAGCACTTAACTTGGGTTCGCTTCGTCCTTTCCAACATCCTACCCTGAAAGTCTCGGGGTGATTCATCAAGCGGGGGCTGAGAAAAAAGGGGGGTCCCAAAACGCGTTTTTCCCATGCATTTTCCCATAGGACCTTTAGTCGAAGGTACAGCCCGAACGGCTGAACAGAATTACATGAAATTTGGCAAAGAGGTAGTCCTCAGGTCAGGCATGTGCCTTTTGCATATATGGTGTCAATCTGTTCAGTAGTTCCTGAGAAAATTGCAGTTAAAAGTACATAAATATCTATATGCGCGCACCGTGTGCGCACCAAATGTCCGCGAGCGTAATTCTGATTGGTGGTTAGATGTCAGTCAACATTCCAATCGGTCGAAATCAGGAAGTGTTGGACGCCATTTTGTGTGTGACAGTGAAAAAGAAAGGTGGAGAACGTGAAAAGGGGGCAGGGTAGAGAGTTCCTGACCCCCTAGCCTTTGTCAGGGGGTCCCTGAAGGACCCCGAAGGGTGAAAAAAATATTTTATTTTTTTCAAAAAATCGCGGGGTGCGCGCACGGTGCGCTCACGGTGCGGGCACCGTGAACAATTCTTAAAAAAAAAAACATTTTAAACTGTTTATAAGGTTATAGAAGATATTAACTATGCTGTTCAACTTTATCCAAATTCAAAAAAAAAGAGCTGAGCCATTCCATATTAAAGGATACAGTCAATCTATGACTATATACATAGGTAGTTTATTGTAAAATAAATATATAAAAAATATAATAATACATACATAAATTAGCATTTAAAAAACCTTCCAAATTCACTAAAAAAACCATAGGTTTCACACACGTTATAGTTAGAAATTAGCATTTAAAAAACCTAGCAAATTCACTTAAAAAACCCATAGGTTTCACACACGTTATAGTTAGGAATTAGCATTTAAAAAACCTTGCAAATTCACTGAAAAAACCATAGGTTTCACACACGTTATAGTTAGGAATTAGCATTTAAAAAACCTTGCAAATTCACTGAAAAAACCATAGGTTTCACACACGTTATAGTTAGGAATTAGCATTTAAAAAACCTTGCAAATTCACTGAAAAAACCATAGGTTTCACACATGTTATAGTTAGCTGGACATTTCACTCGTAAAAAACCATTGAAATTCCCCCGTTATAGTTAGTTCAGCTAACTATAACTCGCGCGGCCGCAATCCACTGCTGATGATGTCACATATTGCATCACTGTATTCACTAAGATACTGTTAATAAGTCAGTTATACAATTAATTTTACAAAAAAAACCATCCATTTAGACACTTATTTACCCATTTATTCTTCCATTAACCTTTAGATATACATATATAAAAAATATTTATTTTTCAGAAAGACACATATTCACTGGATGATGTCATCAGTGGTGTAATATGTGACGTCATCAGCAGTGGATTGCAGTCGCGCGAGTTATAGTTAGCTTAACTAACTATAACGGGGGAATTTCAATGGCTTAGTACGAGTGAAATGTCCAGCTAACTATAACATGTGTGAAACATGTGTTTTTTTCAGTGAAAAAAAAAAAAAAAAATATATATATATATATATATATATATATATATATATATATCTATTCACTGAAAAAACCATAGGTTTCACACACGTTATAGTTAGGAATTATGTTAGAAGGTGGTTCTGACACTATGGGCCCCCGGATTTTTTGATTTTTGAGCACCTAATTGTTGAGCTGTGGGGGAGCCTCATAAGTTGGGACTCACCCACAGTGAACTCAGGATGTAAGAGACTGCATGGGGATTTTACTCGTGTTCCCCTGGCTTGACCAGGCCACTGCACAGCAGCTGGAGCAAGGGACACCGGGCTGGTTACATGCAGACACATGTGTGCATGCGTGTGCACACGTGTACGGGCTGCGCAGGGGAGATTCCTAGCGTGCGCAGTCCAGGAGCAGCTACAAAGTGAATGATGTGGCAGGACTTATACAGTATTGGATGGTGATATGGAATAGGCTTTATACGCTGGAAAGAAACATGCCAGGGAAAGTCAGTGTGTTTTACTGTGTTTTCACTTCATTATTTCCCTAAGGAAATGTGGGGCCCATGGCTAAATTAACTTCCACAAGGCCTACAGTTTCCAGACATGCACTAAAGTCCATTGTATTGGAGGTGAAAAGAAGTATTCTGCAGAGTCCAAAGTCATATTTGTACTGCTTTTGGGTCATCCAGAACTGTCATATTTCTGTGAGCCAGCCAGGACCAGACCCAGGCTGAGGGCTGACCTCAGCTGGATGGATTGATAACATTTCTTCCACAAGCTAGGGCCTCCTCTCCAGGAAGAGAAGATGGGAGGGGATACAGGTTCATCAATTAGCAGCTGTCACTGGGTGCCAGGCACCAGGCTGCACCAAGGAGGGAAGGCAGCGTGGGGGATGAGGCTTCAGACATGTGGCCAGAAACCCTGGACGACACCATTTTGAACAAGCTCAGAGGCTGGACAAGAAGGAAGGAGCAGGGGCAGGGACGTGATGTGTCGCTGTTTGACAGGACCAACAGAGACTTCCTGCCAGCCCCCTACTCAACTTTTAAAAAGTGCTTGCACAGGAAGAGAAGGTCTCTCTCGGGTGTGTGCTCGGCTGAGGGTGAAGGTGCTGGAGCCTGGCGCAATGGGCAGTTGGAAGGAGAGACCCCCTGACTGCCCCCAGGACCCTATGGGCTGGTAAAGAGGAGCATGAAGCGCCCCATAATGCGTCGCCAGGCATTTGGAAATCTGCCATTTTGGTGCCTGGTGGCCCCCAGAGGAGGGGGTCACCCTCACGTGTGAAAAGGGGTGTAGGGGGGCTGCAGGAGCAGGTGCTGGGGGAGCTGTTGGAGAGGCCCAGTCTCCCCCCCCAGCACGAAGAAATCTGCAATTTTTGTGCCTGGAGGCCCCCAGAGGAGGGGGTCACCCTCACGTGTGAAAGGGGGTGCAGGGGGGCTGCAGGAGCACCGCAGTCTCCCCCAGCATAAAGAAGAACATTCCACCCCTAAGTTTCACGGGGCATCTGAAAGAATAACCTCTCAAGGGCTCAGCCAGCCTTTAACACCTTCTAGGCTGGAACTTATGTTCTACAGCTGAGGGGGTACTATGAAGTGCATCACGGAGTGAAGGGCTGAGTTGGGGGATGTCTGGAGAAGGGCATCCCCTAGAGGTGAAGTGGTGTAATTGCACCGAAACGCATTTACTATGGGTTATTTCTTTTTAGGTGGACTGAAAGTCACATGTGTAAAGTGAAGTACCTGTGTAAGGTGATGTTAAGCTAAATGGAGTTATGTTGCTGGACCTTCCTGCTTGGGGGTCTGGCTGTATTTATGTAATCCCATGCTTTTACCTGTGATTCCTTTTAAAGTGAAGAGGCACACTGCAGGAGAAGTGTAGTTGCCAGGAGTACTTCTTTTGAAGGGACTGTAAGTCACATGTGTAAGGAGATGTCATAAGCCAAGTGGGGCTATGTTGCCAGACAGTCCTGCTAGGGTGTCTGCCTGTATATGCGCAATCCTGTGATTTCATCTGTGATGCCTTTAGGGGCTGTAATTGCAATGCATTCAAATGATCAACCAAGGTGATGAGTACTGTCATTCTAAAGTGTGCGTAAACATGGATTCCTGCTGCTGCGCTTAGGTGAAGACCCCAGACTGCTAGCCCTTAAGATATAGAGGTGCATACTTTATGGTCAGTAGGAGATGCTCAGTCAGGGTCATGTGTCACCAAGGCAGGTTTACCCCTTTTTAATGCTTGTTGAGGTAACGGGGTGGGTCGCCACTGGGATGGTGCCAGTGCGCAGGGCCCTCGCTCCAGGTTATGTTCAACTAACTGCACTGGGGGCAAGTTGATGTGCATACATGGGAGTGGTGGTACTAGACCCCACCCCCCCTGCGGGAGGGGTGGAAATGTTATGCAATGTCACAAAGTAATTCCAACAGCTTATGTATATTTGTAAATCAATCAATCAATCAATCAATGACATTTATAGAGCGCACTACATACCCGTAGGGTCTCAAGGTGCTGGGGGTGGGGGGGGTGCCGCTACTGCTCGAACAGCCAGGTCTTCAGCTTCTTCCTGAAGGAGAGGTGGTCTTGGGTCAGGCGCAGGTCGGTCGGGAGGGAGTCCCAGGTCTTGGCGGCCAGGTAGGAGAAGGATCTTCCTCCTGTAGTCGCTCTTCGGATGCGGGGGACGGCGGCGAGGGCGTGGTTGGCTGATCGGAGGTGGCGTTTGGGAGCATAGAAGTTGATTCGGCTGTTGAGGTAGCTCGGGCCTTGGTCGTGTAGGGCTTTGTGTGCGTGGGTGAGGAGGCGGAAGGTGATTCTTTTGTTGACGGGGAGCCAGTGAAGGTCTCTCAGATGTCCGGAGATGTGGCTGGTTCGTGGGATGTCGAGGATGAGTCTGGCTGAGGCGTTCTGGATCCGCTGGAGTCTCTTCTGGAGCTTGGCGGTGGTACCGGCGTAGAGGGCGTTGCCGTAGTCCAGTCGGCTAGTGACGAGGGCCTGGGTGACGGTCTTCCTGGTCTCGGTGGGGATCCACCAGAAGATCTTCCGTAGCATGCGTAGGATGTTGAAGCACGCCGAGGAGACGTTGTTGACTTGCCTGGTCATGGAGAGGGAGGAGTCCAAGATGAAGCCCAGGTTTCGTGCATGGTCTGTCGGTTTGGGTGCGGTGCCCAGGGCGGGAGGCCACCAGGAGTCGTCCCAGGCGGAGGGTGAAGAGCCCAGGATGAGGACCTCCGTCTTGTCCGAGTTCAGTTTCAGGCGGCTGGTCGTCATCCACTCGGCTACCTCTTTCATCCCTTCGTGCAGGTTAGCTCTGGCGGCGGCGGGGTCGTTGGTCAGGGAGAGGATCAGCTGGGTGTCGTCGGCATAGGAGATTATGTTGAGGTTGTGTTGGCGTGCGATGGCCGCGAGGGGGCTCATGTAGACGTTGAAGAGGGTGGGGCTCAGTGAGGATCCTTGAGGGACGCCGCAGATGACTTCGGTGGCCTCTGACTTGTACGGTGGTAGGCGGACTCTCTGTGTTCTTCCGTCGAGGAAGGAGATGATCCATTCCAGCGCCTTGTCCAGGATTCCGACGTTGCTGAGGCGCTGTACTAGGGTGCGGTGGCAGACAGTGTCGAATGCCGCGGAGAGGTCTAGGAGGATGAGGGCCGCTGTTTCTCCGTTGTCCATCAGGGCTCGGATGTCATCGGTGGCGGCGATGAGGGTGGTCTCGGTGCTGTGATTGGCTCGGAAGCAGGACTGTGAGGGGTCGAGGGATCCATTCGTCTCGAGGAAGGCGGCCATCTGCTTGTTGACGGTCTTCTCGATGACTTTGGCAGGAAATGGGAGGAGCGAGATGGGGCGGTAATTCTTGAGTTCGGTAGGGTCCGCAGTGGGTTTCTTGAGTAGAGCGCTGAGTTCGGCGTGCTTCCAGCTCTCAGGGAAGGTGGCGGTGTCGAAGGATGTGTTGATGATGTCTCGCAGGTGGGGTGCGATGACAGCGTCGGCCTTGTTGAAGACGTGGTGAGGGCAGGGGTCGGTCGGTGATCCGGAGTGGATGGAGTTCATCGTGCGGATGGTGTCTTCGGTGCTGATCGGGGTCCAGGCGTGGAGGGTGGTGGTGGGGGGTGGTTGTTCGGTCTTGGTGTGCATTGGTTGGTTGTTGAAGCTGTTGTGTATGTCCGCGATCTTGTTGTGGAAGTGTGAAGCGAGGGAGTTGCAGAGGTCTTGTGATGGGGTGATGTCGTTGTTTCCTGCGCTGGGGTTGGATAGCTCTTTCACGATGTTGAAGAGTTCCTTGCAGTTGTGTGCGTTGTTGTCCAGCCGGTCCTTGAATGCAGTTTTCTTGGCGGCGCGGATCAGCTGGTGGTGCTTCCGGGTGGCCAGCTTGAGGGTGGTCCTGTTGTCCGGTGTAGGTTCCCTTCTCCAGACTTTCTCGAGGGCTCGGCAGTTCTTCTTGGAGCTCTTGAGTTCCTCGGTGAACCACGGGGCTTTCTTGCTGCCGGGTCTGCTGGGCGGGGTCCTCAGCGGGGCGAGTTCGTCCGCGCAGATGGTGATCCACTTCGTGAGGTTGTCGGCGGCCTGGCTGGGGTTTGCTGAGCTGGCAAGAGGGTGCTGGCTCAGGGAGGTGGCGAGCTGGTCTGCTGTGATCTTGTTCCAGCTTCTGCGGGCGGCCTGTTGCTGGTGGTGGTGGGTCGTCGTTCTCTTGAAGGTGAAGTGGACGCAGCTGTGGTCCGTCCATTGAAGCTCTGTGGCGTGGCTGAAGTCGATGTCTGTGCAGGAAGAGAAGACTGCGTCGAGTGTGTGTCCGGCGAGGTGGGTGGGGGTGGACACCAGCTGCTTGAGTCCAAGATTGGCGAGGTTGTCGAGCAGGGTGCTGGTGTTGCGGTCGTTGTTGTTCTCCAGGTGGAAGTTGAGGTCCCCCAGGAGGATGTAGTCAGCGGAGGGGAGGGCATGCGGGCTGACGAAGTCGGCGATGTCCTCGCTGAATTGGGTGCGTGGTCCCGGAGGTCGGTAGATCAGGGTGCCTCTGAGGGTGGTGTTCGGGTCGGTGTGGATCTGGAAATGCAGGTGTTCGGCGGTGGTCAGGGTGTTGTCGGTGCTGGTCGTGAGACGGATGGTGTTCCTGTGGATGATGGCGATGCCTCCTCCCATCTGGTTGGCGGTGCGGTCCCTCCGGACGATCTTGTAGCCCTCTGGGATAGCGATGGCGATGTCGGGAGCTGAAGAGGCGTTCATCCAGGTCTCTGTGAGGAAGGCAACGTCAGGGGCTGTGGCGTCTAGGAGGTTCCAGAGTTCGATGGCGTGTCTGTGGACGGAGCGGGTGTTGAGCAGGATGCACTTGAGGTGGGTGCTGCTGGTGTTCGACTTGGCGGGTGCTGGTGCGAGGCAGGTCCGGATGCAGGAGAATTTGCAGGCGTGGCAGCTGAAGGGTCCGTGGGTGCGTCGTGGTGTGGCTTGGTGGCATCCTGGGAGTCGGCCGGTGTTGAGTGCGATGAGGGTGGCGGCGGAGTACGTCAGGCGGGTTGGTCGGGGTCTTCGTGGGCCAGGGGTCCTGGCGCTGGTCGCGATCC
This sequence comes from Triturus cristatus, assembly GCF_964204655.1. Taxonomy (NCBI): domain Eukaryota; kingdom Metazoa; phylum Chordata; class Amphibia; order Caudata; family Salamandridae; genus Triturus; species Triturus cristatus. The sequence continues at coordinate 970,457,977 of NC_140582.1, forward strand.
GGTCGCGGACGGGTGCAGACGGGCTTACCTTTGGCGCGCCTTCGGCGCACAATCGGCGCACCCGCTGCGCGTGGCCGCTGCGCGTTCGCACGGTCGCCATATAAGGCGAAGTGCGCGGGTGGGCGGAGCAGCTGGGAGGCGGGAGCGGGGAGGGTACAGAAGAGAAAGGGGCGGGGTAAATGGCGGTGGCGGAAAGCGGGGAGGGAGAGCGGAGGGCGGCGAGGTAGGCGGGCAAACAGGAAGGAAACTGTTACCACGGCACAATAATTACAGAAAACAAGCACAAATGGAGGGCAAAAACAAATGGCGAAAACAGGCAGAAAAACGTTAACACGGCACAATGATTACAGAAAAACAAGCACAAATGGGGGGCAAAACAAATGGCGAAAACAAATGGGGAGAAACCAAGACGGCAGCGAGGCCGGCGGCGAGGCAGTTAGGCAAGGCAAAGGGGCACACGCAGCAGCTGGTGGCCGTGCGGCGCGGGGGTGTCCCACAAGTGGGTCACACTCACCTGTGTCGCACGGTCGCCATATAAGGCCAAGTGCGCGGGTGGGCGGAGCAGCTGGGAGGCGGGAGCGGGGAGGGTACAGAAGAGAAAGGGGCGGGGTAAATGGCGGGGGCGGGAAGCGGGGAGGGAGAGCGGAGGGCGGCGAGGTAGGCGGGCAAACAGGAAGGAAACTGTTACCACGGCACAATAATTACAGAAAAACAAGCACAAATGGAGGGCAAAAACAAATGGCGAAAACAGGCAGAAAAACGTTAACACGGCACAATGATTACAGAAAAACAAGCACAAATGGGGGGCAAAACAAATGGCGAAAACAAATTGGTGCATGGTATTGAGTGGTGTGTGTGTTTAATAAGTGTACTCTTACTTTTATAAAGCAAAGTACAGACTCGACAATCAATTATTGAGTGTTATTTTTGTGCACCTGCAAATGGCGACTACTAGCCCACACCACCTCCCTTGAGTAAGCCTCAGACTGCTCTGCAATGCTACCCTCTGAGAGTCAGGCGCTACAATTGGGTGTTTGGTTCCCAGTGAAGGACAAATGTAGTCATGTTATTTGTGCAGGCCTCACAGATGCTGCCTCGTTTTCCAACAAATTAGCATTTAAAAAACCTTGCAAATTCACTGAAAAAACCATAGGTTTCACAGATGTTATAGTTAGCTGGACATTTCACTCGTACAAAACCATTGAAATTCCCCCGTTATAGTTAGTTCAGCTAACTATAACTCGTGCGAGCGCAATCCACTGCTGATGACGTCACATATTACATCACTGATGACATCATCCAGTGAATGTGTCTTTCTGAAAAATAAATATTTTTTATATATGTATATCTAAAGGTTAATGGAAGAATAAAAGGGTAAATAAGTGTCTAAATGGATGTTTTTTTTGTAAAATTAATTGTATAACTGACTTATTAACAGTATCTTAGTGAATACAGTGATGTAATATGTGACGTCATCAGCAGTGGATTGCGGTCGCGCGAGTTATAGTTAGCTGAACTAACTATAACGGGGGAATTTCAATGGTTTTGTACGAGTGAAATGTCCAGCTAACTATAACATGTGAGAAACCTATGGTTTTTTCAGTGAATTTGCAAGGTTTTTAAAATGCTAATTCCTAACTGTAACGTGTGTGAAACCTATGGTTTTTTCAGTGAATTTGCAAGGTTTTTTAAATGCTAATTCCTAACTATAACGTGTGTGAAACCAATGGTTTTTCAGTGAATTTGCAAGGCTTTTTAAATGCTAATTCCTAACTATCACGTGTGTGAAACCTATGGTTTTTAAGTGAATTTGCAAAGTTTTTTAAATGCTAATTTCTAACTATAACGTGTGTGAAACCTATGGTTTTTTTAGTGAATTTGGAAGGTTTTTTAAATGCTAATTTATGTATGTATTATTATATTTTTTATATATTTATTTTACGATAAACTACTTATGTATATAGTTATAGATTGACTGTATCCTTTAATATGGAATGGCTCAGCTCTTTTATTTTGAATTTGGATAAAGTTGAACAGCATAGTTAATATCTTCTATAAACTTATAAACAGTTTAAAATGTTTTTTTTAAGGGTTTTTCACGGAGCGTGCACGGTGCACGCACCGTGCGATTTTTTGAAAAACAATAAAATGTTTTTTTCACCCTTCGGGGTCCTTCAGGGACCCCCTGACAAAGGCTAGGGGGTCAGGAACTCTCTACCTTGCCCCCTTTTCACATTCTCCACCTTTCTTTTTCACTGTCACACACAAAATGGCGTCGGACACTTCCTGATTTCGACCGATTGGAATGTTGACTGACATCTAACCACCAATCAGAATTACGCTCGCGGACATTTGGTGCGCGCACGGTGCGCGCATATAGATATTTATGTACTTTTAACTGCAATTTTCTCAGGAACTACTGAACAGATTGACACCATATATGCAAAAGGCACATGCCTGACCTGAGGACTACCTCTTTGCCAAATTTCATGTAATTCTGTTCAGCCGTTCGGGCTGTACCTTCGACTAAAGGTCCTATGGGAAAATGCATGGGGAAAACGCGTTTTGGGACCCCCCTTTTTTCTCAGCCCCCGCTTGACGAATCACCCCAAGACTTTCAGGGTAGGAGCTGAGCGGAGCGCCCCATTAGTTTTGAAAATTTCATGAAGATAAGTCAAGGAAGTGCCTTTTGTAGGTTTGGTGTAAATCTGTTCAGTAGATTCTGAGAAAATAGCCTTTAAATCAATATATATATCTGAGCCAGCTTACGGTGCGCTTACGGTGCGCTTACCGTACGCGTACGGTGACGTGCGCGAGCGCGATTCTGATTGGCTGTTAGATCTTAGTAACCATTCGAATCGGTCGAAACCAGGAAGCGGCGGCCGCCATTTTCTCTCTCGCAGTCTGAGAGGGGGTTAAAAAACAAAGTCCAAAAACATGTAAAGGGGCTGTTTAGACAGCTCCTAAGCACCTAGCCATTTTGAGGGAGTCCTCAAAGATCCCCCAAGGCCAAAAACGGAATTTTAAACTTTTCGATAATTTCGCCGATTACGCTTACCGTACGCGTACGGTAAAAATAAATAAAAATAAATTATCCATACTCTCTCCACCCCATGTGCAAATGGTGCCCGAAGGGCACCATTTTTGCCTGGCATATAACATTTAGTGAAAAATTAAAATATTACCTTTCACAACGAAGCGCATCATATGTCCTCCATGTGCGCACGGTGCGCGAAGCGCATCGTGCGTACATGGCCCATCTAGCGTAACGTGGGCACGCGGTGCGCGTAGCGCACCGCGTGCCCACCGTGCGTGCACGGCACTAACTGCGTAAAGTGGGCGCGCGGTGCGCGAAGCGCACCGCGTGCTCACTGTGCGCGCACGGTGCGCGAAGCGCACCGTGCACGCACGGAACGAACTGCGTTAAGTGGGCGCGCACGCCACGAATGGCGTAAAGTAACTTAGCATTTAAAAAAACGTACAAATTCACTGAAAAAACCATAGGTTTCACACACGTTATAGTTAGGAATTAGCATTTAAAAAACCTTGCAAATTCAGTGAAAAAACCATAGGTTTCACACATGTTATAGTTAGCTGGAAATTTTACTGATAAAAAACCAATGAAATTGCCCCGTTATAGTTAGTGCAGGCAACTATAACTCACGCGACCGCAATCCTCTGCTGATGACATATGTGTCTTTATGCAAAAAAAATATTTGTAATATATGTATAGCTAAAATTTAATGGAAGAAGACATGGGCAAATAAGTGTCTAAATACAGTATTAGCATCAGCAGAAGATTGCGGTCGCGTGAGTTATAGTTGCCTGCACTAACTATAACGGGGCAATTTCATTGGTTTTTTATCAGTAAAATTTCCAGCTAACTATAACATGTGTGAAACCTATGGTTTTTTCATATATATATATGTATAGATATATATGTATAGATATATATATATATAGAGAGAGAGAGAGCGAGAGAGAGAGAGAGAGAGAGAATGGATGAATATGTAAACCCTCTAGACAGATTTATGATGTAGAAATAAAGATTGAGGGTGATATATTGTGTAAAATCAAAGGTATATTCTGGTCTCATATATCAGATGCTTATGACATCATTCTTGCTGAGGATGACAATGTGAGGAGGTGAAAATGCAAGTGTTTTTTTTCCTCGTACCTGAAGAACTCAGGGAAAAATATGTGCAGAGATGAGCCCTGCCTCTTTGGAGGCCTGGGATGAGGCCACCGCCTAAGTGGAATGGAAAAACAAACAATCTAGGAGGACGGAAATATTGATGAGAGACTGATGGCGTGAATTGAGGAACATGAGAGGGATGAAAGCCTGGGACCTCATAGGTATCTCGACCCTGAGGGATCTAGCAGGATGGGGAGGCATACATTCTTTTATTGAATTGAAGGAGGAATATGATCTACACAATTCCCAAAACTTTAGATACCTGCAACTCTGACACTCACTATGTTTGAAGAACATTCTTTGGAAGGAACTGGAGGATAACAGTCCGCCAGAGGGTAGTATACTCGTACAGCTTAAAGTCCTCCACAGAATCTATTACCATCGACAGTGATTGTTTAAAATGGGCAGAGCATGCTCACCCAACTGCCTGAGATGTAGTAGAGGAAGTGGGTTCATACTCTCAGGGTCTGCCACTGTATGCAAACGTATTGGAAGGCGGTAACCTCATAATTGATGTCCATATTGGGAGAATAAGTCCCTTACACCCCCCACTTTTTAATATTGCGAATCCCAGTGAGGTGGACTTGCCCTTATACTGTTCTATGGGTTTTATCCTGGCAAAGTACAACATTGCTAAAGAATGGGGTGCCCCGACTCTCCCTACCATGGACTAATGGGTCACTGGCATGACATACTGAATGGAAGCAGAAATAGTAGTATACACTGCTACGGGCTGCCCAAATAAATTTCTCAAGGTTTGGGCGCCCTGATGGTCCTGCTATGGTCTGGCCTGGGACACTGATGGTTGACTGGCCACCCCGGTGGGAGGAGAGAATACCAAAGTGGGGGAAACCTAGATTTACTGACAGGATCTCGGTCTGACAGTTAGGTGGGACCAAGGTGCTAGGGACCATTATTTGTATTGACACATATCATTATTCATGTTATCCTTTGGATCTTGGTGTAGCCTTGTTGATATTGTCTTCTGTACTCCTGTAGCCTAAGTGCAGATTGTGTACTACACAGTGGTGAGTTATTGTTGGTATGGTTCTACTTGATAAAACCAATAAAAGGAATTTTGGGAAAAAATGAGCCCTAAAGAAGGCTCCTGCACTACACAGGAACCAAGTGGGGTGGGTCAAAGAATTTGTTTCACATGCTATTCCCTCATGTAGTGAGCCAGAATGTCAAGCTCAATGTCCTCTAAAGCCAGAAACTAAACGCATTATAAAAGCTTTTTTAGAGCAGATAGAACATTACCTTGTTATTCCACTATGAACACTCCTCTTTTGTGGGTATTAAAACATGATAAGCCATATAGAATCGTTTTAGATTATAGAAATTTAAATCCACATACCTGCGCACATGCTGTACAAAACACTTGAAGCACTGGATTAATGACAAATCTAGTCAGGAAAAAAACATAAAATAACGTTTGATATATTCTGTGTTTTCTTCAGTCAAAATATAGCACCTGAAATCCCTAACCACTTTTTCATGCTGCATTTTTAAATACGCCTATAATAGATTGCCACAGGCTATAAAAATAACTCTGGACTTCTTGCACAAAGGATTGGGGAACTCTTACAGGAGATCCCGAGGTGCTATCATATATTGATGACATCTGTATGGCAGCCTTCGCTAGGATGGAGAGGTTAGTGAAATGCATTTAATTTAAACAAATCACAAATTGCACCTCTTTTTTTTTTATCATCTGTTTTTATTAATTTTTCAAACACAAGTACAGGAATTCGGTTCACTGACATATTATTTCCCTTATTGAAACAGCAGTATGTAGCGCACATGATAGGAACATAGTTGGGTCGCAGCGTGGAAACTCCACCCAGCTATGCTGAACCCCTAATGAGGTACAGATCTTAAACATTGATATGTGCGGCCCTTCATTCCCCCACATGAGCACGTCAGGATACCCCGTTGAGTCCCTCAGCCGAATCCATTACTACTTTGAAAAAAAAGAAAAAAAAAAATCAATAATAAAACAAACATAAAACCTCAACCACCTCAAAATTAGACCAGCTCCGTTGTTCATACCACCGTCCCTGCCCCCGTATAGTCTCCCTCTCCCTTCGTAATGTATAGTGAGTAAACTGCGGCACATAATCGTGTGTTTAGATGCATCTTCCCACATCGTCCAATCTAGGTGTAAGTTGTGTGTGGAACCCTACGAGGTCACTCCGACGGATCTCCTGCTGTCCGTCTTGGCGTCGACCACCCCCTGCCTGCTCACCCCTCCCATCTCCCTCCTCAGCATGCCTGAGCGCCTGAAGTAGCTCCTCCCACTGCGCGGCTATGGGCATCTTCCTCAACCCTAGTGTCTCCTCCCGTCTGATGGCAGTTCCCTCCGCTCCGGCCCATGCAGTAAGTGAGTGCCTCCATGCCTGTGGATGAGGCGGGTCCTACGCCTTCCACCTCCTGGTTATGAGGCGCTTTGCGACCGCGAGCCCTAAATCCAGAAACCTAGACGTCACCTTAGTTGTCTGCGTCCTGTGAAAGTGATGCAGTAGGTAGACCACCCAGTCAAATGATATATCCCGTCCCGTTATAGTGTGCAAGGAGTCATGAATGGTACGCCAGTAGGAATGTAATTTGCAGCAGCCCCACAGCATGTTTATGAGATCGGCCCCCGGTTCAGCGCATCTAGGACACCTTACGTCCGTGTGAAGGAAGTAGCTGTTAAGAACCGCAGGGGTGAGGTATGCCCTATGGATGACGAATAGTTGTATCTGTCGGAGGCGCATATTTCTAGGTATACGCACCGGGCCTTTCAATATGCGTTCCCAATCTCTATCTGTCAGCTTCCTGCCCAGGTCCACTTCCCATTTGTGTCTGAGCTGCTCTAGGGTAATCGCTGTGTGCGTCCTCAACGACGCTGCAAACCACCGAATCAGACAGCGGCCTCGTCCCATGACGTGCAAGTACTGTATAGTAAGGTGCTGGCTGGGCTCCGCGGCCATGTCTCCCCACCAAGCAACCAAAGTCCTAACTAAGGAGTGATAAGTCAGGAATTGTCCTGGTGGTAGTCCCCCCTCCTCCACAAGTAAGTCACACGAAAGGAGCGCTCCGTCCCGGTACAGATCTCCTAGGGTCTGAATATCTGCCTCAGGCCACTGTGTGAGTGCAAGGGAGGTAAGCGGTCCCGTCCCACTGGGGGTGCCCTCTAATGGCAGTGCTGGCGCATATGGGAGCACGTGCCGAGTAAGGAATAGGCTCCTGCGGAAACAGCGATACGCCACCGCAAGGAGGAGCGGAGCTGGGAGTGCACTCCTGGAGGCTGGGTGGAAGAGCACCAACAACTGCTCAAGTGAGTACGGCGGGCCCACGGACGCAGTGTCCTCGCGATCCCTATCCGCGAACCAGCGCGCTATCCATTGCAGCTGGGCCGCTAGGTAATAATGTTCAAAACAGGGTACGGCCAAACCTCCCTGATCCGTAGGGAGGTAAAGTTTCTTGAGGGACATCCTGTGCCGGTTATTCCCCCAGATGAAGTCCCTAAGAAGCTGTGACAACTTAGTGAAGAAGGCTGCTGGGACGTAAAGAGGTAGGTTAGCAAAATAGTATAGAAGCCGCGGGAGGATCACCATTTTGGACAGCGCCACTCTACCCGTGACCGTGAGCGGCAGCGCGTTCCAGAAGCGTATCTGGGATTTAATGGCCGTGAAGGCCCTACCCAGATTGCCATCTAGTAGGTCCGCCGGTTGACGGTAAATGCGGAGTCCCAGATACCTGAAGGTGTCACCCCTCCACTGCACTCTGGTGCCATTTAGGATGTGCCCAGGGTCCTGTCGCCCCTCGCCGAACGCGTAGAGGCAAGATTTGCTGGCGTTCACCCGAAGTCCCGAGAGGGCAGCAAAATCACGCAGAGTATGGGCCAGCTGAGGTGGAATGTCATCGATGTCCCGTATGTACACCAACAGGTCGTCTGCGTAGAGTGACACCTGATGGACGGCGACAAATTGCACCTCTTATTGTAATATTGAATTATCCGGTGCAGGAAAGGGATTGGCACATGACTTCTTACATAAGTGTGAAACTTTACAACCTACAAACACATTAAGGACGTTACAAGCCCTGATAGGGATTCTTAACTTTTGAAGAGTTCGTCACATTAAGGTGAGCAGGTTAAGCCTTTGTATGAATTAATTCATCCAATATTTTGTTTAAAGGATTAGAAAAAACACACAAAACCTTTTAACGTTGATTGCAGCTGACAAGTTAGATACTAAATATTTACAGACACAGAAAAACAAGACAAACGTAGTAATTAGGAATGTTTCCAGCACTTCAAAATACACTTATGAACTTTACAATGAGAGACATACAACTCCCATAGTGTAAGAAATTGGTTTGCTGATTGACTCAGGGTGAGCATTGGTCAAGCAGCAACAACAATCTTAGCCAGAGTGAGTGTTGGACTTGGCCCTTTTCGCATGGTCATCCCTGAACTTTTTGCCTTCCTCCTATATTTCTTCTGACCTGATGTCGGCTGTTTTATAACTCTGGGTACTTTACCACTGCTGACCAGTGCTAAAGTGCATATGCTGTCTATTGTAAATTGATGTATGAATTAGTGATTCCATGATTGGCTGGTTTGGTTTAGCTGTCAGACCCTAGTACCATGCACCAGGGGTGCCCAGGGCTGGTTATCCAAATGCTGCTGGTGGGCTTGCAGCACTGGTTCTGCCACCCACAGAAACAGCCGGTAAAAGTGTGTCTAAGGCTTGCCATTGCAGAGCCTGTGTGCAGTCTGATACTGCCATGCTGACTTGGGAAGTGCACCCACTTGCCCGTCCCTAAACCTTCCCTTTTCTTCATATCACACACCCCTATGGTAGGCCCAAGGATTTTGGGGTATAGGTATTGGGACCCAGATTCCCAGAGAATTTAGATCACTTTGAGAAACAAGAAGAAACCTCTGCTGAGGAGAGGAACCAAGAAGAAACTGAGGAGAGACTATCCCTGAAACTGGGGGAGTGGCCTGCAGGGGTTGCCTACTACCAAAGAGAGGAGAAAGGAACTTTGTGTGTACTTTTGCTCAACTTGTGAAGGATCTCCAAGGGCTTGGAAAAGAGCTTGCCTCCTGCTGAAGTCTCAGGGACAACAGACTTTAACCACCAGCTTCCCAGAGTTCTTTATAAGTGCCTACTGCTGTTTTGGGCCTTCTGAGGGACTGCGTGTTGCAAGGAACTGGAAGCGCGACTCACGGAGAAGTGTGTTGCCATCGCAGCCGCTGCCATCGCATCACTGAACAAGGGTGTCGCGACTGTAGCTGTCGCATTGCACCGCATCACGAGAAGCACCCCGCAACACCGAAGAAGCGTGTCACCATCGCAGCCATCGTAGCTGACGCATTGCACCGCATCAGGAGAAGAGTCTCGCATCGAGGAAGAAGCGTGTCGCCGTCACAGCTGCTGCCGTCGCATCTTGGATGACGCCGCTGTAGCTGTCGCATTGCAACGCATCAGGAAAAGCGCCTCGCATCCACAGAGAAGCGTGCCGCCGTTGAAGCTACTGCCGCCGCATCTCTGAACAAGGGTGTCACCGCTGTAACTGTCGCATCGAGCGGAAGCGTCTCGCATCGCTGGAGAAGAGTGTCGCCGCCAAAGCCGCTGTTGTCGCATCACTGGTCAAGGGTGCCGCCGCTGTAGCGGACGCATCGAGCCGAGATCTCTCGCAACATCGGAGAAGCAAGCCGCATCAGGAAGATCTTCACGCCTTTATTTCTTTGCACCAAACTTTCATCACATCAACATCGTTGCAACACTTTTGTTGCCCTGCGCGTCGCATCTAAAAGTATATTGACTTAAAGTGTCGCATTTAAGAACTATAGAGAACTAAGCTAAAACTACCATTTAAAGTAACAGTATTGTGGATTTTTGTCGTTTATGGTCTTGTGGTAAATCTATATAAAGACTACTTATTTTTGATATAAAACTTGTGTGGTGTCCATCTGTAGTGTTGTCACTTGATTGCTGTATGTGTTCACAAATGCTTTACACACTGCCTCTGAGATAAGCCTGTCTGCTCGTGCCAAGCTACCAAGGGGATGAGCAGGGGTTATTTCAGGAGTGTACCCCCTTACCCTGACTAGAGTCGAGGGTCCCTATTTGTCACAAGTGCCTACCTGTGCCAACTAGAGACCCCAAGTCGAACAGTGAGGCACAAGCAAACCCTAAATTAACCTATGCTCAACCCTCTGGCAGCTTGGAACAGATCAGTCATGCTTAATTTAGAGGCAATGTGTAAAGTATTTGTGCATCACTTCAAACAATAATAAAGGGAAAAACACCACACAAAAAGGATCCCACACCAAGTTAGAAAAATAGAGGGATTTTTAATAAATAAAATAACACCAAAACAACAAAGATTCAATCAGTAGAAAATGCAGATATGACATTTTAGATGAAAGTTCAGGCAGACTAGAATGGAGCATGGTCTAGCTACAGGGACCCAGTTAGACTGCTGAACAAAGTACCTTCATCCTAGTTTGCAGAGCATTGTGTGGATCCACGTTAAAGATGCATCATGCTGCCAAAGCGATGCATCGGTTCTGATTTGCAGTGAGGCTGCTGTGCAAGGAACTGCATCGTTATCAGCCATCCTGTCGACGAGGGCTTGCGTTGTGAAATCCGATGTCATGGATGCGTTGTGGAGATGCATCGGTTCCGAAGAGCTGTGAGGCTGAGATGCGGAGTCCGGCACTTGCTGTGGAGGCTGCTGTTGTTGGAGGATGTGAGGGCCTGCCCCGAGGATGCGTCAAAGAGCCGCGCTTCTGATGGTTTGCAATGAGATGCTGGTCTTTGAGATGGGTCCAGTCCACGAAGCAGCAACAATACATTGGTTCTGCTCGGGATTGTGCCGCAGAGGAGATGTGTCAGTTCTGCTGGATCTACAGAGGCTGGCAGAGCACAGAAGGGCCCACTTGCAATGGTCCAGGACTGGGTGGAACCACTTGGAAGGGAAGTCTCATAGATGTCAGGGTACAAGTGCAAGGTTGTTGGAAGTCTGTTGTGTCCCTGAGGCTTTAAATCAAGAGGCCATGCAACTAACGCTTTGGGTCACTCTGGGGTTCTGTGTCCAAGAGATGCAGGTTCAATTCTTTTTCATGCAGGCAGGAGGGAAGCAGGCAGCAGGTCAGCACAGCAGGGCAGCAGTCCTTCAGAGCAGCAGACCAGCAGAGTGCAGTCCTTTCAGCAGCACAGCAATCCTTCTTCCTGGCAGAGTATCCACAGGTCTAGAAGTGCACTGGAGAGTTGGTGTCCAGGGTCCAGTATTTATATCCAGTTCTACCTTTGAAGAGGGGAGAAACTTCAAGAGGCATGCCTCTGAAGTGCACAGGTGCCCTACCCTCCCTACTCTAGCACCACACTAACTACAGGGGGTATGCAGCCCTTTGTGTAGAGGCAGGATGCAGCCTGTTCAAGTGTAAGTAGGGGTGTGCCTACTCCTCTCTCCCATCCTGCCAGTGATTGCCCATCCAGACACATGTACGCTCCCTATTGTGTAAGGCTGTCTAAGAGGAATACACAAAGTCCAACTGTCAACTACACCTAGTCATATGACCCAGAAACAGACTGCAGAAACCAAATGGCAAAGGCAGGAAAATGCCAACTTTCTAAAAGTGTCCTTTTCAAAACCGTAATTTCAAAAACGACTTCTGCATAACTAAGGATTTTTCATTATAATTCTAAAGACACCAAACATGAACTGGTTAACTGTTCCCATTTGGAAATTATACATATTAAATATAATAAGTTAACTTCAATGTTATCGTATGGGAGAGTTAGGCCTTGCCGTAGTGAAAAATGATTTTAAGAGTTTTCAACTACCAGGATATGTAAAACTTAAAAGTACATGTCTAAATGTTTTAATACACTGCACCCTGCCCTCTGGGCTGTCCACGCCCTATCCTAGGGGTGTCTGATCCATAATAAAAAGGAAGGTTTGGGCCCAGCAAGAGAGTTACTTTTCCAGGTCAACATGGTAGTTAAAAACTGCACCCACACAGTCTGCAATGGCAGGCCTGAGACATGTTTGAAGTGCTACTTAAGTGGGCAGTACAATAAGTGCTAAAGGCTCACTAGTGGTATTTACTTTACAGGCCCTGGGCACAGGTGGTACTACTCTTCTAGGGATTAAGAGGTGGTCAATTAAATGTGCCAATTTGTATAAGGTAATTCTACCATGTTTTGAGGACAGAGCACAAGGACTGTAGTAGTGGTTAGCAGTGGTAAAGTGTGCAGATTCCTAAAGCCAGCAAAAACAGAGTCAGCAAACAAGAGGGTTGAAGTCAAAAAGTTAGGGGGAAAACCACGTCAAGGATGCCAGGTCTAACACAACAAAGATCCAATCAGTAGAAATGCAGATATGAAATTTCTTGCATTAATCTGCTCAGGAACGATTTACTCCTGCTGCGAAAGTTCTCCCTACAGTACAGACAGCTGTATTAAAGGAGTACCCTTTAGCACAGGAAAATACATCATTATTGTTTCTCTCATACCTGCATTGGAAACAATAGCCAAAGCTAGTATTAATAATCAATGTTCTCAACACCTTTGTTGGGTGCAGTAGGCCACTTCTTTAAATGACACTGAGATAAAGTTTAAATAGGACTCCTCACTTTGCACTCAAGAAGTTTATCAATACACATAAATACTCAACAAATGTTGTTTTACCCATACATGAGTGTAAGACATTTTTTTCTATACGGATGGCTCTGCACAGACTGTAGTAGGCACTGAATAGAAATACGCTGCAGGTTGTGCTGCAGTGTATTTTTGATGATGGTGACTTCAAGAAAATAAGCACACATACTGCACAGCTGGCTGAAATACATGCTCTTCTACTTGCCTCCCAGAAGGCTGATCCATTACTTACCACACTTAGGGTGTCAGAATAAACATTCTGTCTATAAAGCTAAAATGTAGATCCAGAGATTCAAAGGGGAAGTCAATACAAAAAACTCTGGGGAAAATTAAGTGTTCTGCAGAAGTAGTTTCCTTTGTCCATGTATGACACACCATGGCTCATAAAAATGAAGACGTTCAGTATAAAGGAAACTGTGCAGCAGTTGTGGCTGCGAAGACAGTGGTGTAAGCATTTAAAGTAGCTGTTGTAACTATCTAAAATTAAGACCAATGCAGACATTTTAGAGCAGGAATCCCCAACCTTTTCTCCTTTGAGAGCTACTTATGTTCAATGAAATGCATTGAGTGCTACTAATATTAATAGTGTTGTATAATCTCATTTTTTATATGTATATTAATTCAACCAAGCAAAAGCTTTCTAGTTTAATAAGCTTGGCTGCACACAGGTGAGCTACTCAGAGGTAGCTGGAGAGCTACAGTAGCTCACAAGCTACTGGTTGAAGACCCATGGTTTATGGTTTAAATCTTTTATTGGCATTTCAAAAATACACAAAAAGTCTCCAACCAAGGAAAATAACAGCACCGTGTTCAGTCCCCAGGTGATGAGTGAATCTCTCAGTTCTTTGCTGTATGCTAGGCCAGGCTACAACCAACTTGGGAACGCCATAGTAGTCTCTAATAGGGTGCCACGGAGCAAATAATAAACCTAAGAACCCCCCTCCTTACCACCCCCCCTCTCCCTCCCCGTGTTCCACGTCCATCCATCCCATCCCTTCTCATTCTCAGCAGCATCCAATCCCTACCCCTCTTTCTGTTCCTCGGATAGTCTCAGTAAGCGTAGATAACGGGGACAAGTGACTTCCCTAAATTCGGTGGCCAACAATGACAGGAAGGGCCTCCACAACTCTCCATATTTGGAGCCCTCCCCAGTTGGTGTTAGTGTGAGTTTTTCCATACCCAAGATATGCCACAATCGGTACAACCAGCCCGTAAAAGTCGGTGAGGTGTGGGAGCGCCAATGAGTGAGTACATTCTGCGTCGCTGAACCCAGCGCTATGGCCATTTGTCTGCCCCTGCGCGACTTAAGTGGGTATGTCAAAGGTTTTGGGAGACCCAGCAGTACATACGCCGGAAAGCGCGGGATCGCGGTGTCAAAATGCTTGTCCACTTCATCGAGCACTTGAGTCCAGTACGCCCGAACTCCCTCACAGTCCCAAAGCAAATGAATCAAGGTGCCTATCTGCCCACAGCCCTTCCAACAATATGCATCCCTCTTCTTGTCCATCGCGTGTAGGCGCTCTGGAGTATAATACCAATAGGTCGCCACCTTTGTGAGTGTGTCTGTGAGTCCCATATGGTACGCTGAGTGTCGGGCCCTGTAGTATATTCCCTCCCACTCTCCATGAGTCAGAGTTCTACCGAGCTCCTTCTCCCAACGCATCGTCCCTGCATTGTATGTGTGCGCAAATCGCCGTTGAAGCGTTCTGTAGAGGTCCGAAATCAGCTGTTTGTCAGATGAGCGCATTATTAACCACCGCTCATACTGGGAGAGTCGCCTGTCTGCCCACGGTCGGACCCTTCCATCCAGCGCCCAATGTCGGACCTGGAGGTAGCGAATGCATTCCGCCTCTGGTAACCCTTACTCCTGCCTGAATTGCTGGAACGAGCGCATCCCCTCTGCGTCATACATATGATAAAGAAAGCGGCAGCCCGCCGGCTTCCACCTATGGAAGGCTGCCGAATCCATTCCGGGAGAAAAATCCGGATTGTCGAACAGGGGAGTAAGCAGGGAAGGGAAAGTGGTGAGTTCATGACCGACATTAGTGCGATCCCAGATTTCCAGGGGAACGCGGGTAATGTGGGAGGCGTAGAGGTTGGGGGGCCTGTGCTGTCTCTGCAGGAAAGGGATGTCCTGTAAAGGTTGGGCTGCTACAGCATGGTCTTGAAACAGCCAGTGTTTTTCCGACTCCCAGCGACTCCACTCCACCAGGTAGCGTAGTTGCGCGGCTCAGAAATAAAGTTGGAGATCAGGGATCCCAAGCCCCCCGCCCTCAGGCGCGAGAGTGGACAGCGACCTCTTCATGCGTGGCTTCCGCCCATTCCAAATAAACTGGGCCAACTCTGATTGTGTCTGTTGGATCCAGCCGGCAGGCGGGTACAGGGCTATGGTGCGGAAGAGGTAAAGGATCTGCGGTAATATGGTCATTTTAACCGCTGCGATTTTGCCTAGCCACGAGAGGGGATAGTATTTCCACTGCCCAAGCTCTCTGCGGATCTTCCGGCGCAAGGCAGCATAGTTGAGAGCCACCACACGGGAAAGCGTAGGAGCCAACTGGATCCCCAAGTAGGGGATCGATTCCTCCGCCCACTGGAAGGGGAGCGAACCCTCCAGGTATTCCCGGGTGGAGGGAGTCAAGGAAAGGTCCAGAGCCATTGATTTGTCTGTATTAACCTTGAACCCCGCCACCCGTGCAAAGGCGTCCAAGTCTGCCATGCACGCCGGCAGCGCCTCCCGCGGGTTTGATAGAGAAAGTAGCACATCATCTGCATATAGGCTGATGGTATGAACGTACCCCCCGAACTTAATCCCAGAGGTTTTGCCTGATCTTCTGGGCAAGGGGCTCCATATACGCAGCAAAAAGCAGCGGCAACAGCGGACACCCCTGCCTCGTGCCCCGCGTTATGGGGAAGCTAGCGGACGTGTGTCCATTTACCCGGACCATTGCTGACGGGAATTTGTAACAATTGAAGATATGGGTGCGGAATTTCTCCCCCAACCCCATCCGTAGCAACACCTGTTCCAGGTAGGGCCAGTGAACATGGTTAAACGCCTTTTCGGCGTCGATTGCGAGTACTATGTATTCTCCCGACGTACGAGAGGCCTTCTCGACCAAGTGTATGACCCGTTTCATATTGTCGGGGGCTTAACGTTCTGGGATGAACCCCGCCTGATCCGGGTCGATCAGATTTGGCATACAAGGTGCCAGTCGACTGGCCAGGATTCCCGAGTAGAGCTTAAGATCGACGTTCAAAAGGGAAATGGGACGGAACGCTCCACAACGAGTCCGATCCTTCCCCGGCTTGGGAATGACTGCCATGTGGGCCCCCAAAAGATCTGGGGGAATCGCGCCCGTGGTCGAGAAGGAGTTGAAGAGCCGGGGGACAAGGGGCGCCAACAAAGTGCAAAACTTCTTATAGAAAATGGCGGTAAAGCCATCAGGCCCTGGGGCCTTCGCCGGTCTCAACCGGGAGATAGCCGCAATCACCTCCTCAGGGCGTATGTCTCTGTCCAGCGGGTCTGCCTGGGCCTCGGTCAGAGTGGAAAGCTCGACCGAATCCAGAAAGGCCGCCCGCTGTCGGCGGACAACCCCGATCCATCGTACAGGGCAGCATAGTAAGCTCGGAATGTTTCAGCTATGTCCCTGTCTTCAGTGACCCGCGTGCCGTCCTCCCGGCAAATCTCGCAAACCCCCTGGCGCCTCCGGACCTCTCGAAGTTTGTGTGCGAGTAAGCATCCGCACCTCTCTCCTCCCGTGTAGTAAGCGTGCTTTAAACGGAGAGCGGCGTATTCCGCTCTATCTTGATCAAGAGCCGTCAGCTGCTGCCGGATGGCCCTCAGTTGCCGCCATATCCTGGGGGCGCCCGTCCTCTGATGCATTTGCTCCAGCTCCTTAGTTTTTTGCGTAAGCTCTTCTCGCTTGCGTCGCCGCTTTAAGTTGTCAGCTGCAGATATAGCAATAAACTCCCCCCTTAGGACCGCCTTCAGTGCCGCCCATTGTGTCGCTAATGTCGTGTCAGTGTTGGCGTTGTGTGCAAGAAAATCTGTGATCGACCTGCGGATCTGTCTCAGCACGTCCTCTCGGTGCAGCACGGTGTCCCTAAGACGCCATATCCTATCTGGCCATACCACCGGCGGTAAAGTCAATGTAGTAAACACCGGGGCATGGTCAGAGAGCGAGGCCGCCCCTATCTCAACTGCCACTGCCATCTCTCTAACTGCGGACGATACCAGGAGATAATCCAGCCGCGCGTATGTTTTATGTGCATGCGAGTAGTAAGAAAACTCCCGATTCTGCGGATGAAAGCTACGTCACAAATCTTCAAGCCCCAACTCCCGTAATCGGTCAAGGCCTGCCGCAGAGAGCGCCCCTGCTTGATGCGTACGCTGACAAGATCTATCGCGTATGTTATCAAAAACGAGATTTAAATCTCCCCCCAAGAGAATAAGCCAATCGCTCGTTGCCGTGGCCTCCTTGAGGGCGGACTGCAAAAAGCGCTCCTGCCCCTCGTTGGGAGCGTAAATTGAGCCAATAGTAAAGGTCAAGGCACCCAAGGCACACCTATAGATCAATAGCCGTCCTCTAATTTCGGCCTCCTTCTGCAGAACCTCCCCTCTAAAATGCTGAGCCACCAGGATCGCAACTCCCGCTGTCTTGGTAAGGCTAGAGGAAAAAGTTGGACCGGGAACTTACGGGACCGGAGCCTGTGACAGTCTTGAGCTAATAAATGGGTCTCCTGAAGGAGACATATATCGGCCTGTGAGTTCTCTAGGCATGACAGCACAGCTCTACGCTTAACCGGATTTTTAAGGCCCCTAACATTGAGTGTTAATACTTTAAGTATAGGAGGCGCCATGTGTTTCCGCTTGTAATGTCAAAATGCGCCATGCAAAAGGTGCAGCTCGCGCTCGAGGACTATACCAAGGACATGTGTTCCCCACTCCCTGCGTGCTGGCAACCCACACAACCCTACCCCACGATGGACGTGGAACCCCCTTCCCTCTCTCAACCAACCTCCCCCCAACCCTCCCCGAACATCCCAACAATTGAACAGCAAAAGTCCAGAACCAGTGTCCTCCACTTTCCAGTGGATGGTGATGTAGGGGCGCAAGGTACAGCAACACAGTGAGAAGGTCCCTCTCCCGCAGGCGGCCCGTTCAAAGATCCAGCGGTATGGCCTGCCGCAGCTATTACTCAGCCTCACCGGGCGAGGTGCCACGCAAACCTACGGAGACTGACTCTAGTGCCGCTTGCTGTCCTCTGAGGATCTCCGCCACTGGAGGTTTCTTAGCGCGTTTACGACGGCCCTGTCGGCGCCAGCCGGGCCCGGTCGTCGCTGCATTTGCCGGGCCCTCCTCCGCCCCACTGTGCTCCTTTGGTAAATTCACACCCAACAGTTTAGCCGCTTCCGACAGGGACCTTAGCTGGTAGAGTGTGCTGTCGATGCAGAACACCAAACAAAACGGATGGCCCCAACCATACTGGATGTTGCGTTGTTGGAGGTGCGTCGTGATCGGCTTGAAAAGTCTGCGTTTATGAAGCGTGAGCGCCGACAGATCCTGATAAAGTACTGGTGCATGATCTCGAAACCTCACGGGGTGTTGCCGACGGGCTTTGCGTAATATGTCCTCTTTGGTGCGGTAGTCTTGTACACACACCAGGATATCAGACGGACTGGCTGCCGCAGGTCGCGGGGGACCCACTATATGTGCTCGGTCAATTCGCAGCTCCGTTTCCAGCGGACGATCCAGGATATGATTAAAGAGCTCCCTCGTGAAGGCGAAGAGGTCTTTCGAGTCCTCGGTAATTCGCACCCCTCGAATGCGTATATTATGGCGCCGGGACCGGTTTTCCAGGTTCTCTAGATGCGACTGAAGATCCACCTGTTGGTCATGAATCCGGAGGATTTCTTGTTGTAGCGCCGCCAGTTCCGTGTCTCAGCCATCCCCTTTATCCTCCAGCGTTGCGACCCGTTCCCCAATACTGTCCACATCTCTGCGTACTTCTTTAAGCTCCGCAGTGAATTCTTTTTGAAGGTTTTGGATGTCAGTTCGTAGGCCGGTGAACATGGATTCTAAAAATGACTTGGTGATCAGTTCAGATCCCTCCAGCTGCACGGGCGGGAGACCCGCCGAGCCCGACGCCATGGCGCCTGCTGAGGGCCCCACCCGAGGTTTCTCAAACAGCTCCTTCAAGGTCTTGTCTCTGCGGCCTTTCGGGGGGACCATAACGTGCTTCAGGTTCCACCGCTATCTCACCCAGGAGGAGGCTCGGCACCACCCGACAACCATCCAGCGCCGGCCCCTGGCCCACCTCTACCGCCTCCGCTGCCTCCGCTGCTGAGTCCAATCCGGCGGACCTCACTGGTCTGGAGTATGGCCCCCGACAGTGCCCCGGAGCTGTGCCCTCCACGACCCTCCTCCTGGTCCCTCTGCTGTAGTTAAGTGCCTACCGGATGCCAAGCACCATCCAGCCGCGTCGTTCCTATGCCGGTCACATAGGTCCCACAGCTGCCGGTACACCAGGGGGAGCGAGGGCCCAGAACGCGTTGCCGTCCCGCACCTGGGCTCCCCCCCGCAAGTCTCCGCAGCCGTCCCCCTCGGGGGGTCTCCGCTGGCCGTCCGGGGTGTCCCCACCAGAAGGGCCCATCACCGGTCAACCGCAACGCTATTTGTCCTGCCACGCGGGCCCAATGGGCCTCCTCCACCATATCGAATGCGCTAGGAGCCGTGATCCGCCGGGCACCCCTCCAGGCTCACCTCTAGTGGCGGCGTGGGCACTGTTCCGCCCCAGCCGCGTGCAGCTCCCGTCTTCCAATCAGACTTTACTGGGTCGGCGCAGAGGCATAAAGCCCTCAAGGAGAGGATCAGCCTCCCCACGAACTCCGGGTGTCCAAGCAGCAGTGTTGTTCACAGTAAGGGACCCAGCACCTCCGGGGCTCCAATCTTGGGCCTCCGCTCTGTAAGTCTGCCGGCTCTGGCCTGCGCACGGTTCCCGTGTCCCACCGGTCAGCAGGCGGGCTCCACTCCCGGTGTCTCCGCCACCCCGCGAGGCCACTCGCTGCTCTTCTGCGTGGCCCCCACACTTGCGGGGCTCGCCGATCTCCACCGCCGACTTCTGGACCCTCTGGGCGTGTCACAGATCCCTGCGCTTGGAGGGGGGGAGCCGCCAGTCCCACGTTAATGGCCGCCACTCGTCCTCTCCGGGACCCCCACCGATGGTGCCAGCAGCGCGATCACTTGCCTGTCCGGCGCTGGGTTCTCATCGGGGTCCCGGGGCTCTGGTCCGGTCCAGGGTCCGCAGCTCCTCCGAGGCGGCCGATCCCCGTCCCTCCACACCAGGACCGCCGTGCCAACTCCACTCTGGCTGATAGCTCCGCTCCGCAGGGGCCACACGCTGCCTCCAGGCCGGCCCGCCCGTCTGCTCTCTGGGTGAGGGGCACTGAGCCCCCCCACACCGGGCCAGCCGGGATCTTCCCCAAGCGTACTCGCCTCGCCTGCCTCCTCCCGGGGCCCGTGTGGCTGCAATCCGGCCCCGGGTGCCTCCGCTCGACTGCTGTCTCAGCTAGGCCGCTCCTCCTCGTGGCGGGCCTCGATCTCACCGGACCCCTCTCCGTCCCAGTGGTACGGGCTTCTGAGGTCGCCCTTCCGGCAGGCCGCCGCACTCTCGCCTCCGCTGTCTCTGCCGGCACCCCCTGGGCTGCTATCCTAGGTGTCGGCCAGCTGGAAACGGCCGAACACCGGGCTTTCCTGAGTCGCCCGCGGGAGAGGCGAAACCGCACGTCCGCCTAAGCCGCCATATTAACCAGGCCCCACAAGCCCCATGATTTAGAGGCAATACAAGAAATGTTTAAAAGAGAAAAGCCTCCTGATGGTTTCCCCTCCAGGTACTCTTACACTTTCCCTAAAGATAATGTGCCTATGATTTCTATACCTGGGGTAGGGGACAGACATATTCCTTATGAGCTTTGGCTCACTGCTAGCATCAGTGCAACCGTCACAATACTACAGCAATAATATTAGTGGCAATATTTATGAAAGCATACAAAAAAAATGTGCAGCAATGCAATATTTGCCAGTAAATAAAACATCCAACTGTTGTAAACCAGCACAGACTCCTCTTACTATCTCCGATATAAGCTGTTTGGGGAAACCACATCTGGCCACTTCAGAGTGTCAATAATTATTTTGTACTTATTGGTGGTGGTCAATTTTTGCTCCAGATTCCTTTGATTTGGCCACAAAAAACTGCCACTGATTGAGCGATCATGAAAGACTTGCAATGCCTGTTAGCAATGGGAGTAGTTCAGACCTTCCATTCAGACAATAGTCCTGTGTTTGCAGCCAATGCATTTAAGGATGCTATATCTGCTCTGGGCTATATTCACACCTGCTGCACCTGGAATGGAACTGCATAATGGAATGAGATAGCTAATTTCTTAAACAAGCTTTGACCTCTAGGGTATTGGATACAGGATTGACCTGACTCCATAGCCTTCATGAATTTTAGCGAGCACTAATTAATTTGTCTAGAGGAGAATTAGGTGGCCACACCACACAAACTACTCTTCAGAGTACTAATGTACATGCCTTATTATGATGTCCCTGGGAAGCTGGCAGTTTTGAAAACACATTGTTCTGTATCCCACTTAAATTTATTGCAGACTGTTCGAGATGCTAGAACTAAATCATCCAATGTGAAGAATTCTGACTATGCCACCAATGAAGATACATTTTTAAAAGCTGCTGATGGTTGGCTCTACAAGGTGGGAGAGCCAGTTCAGAAAAATATTCCTAACAAGCAAGTCTTTTGACCATTGTACAGGCAACCTGTTTCAGCTGTTGGGGTAGAAGGCACACAGATATTTTGCGGCTTCTTCCGGGTGCAAAATAGTACAGGTAGGTTTCCATCGATCACATTACAAAGTACTGTTAGGCCTGACACCATGGGTGGTAGTCCTCCAAACATTTTGCCTTCACGTCACCATAAATGCTGAATTTATTTTTGTTGCCAATAGGACTCAGTGACTTTACAACTTCAAACCAGTGCTGAAGTGCTTGTGCTCTCTCCCTAAAACATGGTAAGGTTATCCTGCACCTGCATGTTGAACAGTATTTAAAACGCAGGCATGTGGGTTTAAGGTATACATGTCCTGGTAGTGAAAAACTGCTAAAGATCTTTTTCACTATTGTGGGCCTACCTCTTCCATAGACTTACATTGGGTTGTCTTATTACATGTAATAAGTGCTAACTTTTGATTGGAAGCAGGTAATACAATACTTCTAGGTCTCTTTTGAAATTTAAAATCCTCTTTAACAGTAAAGTTGGATTTAAGTCACAATTGTAAAAATGCCACTTTTAGAAAGTTGCCAATGTTGTGCCCAAATCCACTGTGCCTTTCTGCCAGTAGCCTGGGTGGCATAACTCCGCTGTGGTTGGGTTGTGTATTGTTGCCAGACAATGAGACAAAGTGGACTAGGCTTGAACAGGATGGGCCATCCTGCCTAGATGGCTGAGGGCAAACCTGTAGGAAGACTCCAGCTGCTTCTTGAACCAAGGACCACCAGAGTAGCTAAAAGGGCTAGTTGGATGGCCTCCTACATTAGCTACTGGGACACAAAAAGCTCCGGAGTCCCTGCAATCTACTGGCCTGCTGCTGATCCCTTCTGGAGTGAGTGCTAGCCCCAAAGGGGTGCCCATCCCCAGGTCCTGGACCCCTGGTGTGGTGCTAAAGTGACCTCATTCTACCAAAATATAAAAACTGGGAGTTAAAAAACATTTCATTAAAATCACAGGTGAGTAGGATCTACCTGCAAGACGATATGCCAAAGGTGCATTGCCGGTGGGTGAACCTAGTGACTGCATCTGACCTGCACTCCATTACAGTCAGCCTTTACTTGTGACTTTGTCCTAGTCTTGCGCGACTAGACACCGGCGTTTGTTGCTATGCCCTTTTTTGTGCTTTTCACTAAAAACTATAAGAATTCATGACTCCGTTTTACTGATTGGGTGTCATTTTATTTGTTCAAATTTACGCTATTTTTTGTTTAATTGGTGCAGGATTTTTCTTGTGTTGTGTTTTCACTTTATTAATGTTTGTGTGCTGCATAAATACTTTACACATTCCTCTAGGTTAAGCCCGACTCTTTTTGTGCCAAGCTTCCAGAGGGTTAATCACAGGTTAATTTAGTGACTTTTTGTGGTTCACACTGACAGCGACTTTTGTTGTTGCTTGAATAGGGTTTCTACCCCTCTCTAATAATAACCCAATTTCTTATAAGTACTATGTAGTTGATTCTGTTCAGCCAACCCCCATCAACAAGAAGATGCCTCTGGAGTAGATCAACACATACCCTCCCAACTCTCATTCAAGTTGAAATCTTCAACCCTATTCTGGGGATTGATGAGCCTGTTGTGTCTCCGGTTTTACACCAAGTATCACTTTCAATGAGTAAACCTGATACTTTATTTTCAACAATTGCTAGTTCTGCATCTGTGGTTTGTTATCAACCGACAGAACCCACATCAATTAAAATTATATCACGGCAAGAAATTTAATTGCACGAGAATGACTCGGATTTAGATTTTGAAAGAAGAGAAATAATTATCTCTCCTCTAGTCGGTCAATACTAAAGATTGTTTCTTGCTTGCTCCATGACAGATACTTTTTTCAACTATGGTAATACATCTAGATTGATACTGGGGCACCATCCATTCTAATGCGGATTCTAATGTTGATTATATTTTATTTTAGTTTATGGGAACTTCATTCTGTTGTACAGTTTCTACTTTCTGTGTAGGAACTGTTCACTTGTTGGAGAACATGAATGTTGGGCTGGTGCCAGACTGATTCCATGCACACCCTCATGATATATTGGCCTATAGACCTGTTAGCTCACAGTGCCCCATATTAACCCTTAAACCTAATGAGGTGACAAATGGTTTCGAGCAACCTCAGAATATGATATTCTTTACTCCCCAAGAAATCGTGGTAATAGATCTAGAACCTTTTTGCTCAGTCACTCGTGCATACTGAGAAAGGTACAAAAGAAATACACAAAGGGACATTTCAATATTTATGGAACCATTATGATTCTTGTATAAAAGATTTGCACTGCAATAATAAATAGACAGAAGTAGATAAAAGTGATTAGCAGTATAAGACCAGTGAAAAGGATAAATGATTCTCCCATTGTGCTAAAAGAATGTGTGTGTGTGTGTGTGTGGGTGGGTGTGTGTGGGTGTGTGTGTGTGTGTGTGTTTGTGTGTAAATGTGCCGGTCCCTGTCTTGGTCAAAAATTGGACATCCCTCCTCTCAGATGGTAAACAGGAATCAGCTGTGCTGAGACACCAACACAGCGACAACCTTGCAATGACAGCAGAGTGCTCCTCGATTTGAACATGGAAATGAGTGTGTATTTATAGTAACAGAATCCATGCTTTGGGGGGAGGGGCGTGCCTAACATGGTTGCAATGGCAGACATGTTTTCCTGAGGCTCCGAACGCGGGCCAGACAATCGCCTCACATCCACATCGGTAGGACTTAAAAAACGGCCAGAAGAACATCACAAAACACCCCTCCGACCCAGCAGCTGGGCAGGCAATACTGGAGCACAGAAAAAATGGGAACTGGCCGGGAGCATGGGCAAATTGATTTCAAGGTGCCTGATCCCAAGATGGAGGCCCCAGCAACGGTGCAAATACAAAGATGGCCCACATCTAACCTCAACCACCACGGGACAGCCGCGGCCCTTGCACAGTACTAGCACTTATATGACGGGGCCTGCGGAGGGGCCGGAGGCCACCCCTGCGGAGAAGTACCAGGTACTTGGAATCCAAACCCAGGGCAATGCAGCAGAAACACACCTCAATGACGGCACTCTAGTACCGGAGCGGGGAGGAGGAGATCCGACCTGAGGGAGAGTGGGGTAAACACGCCATGAGAGATGCTGCAGCGCAAGACTCCCGGGGGCTGGCACCAGTGTGCATTGCACCGAAGGAGCATAGCTCACGACACACAACACGGCGGTTCTGTTGAACTGCATAGCCTGGGTGTGGCCCGTGACCATCGGAGGCCGCCTGGAGACTGGTAAGCTGGAGCCCCCCCTGCCTTCGCCTCCGAGGACAATAACTAAATCATGGACTAGACCCAAGAGGGGAGAGCACACCATGGATAACCTAGCCATCCCCCGCACAGGGGTGAAGGGTGGGCTCCCTACGGGAGGTGCGCACTTCTCTCCCCCCACCTGGACTCACCACCGGGAGCTGGGCCATGAGGATCACACAAAAGATAAAGAGCATCTCCCTACATCCAAGTGCATAACGGAGAGGATCGGAGCTGCTAACTGGCCACCTTCAGTGAGATCGAACATTAACAATAACCAGGTACAGGAGCCAGAGAAAGACGATCACCACATCAACAACCCCTTGCCCTTGAACTCACACGCTTGGGGGGATACTCAGGTTTCGACACGATACACAGGGGGAAAACCGGAGGGAGCCATCTCCCCTTTTCCTTCCTCCCCTCCAAAGTGACAGCGCTACACCAACAGGCAGACTCCGCGGAAGGATCTGGTCTACAAACTATAGTCTTAGAAGGGGACCAACACACCCCTGCACCAACAAAAGGCACGAGAAGAAATATACGTACCACACCAAATGAGGGGTGGATGGCCCCTTGATTGTCCATCTGCCCGAAGGACTAAAGAAACCTTTAAGCGGACACAGGAGAAGTGACCCAGCCCTCAGAAACCTCCTACTCCCGGCCTAAACATAGGCACCAGAAACAGAGACAAGAGGCAAACACACTTCAAACACTAAGACAGGTACACGAACCACACGCTCAACATCAGCAATACCCTTCTGCAAACATGGGGAGATTGCGCACCAACGCGGTACCTTAACATCTCCACCCAACTCGAAATAAGTCCCCAAAAACCGAAGACCATTGCACCTCAACAGAATCCTCCGACACTGCCTCTATGTCGAACAAACTTGACAGAGTGCTAGTGTCCATTGAACAATTGAAGGTCACTAAGAAGGACCGCTTCGGAGCACTTGCCACAGACCTAAATCTCCTATGAGATGATCATCGTAAGCTGGCAGACAAAGTAGCTGATGGAGAAAAGACCCTCTCTACACTGCAACCTCTGGCAATGCCACAACAAGACATGCAACGAGACCTTCAGACACTACACGTTACTGTTCCCAGCCCGCCTCAGAGTAATACACAAAGAGACCACAACCTTTTTTACAGACCCAAAATAAGCAATAAACGGAGTGGAACTACATCTGCAAGTCACTCCAAGTTCCAGCGACAATCAGAAATCTCAAGCACATGTGCATTAAACGCCGGCATGGAAAGACCACCCAACAACGAGATGGATCCCAACCACACGGCAATATTATGAAATCACCAGACTTGGAACAAATATTCGCAAAAGGACGGAAGGCCCTCCAGGCAGCTGCTGAATTGGGAGGAGGCTTGATGGTCTAAGGTGAGGATGTAGGCCCCACAACTTCATGCCTGTGGAAGACCCCATAGACTCAAGCTCCACGGGTGTGGACTCAGCAACCCCTCCCCTGGTTAACCCACAAACAGCAGACACACTTATTTGAATGATGCAGGTAAACGTCCTCAATTATCTCCGCACGCCTTCGGCCGCTATGGCACCTCAACAGTTCTGGCCGAAGCACCTCGCATATACAACCTAGCTAAGTCACCAGAAACCAGGGCCTACACCGATCACCTATATTGTAAAAGTGGGCCCGCACCACACGGGCCCCAGAGTCACGCGCTAGCCACCCCTCACAATACATTAGAATGCTCATACTAGAACACGTTTGGATGTGCTGCAGTATTGGGACTCACTCCCATTGCAGTTCTTATTGTTGCCACACCCTATCCTAACCCAATACCTATTCACATATAATGAACAACCGCAAAGAACAACTTTCATGGGCCAATCACGGGGTGTTGGCTATCCTTACATGGTGATGCCAATCCCCTCCCCCCCTTAAAACGGATAACACCCCTCATGATTTTCACAACAGACATTAAATTCTTGACCCTAAACGTCCGTATAATACACACGGCACAGAAATGCTATGACGTCCATGCGTATATCAAGCACCAGCAGGCACAGAATGTGCTGGTCCAGGAGATGCACCTCACTGCGGGGGAACTAGACAGACTCCTTCTGAACCACCACATACTCAGTGTTTGCGTGGGGTACACTGATATGGCTCAGACCGGGGATCGCCTTCCAACAGACTCATAGGGCGATAGACTCAGAGGGACGATATGCTTTACTAGAAGGACTACTAGATGCCCAACAGATATTAATAGGGAGTATATATGCACCCAACACTGAGCAGAGAAAGTTCTGAGAGACCCTATCGAGTGTCCTCGCCCAATTCACAAAATCACCTTGGATTCTGGGAGGAGACTACAACCGCACATTAGACCTCTCTTTGAGCAGATCACACCCCCAAATCCCCACCTCTGCAGCACACACGCAAACAGCACACTTCTGTGCATGGATGAACCAATGGTCACTGCTGGACGCTTGGAGACATATACACCCGATGAACAGACTCTACTCCTTCCATCTAACACAATCTGGGAGCCCGACTTGACTGCTTCTTATGTTCCCCATTACTCATCCCCATGATCTAAAACATGGATTACCTAGGCCGTGTGCTTTCGGATCATGATGCGCATGACATAACTCTTAGCTGGTGTCCCCCCTTATCACCGATCCCTACTTGGCGATTGCTTCGAGACTGCCTCGAAGACCCAGTGTTTAGACACAAACAAAAGGATAGCATACAAAACTACTTTGCGGTGAAAGCACACACAGCCTCATCTAGGGTACTAGAGTGGGACGTCTTAAATCTAGTCATAAGAGGGGCATGCATTAGACAAATTACAGGAGTATGGGCGACACTTGAATGCACCATTCGAGCGATACTAGACACTTGCGACTCTGATGTAGGCCGCAGATGCTGGAACAATATCCCCAACATAACCGGTGGAGGCCATGACCGCATATGTGGAGGCCATCGCAGACCTACGCAGATACAATTTTAAAGCATACACCACAAGGGTACATAGGGAAGGGGATAGAGCAGGAGCACTACTGGCATGGTTAATCCGACAAGACACGGACACATAACCAATCACTAGTTTCAATATACTGTTGCAGTTTCTTATATTCTATTGTCTCAGCATAAAATTTGTAATGATACAGTTTAGTACAATCTTGAAAATCAAATTCATAACTTATCCTTGGTGTTAAATGTTTTAGGAAGAGCCTCAGATGTGCAGGAGTCCAAGATTGCAGCAGATCAATTTGTTACCTTCGATACTTTAAATGCGGTTGATAAGTTTTGATTAAAAACATACGTCAATGATCCTTGATCTAAAGTCTTTGCTTTTGATAAAGATCTTAAAGTGCCTTGTTCATCATGTACTAGGTTGTATGTCCATCTTATGATGCTGGTAATTCCTGTAGCATATGAACTGACTAAGGAGAGCTCTAGTCATAGAGCTTGTGCAGGAACTGCTTGATGCATTTTCAACAGTTTCCATAGGATTTTCCTTTCTTTAAGTTGTATTTGTTGCCATTGACATATTGGAATATATTCAAGAGCATACGATAAGATTGGTGGGATCTTAGAACTAAAAACCTGAAGAAGAGACGATAAGTGCCTTTGCCCGGTTGAGGAATATAATCTCTGAAGTGCCCCAACGTGAACATCTGCTTTGCGACTCAGGTGGTACAAATGAGGGGAGTTTTGTAAAGATTGTGTAAAAATTCTCCCTAGGTAGGTATACTCCTTTACGACTTCTAGCGATTTTTCCCCCAGTGTCCAGTTATATTTTGTGTATCGTTTTCTTCCGCTAAACGGAACGATTTTCGTTTTTGTTATGTTTGGCACTAGGAAGTTTACTTCAGTATATTTTGTAAGAGCTTGTAAATTCCTTTGAAGGCCGAAAGGTGTAAGGTCTAGGATGACCACATCATCAGTATACATCATGATGTGAATTTTGAGTGATGATATTTTTGGAGGAAAGTTGATGACGTGTAAAAAACACTCTGAAATATCACTAAGATATAAAGAGAACAGGAGGGGAGCTAAAAGGCATCCTTGCCTGAGACCATTTGGTGTGTTGATTGGTTGGGTAAGTCCTTTCTCTTTCCCCATTTGAACTTGACACCAAGTTTCCGAATATAATGATGTAATTATGTGCAGCAAGTTGGCCGGGATTCCCAATTTTCTAAGCTTACTCCATAGAGCTGGTCTATCCACTCTGTCGAATGCTGACGTGAAATCAACAAAGACCGAATAGACAACCTGTGAATTTGAGACCACATATTTGTCTATTATTGTTTGCAACACTGCTACGTTGTCAGTTACAGAGTGCTTTGGTCTGAACCCAGCTTGGTTTAGCGGTATTGATCCTATTGAAAAAGTCCAGTCTTTAAGATTTTCGAGTATACTTGCCGCAAAGATCTTCCCTGTTGCGTCCAGCAGGGCGATCTGAAAACCAATCACTAGAATAACAATCTCCACTGGAACCATCACCTACATACAAGCAGAGATTCTACAGACCTTTCACAAATATTATGCTGACATATATAGAGCCCCGACAGTAGACAACTCGGAAGAAACAGACCAATTCCTAAACCCCCTTACCATACCAAAGCTTACACCATCTGACAGAACCTCCCTAGATGAGCAGATCACAATGACAGACATCAAGAACGCGATCCAAACCATTGCACAAAATAAAGCTCCAGGTCGCAACGGACTACCACTAGAATACTACAGCACATTTTCCTCACAACTGGCCCCAAGACTAGAAACTGTATTTAAAGCAGCATTAAAAGTCAGGGAACTCCCCATCTCAATGCACGAATCCATATTAGTATCATTCCTAAATCCAGACAGTTATCCCTTGCTACAAACCTCATACAGACCCATCACACTACTATCAACAGACTGCAAGATCCTTGGTAAGATCCTAGCGGACCGATACACAGGGTTACTCCCCAATCTGACACACCCTGATCGATGCAGGTTTGTTCCCGGGAAAAACACCTCATAAATTATCTGCAGATTGTTACATGTCCAAGACAGAACGCAAAACTGATTCCCAAAACACGGCATGCTTAATCTTGGATCTAGAGAAAGCATTCAACACCCTGACATGGCCGTATCGATTTGCAGTCCTTCAACGGGTGGGAATAAGTCCCAAGCTAATGGCATACACCAAACAATTATACACAAAACTTACATCTCGAGTCTGCATTGGTCGTCTCATATCCACTCCCTTCCAGGTGGCACGGCGCACTCGCCACGGGTGCCCATTGTCCCCTCACCTCTTTGCCCTACACTAGAGCTGTTAGCAATCCATTTCCGTGAACAGGGAAAGGACTGTGGTATCCCACTAGCAGGCACCACACACAGTGTGTCTTTATATGCAGACAACTGACTGATATACATATGAGATATCACAATGAATCTCACACCCCTATGCACCAAATTAGACGAGTGAACAGCTGGACTGAAAGTCAAATGAGAAAAATCTACCACGAGAGATCTGTATAGGTTCAGTCCGACATGCTTGGAGCGAGAGAGGCCCACGTTACTTCTGAATCAGACCCTATCATTCCCCTAAGGACCTATACAAGGGCAACCACCAAAGGGCATTGATAAGCATGTGCGCCAAAGTTCACTTCTGGGGATCCTTACTTCTGGCTCCAATAGGAAGAATAGCTGTAGCAAAAATGGTAATGGTACCCCGCCTCCTCTATCATTTTTCGAATATACCGGTTATCCCCCATACTCTTTTTTCCAAGAACTCAACTCCCTAGTGGTCTCCCTAATATGAAGTACAGGACTCCGAGGGTAGCCTTAACAACATTACAGTTACCAGTGGACCATGAGGGACTGGGCGCCGAATCCTTTGAAGCATACTTTCTTGCAGCACAACTCCAATGGCTGTCACGCTGGAAAGTGAGACGCCATCTGAAAGAGATGGGTACAGACTCAGGGCCCATGATGATTCCGGCGATACATCGCCTGCTCCTGCCAGGCACTCAGCCCACCCCATTCAAGTGGCGTAGCTAGATCGTGTATGCAACGTATTCACCAACTGTCCTGCAACACACCACTAGCTACCCCTTTATTGCTGCTGGCGGGCTTACCCCAAGGCTGCAGCCACCACACCACCGGAGCCCTACAGATATAGGCAGAATACTCACTCTTGGAGGTGGAGTCCCTAATTGCGGATGGACAACTCCTCCCATATAACCGCTTGGCAGAGGATAACGGACTACCACACGGACAATTCCTCTTACATAGGCAACTGGTCTCGGACTGTAAACAAACCTGGGATCCACCCAGAGGGGAGCTTGCAACGCACCCAGTTCTCCAAACTATCCTAACAATGGGCACAGGACACCACATCATAAGATGGATTTATAAGGCTATCCGAGAACTCACACCTAAACCACTCACACATCTCAGGCTGAAATGGGAGGAGGAATTTGGGCGTTCGATACACAACATGGAGTAGCAATCTGCCTTATATCCCAAAAAGGTGTCATGTAACCGGTGCTTTAAAAACATACAATGCAATTTATTACACAGAGCATATTTAACGCCAGCAAAACTCCAACGCTTCTACCCCGCAACACAAATTCTATGCCCACGATGCCAGCTTTCCGATGCAACATTTCAACATATGTTTTGAAATTGCCCTACCCTACAACCCTACTGGGGTGCAATACACAACACAATACAAGAGACCACAGGACTTATGGGCATTGACACATGGGAGGCAAGTGCACTTGGGATAGCCTGACGTAGGAAAGATGGTAAAGTAGAGAGCCGATTTGCATCGTTGGCCCTCCTTCTGGCTAAAGGATGCATCGCTATGCATTGGTGCGCACCCGCAGGGCCCCCACTGGCGGCCTGGAGAGGAGCGATAATAAAATGGGGCACAGCAGAAGAAGATGAGATTAGACAGGAGGAGGTATGTGGTGTACGACGCTGTCACATCTCCATGGAGTGGACAACGCTCCTTCAAAATTTCTGACAGCGAGACACCTGCCCACTCACCCACAAAACCACCTAACACAAATGAGACACCGGGCCCAGACCCATTGACCTTAAACACTAATGAGCATCCCCACCCGTCACCCCCCCACAGCTCCACCCACATAGAAGCCCGATTGGACTCCCCGTGAAGATGCACACTCATCCAACACTACTAAATAAACAGACACCCATCATAACGGCCAATACAAATGCACACACACATGCCCACCCTATATCCCCACCCTCAGTTAGATCCCCAGTTAGCTAATTATACCCACTCCTTTCACCCATCGAAGATGGGACCAATACTAAAGCCTTCTAAACTAGGGCGGTGTACGGCTCCATCTAGACTTTGCAACATTCAGCCCACCCTAACACACCCACAATCCTATTTGGACAATTTTCAGAGTAATAATGTACCTTATTTTGTATAACCTGACAATGCTGTTGATTCTGAATGTAAATTGGAAAATGGAAAATCTAATAAAATGGTTTAAACAAAAAAAAGCAGTATCCATGTTTCTGTGCCGAGGCTTCAGCCAGGCTGACGTTTATTCTCTTGTGGTAGCTATGTTGCCTCATGGATGAATAGCAACCAACATTTGTAAAATGTGTGTATAGGCCTTATACTAAATGTTCAAGGTGTTGCGATAGTGTACTTCTGAAGTGGAATTATAAGCAATGTGGTTTCAGGGAATCTAATCCTGCACTGTCACGCAAGCAAATGTGTGTCAACAGTTATTGTGTAGAAACTAAGACAACTTAAGAAACGTGTGCATGTAAAGGTGGCAGTGTTTCTTCCCAGGTCTAACCTAGCCACATGACAGCAACTCCTCGGACATGAGTCAACTTAAAGCTATCTAGTAATAAGAAAGCAATCCAAAGCAACACTACGGAACATATATATAGAGATGCTAAAATGTATTTAAAAAACGGAAACCATACAGTTTGAAGCCAAAAAATTCAGATATCCATCATTAAAAATATAAAAGTGAATAAAAATCTAATTTAAAAGGAATTTAAGATGTTAAAAAGAGGCCAAATTAAACGTACCCACCAAACGGAATAGCCAATTGTTTATATGTTCTGAGAGGTAAACTAAACATTTCTGTTCCTAGCAACCGCAGACGATGATCCCAGAAACACACCTTGGTGCGGGTTTATGAAGCAAACGTGTTCTCATCCAACCCCCACAGCAGCCGCTAAAGGAGTGACCACAACCAGTGGAAAATCCACAAAACCAGAGCCAAGATCCAACTCACCAGGAACAGAAGCGTCCCAGGAAGGCTCGTAGAATGCATTTAGAAGAAACGGCAAACGCAAATGACACAGATACAAATGGGCCTTCAGGGGTCACCACTTAGCACTTCCATGTTTAGAGGCTGAACCAATTGCGTTCCAAGGCACAAGTTCAAGGCTACAGGCAATGAAGCCACACATGCCAAAAGGATAAGAACCAATGCTCATTTAATTCCTGAAGCAAGGGTGCACCAAAACATTCTACAATGCATACACGGCACAGAAGGTAGTAACAGTTCCCTTCGGTCTCGAAATGAGACATCCATTGCAGAGCAGAACAGTTTTTTTAAAACATTCCCGATAATAATGAGCAGGACAGTGGAAGACCTCCAAAGATGCTTCTGAGCACTGAGTGAATGTTTGATGGAATGACTCCGAAGACTGTCTGGAAGGTGCTAACCAAGCCAGAGCCTAAGTTTTGTTTTAAAGCGTGTTACCCCTGCAGTATGAAACATGTTAAAAATGCGGTGCACCAACTCTCCAAAATGTTGAGGGAAATTAGTGCAAGGCAGCGATTGTATCTCTGAAGAGGACCTTGCTACTTGAAGATCAAACATCTCCCTTGCAGATGTTAAGGCCACATCGTTTTGAAACCTTAAGGCGTTCAGTCTGCAGAACACATTAAACTGCATGTACGAAAGCTTTAACGAAGGCCAAAGCATCACCTCCCTAACTGTACGGGCAGGTGGAACCAGTACTTGTATACAAGAAGTGACAACTGAAGAAACAGTGACAAGATAGGTTATGCCCTTTCTCATACTGCAGCAACCATGATTGTTCAACATTAAATAACTCCCATTAGAGAGAAATCAGAAAGCCGGATGAATTATGGCCGCTGGGGAACCTTTCAAGTAGCAAGATAAGTTTGCCATGGAAGTGTTACAAACCCCATGGACCAAACCTTCCTTGTAGACTAAGGAGCCACTTAAAGCATTCTCGCAGCTAGAACCGCCAAGAAAAACTTCAGTTTCCTTATTCCGACAATAGAATTCAAAAGGTAATTCACAATACTCATGTACATATCCTTCCCCTAATGCTTCATATCTACACACTTGATGATGTTTTAGACTGTATAGGAAATAGAATGTTGAATTTGGAAGAATAATGCACCCGTGGATTATCCAATCTGCGGAAGGCGTTCCAGCAACAATGAAAGGTAACTTCTCTAGCTTCTCAATGTCTAACTTAGTGTGTGTTGCATCTTTGCGTGCCATGAGTACTTGCTGTTTTGTAAGTTGGTATGGATAAAACAGGTTTGTGGCATTAATATGTCACCATGGTATGCAACCAGAATGGAGTGTCCAACTCAATAGCAGGATAGATCTAAGTAGCGACTGCCCATGTTGTAATGTGGACATGCCATGTTATATAATGTCTATTGCTGATGACACTATGTTAACCAGGGAGTACATTCTAGAGGTTGTCATACCATTGTCAACTACTGCTAAAGTCTTTTCTAAATTAACCCTGTCACTCTTGCACAGTCTTTCAGCAGCTTCTTGCTGAGAAACCTTCCCTATCTCATTGTACATTGCATACAAGAAGCATTTTTTACGGGGTTTTCGAGAACCTAATAAGATGTCCCATAGCTCCAGGTCATCAGAAAGAACGCACATGTGTTTTTTTACTTGGGACAATATTGAGGTTTGTAGCCAATCAAGGCACAACTTTCCAACACTGTAATTTGTCACCACCCGAGTGTTCTGTCTGCATGTAACGCAGGTTAGGCCTACTGATCGTAAAGCCCTCAGTGTTACCCAGGCACCTTGCTTGACATTCGTTAGTATCTAACAGCCAAACTAACTATCCCTTTCAATTGGTGTCTGATGACTTGTAGATGCCATTGGCCAGTGTCTCCTACTAGTAGTTTGTAAACGGCTGCCAGTTTTCAAAGCATGCAAATGTGGGCATGTGTGGTGTGTTCAAATCCTTAATCATAGCTAAACCAAGACATGATGTTTGCTGCAGTTTTGTTCAGGAAAATAATCTGTTGTGTTAAAAGGCATGCTCTAAACAAAGCCCCGTTTCCCTGAACTAGCCAATCTTTTTCCCCCCAAATTGGTCTGACATCAATAGTGTCCCTCCAAAAGTTACACTCTTGTGTGGACAGCTGAGAAAGAAAAGAAGCTGAATAAATCAGCTTGTATTTTTTTAGCATATTTGTCTTTGCTGGTGATGGTGCAAGCTTTTAATAATAAGTCACTGGGTCTATTGAATCATAACCAGAAAAATAAGCAAACTTTGGTGCAAATCTTTTTGATCCGCCCCATGGTGGTGTAGGGCAATGTTCCCATTGTGTGTAGTTAAAAGCAGCACTTGCAGTACTTGCTTTATACAAAATGATGGCCATAATGTTGGAAACAAAACCATTAATCCTAATTAGATATGCCTTTGTACAGTTCATCAGACAAAAACAGAAGAATGCCCTAGATCTTCTAGCATTTCATGCACTGTCTTAATACCTCAATCATCAGAGATGGAACTAGGGATGATGATGCATTCAATGATAATTTAAACAAATATGGAATTTGAATAGGTTCTGTAGGGCCATACACATCATATGATACCCTATCCCAAAGAATCCCATCAGGAAATGGAACAGCTGAAATGTTCACCAGGGAAAGGTCTCTTTGTGCTGTGTGTGATGACTAATGTGGTTTGGTAACCAAGCTCACCAGTTGTACAGCAGACCGTTCTGAGAAATAGCTTCCATTTAGAAACCGGAGTAAGACTGTCACAAACCCAACCCAAAGGACCAGGAAAAGTAACACAATTGTAATCCAATGGTGTAGCCATAGAGGAACAAAGTATGTATTTTTCAGCCTAAAGATAGAAAACATGCAGGGGGATATTCTCAAGGACCTATAGCCGAGTTAGGGGCACTTTATCGCCGCCAAAGTGTCAATAAATTAATCGCACCGTTCTCAAGCTGGTGCTAACAGCCAATATCAGCAGTTTTCCGGCTATAGCAGCAGCCAAAAACATCGCCACAGATGACACCGACAACTAGCACTAATGAGATGCAGAGTAGTTGTTCCCTTGCAAAAAGCTGCGACAACACCACTTCGCAACATTCTCAACGACCAGCCAGATCGGCGATAAGTTCACAAAACATGCGATAAGGCGAGTTAGCAGTAGGGTTTTAACACCTGCTCTTACCTGGTGTTAAGTCGGACGACAACCTGCACCATGAAGGGGAACCCAGCCCAGAGCCACACCTTCAGAACGACAGATGCCATGGAGCCACTGATCATGCAGCTCGGAGCCCCAAGAGGGCCACAACACCCACTACAATCACCCCCAGGCACCCCCCGCCCGGATAGCCCCCCCGGACAAAGAGATATCACATCAATTGTACAAAATCCTGAACAAAACAATTTGCCTGATGTCGCACAATCACAACAATCAACAATCATGTGTGATCAGAAAAAGGCTAATCAGTCATTCATCTTTGAATTTCAAAACAAAACAATTTATTCAAATTAAAAAAAATACAACTATGTGGAAGAGTCAGGGCGGGTCTTCTCTGGACAAACCATAAATCACACCCTGCAAGACAAAATTTAAAGATAAGAAGGTGTGTCATGCCCTTATCCAAGGACAGAGAGAGAGAGAGAGAGAGAGAGAGAGAGAGAGAGAGAAAGAGAGAGAGCATGAAAGGGTGAGAGAGAGAGTGAAAGGAAGAGTGGGAGAAAGGGAAAGGAAGAGAAAGAGAGAGAAAGAAAAAGAGAAAGAGAGAAAGAAAGAGAAAGAGCGAGAAAGAGCGAGAACGAGAGAGAGAGAGAGAAAGAATGAGAAAGGGAGCGAGAAAGAGAGAGAAAGAGAAAGACAAATAGCGAGACAGCGAAAGAGGGAGAGAGTGTGCCGACACTACGGACCCAGGCCTCACTGCTCACCTGCTGCCACCGGTGTGTCTCCAACCAGTCCACCAGGTTGCTTATCTGAAACTGATTCCCGAATCATGAATGGCAGAGTCTACATCATTGCACACGCCACCAGCGCCTGCCCGCACCTGTGCACACAGTCTGCTGCCCACCAGCCCCTCCCGCCGCCCAGCGGTGATTGGCCGCCCCAGCGCAACCAGGCCTCAGTGCTCACCTTCCGCCACCG
The DNA here is from genome assembly GCF_964204655.1 of Triturus cristatus. NCBI lineage: Eukaryota > Metazoa > Chordata > Amphibia > Caudata > Salamandridae > Triturus > Triturus cristatus. The sequence goes on from NC_140582.1 coordinate 970,495,356, forward strand.
GCGTGTCTCCAAGAGGGCCCACCGCGTGCAAGCTCCAAGCCCGGGTCCCGCGACCTAGTCAGCCTCCACCACATCATGCAGCCCCTCAACGCGGGCTACAAGGTCACACCTGATTCTGGGTCTTGATTACACAATGGCAGATATCATATCAGTGCACAGGGCATCATTGCAGGCTGCACACCCGCCCAGCTCTTTTCAGGTGCCACTAACTCTGTGAACCATGAGGCAACGCCATGTGGCGGTAGGCCCGTGCTGCGCACTGGCTCAGGCCTACACTGCGGTCCAGAAGGGCTCACACAAATCCTTACCAGTCCGGACCGCCAGGACGGCACATCATCGCAGGCTGCACACCCGCTCAGCACTTACGGTGCCCCTACCTCAGTACACCGATTGTCACCGTCCCGTGGTGGTATGCCCGCATGACTTCAGCAGTGTCGGGCATTAATTGTTGGACATCATGGTGCGAACTGTGAGTGTCCATTAGTGATTGTAAGTGGTCCCTGATGTGACTCAGACACCCACGTATGTCATCTAGTTTGGCTGCCATGTTGGCGAACCCCACCCACACATGTTCAGCCACCTCCTTCTGGCAGTCTAACACCTGGCCTTGGAATGCCATGTGTTTTGGGTGAGGTGCTGGGAGCCAGACGTGGTGGTGGGTGCTTCCTGCTGTGTGGTCTGTGCAAGGGGTGGGGTCACCCCGATGCAGCTGGCCTGCACTACTCCTGGGGGTGGGGTGCGGAGGCTGTCACGAGCCGTTGGAGGGTGTTGGGGCAAATGTCCAGGGCGTCCTCTTCATTATCACTGAAGAGATGTCTGCTCTGCTCTGCAGGAGGTGTTGATTGTTCCTCTGCAATGTAAAGGGGAGATGCAGGTTGACAGTTTGTTCCATGTATGTTGACGCATTGGACATGTTTACATACAGACTGCATGACAATGTGCATTGTGACTGTTTGGGAGTAGCTGACTATTTCATGCTGGACAGTGGACATTTTAACTACATCAGGGATGTGAGGTTGTACATGTACATTATCATCTCAGTTTCCTGCTATGCCAGATGTGATTGACCAGTTTCTACGCACAAGCGAAACCAGTTGTGACCTCTGTTATGCAGTGAAAGTGTTGCACTTCGTAGCACATTGTCGTCAATGTTGATGTGCTGTTATTGCTATGTGTGTGTGCTGCATTGTGGGTGAGTCGTCCCTGCAGCTGTGATTTTGCTACCCCTTATCCCTTTGGGGCGTTGTGCCTTTTACTTCTGTGCTCCTACAGGGTTGAGATGCTGCAGACTTGGCTGATTTAGGCTCTTGGGCATGGTTTATCCGCAGATGTGTTGTTGCCGTCAGGGGTTGTGTGTGCATGTGGATGTGTCAGGGTGTGACCTGCTCCTTTCCGGATGTGTTCCACACTCAGCCACCTCAGTGTTGTGGCGTGCAGCATGTCATGATAATTGGACTGCAGCCATGCTATTCGTAATGCAGTGTCACTTGCATTGTCAGTGTGGCTCACAGACACGCAGATTTGCTGGTTTTAACACTTGTGCATGGGTTGGTTGTGGGATTGGTGGTGTGTGGGGGGACACCTTTATGCCTATGGTGGATGTGGGCCTACCTGCTGTTTGTATGTGTGCTGCAGTGTGCCAAGGCGATCAGGGACATGCTCCAGAGTCATTGTGGGTGTGCAGTGTGCTCTACTTAATTGTGCATGTGTGCCATTGTGCCCATCTACCTCCGTCCCCCAGTCCCTGTTTGGTACTCACCTTGGTGCTGTTGTCAGGTCATCTCGAGCAGTGTCCGGACCCCCAACTCCTGCCACCGTCTCCCCACTGATGACTGTGGACACCATTTCCTCCATCTCATCCAGCTCCTCATGTTCCGCTGGACTGTCACCTCAAGTCTGCATTGCTGGCTGATGGTTGTCAGCAAGTTTCTTCTTGGTTTTGCACTTCACATCATTCTAGCACCTCTTGACCTCTCCAATTGTCCTCTTCCTCACTCCGACTGCATTGACCTTGTCCAGGATGTCCTGCCATATTGTATTTTTATTTACCAATGGCACGTTGGGGGTGACGAACAGTTGTTGGTGGTGTTCTATCACCTCTGGGATGATTCTGTTTTTCTGCGGACTGAACCTCGTCTTCCTCGTCTTCTTCTCCTTGCCCTTCTGTGCTCCCGAGGTCCCAGGTGGGTCCTACTGGGGGCTTGTGGGGTTCTGTTCGTCCTCTGTACTTGCTCCGGCTTCCTCCATGGTGTTTGTGTTTTTCTGTGTTTTTATAGTGCATTTTCCCTCATGACGCATGGGAATTGCAGGCCTGTCACTGGTTATCGGAGATTTTTGTAACGCAATTGGCCACATCGCAACTTTTTTCACCATCGTGTTTCACGTTTTTCCTGTGTCGCGTTACTTTTAATGTGGTCATTTGGCGCATTATTGGGAGACTATTGCATGGTGCCACCGGGTTGAGAATACAACGTTAACACTGCGTTATTTTCCCGCAATAGACTGCGATGTGCAAAGTTGTGTTAAACAAATTTTGCGATAATTAACACATGTTCTTGAGAATATCCCTTGCAGTTTCATCCAAAAAAGGTAGAGGTGGTGGTGCTGGTGTATGATAAGAAGAATCTGAGGAAAAGTAATAAACGTTGATGAAGTAGCCAAAGGCAGCCAATTTCGTTTTGGCAGCTCTGTGGGACTGGGAGATGACTCTATCTGTGGCACATTTACGTAAACCTTATTCGTATCAGGAATCCGAATTGAAATCTGTTTCTGTACTAGTCAATTGTACGGTAGTTGTAGTAACAGGCAAAAGAGATACTTCATTGTTGGTTACTGCTATCTTCCATTGGGGAGAGGATGCTTCATCAGTAATTAAAGCTTCCATCAGAACTTTCTATATGCTACTGAGACGAGGCAGGTAACTGCCCAGGAGCCCATATGTCCTACAGTTGAGAATCTCTTGTTACTGCAGCTGGCAAGAGGCAGAAGAAGTACAGTTCTGGTACCTTCGACAGCCAGGACAGGTACAGGATGGCCTAAACTCTTTCTTGTCCACAATTTTATCCCTGACCAGTTCCCCAATCTTTGGGATCCAAACAGGCATGAGCTGCCTGCACTTCCTTCAATTCACCAGTGGCAGTGCGTTTTACTTGGACGTTGCTTTGTTCGTCACCAAAACTGTTCAGTTTCTGTAAAACAGCCAGAAGTTCCTGTATGTCAAATGGTGTTTCAGCTACCATTGTGCTGGCACTGTCGAGGTCTGGGTTCCACCATTTTACCCCAAACAGGAGGTGAATGCTGGACTTTGGTTGGAATTTAGTATGCCTACTGCATTAGTCCCGATAAAGCCTTGCAGATCTTTTATAACAGTTAGCCAATGTGGCCATACCCATAGGGATCAAGAGCACGATTCCACTGCAACCAAGATATACTTGTATGCCCCATCTGATGACAAAGGGCTGCAGTGGTTCACAGAGGCTTGTTTGACATCAGTAGAGGTGTCCAAGGTGGATGTGCCATGGTGGAACCGCTTAATCTGTTGGCAGATGTTGCATTTGAGGACAAAGTCCTTGGTCTGTTTATAGAGACCTGGCCACCAATAGCATTGCTGCAATAATGAAATTGTAGCAGCCATTCCTGTGTGTGTGTGTGGAGGCAAGACCCTCATGTGCAACTAGAATTAAACCTAACCTGCAGTCAGAATTACTTTACCCCTCACTCCAGGAATGTGACAAAATGGTACATTTTGCGCATCTAACTTGTAGGAGTATTTGAGTGGAAAGTCTTTTGGCAGGTGGGTGTCCTTGCGTGCAGCATTGACAGCCATTATGATGTCTGTGTCTATTCTCATACTTGAACAAGTTATTCCAGCGACTGCAGCAGTTTGCACTGCTGATTTTGCAGCTTCATCAGCCACTGCATTCCCTGCAATGTGTACGCCAACACGCTGGTGACTTATTGTGTGTATTACATGAGTCCATGGCAAAAAATCTTGCAGCTTTGCCACTTGTTCCCAAAGCACCCTTTCAAATCTCTGAATCCATTCTGGCTCCAATTAGAACACTATGTTCAGCCAGCTGTGCAGTGCAGGCACCGAGTGAATGTGTGTAGGTTTTCTCTGGTTGGAATTCTCCATCCTGCATGCAGCCTTTTATGACTGCGCACACTGATGAATATTGCTGCTTTGTCCCTACGGGAGGCTGGGCAGAACCATCCATTTATATGATGTAATCATACTGATCTAGAGGAATAATTTCATTAGGCAGAGGATATTCGCATTCGAACTGCAGAAAGGTTTGTGTTTGTAGAGTCAAATCTGTAGCTTACATCTGTTGCAATGAGTGAGTTAGCCCATTCTATCCAACGTGGATGTAATGCTTTTGCATTTGGAATGCTTGCTCGCGTGACTGCCTCTAAGGTTGGCAGCGGGGTCACGCCAATAATTAGCTTTCCCTGAGCCAGTGCTCTCCCCCTCACCACAGCAGTGTGTACTGCTGTCAGTATTTTTTCTGTCTGTGCAAAATGCTTTTCCTACATTGGTGTTATAATGCTATTTATATGCAATTGGTATACTTTCATCTTCATTAAATGTAACGTAGGTATGCCCAGATGCCCCAGCAATTATGGAGATCACCAGGTTTGTTAAGTTTACACGTGTGTGTAAGTGTTTTGAAGCTAGCATGTCAGCGTATGCTGAGCGTAGTATGATTGTATGTTCAGTGGCCCAGTGTGTGCTTGAGAAATCTGGATGAATCAGGTCATAGAATGGTTTAACCTGCTCTGCATTATCTGAAATGCAGGTTTTGCCAAAATTTAGGAATCCCAAAACGGATTGTAACCTCTTCAATGTAGTTCGATTTTTAATAGCACACACTTGTCTAAGAAATGTGTTGCAAGGCTTTTGCCTTTACTTGATAGCTCGTATCCCAGAAACAGGACACTGAGATGGACAAACTTTGATTTTTTAAAGTTAAATTTGTAGCCCACGTGAGCAAATCCCAGAACTATGCGATCTACTCTTGTCAAGTGTACAGCAAGTTAATCATCTGTCCAATATATGTCATCAATGTAGGACAAGGCCTGGTCATCAAATTGGTGTAAAAGTTATTTTACTCAAGCGGAAAACAGTCTGGGGCTATTCTTATATCCCTGAGGCAATCAATAGAATTACCTCTGAGAACCCAGCCTGCTGAATTCAGTCAAGTACCTGCTTTCTGGTGTTATATTTTAGCTAAAAAATCAATTTGAGATATCTAGTGTGGTTTTGAATTCTTTCCTCACTATGTTGTTCATTAGTGCCGTGCTGTGAGTGTTCTATCAGCGCAGTCTGTATTGCAAAGTTGCGGGTAGCTGTGTTTAAATGTCTGTATTTTAAAACTAGACAATATGAATGATCGGTTTTGATCACGGGAAACAGGGGATTATTCATTGAAGAGTGCAACATTCTATTACACCCTGGTATTCAAGTTGTTGGAGAATTTCCCGCACTTGTTTTTTAGCCTCATTTTTAATGGTGTATTGTCTTTGAGGTTGTGGGGTCGATCTCAGTTGTATTTTATGATAAGGGGAATCATCATCCCACCCCACATGGTTGTGGTATAATGCCGAAGCCTGCGCTAATGCCCATTCCTTGGCATATTAATTTTTTACGTGTTCTGGTGAGGTTGGAGAAGAAAGGATAAACTAGAGTTTCTCTGTTTGGGCAGTCCATGATGAATTCTGGTGGCCAATCCTTTTCGGCCAAGAGAATGTCATAGCCAAATGACAAGTTTTCCCAAAAGTGAACTTCAATAGCTCTTTGTATGTCCCCCTCCATCTGGAGTTGCATCTCCTATAGGCGATGTGGAACACTTAACCTCGTATTCAGTGTTTCCACCTGGATATAGTCACTCAGCGCTACTACCACCAGACAATCCATCAGGTTCCTGCAAACTATCGTGACCTCTTCTGTACTGTGCAGCATGGTCAGAGCCCCCTCCCCATTCAGAAGAAGTGTCTCAGTATCCGCTGCATGCTTGATCCTAAGTCCAGCTACCTTCTTCTTTTTGAATTGAGATTTGCTTGTTTGAGGTTTGTCTTCCTGTTTAATGATGTAGTCCGATGAGTGTTGTGAGTTCGTCTGCGGTTTCACATACTCATCCAATCGGCTCTCCGATTATCCACCTTTTTCTGAACATTTTTAGATGACTCCTAAAAGGAAGAAGACAAATGTGTAACAGTATCCTGATGCCTGTTTCCAGGCAGGTTGCTCCCCACGCCGCACACCACCACCACCTGTGTGTCCGTGTGCCTGAGCCCGCTGCTACCGCTTGCTGAAAGTTCAACCGCGCCCAGCACCAAACGCCCTGGTCCCAGCGAACGCCACACTGAACGCCGCCACTACACCGCCAGCACCCTCCACGCACTCAACCCCGAACGACCACACACCTGCTTCCTGGCCGTCCGGAAGCACACCAAAGGACCCTTCTCCTGCCGGAGCTGCAGCTTCACCAGCCTCCGAGCCACCAAACCGCCCACTGCGACAGGACGCAACCACCTCAGATGCATACTACTGAACACCCACTCCACACACAAACACACCGTCGAACTATGGGACCTGCACGACACATCCTCCGCGGACATCACCTTCCTGACAGAGACCTAGATGAATGCCTCCTCAGTACCCGATATCGCCATAGCCATCCCGGACAGCTACAAGATCCCCCGCAGGGACCGCACCAACTGAGGGTCACGACCAGTACCAACGACACCCTCGGCACCACCGAACACCTGCACTTCCAGATCCACACTGATCCCAACACCACCCTCAGAGGAACTCTCATCTACAGAACCCCCGGACCCCGGCCTCAGTTCAGCGACTCCATCGCCGACTTTGTCAGCACGCACACCCTTGCCTCCACAGACTACATCCTCCTCGGAGACCTGAACTTCCACCTCGAGAACAACAACAACACCAACTCCACCCCCCTGATTTAAAACCTTGTCAACCTCGGTCTCAGACAGCTCGTCACAACAGCCACCCATTCCGCCGGCCACACGCTTGACCCCATCTTCTCCGGAAGTTCCCACATCACCTTCAGCCACACCACCGAACTCCACTGGACCGACCATCGCTGCATCCCCTTCCCCTTCCGCAAACCCACCACGCACCACCGCACTCAACAGAGCCCCCGCCGCAGCTGGAGCAAAATCACTGAAGACCAGGTAAACACCACCCTCGCCCGAAGCCCACCCGACGTCCCCACACTGACACCACCGCCCGCAACCTCAGGCGCTGGATCGACAACTGCGCCAACACTCTTGCCCCGATCAAGAAACCCTCCAACAGACACACTAACAAGAAAGCCAGCTGGTTCACCGCGGATCTCCAGGCCTCCAAGCAAACCTGCCGAAAACTAGAGAAGAAATGGCACCGTGACCAGACACCGGACAGCTACGCAGCCCACAAGACCGCCATCCGCAGACACCATCACCTCATCAGATCTGCCAAAAGGGCCTCCTTCAAGGACCGCCTCGACAACAACGCACAGAACAGCAAAGAGCACTTCAACATCGTGAAGGAAGTCTCCAACCCTAGCTCCAACACCAACGACATCGCAAGACCTGTGCGACTCCCTTGCCACCTTCTTCCATCGCAAGATCGCAGACATCCACGACAGCTTCAACAACCTGACTGCCCCGACAGCCACCGACACCTCAGACCCCACGGCCACTACCCACATCAACCACCTGCTCACCTGGACCAACATAAACAATGACGACACCATCAAAATCATGAACACCATCCACTCCAGCTCTCCGTCAGACCCATGCCCGCACCACATCTTCAACAGAGCTAGCGCCACCATCGCACCCCATCTCCGCAAGGCCATCAACATCTCCTTTGAGACCGTGACCTTCCCGGAGTGCTGGAAGCACGCCGAGATCAACGCCTTACTCAAGAGACACAAGGCGGATCCGAGGGACCTCAAGAACTTCCAGTCCATCTCCTTGCTCCAGTTCCCGGTGAAGGTCATCGAGAAAACCATCAACAGACAGCTGACCCGCTACCTCAAGGAGAACAACATCCTGGACCAGTCCCAGTCCGGGTTTCACAGCAACCACAGTACCGAAACTGCCCTCATCGCTGCCACCGTTGACATCAAGACCCTGCTGGACAACGGCAAAACCGCAGCCCTCATCCTCCTGGACCTATCAGCCGCCTTCGACACTGTCTGCCACCGTACCCTTCGCACATGCCTCCACAACGCAGGATCCGAGACAAGGCTCTGGAATTGATCACCTCCTTCCTCTCCGGCAGAACCCAGAGCGTCCGCTTCCCCCCTTTCCGTTCCAAAGCCTCTGAGATCATCTGCGGCATACCCCAGGGATCATCCCTCAGCCCAACATTGTTCAACATCTACATGGCACCGCTCACCAACGTCGCCCGACTGCATGACCTCAACATCATCTCTTACGCCGACGACACCCAGCTGATCCTCTCCCTCACCAAGGACCCCCTCACCGCTAAAACCAACCTCCACGAAGGAATGAAAGCCATCGCCGAGTGGATGAAGAACAGCCGTCTGAAGCTGAACTCGGACAAAACGGAGGTCCTCATCTTCGGCCCCACCCCCTCGGCCTGGGACGACTCCTGGTGGCCGACCGCACTGGGAGCAGCACCAACACCCACCGATCACGCACGCAACCTGGGGTTTTTCCTCGACTCAACACTCTCCATGGCCAAGCAAGTCAACGCCGTCTCATCCTCTTGCTTCAACACCCTCCGCATGCTCCGCAAGATCTACAGGTGGATCCCCACCGAAACAAGAAGAACGGTCACCCAGGCCCTCGTCAGCAGAAGGCTGGACTACAGAAACGCCCTCTATGCAGGAGCCTCGGCCAAACTACTGAAACTATTACAACGCATACAGAACGCCTCTGCACGCCTGATCCTCGACATCCCTCGCCACAGCCACATCACACCCCACCTGAGAGACCTGCACTGGCTTTCTGTCAACAAGAGGATTACCTTCAAGCTCCTCACCCACGCACACAAGGCACTCCACATTACCGGACCAGCATACCTAAACAGATGATTCACCTTCTACACCCCGAACCGCCAGCTCCGCTTCCCCGACCTCGCCACTGTCCCCCGCATCCGAAGAGCGACCACCAGCGGCAGATCATTCTCCCACCTCGCCGCCAAGACCTGGAACACCCTCCCCATCCTCCTACGGCAGACCCAGGACCTACTAACCTTTAGGAGGCTACTCAAGACCTGGCTATTCGAGCAGTAGCAGCACCCCTCCCCCCAGCGCCTTGAGACCCTCACGGGTGAGTAGTGCGCTTTACAAATTTCTTGATTGATTGATCATAGTTACGCAGGGCATAGCGCTTTTTGGTGGCTTCCTGTTGAGGAGGCCCACCCCGCAATTTAATTTTGTCTTTGTTTTTCTTATTATCATACTTCTTCTTTGTAGAAGACTTGTGTGCTTGCTTAGAGTTACCCTTTTCCAGAATAACTCTTCAGTTGTTGTTTACCAGGTTTGGCTCCCAAATTATCTCTACCAAGTGTTGCATAGGTCTCCTAAATAATTTTAGGTAATTTGTACTCTTTTTGACCTGGAGCCAAATCCCTTACACACTACACTGCTGCTTCGCCTTTCATGTAACTTAACATAATGGCAGATACTGCGGCATAATTGCCCATCAGTTTCATCTCCAAATCCAGGGCAGGGGCTGCCTGTACTCATTCTGGATTTGTTTAAGCACTTCTGGCAAAACAGCTAATTAAGTGGTACCATGTGTCCTAGTATATACCGCAGCAAAAACTGTAACCCAAATGTTGCAGTCTTCCACAGGGGGAGCCAGCCCCATTAGCAAGCTTATAGTTAAAATACAGTGTTTCTCCTGATGTCATGTATGGGGAAACACTGCTTCAATCTGACTTGTTTTTTTTGCAATGTGCAGTGTCTAAGTCCATTATTAGACATTGTATATGCAGTAAAGCCACAAAGAGTATATGGTCTGTGAGTTGGTCATTATGAACCCCACAGCTCCATAATGGCTTTACTGAAAGCTGAGAAGTTTGGTAGCAAACTTCTCAGCACATTAAACACACACTGATGCCAGTTTGGGATTTAATGTAAAAGGCACTTAGAGGGCATCTTAGAGATGCACACTGAAAAACGAACAACCCTGGTGTGCTTCCTGAATGGCTACCCGCCACTTGCCACCACCAGACAGGTTTCTGGGCACCTGAGTAGAGGGCCTTCACTCTCTGGGTCCAGGAGCAAAGCCCATCCTGGGAAGAGGTGTCATGCCTCCTCCCCAAGCATGGGGTGGGCCCACGAAGGGGAAGCTTCAAAGGCCTGCTGACTTTGTTAGCTGACCCTGCCTTTTGCTGCTCCCAGCAACTGGCTCACACCGGTTCTGACCCCAACTTTGGGTGGGTGAATCAGAGGGAAAACCAAGTTAGGAAGAGAGGTGTGCCCACCTTTGCCAACTCCGCCTCTCAGGTCAGGGAGGCGAGGTAAACCACACATCTCAGTCCCCTCTATCTTGAAGATGAGGGGACACAGCCAACCAGAGAGAAGCTCATGCCCCAATCCCACTCAACCCAAGGAAGGGACCCATTGGTCCCAACCTGCACACCCCTGTAACGCCCTTACATTTAGTATTTACGGGCACCCCTGAACCTTGTCACCTCAGATCCAGGAAGAAGAAATAAGAAGGACTGTAGAGCCTTGCTGAAGGAGGAAGAAGAGGACAACAACTGCCTTAGCCCCAGCCCTACCAGCCTGTCCCGACTTCGACCTGCATCCAGCAAACCCCAGTGTGTTCAGTAGTCATCAGCCATCCAGAAGCCGGAGGACCTGCCCTGCCTTCACTGAAAAGTCTATGTCTCCCGTGAGCACCGGATTTGGTCGACCCAGGATCCAGCCAGCTTTGTGGTTCTGCACCACTTTTCAGCCGATGGGGGAGGAGGGTCTCCTGTACACCGAGGCCAGAGACCCCAAGCCTGGTGCCACTAGGAGAATGGTAGTGCCTCAACTGTACGGGGAGTCTTACTCACTTTGGCCCATGACATCCCCCTAGCTGGACACTTGGGCCAGACTAAAACTTGGGAAAGGTTTGTCAATCATTTCTATTGGCCCCAGATGTCCCAGAAAGTGAAGGAGTTTGTCAGCTCCTGTGTCACCTATCAAACCAGTTGCAAAACAGGTGGACACCCAAAGGCCCCCTTAATCCCACTACCAGTGGTTGGGGTTCCCTTTGAAAGGGTTGTTGTGGACATAATGGGTCCACTGGAACCACCCACAGCCTCAGGAAACACATTCATACTGGTAGTAGTGGATCATGCAAACAGGTATCCTGAAGCAATTCCCTTTAGGACTACTACAGCTCCTGGTGTCTTCACCAAGGTAGGGTTTCCTTAGGAGGTGGTGGCAAACTTCATGTCTGCATAACTGAAGCACATCTGGGATGAGTGTGGAGTGAACTACAAATTCACTACCCCTTCCCACCCATAAACCAATGGTCTTTTTGAAAGGTTCAACAAGAAATTGAAAGGCATGATCATGGGACTCCCTGAAAAACTCAAAAGGAGATGGGATGTCATCTTGCAATGCCTGCTCTTTGCTTACATGGAAGTACCTCAGAAGGAAGTAGGGTTTTCCCCCTTCTGTTTGGCCATCCTGTGTGGGGACCACTTGCACTTTTAAAAGAAGGTTGGGAGAGGCCTCCAAATAGTCCACCACATCTAAGCAAGATGTGGGGGAATATGTGCTAGGCCTTCGCTCAAGGATGGCAGAGTACATGGAAAGGCATCCAAAAACCTTGAGGCCAGCCAACAGCTCCAGAAGCTGTGGCATGACCAAAAGGCTGCTTTGGTGGAGTTCCAACCAGGGCAACAGGTGTGGGATTTGGAGCCTGTGGCACCAAGGGCCCTCCAGGACAAATGGAGTGGCCCTTCCCCTATCCTAGAGAGAAAAAGTGAGGTCACCTACTTTGTAGACCTGGGCACTAGCAGGCACCCCAAGAGGGTGATCCACTGGAACCGCCTGAAACTGTACGGTGGCAGGGCTGATGTGTCAATGCTGTTGCTCACTGATGAGGATCAGGAGAAAGAGAGTGAATCTCTCCCTGACATCCTCTTCTTCAGCCCCAAGATGGGTCAGTTGATAGAGTTATCTATTCAGAAACCCTCACTTCCAAACAGCAGGCTGACTGCAAGAAATGTACTGCATCAGTATGCTGAGCCCTTCTCCCTAAACGCTGGTCAGACCCACTGGTGTACCCATGATGTGGACACTGGAGACAGCCCACCAGTCAAAACCAAAATCTATCGACAGTCTGACCAAGTTAGGGAGAGCATCAAAGCTGAGGTCAGCAAGATGCTGGAGTTAGGGGTCATTGAACCCTATGGAAGTCCTTGGACCAGCCCAGTGGTCTTAGTCCCCAAACCTCACCCTAGGCTGGAAAAAGAGAGATGAGTTCTGTGTGGACTATGGAGGGCTCAGTGCTGTCTCTAAGACAGATGCTCACCCCATACTCAGAGCTGATGAATTGATAGATAAACTAGGAACAGCCAAATACCTCGGCAACTTTGACCTGACTGCAGGGTACTGGCATATTGGTGTGGCCCCAGGTGCCAAAGAGAAGACAGCATTCTCCACACCTGATGGGCATTATCAGTTCACTGTTATGCCCTTTGGTCTAAACAATGCCCCTGCCACATGCCAAAGGTTGGTGAATTAAGTACTTGTTGGGTTGGAGAACTTTAGTGCAGCATATCTTGATGACACTGCTGTTTTAGCTCCTCCTGGCAGGATCACCTGATCTACCTGGGGAAGGTTTTACAGGTTCTGCAACCTGCAGGCCTAACTATCAAGGCATCCAAATGCCAACTAAGGCAGGGCACTGTTGTTTATTTGGGCCACCTTGTGAGTGGAGGCCAAGTACAACCCTTGCAACCCAAGATCCAGACCATTCTGGACTGAGAGGGTCCCACAACCCAAACTTAACTGGGTATTACAGGAGGTTTGTGAAGGAATATGGGTCCAGTGTGACCCTCCTCACAGAACTTACCTCCAAGAAGATGTCCAACTAAGTGAACTGGACAGTTGGCTTTCAAAAGACTTTTGACACCCTGAAAGAGGAAATGTGCCCAGCACCTATTCTTAATGCTCCAGACTACTCCAAGCAGTTCATTGTGCAGACTGATGCCTCTGAACTAGGGATGGGGCGGTCCTATCCCAGACCAATGATGATGGCCAGGACCAACCTGTTGCTTTTATAAGCAGGAGACTACTTCCATGGGAATAGTGTTGGAGTCCATTGAGAGGAGGCCTTTGCTGTGGTTTGGTCCCTGAAGAAGCTGAGACCCTACCTGTTTGGGACTCATTTCCTAATTCAAACTGACCACAGACCCCTCAGCTGGCTAATGCAAATGAAAGATGAAACTCACAAACTCTTGAGGTGGTCCATCTCCCTACAGGGAATGGGCATTGCAGTAGAACACAGACCTAGGACTGACCATGCCAATGTACATGGACTTTCCTGGTTCTTCCACTTAGATGATGAAGACTCTCTTGGGAAAGGTTAGCCTCATCCCCTTTTGTTTGGGGGGGGAGTTGGGTAGGAAAGTGCCCCTTTTTTGCATGGTTACCCCCTAACGTTTTGCCAGATACCTGATGCCAACTTGACTAAGTCTGTGCTGGGATCCTGCTAACCAGGCCTCAGCACCTGTGTTCCTTTCCAAAAACTGTAACTTTGTACCCACAATTGGCAATCTCTGGCCACAGGTAAGCCCCTTGTAAGAGGTACCCTGGGTACCAAGGACACTGTGACCAGTGAAAGCCTCTAAGTGCGGCAGCGCCTATTGGGCCACCCTTAGAGCCCTGCACCTTAACAGCCACACACTGCCATTGCAGTCTGGGTGTTTTGGTGCAGAGAAAAGTCAAGAGTTGAAATGGCTCACATCCCTGTGTGCAATGCCTGCAATCCACTGCCTGTGGCCTAGGTAAGCCACCCCTCTAGCAGGGTGCACTAGACCACAGTTGAAGGTACAGTTGCATGAGCATTGTACCCCTACAGTGTCTACGTCCATTCTTAGACATTGTAAGTGCAATAAAGCCATAAAGAGTATATGGTCTGGGAGTTGGTCATTACAAACCCCACAACTCATTGGCTTTACTGAAACCTGGGAAGTTTGGTAGTAAACTTCTCAGTGCATTAAAGACACACTGATGCCACTGTGGGCTTTAATGTAATATGTACTCAGAGGGTATCTTAGAGATTCCCACTAAAAAACGACCAGCCTGGTGTGGTTCCTGAATGGCTACCTGCCATTTGCCACCACCAGACAGGTTCTGGACCCCTCGGTAGAGGGCTTCCACTCTCTGGATCCAGAAACTAAAGCCCATCCTGGGCAGAAGTGTCATGCCTCCTTCCCCAGGATGCTCTGGATCCATGAAGGTGAATGCTTCATAGGCCTGCAGCCTTTATTAGCTGACCCTGCCTTTTGATGGCCCCAGCAACTGGCTCCCACCGGTTCTGACCCCACTTTGGATGGGAGAATCGGCAGGAAAAAAGAGTTAGGAAGAAAGGTGTTCCCACCTTTGCCAACCTGACCCCCCAGGTGGGGGAGGCGAGATGAAGCACACATCTCAGTTCCTCCATCTTGAAGATGAGGAGATACAGCCAACTAGACAGAGGCTCATGCTCTCCTCCCACTGTAGGGTGGCATAATAGGGGTGTACTTACCCCAAGTAAATTATATTTAAGATTTAGGGGCACCCCTGAACCTTGCCTCCTCAGATTTGAGAAGAAGAAAGAAGAAGGCCCAAAGAGCTGAGCTGAAGGAAGACGAAAGGAACAACTACCGCCTTGGCCCTACCCGCCTGTTCCGACTTCGACCTGCACCCAGCGAAACACCAGCGTGTCCAGTAGCCATCCAGAACCTGGACAACCTGCCCTGCCTTCACTAAAAAGACTCTGTTTCCCGTGAGCACTGGAATTGCTCAACCAAAGACCAACACAGACCCCGGATCCAGCCGGCTCCGCTGTTCTGCACCACTATGCACCCGATGCCCACGGCCCGAGTTCGAGTGGCCCAACACCATGAGGAGGTCTCCCCAGCAATACTGACCTGGGATCTGGCAATCCCTGACCTGCCTCGACCTCCTACCCAATGACTGCAGCCTCAACCTGAGGGGTTCCTCCGACCACGACCGGGGCTGGTAAGAAAACCCAATGCCCAAACACACCCCTGCACCCAACGCCCCCGCCTTGTATTTGTATTTGTATGGTATTTATAAAGAGCCGGAATCAACCCCACAGGAGTATCTCCACACTACACAAATGCTAAAGCCAGGTCAGGTAGATCAGTAACAAAATAGTTCAGTCTTCAAGAGTTTCCTGAACAGAAGAAGATTAGAACATTTATGCAATTTCACTGGCAGCAGGTTCCGGAATTTCGGAGCTAGGTAGGTAAAAGTTCTGCCTCCTGCTCGTAGTTTCCTATAGCGGGGGACCGTAAGCGGCCCTTAATCCTCAGAACAAAGCAGTCTGTGCAGGAGGTAAAACCTACGTTTTTCCGTCAAGCAGCTCAAGCTCTCACCATAAAGAGCCTTATGAGCTAGGCAGCATAGCTTAAACTTGATACGCTGGCGAATGGGAAGCCAGTGATGCTTTTTCAGCAGGGGCCGGGAGAGGTACAAGGAGGCATCTTGAAAGCCAGGCGTACAGCAGTGTTCTGGACTATCTGCATTCTACTCAAGAGGGATTCATTGGCCGATAACCCAAAAGCGTGTTACAATAATCGAGTAGGCTAATGACCAGGGATTGAATCAGAGTTTTGTGAACAGATAAGGGCAACCACTGGAACACTCTCCGCAGAATACTAAAAGTGTGGTAGCAGGTCCCAGCAGTGGCTAAGACTTTGTCTCTCATAGAGAGTTGTCCAATCGGACCCCCAGGTTTTTAGCCGTGGGGTTCGGGACTGGAGCAGGGCCTAACATAGCAGGCCTCCAATTTGGGGACAACGTCGTTTGAGCGGTGCCAAACAGCAACATCTCAGTCTTGGCAGCATTCAGCTGGAGGAAATTCTCTGTCAATCAACCAGATATAGCTTGCATGCCCTCAGCAAAACATTGTTTAGTTAAGTATCTGTCATTATCAAAAGATAGAAGAAGTTGAGTATCATCTGCGTAGGAATGGGGAGTAAATCCATATTCGCTAATAATCCTGGCAAGGGGGCCACATTCACATTGAACAGGGTGCCGATAAGGCAAGAACCCTGGGGCACCCCCTCAGTGAGTTTCAAGGTCTGAGAGCGAAAGGGACCTAGATTGGTTGTTTGTGTGCGCTTGTCCAGAAAGCTTGTAAGCCACTTTAGAGCTTGTCCCTGCAAACCAATCTCTCTCTATCGGTGGATCAGCTTCTGGTGCGAGACAGTATCAAAGCCTGCTGTCAGGTCTAACAAAACCAGTAGCACTGCCTTGCTGTTGTTCAGTGCCAGTTTGATGTGATCTGTAACACCGATGAGGGTGGTTTCAGTAGAGTGGTTAGGCCTAAAGCCCGACTGGGAAGGATCGAGGATGCTTTGAGATTCCAGGTATCACGTCAGCTGTACGTTTACGTATCCTTCCATCAGTTTGTTCATAAGTAGCAGGAGCAAAATTGGGCGATAGTTAGCCCGCACATCAACGGGTACCTGTGCTTTTTTCCTGGTTGGTAGCACTTGACCTGCCTTCCATTCAAGTGGAAGTACCCCTTCGCTCATAGAAGCATTAAGGAGGCCTTGGGTGGCCCAACCAATGGTGTCCAGGCATCCGTCCACAATCTAACTTGCCTCTCTTGCCAGTGGTCGCCCTCAGGAATCCTCCTTTTGTACGAGCCTGCAGCCTTTCTTCCAAACCAGAGATCTCCATTGGAATCACCAGGGCTCCATACGTCTCCTTGGCGCCCTGCATCCGACCGCCTCAGTGCCGCTGGTGGTTCAGCTCTTGTGCTGATTGTTGGCCCCTGCAGTGCTGATCTTAACCCCAGGAGCTTTGCTCCCATAACCCAGTGTCCTGCTTGTAAGCAGCCCCTGACCTAAAGCACCCTAGCCCCATTGGCAAACGTTGGGCCCACACACGCTGCACCCAACTACCACAGTGCTGCTGGTGGTGTAATTTGAGTGCCTCCTTGAACATTGGGGAACCTTGGCTCTAGCCCCAAACAGCTAGTCCTGCAGGTCGTTTACTTACCTGCAAACCGATAACATTATTTCCTTCTATAGGAACCCATGTTATGATTTGTTATCCTAAAATGTTCTACTAAACAGACTTTTATATTGAAACCAAAGTACCTTTGCTTTGAACCCAAAACTGTTGTACTTAATTGTGTTTTGTAAGATCTCTGGTGTGATATCTAGGCATATCATCCCAAGTAGTCTAAGTATCTGAGAAGTAATGCAAAAGTAATCCAAAGCAATTTCAATGTATTTGAACTGTTTTAATAGCACATACACACCTGTAACAATTCCAATTTCAACTACAATTGCAATTTCTTGTAAAGTTTTGCATTTGAAAGCATATTCTTCTTACCTGTTCCAAGTCCTTCTTGGTTCTATAAATAAAACATAAGTATACCTTTTTTATACACCGAATTGGTCTGAATTCAGTCTCTAAATGTGTGTGCCATCAGTTCTTGCCTGAGTGAATACAATAAATATTTAACACGCCTCCTGATAAGCCTAACTGCTCGACCACAGTGCCACAGATAGAGCTGTTAGAGATTATCTAATTTAGCCTCTGCTATACCTCTGGGGATCCACTGAACTCTCTGCACACAATATCGTACTGTGGTAGAGTATATACAGAGCCAGCTTCCTACAGTATGCAGCTCTGATTTAGGACACAGAATGCACTTGTCAACAGTAAGGCTGAGGAAGAGTTGATCTTTTAGTCTTTTTACCCACACGTTTACATGTTTAAAAATTCGGGCAGGCATTGTTGGTATACTGTATGAAGATATAAAGTGATTTTCAGCCTGATAAGTTGGGCACATTTTAGAATGGAGTGGACCTAATGACCAATCTGGCCTCAGCTAACGAAAAACATTAAAAAATAACCTTCATTAAGGAAATATTTGGGGGCCAGAGGTCTGAGAAGGATCTTTTGCGGCAGATTTCCCCAGTGAAATAAGTGAATTATCGCACCTACTCAATGTACAAATGCTATACATGAAGGATGACATGCAATTATTGATTCAAGAATTTATAGAAAGACAGTTTGACACTGCACCAAGACTTTGCTAAGCAATTGACAGACCATTGCAGAGCATTCACTGCAAACAGCTGAAACCTGTATCGACTACAATGAGACTTATTTAGTGGAACAATCGCATGATCAAGATAAGCTCGCAGAAAGAGTCTACAATCTTGAAAAACTAAATAGATTTAGGCTGGACGATAGTGGATGGATGAAACTGGAAGATGGTGAATACCAGTTGTGCCATAACATTGTGAGGATTAGGGGGATTGTGACCTGGGTCTCAAACACTGACTCTGTATCGATACTAGATTGCAAGCAGTTTCTGCCTTTCACATGAAAAAGTTAATAACCGATGTGCGCACTGAAGAAAAATGGCATTCAGTCAAGTGACTAGTAGACTTGATACAAGAGATTAAAATGACAGATGTGCCCCCAAATGCAGAAGCTGAAATGTGAATGAGGCTTGTGAATCGCCTTGGAGAATAGTGGCAGCGAAAAACTAAAAGAGAACAAGCATTGGAAATACAATTGGTCTCGCATTTGTTTGAGTTGGAGCTATTAGCATTGTAAATTGGAATGACTTTTACCCATGTGTTTACAGAGTGTATGTAAGTGGTGTGTAGTGGAATTATGTGGGTTGGATTGGAATAGTTAGTTGTGGAATTATGTGGCATGAAAATTGTGTGGTGTGGAGTGGATTTGTGTTTTGGATTTATGTGGTTTGGTGTGTTGTGGAATTATGTGGATAGTAATTATGTGTCATTGAGTGTACTGGAATTATGTGGAGAGGGGTTGTGTGTTATGGATTGTAATTATGTGTAATGGTTTTTTGTGTTGTGAAGTGGTATGCAGTTATTCTAAATTATTCTAAGGGATGGATGGCCTTTCAAAGGGGATACAATTATTGGATATGGTATGGTAGAAAGAACAGGGAAAAGAGCATCTTGTCTGATGGCCACCTTTCAGTTCGTTTGTTGTACTTCAGAAAACTGCAGAAAATTAATTTGATCATCCATTTATTTAGACGGATAAATAAATAAAAAAAGTATTTTGCATTCCTTGAGTACAACTTTTGAGAAGGCCCTTGAGTATCCTTAGAAGGAATTTCCCTTTGAAAATATGTTTCTGTACTCATTTCGACTACTGAATAAGCTGCTATCGAAAGGGTGGAATGGCTACAATTGGCTAGTTTGCTATTAAGAACATGTGATGTAAGACAGGCTCAAAGAGCTAAACAGTGACAGTGTGACCCAGGGACACGAAGCAGATGGCGAAAGTGTGCGTGTCTGTCATCATTTAGCTTGTGAAATGGAACTGTATGTGTCAATAGCCTTCTTGCCCAAATGCTGCCAAAGATTAGGATCTAAATTGTGCTTACATTTCTCACAAGCCCTAAAACGTAGCGGCTAAATGAGAAAGCATTTGGGTTCACAAACATATAAATATATTACTATATATATTGAAACTGCACACAAAAATTAGGAGTTGCCAAGACAAGGCTAAAATGTAAATGATATCCAGGAAAGTATACAAATTGTCTTTAGAAATAGCCATCACATGTTTTGGAAAAGTTTTTTAACTGTTATATGCTGAAATGTATTCCAGATATTAAAGCCTTGCTTCTCTACCTTACATACTGAATGTTTACATGTTGGATACATGATGGTTAGCATGGATATCAGTCACGCCGCTCAGGCAAGGGAAGCTGTGTTTGCCACGGTCACGTTAGCTCACTGAAGATTTCTATTAATTGGGTCTTAGAGCCTTCAGAGGTAGGAAAGTCACAACTGTTTCATTTGCCCAGGGACTCCAATTTCAGACATAGATGCATCCATACACCAGCGCAGAGTTTAAAACGACAATATTCAATCTATGCACGGGGAGAGATTAATTCTGGGATGTGCGCATCATGTATATTGGGTACACTTCAAAACACTTTACTTTACACAGTCTCAGAAATCTGACCTCTAGAAGGAGGCAGCCTTCACTCAAATAAAAACGTGCAATCATGTTCGAAAACAATTCACTTTTGTATTTATTTTTAAAACATGATTCATGTTCTTGACTCCAGAAAAACAAAAACACATATTATTGAAGGGCAAGAGAAGGAGAAAACAGACAGCTACAGAAGTAAACGCAATGTTGATACCCGATGGGACCTGGATTCATTTTATTTGTGGTATTAGTTTTCTGCTAGACATGAAACACAGAGAAGAAAAATAAAGATCCATTAAATCTGAGCTAAGGCAGAGAAACGCAGAGGTCTGAGATGGCAAACAGACAAGCATGTAGAGGAGGGATGGGAGAGGGGCGAGCAAACAATAAAATATTCCATGTCCCTGTAGTAGATGAGGAGGAGGGGACAGCTGCAAAAGAGAGAACAGCCCGAAGTGAGGGAAAGGTGGAGCTTGTGTTTTTGTGTTTGCCCACGATAGTTTGCATGGGGGGGGGGTGGAGTTTGGGAAACCATTCTAACTGTGCGAACACTGCAAAACTAAATTCCACAAAATCTACCCAGCTCAATAAATTTGTGGAAAATGTGAAAATTAATTTTGGAAGCGAAATTTCCCACATGGGTGGTGTAGAGGGCCACCCGGGCTCTTCTCAACAATGTAACAAGCATGCACTCCTCGGGGCGGGCTTGACCCGAGGTGATAAAATAAATGGTGTGAGACCGCTCTACATCTTCCCACCAAAGTATAATTAGTAGTCTGGTGTGCCCGTAATTTCAGTGCTGTGCAGGCCCTCCTTACCCTGGCCCCTGCCATGCTACATTGGCGACGAGGCTGTTCGGATCCCGGTGCGCGCAGTGCTGTGCCTGCTAGTGAGTGCGTGGTGCTCAACCGCGTCACTCCATCGCCTGAAGATCGGAGGGACATCGCCCCCTCCTGCTATCGGTGGCCTGGGCTGTGGTCCTTTGCCCTGTGCTGCCGCCTTGGTGTAGCCGCCTCACCTGCCCTCGCCACTGGCACATCTGGTGTCGGCCTGGTCCGACCGCAACTATCTATGGCCCCACGACGCCGCCTTCCAGCCGCGGCACCATACTTTAAGGAGGCGACGGGGAGCACGCTCGAGTCGGTGGTGCACGCTGCCAGAAGACGTCACACGCTCTGGTGAACCAGCCGACCCCGGCGAACTGCCTTGGTGACACGCTGCAGCACGGCAGGCCTCAGGCGCCTGTGCCTGAACTAGGATCGCCTCTCGTGTTCAGCGCATTTCGCAATAAACAGCAGTGGTAGTTCATCAGCCACAGAGGAATGGTTGGGCCCTTCAGGCCTTCATCACTACGAGTGAACATAAGTGGAAGCAGTCACAGAGGGACATTTGAGCCCTGCAGGCCTTAATCTCTGCATTAAGAAAAAAAAGGACAATAAACCAAGCATGCCCTCAGCACACTCCTAAGGGGGAGCCCTCCAGAACCCACAGGCTACAAACGGCCACCGCCAGGGGAAGACCGTACAAAGAGGCACCCTTTTCTTTGGCCACACAGCCCACTCGAATCCAAAGAGGGCCATTTTGGCAGAGGCAGGCATGGCGCATCGCACCTCCTCAGGCCCACCAGTCACATGGCTACCTGCCACCATGCGCCTTGCATCAGGACCCCTAGCGAAGACGCCGAGCCTCCGCAACTGCGCAGAAGCCCACCAACACCATGAGCATGCCAGCCTCCATAGGCATTGATGGCCAGCAGGCCGGGGCGAGCGGACCACACGGATGTGATGACGGCCCACCACCAGGTCACAGCCACGTGTGTTGTTTCACCACTGCAGCACTTTAGCAAGACCGCTGATCCAGCCACGGCTGCCCCACGATGGAACCACTATTTCAGGGGTACCAGGGAAACAGACGGCGCTGTGAAAAGATTGCTACTCATATACTATGGAGGCACGGAGATCTACGATCTGTTTGAGACATTGCCTAACACAGGGAATGATGATGACTACGAAGCTGCGGTCGCCGTGCTCAACAGGCATTTCAATCCACAGCTCAACCCTGACTTCGAGCGTTTTTTAGTTCTGACAAGCGTCACAGTCAGACAGAGAGTCCGTGGACATGTTTTATGCGCGACTGCGCAGGCTGGCAAGCTCAATACCAAAGGGAAGAAATTCGCGGACAAGTCATCCAGGGATGCCACTCAGCGCTGCTACGGAAACTGATCCTTCGACGAGATCCTCATCCTGGCCAGGTCTCACAGACTCTCAGATGCCCGGGCAGGCGAAATGGAAGCTACCCTGCAGAGGACCGCCACAGCGCCATCACCACTGAAGTACGTGACCATTAAGGAGGAGAGCGTCGAAGCCATACAATGGTGCCCGAGTACGGCCTGCCCTGCACCACGGCTGTCTACAAGTGGGGCGTGTGGCAACTGTGGGGTATAACACCCGTCAACAGCAGCATGCGGAGCAAGAGTGAAGACGTGCTCCCACTGCAGAAAGGCGAATCACTTTGCCAAGGTGTGTAGAAGCCGCCGGTCTCGACAGACCTACACCAGGCCTCGGAGAATGGCGCAACGTCTACGCCAGGTGTCGCTCGATGATGCACAATCACAAGATGATGAAGCGACGCGGGGTGCTGCCTCACGCTTGAAGAAGATGACGATGATGTGTTTGTCATATCCTTCATCAGCAGATTGGATAAACACCGGAGGCCGATGTGCTCTGTCCTGGTAAGAGGGTCTGCAGTCCAGGCGCTCATCGATATGGTCGCATCGGTCAATGTCATGGACTCAGAGCAGTACAAACAGCTGTCGCCACGGCCCCCTCTGGCACCTACCAAGGCACAAATCTACACCTATGGAGGCACGCACCCTCTGCCCCTCAGAGGAGTCATTGAGGTGGAAGTCACCAGTGATGAACGTGTCACGAGGGCCCGATTCCACATCACAGAAGGGAGAAAAGGCACCCTTCTCAGTTGCCACACCACCGAAGACCTTGGTCTGGTTTTTATCGCATGTCAAATCCACGACTACCATGCCGACGCCATCTTGCATGAATTCCTGGCACTGTTCACAGGGCTTGGCAAGCTGAAAGGGGAGCAGTTCAAGCTCCACATTGACCCCACCGTGAGGCCTACAGCCCTGAAACACCGGAGGGTGCCGTTCAATCTTCGCCCGCAAGTAGAGGCTGAACTAAAGAACCTCGGGGACTTCGATGTCATCGAGAAGGTGTCTGGCTCCACCCTGTGGGTGTCCCCGTTGGTCGTGGCCCCCAAGCCGAAACAGCCAGGTGCCATACGGCTATGCGTGGACATGAGGCTCCCAAATGTGGCAGTTAAAAGGGAACGTCATCTCACCCCCACCATGGATGACATTGTGGCAGACATGAACAGAGCCAAGTGGTTCTCCAAGCTGGACCTGAATGTGGGGTACCACCAACTGGAGCTGGAGCCTGAGAGCAGGTGCATCACCACGTTCTCTATCCACGTCGGCCTTCGGAGGTACAAGAGGCTGAGCGTCGGGTTGTCGTCTGCAGCCGAGGTCTTCCAGAATGCCATCCAGGAAGCACTATCCGGCCTGCAGGGCATCATCAATTTGAGTAACGACATCCTGGTGTTCTCGAACACCCTGGAAGAACACCACCACCACCTCCGAGCCACCCTTCAGCGGCTAGAAGACTGCGGACTGACCCTCTACAGGGCCAAGTGCTGCTTTTACCAGGAGTCAGTCGAATTCTTCGGTTACATCTTCACCAGAGACGGCTTGAGAGTGGACCCCAAGAAAGCGATGGCCATCCGGACGGCGATCACCCCGAAGTCCCCCACGGAAGTCCGCAGTTTCGTCGGCATGGCCACTCACTGTGGTAGGTTAATTCCGAACCTAGCCTCCCTGTCGGAGCCACTCCGCGCCCTCACCCACAGTGACCATCAGTGGTAATGGACCATAGCTGCCAATGCAGCGTTCAATACCATCAAGACAGCCCTCATGGACAAGACGGTAATGGCCTACTTTCACCCAGGGCGTCGCACTGAGCTAGTGGTAGACACCAGCCCAGTAGGCCTTGGAGCGGTTCTCCTACAGGAGCATGACGGGGAAACATGGAAACCCGTCGCATACGCCAGCCGGGCGCTCTCAGACACTGAGACCAGGTACGCCCAGATTGAGAGGGAAGCCTTGGCGATAAATTGGGCGTGCCAGCATTTTCACCTCTATCTGTACGGACAGGAGTTCGAAGTAGTGAAAGACCACAAGCCACTGCTCCCACTATTTGCTGGGTCGACAAGACTGGCGCCTCCCAGGATCGAGCGGTGGGCCGTACAATTACAGGCGTACAACTTCAAGTTTGTATCCCGCCCAAGGGCTCACATCCCGGCAGACTACCTATCGCGGCACCCCAAGCCATCGGTCGCTCGGGCCCCGTCTGTAGACGTAGCATACTCGGAAGCATTCATGAAGATGGTCTCGTACGAGGTGTGTTGAAAACTAAAACAGCGATATGATTAAGCATTCACTAAAGACATGAATTCTCTCTAGTTGAAACATGTTTCTTGTCTTATGTTGACTAATGTCCGGACTCCATTTTGTATTGTCGTGTCTCCACGTGCTCAGCACGAGAAAAGTCCTACCTCTTTGCTAGTTGTTCTTGTAATCTGCCTAGTAACAGTCTATAAATAGCTCCTTTGTCCGTCTGGCGCATGCCCAGACTTGACCACATCTGTAATCAGTTAGTCCTTGCTTGAACATGTTTTCGCGGGCTCAGGAAATTAGTTACTCCGCCCACATATTGATTCTGTATCGAAAATGCCCATAAAAGGTCATGAATTTCGCTTCATGTTGTATCCACCCACTTATGAGCCCCTCTTTTGTGTATAAAAGGGGACCATGTACGCAAGCTCTTTGTGCTACCCTATGCAATACTAAAGAGTGTTGTATGGGTTGTAGGACCACCCTTAAGGGTTAATAAACTCTGTCTTTGTACTTTGCAGTTTCCGTGCCAACTTCCTTCCAGTTTTTGTTACAGGAGAGCGAACCCTTGTACTCTGCGGGCCTAGCTGGGGCCTGTATTCATCAATTGGCGCCCGTCACGTGGGGCTCATCGGCGACTCGGATGCTCGAAGGACTGGTCGTGACGAAGGTGAGGAATTTGGCCGGGGATGTGATCACTGCCAGTGGCGTCTTTTAGCCCTGGCATCCCGAGGTTTTCTTCCTTCCCTTCCGAGCTGACCTTCTGGGTGGCGCCGGTCCTCGACTGAGACCTCTTCTGTCGGTTTTGCCGTGACAGCCGTTTGGGCGAATTTTGGAGCTTGGCAGTTGGAATCTGGATACTCTTGATTGGTAAGAACCGTTGTACGGTACTTGCTCCGAGTTTTGAAGCCTGGGTTGGCTATTTGAGTTTGGGTTTGTGATGACCGGTCATGCTTTGTATTGATTACTGTGAGAATATATGCGTTGCAACACATATAGGCAGGTAATGTGGAGATATTTCTCCGGAGCTGTGTAAATTTGAACGGCGCAACGTTTAAGTGCCATTTTTGATAATACTGCATATTTTGCATTATTTTTGAGCATGCCTGCTTTTAGCGCACTCCGTAAGTGGTGCTGCTGTTTTGGAAACCGGTTAAACCTCTAGGAATCTGCTCCAGCCCCCCCAGAGGGGATTCCTAATAGGCATATTTATGTGAAGCATGGTCTTTCTTCTATAATGTACAGCACAGTATGGAGGAAATACACCAAAAAGGATCCTGAGTTGCGCTGGCCTTTGTATGGATCGTTTGATATGCGTAAGATTGAGTATGTGGAACAGTGTATGTGTAAACGGCGTGCTCGGCAAGACATGTTTGAATGTGTACGGTTATGGGTGAAGGAAGTGCGTGAGCGAGAGAAACGTGAGAAAGCGCTGTTTGATAAAGAGCAACGGAAGAATGATCATGTGCGAGCACAGGAAGCGAAGCGTCGGGAGGAAAGAGAACTGGCGGAGAGGCAAGAGAAAGAGCGTAGGTTGCAAGTTTCGGGTCAATATGCTGTCCGCCAGCCACTTTATCCTGTCCTTACTAATCTTGAAGATGATTTTTCTTTATTAGATCGTTCTCCGCCCCCTTATGTTGGCGCGTCCGCCCCGAGATCGCAGGAGTCTGGATTGGTTTCGGATAAGGTAGACACGCGGTCTATGTTGTCAGTCGAGCGTATGAGTGAGCTTCGGAAAATTTCTCTCCGTGCACTTAAGGGCAAGTTATCCCTCACTGAATTGTTGGACTCTTGGGAAAAGTGGCAGGATAGAGAGAAGTTGTATTTTTTGGGACACTTTTCTGATGAAGTGATTTCTGCCTTTCGGAAATATTCAGAAGTTTTTGAGCCTGATGATGTGGTATTAGATGCTAAAGCATTGCGTAACGGGGTTTTTTCTCCCTCTAAGGCACCTGATGCGGTTCGACGGCTGTTTTCATTACGGGACGCGGCGAGTGACCTTAAGGTGAGAGCGCGCCAAAAGGCAGGGGAACAGGAGCAGTCGAATCCACATGTCGGCGACGACCAGTCATCTACCTCCCACTCAGATAAGAGCGAACTAGTGCATGCTAAACCGATGCGAGAGGCAGCACCTTTGTATGTTCCTCCTAAAGGAGCGGGAACTAGTTCGGATATTACTTCCGCTGATGCTAAGGGATATTTTGTGTATAATTGGGTCTATACTCCCTGGCATAGGGCTGATGTTATGGCATTGAAGAATGCTTTACCTGACCCCCGCAAAAACCCAGCGGCCTTTTATGAAGAGGTCGAAGGGGCCTTGAATTCTTGTACTATGACTTTAGCAGATATAGATTTGTTCTTTGGGCTCATATTACCACCGGATATGTGCAGATCTGTGCGGAAGGTGGATGATGTTCCCGCTTTTAAGGCTAAGTGGTCTGAAATTGAAGATGAGGATAGGGAAAGAAAACCCGCGTAAAAACCACCGCAGATTATTTTAGATCTTCCCGTTGCTATCTTGACTA
Organism: Triturus cristatus; assembly: GCF_964204655.1. Taxonomy (NCBI): domain Eukaryota; kingdom Metazoa; phylum Chordata; class Amphibia; order Caudata; family Salamandridae; genus Triturus; species Triturus cristatus. Next base: position 970,522,526 of record NC_140582.1, read on the forward strand.
AGTTGAAAACGATTATTCCCCCTAAAAAGATTGACTGGAATATGTTAGCATCGTGTAAACAGAAGGTTGATGAATCAGTCTCAGATTTCTTTACGCGTTTTGAGGAGACATTTCACGATTTTAGTGGTCAGTCACTTACGGATGATACGGGTAGACATCTTTTTGTGGATAAATATGTGGCGAATTTATTACCGGGAATAGCAGCTCGTTTAAAAGCGAGTGAAAGTTCCTGGTCCACTTCGTCTCCGGCATCCCTCCTGACTATGGCTCAGTATTATGAGCGTCAGGAACAAGAAGCGAAGGGGCAGGAGGAGAAGAAATCGAAAGATTTGAAAACAAAGGTGATGTTAGCGCAAGTGTATGGTCCGCCTCGGCGGGGTGTCGATAGAGGTAGGGGAGGATTCTATGGTCCCCCTTCGGGTCGGTCAGATGTAAATAGAAATCAATGTGCGTATTGTAAACAGTCGGGTCATTGGGCCAGAGATTGTCCGGTGTTGTATGCATCTCGTCCGGGACGTGGTCAGGGACCGCCGAGAGGAAGAGGGGGCTTTTCGAATTATAGAGGGAACTCTAATGATCGTGCTCGCTTTGAACCTAACGCGCAGCAGCGAGATAGACCCAATGTATTTGATCGACAGCACCAGTACCAAATGTCAGGGATTGACAGCTCTGGGTACCATGATTCGCGGCATGCATAGGAATGCGTTGGATGGGGGTTGGAATCAGTTGAAGTGCCGGTTGATCAGAAGGGTCCTTATGTTTCAGCAAAGGTTTTGGGTTCTACTGATCGGTTCCTAGTTGATACAGGGGCGACCCGCAGTGCGCTATCCAAACAATTGGTTCCGAGGGCTCCCCCATCTGGCTTAATGGTTACATCGGTAGGGTTTGATGGTACACTCTCTCGAAGCCCTCTTTCCCGACCCCTTGCATTCCATGTTGATCCCTTTTCTGCACCCTGTCCGTTCCTGCTTGCCCCGAACACGCCTGATAACATTATGGGTCTTGATATGCTCAAGCACTTCAGAGCTACGATCCGCTGCTCCCCCGCTGGAGTACGTGTGATATTAAATGATAATCACCCGATGACAGACCGGATGTGTGTGGTTGCGGAGGAGACTGCATTAGCTTCCCTCCCTCGTTCTTTGTGGGCCACTTCGGATACTGATGTGGGACAGATGGTGATTCCGCCTGTCCACATTAGTGTCCAGGAGGGTGCGGTGCTACCACGCCTCCCTCAGTATCGTATTTCCCAGGAGGGGGAGGAGGCACTCATACAGATTGTGCAGGATTTGATTAAGGCGGGAGTAGTGGAAGAAGTTCCCTATAATGTTTGTAACAGTCCTATCTTACCCATTTTGAAGAAAGATACGGATACCAGGGTTTATCGGTTTATCATTGATTTAAGGGAAGTGAACAAGATTGTGATACCTCAGTATCCAGTGGTTTCTGACATCACGACGTTACTCACTTTGGTCCCGCCAACGGCGACCACGTTTTCAGTTATTGATTTGAAAAATGCCTTCTTTTCGATCCCTATTCACCCTGATAGCCGATACCTTTTCGGTTTTACTCTGAATAATAGGTCTTATAGATTTTGTAGAGTCCCTCAGGGCTATACAGAAAGCCCTAGTATTTACAGTCAAGCATTGAAAAGGCAATTGGATTCCTTTGTTCTGCCCGAGGGTGTCGCCCTTATACAATATGTCGATGACATCTTGTTGGCGGCTGACACTCCTGAGCTGTGTGAGAAGAGTACGTTATCCTTGCTTTACTTTTTGGCATCTCACAATCACAAGGTGTCGAAGAAGAAATTGCAATTCTGTAGACCAAAGGTGACTTATTTGGGTCACCTTTTGTCTAAGGAGGGGCGTGCACTTACGTCAGATCATATTCAAGCAATTTTGGACACGCCAGTGCCTTCCACACAGAAGGACGTGCGTGCATTTTTGGGTCTTGTTTCTTTTTGTAGGCAATGGATATTTTCACACATAGCTAAACCATTGTTAGCCCTTTTGACAAAGGACACACCAATTCCTCTTCCCTGGTCGAACGAGTGTGAAATTGCATTTCAGCAATTGCGACAGGCCCTTTGTTCAGCACCAGTGTTAGGGACCCCTGACTATACGAAGCCCTTTTCACTGTATGTGCATGAGAAAGATGGATGTGCATTATCAGTTTTAGTGCAGATGCACGGCGACAAGCAGCGCCCTTGTGCATATTTTTCAGCCGTACTTGATCCTGTTGCCCGAGCATTGCCTGGTTGTTTTCTCTCGGTTGCGGCGACAGCTGTGTCAATACGTCAAAGTGAGGGAATTGTGTTATCTCACGAACTGTTGGTATTAGTCCCCCATGCTGTTGATGCCCTGCTTAATCAGACAAAGACGCAGCATTTGACCAGTGCCCGTTTAACGGGATATGAGTTGACGCTTTTGGCTCCTCATATTACGTTAAAGAGGTGTGTAACGTTAAACCCGGCCACATTGTTGCCGTTCCCGGAAACTCAGTCTGAAGCACGGAAGGCACACGACTGTATTCTTGTGACTGAGGAACAGAAAAAGGGTCGTATTGATCTCCAGGATACGCCCTTTACAGATGGAGATGGAGAACTGTGGGTGGACGGATCATGCCTGAAGCTACCAGATGGTACGACTTCAGCAGCGTATGCAATCACCACACTGCAAACAATAGTGGAGACAGCACGCATACCACAGAAATCAGCTCAA